>NC_044196.1:28053365-28679539 GCF_900880675.1 Sparus aurata | reverse complement strand
CTCATCTAATTTTCAAAATGACTTTCATTTCTCTAAATTCTCAGCTTTGGCAAATCTGGCTTGATACATATAACAGTACTAACGCTCCTTTGAATCCTGCTAGTTCAGGCAAAGGGGAGAAAATGCACAAAACTATTGGGATGGAATAAATGCTCACGATATTATCAGTTGAACTTCTATGAACTTCCATTTCGTTATGCAAACCTGTGGTCAACTATGATGATTCAGTTAACATTTATCTATCAGCTAGTTTTTTATGACTGAATGTCCTGTGTACAGCACTTTATCAGTGGCCATTGAGGACAGGTGTGGCATTTAAGTGATGAATTTATGAATCTTTATGAAACTTTTTAGAGACTTAAGTGGGGACCATGGGTTGTACTTTTCTCACCTAATTTTCAAAATGTCTTTCATTTCTCTAAATTCTCAGCTTTGGTAAATCTGGCTTGATACATATAACAGTACTGACGCTCCTTTGAATCCTGCTAGTTCAGGCAAAGGGGAGAAAATGCACAAAACTATTGGGATGGAATAAACGCTGACCACATTATCAGTTGAACTTCTATGAACTTTCATTTTGATATGCAAACCTGTGTTCTACTATGACGATTCAGTTAACGTTTATCTATCAGCTACTTTTTATGACTGAATGTCCTGTGTACAGCACTTTATCAGTGGACATTGAGGACAGGTGTGACAATTAAGTTAGGATTAAGGTTAAGGTCTAAGGTTAGTTTTGTCAAAGCACTTTGTAAACCATGTTTTTAAAAGTGCTATACAAATAAAGTTATTATTATTACTATTATTATTATTGTTATTTTTTTCCTTATATAATACAATATACAAAATAGATGTATTTGTCATGTTTTGAACAGCATTTAATGAATGATGACGTCAACATATAGCTTTTACATGACAGGGTCAGATTCTGAATATCTACATTTATAAAAGAACGAAAATGGTACCAATTCTGTGATAATTAACATGTATATGTTACTCACTCCAATTAACTGATTCAATAATGAGACAATATGGTCAGACTGGCTATGAATGTCTTTTATGTTTCCCAGATCAGAATCACAGCATACAGTGTATAATAACTTCTATAGTAAACAGAAATATCATCACCTCATTCATTTACATAGTTTTACTATCATTTTTTTGATTATCTTTTTTTTTTTTTTATCCATTATTTAGCCTCAACAGTGCAGTAAGTTACTTTTTAACACTGATGAGGCTAAGTGTGTGTGTGTCCACATACATTTAGTCTGATCATGCTCAGAGTTTGAAAGCGTGCAGGACACTTCAGATTTAGCCAACATTTAATCCATCGCTAGACTTTAGAACATGAGAGTCTTCACTGCTTCATTCTACTTCTGGTAGAAATAATAGGTGGGCAACCTTGGCAGTATTGCCCAGAGGTTAGGGTTAGGGTGTCTGTCTCGGGTTCATGTCTCGAACATGAAACTCTTCACTGCTACATCACATCACTGTGAGGTCGATACCACCTCCATAACCACAATGCAACACAGTGTGTGGAAGGGAAAAGTCAGAGCATCTGTGTGATCTCATCAATCTATGAGGCTATGAGTCATCTTATGGTATGAAAGCCCTTGTGTCTGTCCCACATGTGATTAATTGGCTACATGTAAACACTGCTACATGTGAGCTAAGCAGGCACATGCACACATAGAGCCCAAGGGGTGCTTGAGCCCCTGCCCTTTTTGCCTTATATCAACGAGTGCGTTTTCTGTGTGTTTTTTTTTTTTAATTAATAAATAAATTCCTGCTCTGTCTCACAGAGGTGAGAGAGAGAGAGAGAGAGAGAGAGAGAGAGAGAGAGAGAGAAGCCGCTGCCTCATCAAGAACTCCACCACGCACGTAGATTATAAATCCATTAACAATAATGGATTCTTGTTGGGGATAACATGTCGCCTTCCACTTATTCAAGGTGCTTAAATATGAGTCATAATTCAGAAGAGCGCCTGTTTGTGCTTCTTAGGCTAACTGCTTGTTAATGAGAGTTAAGAATGATCTAATAACATTTTGATTCTACACTCTCCTTTGATCAGCACATCAAAGAAATTACCAAGATCGCCTTCTACCACCTGCGCAATATAGCTAAAATTAGGTCCTTCCTGTCCACCGCGGACGCAGTGATCCTGATTCATGCCTTTGTTTCATCTAGGCTTGATTACTGCAATGCCTTATTTTCAGGTCTTCCACGTGAGAGCACAAAAAGTCTTCAAATGGTTCAGAATGCTGCAGCCAGAGTCTTAACACATACAAGAAAATTTGATCATATTACACCAATCTTAGCATCCCTGCACTGGCTCCCAGTGCATCTAAGATCAGACTTTAAGGTGCTGCTGATGACATACAAAACTGTACACGGCCTTGCCCCGTTGTACATGTCAGATCTCATTAAACCATATATTCCAACTCGGGCATTACGCTCTCAAAATTCAGGGCTCCTGATGGTTCCCAGGATCCAAAAGAAGTCAGCTGGCTGCAGGGCTTTTTCCTATCGGGCTCCTTTCCTCTGGAATAACCTCCCAGCTGACATCAGACAATCTGGCTCTGTTGACGCCTTTAAATCTAAACTCAAAACTCACTTCTTTGATTTAGCCTTTAATTAGCCCTGATATCAATTGTAAGCTTCTTCAGTGGGTCGGTGTCAGTCTTAATGAGTTCCTATAGTACTAGAGTTACACTGTGCTGCCGACGAGAAACAATCTGTTTATTCTGATCAATATCACATTTCTCTAACCTTTGTTTTTGTTTTCTGTTCCCACAAGCTGCAAACTGCGTCACTCTCTATAGCTTTCTCCTCCCCCTCCTCTTCTCTCTCCTCCTTCTCTTTCTCCTCCTCCCCTCTTTCTTTCAGGCTCCCTTCTGATGGACCACGGCCCCCAGGACCATCTACTGTTTCCGGGCTCCTGCTACCTTGAAATACTGACTGATCTGGATCGTCACACCCCGGGCTCTCCTGGATCATTGCTCTCCTCTGCTTCACTATCTCCTCATATCTTTATTTCTGTAAATCTTGATGCCTCTCTCTGTCTATTACTAATTATCTTGTGTGGCCTGCCCTCTTCCAGGTCATCATGGTGGACAGGAGGTCGTCTGGCTCGGGCTCCACTTGGTGATGCCTCGTCCTGCTCGGTCGTCTCCTGGTTCCACTAACGTTGCATAACTTGTATCAGATTTTCTGTTCATGTAACTTGTAAACTGTGAATTGTTGCTCTTTTCTGTACACGCAACATCTATTGCATGTCTGTCCGTCCTGGAAGAGGGATCCCTCCTCTGTGGCTCTTCCTGAGGTTTCTTCCATTGTTTTTTTTACCCTGTTAAAAGGTTTTTTTTTCCATCAACATGTGAAGTTTTTCCTCACTCGAATCGAGGGTCTAAGGACAGAGGATGTTGTTCACTGTACAGATTGTAAAGCCCACTGAGGCAATGTGATTGTGATTTTGGGCTATATAAAGAAAATTGAATTGAAAATTGATTTGATTTATGGTCTTATGCTTTTATGTTTTAGTCCCTCGTGTTTTTAGCCTCTATGCTTTTATGTTTAGTCCCTCATGTTTTTAGCTTCTATGCTTTTTTGCCTTATTTGACTGTTTTAGTCTATCAGTTTTTAATCTCCAGTGTTTCCTCATGGGGGCCTGCCAGACTGGGAGTGGTCCCTGGTCTGGCCACGGGGGTGCTGTCCCGTGGACAGTTCCGGCCCGGGTGGCTAGAGGGCTCTGCACCTTGGTGTAGGGCAGGGGTCGGCAACCCACGGCTCTAGAGCCGCATGCGGCTCTTTAGCGCTCCCCTAGTGGCTTCCTGGAGCCTCTTCAAAAATGTATGAACATGGATGGGGGGGATATATTTTTTGTTTTAATATGGTTTCTGTAGGAGGACAAACATTCTTAACGTTTTCCAATGCTGTAAAAATGTGCATAATAAATATTAACTTTCAACATTTCTGTCAACGAAGATTTGCGTCATAGCCTGCGACACACGTTTCAGCGCGGCGCCGTGCCAGGCAGGTGGCTGTGGTAAACAAACCGGCGGGTGTGTCAAGGGCCATGGATCCCAAAGGGAAAAAGAGAAAGATAGCTGATGAGAACAGAGGATTCAAAGAAGAATGGACCGAATCATTTGCTTTCATTGCCAATGCGGAAGGATTGCCAGCATGTTTGCTTTGTAATGAGAAGTTGTCGAACAACAAAAAGAGTAATTTGGAAAGACATTTCCAGGGAAGGCATGCTAAATTTGCAGCCGACTACCCAGTTGGGAGTGAGAGAAAAAGTGCGATTGCAGTACTTCTGGAGATATTAAAGACTGGAAAGGTAGATTTAAGAAGTGGATTGCATCTCCAAACTCCACTACTGCTGCAAGTTTTGTTGCAACCTGAGAGATAATAAAGCGTGGAAAACCGTTCACGGATGGTGATTACATGAAGGATTCATTCATCAAAATATCAGAGCACCTATTTTCAGACTTCAAAAACAAAACCGAGATAATCCAGAAAATTAAAGACATACCTCTCTCAACAAAGACAGTGAAAGAAAGGGCCATTAAAATGGCAGGCGACATCACCAATCGGCAAATCAAGGACATTAATTCAGCTCCAGCGTACTCAATTGCTTGTGATGAGTCATGTGATGTAATCGATATCGAACAGACAGCGCTGTTATGCAGGTATGTGAACTCTGATGGGCCGCAAGAAGAAATTATCGAATTAATACCACTGAAAGGCCAAACACGGGGGAGGACATCTGTGAGGCTGTGCTGTGTTTAAATGAATAAATGACACAAAAAATCTGATTTCTTTACTGTATTTCTATAATTTCATCAATGCAACAAAATATAATACATTTATATTGTAATGGAAGTTAAACTTAAAGCACCAAACATCGTACAGCAGAGTAGTCACGTGGTGTGTCATTCTCTCCAGGATGCGCTGCAGGGAAAATAAACGTTAATCATGAATGCTCATTATGTATTTGTAGCCTACTTAGTCATTTTGATAGTAGGCTAATATAGCTAACATACACTTACAGCCTGTGTTGCCTTCATATAAGGCTTATATAAGGCTTTTAATTTTTTGCGGCTCCAGACAGATTTCTTTTTTGTTTTTTTGGTCCAATATGGCTCTTTGAACATTTTGGGTTGCCGACCCCTGGTGTAGGGCCTCCTGTCAGCCAGGGTTGGGGTGGTCTCTGTGGCGGCGCTCCCTGCGGCCTTGGACTGGGATCTCTCCCAGTGTAGTTGGCCCCCCAAAGGTAGCTTCCTCTGCGCCTCAGGTCTCACTGCCCAGCCATGCCTCTGTAGTGACAGCTAGTGTATGTGTGGGTGTGAGTGTGTGTGTCTGTGTGCGTATGTATGAGTGTGTATATATTTGTGTATGTCTCTGTGCATGACCATGGGGAAGGGAGGGTTGGGTTCTTTTAATTTTCTTCTCCTGATTTTTTTTGATGTTTCTCTTTTTCTGTTGTCTGTAGATTTCTGTAAGGCACTTTGAGATACTTTTTTGTATGAAAAGCGCCATATAAATAAAGGTTGATTTGATTTGATTTGATTAATATGACAGCTGTCTGTGTCTGCTGTTTATCTTGCCACAAATCTTCAACTTCTTCCAGATATTGGGTTCACTGTGACTTTGCTGTTGTAAGCATTGCTGTTCCTACTAACAGTCACAGTAGTCATTTCTTGGTTTTGTCACATTTTTAGATGTGTAGCCTATATTTGTGGTTTGGACTTGCCCTCAAATAAACAGCTTAATCATAAACCAGTGTTTCGTTGCTTTTTAAGAATTGCACCTGAATTGAACGTCTTCCAAACCTCAGTATTATGATAATGTGAATAAACTCATGTTGACAATAATTTGTTGACACAAAAGAAATGGCAATTGCTATACACAGATAAGTAGTTAGCTTTCTATAAGTAATTTGTTAATTAATTTCACATGTAAACATTTACAATAAAGATTTGGCCCTCTTCTGAGCCCCTGCCCCTCTATATTCATGTGCACGTCCCTGGAGCTAAGCTAACATTTAATTGACTGCACTTGTGTCTTAGTTTAGAAATCCTGACCATGAATCACTGGCCAGTTCCTTCCACCTCTTATCAGTTTACATGATAATTTTTTTATCATATTTTTTTTATCAGGGCTCTTCATCTCTGAAGTGTTTCCATGAATACTCTGAAGTCACACAGATCAAGCAGTAATAACTTCATAGTTGGATCAAGATATGTTTCAAATTAAAAGTGTGCTAAAGCTTGAAAAAAAGTTGTGAAGCCACAGAGTAGTTGATCCTTCTCCAATCCCAGAACAAAGAGCAATGACACCACAGACTTTAGCTTAAAGGGATAGTTCGGGTTTTCTGAAGTGGGGTCAAATAAAGTACATACATATAGTCGATTTGTTGCCTACCGTAATCACCGATCAGAGCAGCCTCAGTTTGGAGAAGTAGAGAGCTGCTCCAGCCCAGATGCTCACCTTTGTACTGCAGTGAACGGGGTTCAGCAAAAAAGCAAAATTAACCACCTAAAACAAGGCTCACCTAAAACATTTTACATCAGTTCAAGTGTACATTGTATAGGTAAAATTCACACCACTTTACATCGCTGTCAGACCACGCTTTCTTTTGGCACTAAATTTTCTCAACCGCAGAACCTCCGTATGTCCGTGAATTATTTGTTTATTACTACTTATTACTGAATCGATATCCAAGCATTTAAGTCAGTATTGAATGGAATTGACATTGAATCGAATTGCGACCTAAAGAATCGAAATCAAAATCAAAATCGAATCGTGAGGTTCTTAACAATACCCAGCCCTAGTGTTTTACATTGTGCACATTTCCCTTCCAGTGGGCCTACAAAACATCTGACAGGAGCAGCCAGGCAGAGGTCCTTTTATACCTGACCTCATCAGTAAAATGTGTGAATCTAATAAACATTGTGTATTTCAAACTAATTAATGAACTGTCTGAATTCTGCATCACAGCAGGTAACACAACTTTGTACTGTGTAACATGCCATGTGAGAAAGGTCACAGCAGGTCTTATGGGGACAATTCCTGTAAACTGAATCTTCATTTCTGGGAAAGCACGTGATCATCCAACGGTTTATGTAAAGTGAAAGAGAAAGAGTCTTCACCTATCCCTATAAAAAGTCCACTGCACTGCAGGACTGCGGCAGAATGTGCGGCAGAATGTGCGGTGCTCCACCTGCAGGACACATTTTTACAATGCAAAGCTGAAAAGAAGAAACTCCTGAATACAAGAAGAGAATTTCTCCACTGGCCCATCTCTTGTACTAAGGTGGGTTTATACATGTTTGTTTGCAGTGATGTTTCTGTCATGTGCCTGATGGGAGGATGTGAGCACACTATTATGTAGATAATAGTAGCCTACTGTAGGGTCAGCCTCAGTGTTATGACTGATTTGTTTTGTACGATCAGCTCTGAAGACTACAACACGTTATGAAGTGTCTGTTGATCAACACACTGTTAGTGCTCTGAACTTGCACAGTGTCGCTGAGGATCATCTGTTACAGATAAATGTGGTTTTGATGTGTTGTATTAACCTGTGGTTGACACGGTGACAGCTGGACAGAGACAGAGTGTCTTTGTGTGTAGTCAACGTTAAACCGTTAGTTTGACATCAGCTGCTCCCACATACATTATGTGCGTCGCTTTCTCTAGTACACAATCTCAACTACCAGTGTAAATGTAGTCGTGTAAACCAGAAACGGGTCCAAATGTGGACATGTTTTCCATGTTAATCATGTGAGGCGATCTGCCACACTGGTAAAGCTTTGTATCGAAAATAATTTTCTGAAGAGAAAAAAAACTGCCTCGTTTTAGTCTGAATTTCAGGAGAGCTCTCTCTCCATAGTGCAGACCAGAGGTTACTGATAGGCGGACCGCGGTCCAGGTCCGGACCCAGACGCCGTCCCATACGGACCAGCACCAATAATTGATAAAATATTTAGAAATATTACATTTTGACGAAGCGTTTCTATTTTGACTGGCGTAGCTTTTCAGCATTTACGGCTCAGTTTTAGCAGCCCGGCGACACTAACAGACCAATTGCATGCGTTGTAAATCATTTCCGGCTAACTCAGCCAATCAAATCAGCACGTTCAGACAAAAGGGGCGACTCGAGAGAGTTGAGTGAGAGCCACATGAGTCAGAAAATTGTCCAGCTGGCAGTGGGACATAGTGACTATGTTTTTTGTTTTGTTTGTTTTGTTTTTTTGTCTGTGACTTGTAAAATAGGATTTGTGCACCTCTAATTAAGAATTTGTGAATGTGTAAGTGTTGTGTTGTATTTGTGGAGAGAATAAAAATCTACAAGTACACAACTCACGGAGTATGTGACCTCAAATTTACTGATACACATACACAATCACTGTACACATCTACAAGTTCCACTGTTACAGGTAGGGCTGGGTATTGTTAAGAACCTCACGATTCGATTTCGATTCTTTAGGTCGCAATTCGATTCAATATCGATTCCATTCAATACTGATTTAAATGCTTCGATATTGAGTCAGTAATAAGTAGTAATAAATAATTCATTAGAGTACCTGTTGATAATTTTTTAATTCAAAAAATCTTAAATTATAAATCTTTCCTCTAGGAAGTTCTAGTTCCAACTGAAAAGTAAACAACGGCATACCATGTGTTTAGATATAAAAAAGTGCAGCCATCGTTAACCTGAGAAAGTGTCATTGTTTCTGGGACTGCATGGTACATTTTTGTCTGACATAAACATAGACATGACCGCGGTCCCTCCGCCCTCTGGTTAGACACGAGGGGGTAAACGTTGACACTGACCTCCCCTCTCTCCCCGGAGGAGAGTGCTCCTCGTGGGCGCACGGTGCAGCGGCCAGGGTGAGTCCGGCTGCGCTGGGAGTTTAAAGTCTCCAAAAGAGCGGTGCGTCAGACATCGGCTGCCCGCCTCCGCAGCTCCAACGGTGTTTCCGCGGCGCATCACCCTCCGATTCAGAAGACTTTCTGAATCGATATTTAATTGGGAAAAAATATATTGCAATGCACTGATCAATTGATATTTTTTACCCACCCCTAGTTACAGGTGCTCAAATCTTTTGACTTCATACTAATACAACTATTTGAAAATAGTATTAAAACAATCTCAGCAAACTCAACCATAATTTAATGGATTTATTTGTGTGAAGTTTTTTTTTTTTTTACTGCAGATTGTTTTTGTAGGACTATTTAGATATTAAAGACGTGACATTTGAGGGATGTTACGACCCCTGCTTCAGACTATGAATAATATACACAATGCCATACTACCAGGCCCAGACTGTACAACACATGACATTATTTTCAGGGATAGAAAAGAAGAACATTGTCATAATTGTCTGACCCTCTCTTAAAAACAATTATTGTTACATTTCAGGAAAGCTCAGAGGGACTTTTGAAAATTTGGCACAAATGTCCACTTGAATCAAAGATGAACTGATCAGGATTTTGGGGTCAAAGGTCATTGTGACCACACGTTTGGTCGTAAGTCATGCAGTTATATCCAAAATGGCAATGTTCAACTGCACTGACAGCATATTGTTCTGCAGAAAGACGTTTCTGGCCATTATTCAACCCTACATTATTCTGTGCTATGGGGTTAATATCTGTGAAAAGCATCTGCGTTTAGAATGTATTTCTTTGCACAAACATCCATTCCATATTTGAATTCAGTCAGCTGTAACAGCCTAAACGTTGTGTTCTGTCAGAATCGGTTTTATCATCCACGGATGTGAACACACAGTTTCTTTGTTGCACTCAGTGAACTTACACACTAACAGACATACATCAATAGTCCAACACAACCTCACTGGTTTTGCTGACTCAGGTGATTTTTGTCGCACTGCATGTTTCTCACTGTCAATATAGTGGTCACCTCCATCACAATTGTTTTTACACACTACTTATCAGTCTTGTCAGACACGGATGTCACGTGTGACTTGACTGGTGGGACGCAGCATACAGCCGCAAAGTGGTTACTCTAGTTTAAACCAATGATGTTCAGTCTGGTGCTGTGGACCACATAAAAATGCATGCAAAGTATATGAACAGGTGCTCTTCCTCAGTGCATACACAGCTAAATCAGAAACTGAAATCTGGACATGTAGCCTTTTTTTTTGCCTGTTTTGCCCGTCATGCCTTTGCTAGAGCTCAAAAATGTTCCCTAGTGTCAAAGGGGAACATTTTGTATTATGCACTGAGAACACTGCTTGACAGTGGGGGCATTTACAACATTGCTGCAGGTTGAAGGAGGACCTGGAATGCTAAATCTTTCCATGAAACAATAAACAATAACGTCTACACAGGACAAAAGTTTTTTCACAATTTAGTGTTGCTGATTTACGCCCATGTATGGTTGACCAATTTTTTTTTTGTAGGATGTGGGTCTGTATTTGCAAGAACAAGTCAAGTGATGGAAGAGGGGATTGGGTCTTTTCATAAAGGGACACACATATCTAATCACCAAAGTGATACATTTTCAAATTCAGACTTGTATATGATGACTGGATGTGATTAAGACAATGCAGTAAAGTAGGCTGCATGGTATTTTAAAGTTTGTGTTGTATTTATAGAAATATTGTATCTCGTTACTTTCAGTGAGAAACAGTTTAAATTATCTGGAGCAACCGACGGATGACTGACACTGTACCCACAGCTGAGGTAAAAACTTGTTTGTACAGCTCCAACATATACGTAAATTAAAATGGAACTACTGTCTTAGATGAGATAGTGAGTAACTGCGTAAACGTTATCATTGTCAGCATAATTTTTGTTCATTTTTATATCAACAGTGCCAACAGTCTTATCATGTCAGCGTAAGGCAAGTGTCTCTGCATTTGGACACAGCTAGAGCAACAGTGTGACCAAAAGCAGAGAGGGAGAAGTTCTGCAAGAGACCATGGACACAGACAGCATGACGACACGCAATTCTGAACATGAAGGTGAGTCAGAGAACAACATAGTCATGGAAAAATGAGCAGTAAGCAGCAGTGGAAAGAGCATTTCTCTATACTGTGAAATTATTGTCATTTTAAAGAAAAAACATACTCATGTAGTGTGATTAATTTTGTAAAAAATATTTGAAGAAAAACTCAGTTAAAATGTACCCTGAGTGGTACGGCATCAGATATTTAAAAAACAGAGTTAAAGAAGAAGGTAAAAATCATGCTTCTGTTAAAATAAAGATCTTTTATGTTAAAAATCCAACAACTGTGGATTGACATTGAATCATCCTTATGTCCAAATCACTACATAACATCCATAAATTCATAAATAATAAATTCATTCCATTTATTGACAGCAATTAACAGCCAAAGTGCATAACTAGAACATGACCACAAAAGAGGCTAAAACTCAGACAATTTAACAACAACGACCAACAATACATGAAATAAGCCACAGTCTCCACAATCTGTTGTAGATCTTTGCTTCATCATTCTTAAAGCACTCAGCCTCTCTGTTGAATGAGGCTCTGCAGCTACAACTGTGGCAGAATGATCAAAAGTCAACTCCTCTAGAGAGAGAGAGACCAGAAGCTTACTCAGCTGACTGCAGGACACCATGACATTAGAAATACACAAAACAAAAGAAGCACATTTTGACAACACAAAATGTAGCCCTTCAGTGCATCATCCACTGAACACCACAGGGTGGCATTTGTAACACATAAGCTCCAAGAAGTAGCCTACACTCAGGGCTGTGGTAAATGATTAAATGTCCACTGTCTAAACCAGGGGTACTCAAATACAAATCTTAAAGGGCCACAAAGATTCGGTCAGGCCACATGCAATAATACTGTAATATTTGAAACAAAATGTCCTTTTCATCCAAAACAACAACAAAAATACAAACTAAAATGAAATGTAATTTCCATTTTGACATAAATGAAAATACATAGTTGAATATTTCCTCTTTTTGTTTGCCTTCAAACATTGTGTCCATCACTTCAGTCATGCATTCTTTTATTATTTCTGCATCTGAGAATGGATTCTTGTGCTTACCCAAAATTCTCTAGGCTCTAAGTGAGCACTTGCATTTCAGTGCATTTATTGTTGTTGTTCTTACCTCTGAATTTTGAGGAAATGTCTCCTCAAAATTCCTATGCTTCATCTCATGATGCCGTTTCAAATTGGAAATCTTCATCACAGCTATAGTCTCCTGGTATATTAAGCACATGGGTCTTGTGCTGGTTGGAGGGAGAATGAATGCAAATTTTTCAGTTCATTCTTCTTTGAATTGACGATTTTCACTGTCCACTTTTCTTTTAGCAGTGAACTTAGAAAATGCCATTTTAGTGCAATCTAGGCTCCTACAGCCGGTGAAATGTCAATATGCAAACTGCTTCAAAAACGAAAGTGAAAGTGACCCAGCTGTCTGTGTATCGTTGGCATGGAGACAAGTCCCGGTATACACGTGCTGACCCAACCAAAACACAATGTGAAGGAGTAACAGTTCGGGGGCCACAAATAGGACCATTGCTGTAGGTGCTTTCACTGTACATTAACGTTGTTCTACTGGGTTTACAAACGGCTTGATTCTTGCCCAATTTTCCGCTCTTCTTATGAAATCCAAATCATTTCCAAACTTCTGATTTTAGATTTGACGGTACATTTAAATCTTATCAGCATCGTTGGTCATATTGCTTTTGATTCCTTGGAAAAGCTATACTAACGTTTCTGTCCCGCATCTCCTGAGAGTCTCGCCCTGACCTTTCAAGTTTTACCAGAGTTTTAAAACGCTGTGAGGAAGTCGCAGCATAGCAGCTTCACTCAACCTGTTCATAATTTTAAAATCAGGCCATCGACCAGTTCAGAGTACATTTAGATCCATACAGACGTTTACTTATCGGTGTAGTTGTATCTGTAACATTGAAACAGATTTATGAGTCATATTGGTGATTTGTTACTACTACTTAACTGTAGAACAATATCAGTTGTAATACTGTGCGATAAGTTCAAGTTCAGCAAATGACTGATCCAATGTAATGGTAATTAATTCATGCTATAATGTGGAGATATACTGAGATGCACTTCTCTTTTGACAGATGTCCCTCTGCCAGAAATAACAGTTCTCAGTGTTGGTCAGGAGACTGTTTCCTTTGGTATACCACTCACTGATGATTCTGTTAAGTATACACTGGAACTAGACTACTGCTGTGACACACAGAGAGACAGTTTGATCAGAGACGACTCCAGCCCTGTGGAGGTTGAGGGACTGATTCCTGGGACTGAGTATACTTTCAGCATCACAAGGATTGCAGAAAATGGAAATCGAAGCAAAGCAACCTCGCTGTCTGTCTTCACAGGTAAATCTGAAAAACAAATTTATACAAGAAAAATCAAACAGAACTAAAACTAAAAGTGTCGCCTGAATGGTCCTTGTATTCAACAGAAGAAAATATACTTCTTACCAAGAGGTAATCTCTGAATTTATTTTATGAAGGTTCATTTCAGAATAAAGAGCTGGTAAAATGTTCTTCAAAGTGACTGAAGGGATTCTATGTGCCGTTGTCTTTTACCATACCTCTTGTGTTTGGCAGTCAAACTGCACCTCAAAGTGCAGGAAAACACTGGGAGAACATGAATTTTCCGTTCTAAGTGAAACTATTCCATTATTCCCACAGAGCCCAGCCCTCCTGTGCAGATAACAGTCTATCAGGTCAGCAGTCAGTCACTCTCTCTGCGATGGGACCCCCCTGCTGGTGACGTGGAGAGTTACATTGTAACGTGTTGCCATGAGGGAGAAATTGTGCAAGAGATGACAACGGACACAAACAACCTGACTCTCAGCAACCTGATTCCAGGAGTGTGTTACTCTCTGCAGGTTTCTGCACAACTGAGGAATGGAAGAAAAAGCGAGCCGGCTGTAACACAAGTACACACAGGTAAGTTAAAGAAAATCACAAGTGCATCAAAAATTGAAGAATTCTATTTTTCATAATAAATTCGGACAAGTAGGGGCAACAAGAGGATTATATTACATGGAATCAAATACAATCCCATAGAAATAAAACTCTAAGTGAAATTGAAACAACATTAAGATAGATAGATAGATAGATAGATAGATAGATAGATAGATAGATAGATAGATAGATAGATAGATAGATAGATAGATAGAATTACTTTGATGATCCCAGACTAGGAAATTATTTTGTTACAGCAGTAGTTGGTCAGCAAATAAAACACTTTGTACATAACATAAATAGAAGCCAATATATACATAGTGTATATATACAGTGCACAGTGTGCTATAAAAAATAAACAATAATAATATATACAACAAAACAAAATATGCAAAATATACTATAACAATAATAATATATACAACAAAACAAAATATGCAAAATTTACTATAAAAATAATAATATATACAACAAAACAGTAGAGAGACCAGAGTTCTCTGTCAGGCAGAGGTGAGAGAGTTGTTGTATAAAGTGATGGATTGTGGCAGGAAAGATTTCCTGTATCTATTGCTACGACAGCGAAGCTGAAGCAGCCTTCCGGAGAAGGTGCTCCGCTGTCTGACCAGTGTGAGCTGGAGAGGGTGGAGAGGATTATCTATGATGGATGACAGTTTTTTCAGTGTCCTCCTCTCCACCACAGCCTCCAGAGTGTCCTGTTTACAGCCAATCACAGAGCCAGCCTTCCTGATCAGTTTGTTGAGTCTGTTGGTGTCGCTGGCTCCAATGCTGCTTCCCCAACAAACCACAGCAAAGAAAAGTACACTGGCCACCACAGACTGATAAAAGATCTCCAACATCTTGCTGCACACGTTGAAGGATCTCAGCTTCCTCAGGAAGTAGTCTGCTCATCCCCTTCTTGTAAACAGCTTCAGTGTTAGATCTCCAGTCCAGTCTGTGGTTGATGGTAACACCCAGGTACTTGTAATCCACCAATGCCTTCACATCCTTTCCCAGAATGCACAGAGGTTGGAAAGCCGTCTTCCTCTTCTTCCTGAAATCTATCACCATCTCTCTGGTCTTGCTGATGTTTAGCCGCAGGTGATTCTGTCCAGTCCACTCCACAAAGTTGTCTACCAGTGCCCTGTACTCCTCCTCCTGTCCCTCACTTATACACCCAACAACAGCCGAGTCGTCAGAAAACTTTTGCAGGTGACACGACCCGGTGTTGTACTGAAAGTCAGTGGTGTATAAGGTGAACAGGAAAGGAGACAGTACAGTCCCCTGTGGAGCTCCTGTATCACTAACCACCGCATCAGACAGAACACTGCCCATACGGACAAACTGTGGCCTGCCTGTCAGGTAGTCAGTAATCCAGGAGATCATTGTGTCGTCTACACCCATCACCCGCAGCTTCTCCCCCAGTAGCAGTGGCTGAATGGTGTTAAAAGCACTAGAGAAATCAAAGAATGTGATTCTCACAGTGCCTCCTCCACCATCCAGGTGCGAATGGGCTCGTTGCAGCAGGTAGATGACAGCGTCATCAACTCCCAAGTGGGGCTGGTAAGCAAATTGCAGAGGGTCTAGCAGGGCTCTCACCTGCGGCCTCAGGTTGGCCAAAACCAGTCTCTCCAGCACCTTCATGACGTAAGATGTGAGGGCCACTGGTCGATAGTCATTGAGGTCTGATGGT
The DNA here is from genome assembly GCF_900880675.1 of Sparus aurata. Classification (NCBI taxonomy): domain Eukaryota; kingdom Metazoa; phylum Chordata; class Actinopteri; order Spariformes; family Sparidae; genus Sparus; species Sparus aurata. The sequence goes on along the minus strand of NC_044196.1, from coordinate 28,663,897 downwards.
GTCGACTTCTTTGGAACAGGAACCAGGCAGGAAGTTTTCCAAAGCACTGGTATTCGCTCCTGACCCAGGCTCAGGTTGTAGAGGTGTTGTAGGACAGGGGACAGCTGGCTGGCACATGTCTTCAGGATCCTGGGGCTGATACCGTCAGGGCCTGCAGCCTTCTGCTGGTGGAGTCTCTCCAGCTGTCTCCTAACCTGGCCTGCAGTCACAGTCATGCGGGGGAGGCTGCTGGTGTCTTCAGTGGAGGACGAGGAGGTGGAGGAGGAGGTGAAGGTGGAGGAGAAGGAGGTAGAGGAGGAGGAGGGGGGAGGGGAGGAAGCATTTGGGGCAGTGAGGGTGTGTGGGGGTCTGGAGGTGTCATGGAGATGACAGAAGGCTGTGAGCTGAACCTATTGAAGAACCTGTTCAGCTCGTTTGCCCTCTCCAGGCTGCCCGATGACTGTCTGCCGCTCACCTTACACCTAGTGATCTGCTTCATACCAGTCCACACATCCCTCACATTGTTCTGCTGGAGTTTGGCCTCCAGCTTCCTCCTGTAGGCGTCTTTACAGGCCCTCAGCATATCCCTGAGTTCATGCTGCACTCTCCTCAGTTCTTCCCTGTCTCCAGACCTGAACGCCCTCTTCTTCTTGTAAGAAGAGCTTTCAGGTCATTGGTGATCCACGGCTTATTATTAGGGAAGCAGCGTACAGTCCGGGTTGGCATGGTGGTGTGTTCACAGAACCTGATGTATTCTGTGATGCAGTCGGTCATGCTGTCGAGATCCTCTCCATGTGGCTCAACAAGTGCATCCCAGTCTGTCGACTCAAAGCAGTCCTGTAGTGCGTCAGCAGCCTCCTGAGTCCACCTCCTCACGCTCCTAGTGTGGACAGGCTGCCGCTGAACAAGAGGCATATACTTAGGGGTCAGCAGAACCAGGTTGTGGTCAGATCTTCCAAGAGGGGGGAGGGCTGTGGGACTGTATGCATCCTTAGCATTTGCATACAACAGATCCAGTGTGTTACAGTCTCTGGTGGGGCAGTCAACATACTGGTGAAATGTTGGAAGGGTTTTGTCCAGTGAGACGTGATTAAAATCCCCAGTGATGACAATAAATGCGTTAGGATGCTGCGTCTGTATCTGGGCAACAGCGGAGTGAATGACGTCACAGGCCAGCGCTGCATCAGCTGAAGGAGGAACGTACACACCGATAATGATGGCATACGTGAATTCCAGGGGCAAATAATAAGGCCTCATCCCCACAGTCAACAGTTCAAGGTACAGAGACGTTTCTTCACGTGAACATGTCCGGGATTACACCAGCTCTCACTCACGTACAGTGCAATCCCTCCTCCTTTCTTCTTTCCGCTGCTTATCACGTCCCTGTCCGCCCGAACAGTGCTGAGGCCGGGAATCGACACGCTGTGGTCCGGGATGTGCGAGTGAAGCCATGTCTCCGTGAAACACAACACACTGCACTCACGATATTCCCTCTGAGACTTTATCAGCGCGGCGAGCTCGTACATCTTGTTCCCCAGAGACCTCACGTTTCCCATAACGATCGCCAGCCGGTCTGTGTCTCCTCTTCTTCACCCTCCATTTCACTCCGGCTCTGCAGCCACGGCGTCTCCTCCGCAGCTCCTTCAGGACCTCAGGCCTGGCTCCGGGCAGCAGTGCATGTTCACACAGCGCAATCAGCTGGTCGCGTGTGTAAACAATGCGCTCAATGATGCGCTCCTGACCCTTCGTTGCTAGGGTTAGCATAAACATCACAAAAAAGTGCCATAAAAGTAAAAAAAAAAATAGAAAGCTGTTCGTCTTCTCTCAGTCTCTGGAGAAGAGTTGCCAAAGTTCAGCGAAAATCAGAACAGAAATACAACAAAAACAACGAAAAAACTTGAAAACCCACGGGAGCTGCTGTTACAGGCTGCCACCTTGTACGGCGCCATAGCAACCAAAGACCCCTGCCCTCAAGTAGTCCACCAACACAGAAACTCTCTTAGGGAGATTTGGGTTGGTAGAGATATTGATTGATGTTCACTAAAGTCCAGGGAATACTATGTATTTTTCTTACTTTTATGTATAACTTTATCTTAATCTGCTTATACCTCAGTGTATAAAAAAGACATCTGTTGTCTCATCCTGGATCTAAGGGAAGACTTTCCTGTTGTCTTGATCTTTATGAGCCAGGTATTTCTGAGCTAGGTCTATCTGCAGTGGACCTCTCTGGACTGGATGTCCCTGACTGTATCCTCTGCTTCCTAGTAATAATCAATGTGTAAAATCACACCTGTGATTAACAATCAGACCACTGTGCTGGAACTGTTAGTAAATAGTAAACAGTCTGCAGAGTAATTAAATTCATCACAACATTTCAGTATACAGTGACAGTTAACAGTGTGCAGTACTACCAGCAGTCAGAGAATACAGCTAATGATAGCAACAAATATAAAAGCAGACAGGTTGTAAGTCCTTATCAGTAAAACAGGCTATAGATGCTGTGATTACCTTAGACCTCGCCGAGTTGTGGCTGGAAAAAGTGTTCAATCTCTGTGTGTTTGTCTTGCGTGTTCTTGCTAGTGCTAGCTTTACAAGGATCACATGTCGTCTGCACAGGTTTCACCAGGTGAATGCTAAGATACTGTAGGTGCTATCACTGTGCCTAAACAATGTTCCACCGAGTTTATAAACATCCTAATTTTTGTCCAATTTTCCGTTCTTCTCATGAAATCCAAAACATTTCCAAACGTCTCATTTTAGATTTAACGGTATATTGTAAATAATGTCAGCATTGTCGGCCATGTTGCTTTTGTTTTCTTGTCAACGCAGTGCTAACGTTTCTGTGCTCCATCTCCTGGGAGTCTTGTGCTGACCTTTCAAATTTTACCAGAGTTTTAAAACGCAATGATGAAGTAGCAGCATAGCAGCTTCACTGTGCGACAAGTTCAAGTTCAGCAAATGACTGATCAAATTTAATACTAATTTAAACATGCTATAATGTGGAGATGTATTGAGAAGTACTTCTCGTTTGACAGATGTCCCTCCACCAGAAATAACAGTTCTCAGTGTTGGTCAGGAGACTGTTTCCTTTGGCATACCACTCACTGATGACTCTGTTAAGTATACACTGGAATTAGACTACTGCTGTGACAGACAGAGAGACAGTTTGATCAGAGACGACTCCAGCACTGTGGAGGTTGAGGGACTGATTCCTGGGACTGAGTATACTTTCAGCATCACAAGGATTGCAGAAAATGGAAATCAAAGCAAAGCAACCTCGCTGTCTGTCTTCACAGGTAAATGTGAAAAACAAATTTATACAAGAAAAATCAAATAGAACTAAAACTAAAAAGTGTCGCCTAAATGGTCCTTGTATTCAACAGAAGAAAATGTACTTCTTACCAAGAGGTAATCTCTGAATTTATGTTACGAAGGTTCATTTCAGAATAAAGAGGTGGTAAAATGTTCTTCAAAGTGCATGAAGTGATTCTATGTGTCATTGTCTTTTACCATACCTCTTGTGTTTGGCAGTCAAACTGCACCTCAAAGTGCAGGAAAACACTGGGAGAACATGAATTTTCCATTCTAAGTGAAACTATTCCATTATTCCCACAGAGCCCAGCCCTCCTGTGCAGGTTGCAGTCTATCAGGTCAGCAGTCAGTCACTCTCTCTGCGATGGGACCCCCCTGCTGGTGACGTGGAGAGTTACATTGTAACGTGTTGCCATGAGGGAGAAATTGTGCAAGAGATGACAACGGACACAAACAACCTGACTCTCAGCAACCTGAGTCCAGGAGTGTGTTACTCTCTGCAGGTTTCTGCACAACTAAGGAATGGAAGAAAAAGCAAGCCAGCTGTAACATCTGCACACACAAGTAAGTTAAAGAAAATCACAAGTGCATCAAAAATTGAAGAATTCTATTTCTCAAAATACATTTGGACAAGTAGGGGCAACAAGAGGATTATATAACATGAAATCAAATACAATCCCATAGAAATAAAACTCTAAGTGAAATTAAAGCAATATTAAGACACCTGCCCTCAAGTAGTCCACCAACACAGAAACTCTCTTAGGGAGATTTGGGTTGGTAGAGATATTGATTGATGGTCACTAAAGTCCAGGGAATACTGTGTATTTTTCTTACTTTTATGTATAACTTTATGTTAATCTGCTTATACCTCAGTGTATTAAAAAGACATCTGTTGTCTCATCCTGGATCTAAGGGAAGACTTTCCTGTTGTCTTGATCTTTATGAGCCAGGTATTTCTGAGCTAGGTCTATCTGCAGTGGACCTCTCTGGACTGGATGTCCCTAACTGTATCCTCTGCTTCTTAGTAATAATCAATGTGTAAAATCACACCTGTGATTAACAATCAGACCACTGTGCTGCAACTGTCAGTAAACTGTAAACAGTGTGCAGAGTAATTCAATTCATCACATAATTTCAGTCAACATTGACAGTTTACAGTGTGTAATACTACCAGCAGTCACAGAATACAGCTAATCAGAATCAGAAATCCTTCCATGTCCCACAGACGGGGAAATGTGTTTGTCGCAGCAGTATCAGAATGTTACAAGAACAGAGCTATAGCAAAATTGACAAAAGACAACATAAAATAGACAATGTAATTAAAATGGAAAGAACACAGAATTGATGTATATACATATTTACATGATATAGTGCAATAATGAACAGCAAATATTTATATACAGATTTTAAATATAGATAATAAATACGGGTGTTGAAATGACTTTGTACAGACTGGTTGTACAGTCTGACAGCAGCAGGTAGCAAGGACCTGCGATACCTCTCCTTCACCCACTTAGGATGTATCACTCTGTTGCTGAAGGAGCTGCCCAGTGCTGTGAGAGTGACCTGCAGGGGGTGGGACTCCTGCACCAGTAGCGATGACAGCTTGTTCATCATCCTGCTCTCTCCCACCACCTGCACTGAGTCAAGAGGGCATCCCAGGATGGAGCTGGTCTTCTTGATAAGTTTATCAAGTCTCCTCCTGTCTACTGCTGAGATGCTGCTGCTCGAGCAGACTACTCCATAGAAAATTGCTGATGCCACCACAGAGTCATAGAAATGATAGCAATACATACAAAAGCAGACAGGTTGTAAGTCCTTATCACTAAAACAGGCTATAGATGCTGTGATTACCTTAGACCTCACCGAGTGGTGTCTGGAAAAAGTGTTCAATCTCTGTGTGTTTGTCTTGCGTGTTCTTGCTAGTGCTAGCTTTACAAGGATCACATGTCGTCTGCACAGGTTTCACCAGGTGAATGCTAAGATACTGTAGGTGCTATCACTGTGCCTAAACAATGTTCCACCGAGTTTATAAACATCCTAATTTTTGTCCAATTTTCCGTTCTTCTCATGAAATCCAAAACATTTCCAAACGTCTCATTTTAGATTTAACGGTATATTGTAAATATTGTCAGCATTGTCGGCTATATTGCCTTTGTTTACTTGTCAACGCAATGCTAACGTTTCTGTGCTCCATCTCCTGAGAGTCTCGTGCTGACCTTTCAACTTTGACCAGAGTTTTAGAACGCTGTGAGGAAGTAGCAGCATAGCAGCTTCACTTAACCTCTTCACAATTTTAAAACCAGGCCATCGACCAGTTCAGAGTACTTTTAGATCCATCCAGACGTCCACTTATCAGTGTAGTCGTATCTGTAACATTAAAACAGATTTACGATTCATATCCGTGATTTGTTACACCCCTAATTAACTGTAGAACAATATCAGTTATAATACTGTGCCACAAGTTCAAGTTCTGCAAATGACTGATCCAATGTAATGCTAATTAATACATGCTATGATGTGGAGATATATTGAGATGTTCTTCTCTTTTGACAGATGTCCCTCCGCCAGAAATAACAGTTCTCAGTGTTGGTCAGGAGACTGTTTCCTTTGGTATACCACTCACTGATGACTCTGTTAAGTATACACTGGAATTAGACTACTGCTGTGACACACAGAGAGACAGTTTGATGAGAGACGACTCCAGCACTGCGGAGGTTGAGGGACTGATTCCTGGGACTGAGTATACTTTCAGCATCACAAGGATTGCAGAAAATGGAAATCGAAGCACAGCAACCTCGCTGTCTGTCCTCACAGGTAAATGTGAAAAACAAATTTATGCAAGAAAAATCAAACAGAGCTAAAACTAAAAAGTGTTGTCTGAATGGTCTTTGTACTCAACATATGAAAATGTACTTCTTACTAAGAGGTAATCTCTGAATTTATGTTACTAGTGCAGTGCCCGTAAGAAAAGTGTATTCCTATAGAAAAGTGGGAGGTTAAGAAGCTTTTTCATGGATGGCCAAATGAGGCTGTGTTTGAAGGTGGGGCGTCAGGGATATTTAGGTTTGTTGTGAAATCCGATATTCAAGGGTACAATTGGCCGTTTTTGACTATTTTTGATTTTGCCATTATATTTCACCTTAAAAACTATTTACTTGGTCTCATTATTTTCAGCACAACCTCACATGTGTGACTGTACAGTTATTTTTTTATTTTGACATACTGTATTAACACAATGGACCTAAAATCACAAAAAATAACATAAAATCCGAGTAGAAAAAGTTAGATTTTTTTACTGTGAAAACCACAAATTTGTTGCAAATAGAAATTGTTGTTTGCTAAAGATGTGCATACATTTTTAACATTGACGAAGTTGTATGTAACTATTTACATTTAAATGCAGGCAATGCTCAGGTCTGCCTGAGCTCCTTCCAGCTGAATAAAGAGCTGCACTGCCTGCTCCACATTCAGCATCTTCTCATTGTTCTGACTCATTAAACAAAAAACCGACTCCACTACACACTAAACACACTACACCAAACACTACATAACACCCTAACTACACACTCCAAACACGCCAAATGTCACAAATCTCTCAACTCTCAATATCGCTGTCTCTACACTGACCGTCGTTCGGCCTGTCAATCTTCCGCCTAGGTCCCTCCCACAACTTCCTGTTCCTCAACAACCAAACTTGCTGCTTGGACACTTTCGTGACAAAAGCCCGTATTTACCATTTCTTCTGCACCAGACACAAAGCAAACGTGATGGCAATGTTCGCGAAAAAGCGTGGCGGACATTATTTACCCTAGGTCCGGTTCTGGACGTGCTGATGCGTCCGGTTTGCCGCCTCGGGTTGTGGGCCGTGTAGCTAGCGGCTCGCAGCTAGCTGCTAGCTAGCGGCTAGCTACACACGAACATCCACAGATTCCGATTCCACTTTGTTGTCCGCGCGTCTCCGGATCTCCTCAGACCCGAAAAGACTCAGTCCGGACTTGTTTAATCTCATTAATCCACAACAGTCAGTTTGGATGCACAGAACAGAACAGAAGGGACCGAACCGCCGGCAAAATCCCGGTCCAGCTCGCGTGGCTGCAGGTATCAATCCGCTTGTTTCTTCAGGTATGTCGTGGGCTTGAGCACTGCAGTGATTGGCTCTAGTGCGCACGTGGCCACGGTGTGCAGTGACTGGCTCTGGTGCGCACGTGACTGTGGTGGCTCCGGTGGACAATGCTTGCGGAATTTGTAAAGCATTTATGAAATAATTTATTTACGGTATCATTGCAGTCCAAGCAAATGCTTAGATGCACACCACTGAACCACGCAGCAGCCATGTTGAAAGTCTCAGGTCAGTGTGATCCTGATCCGCAGAGATATTTGACTATCAAACACACACACACACACACACACACACACACACACACACACACACAGACAGAGATGCCCTGCTTTTATAGAGAGATGAAGGTTCATCTCAGAATAAAGAGGTGGGAAAATGTTCTTCAAAGTGCATGAATCTATGTGTCATTGTCTTTTACCACACCTCTTGTGTTTGGCAGTCAAACTGCACCTCAAAGTGCAGGAAAACACTGGCAGAACATGAATTGTCCGTTCTAAGTGAAACTATTCCATTATTCCCACAGAGCCCAGCCCTCCTGTGCAGATTGCAGTCTATCAGGTCAGCAGTCAGTCACTCTCTCTGCGATGGGACCCCCCTGCTGGTGAGGTGGAGAGTTACATTGTAATGTGTTGCCATGAGGGTGAAATTGTGCAAGAGATGACAACAGACACAAACAACCTGACTCTCAGCAACCTGAGTCCAGGAGAGTGTTACTCTCTGCAGGTTTCTGCACAACTGAGGAATGGAAGAAAAAGCAAGCCAGCTGTAACATCTGCACACACAAGTAAGTTAAAGAAAATCACAAGTGCATCAAAAATTGAAGAATTCTATTTTTCAAATTAAATTTGGATAAGTAGGGGCACCAAGAGGATTATACTACATGAAATCAAATACAATCCCATAGAAATAAAACTCCAAGTGAAATTAAAGCAATATTAAGACCCCTGCCCTCAAGTAGTCCACCAACACAGAAACTCTCTTTGGGAGATTTGGGTCGGTAGAGATATTGATTGATGGTCACTAAAGTCCAGGGAATACTATGTATTTTTCTTACTTTTATGTATAACTTTATCTTAATCTGCTTATACCTCAGTGTATAAAAAAGACATCTGTTGTCTCATCCTGGATCTAAGGGAAGACTATCCTGTTGTCTTGATCTTTATGAGCCAGATATTTCTGAGCTAGGTCTATCTGCAGTGAACCTCTCTGGACTGGATGTCCCTGACTGTATCCTCTGCTTCCTAGTAATAATCAATGTGTAAAATCACACCTGTGATTAACAATCAGACCACTGTGCTGCAACTGTCAGTATAAAGTAAACAGTCTGCAGAGTAATTCAATTCCTCACATTATTTCAGTATACAGTGACAGTTAACAGTGTGCAGTATTACCAGCAGTCACTGAATACAGCTAATGATAGCAACAAGTACAAAAGCAGACAGGTTGTAAGTCCTTCTCACTAAAACAGGCTATAGATGCTGTGATTACCTTAGACCTCACCGAGTGGTGGCTGTAAAAAGTGTTAAATTTCTGTGTCTTTGTCTTGCGCGTTCTTGCTAGTGGTAGCTTTACTAGAATCCCTCGTCGTCTGCACAGGTTTCACCAGGTGAATGCTAAGATACTCTAGGTGCTATCACTGTACCTAAACACTGTTCTACTGAGTTTATAAAAGGCCTAATTTTTGTCAAATTTTCCATTCTTCTTATGAAATCCAAATCATTTCCAAACTTCTCATTTTAGATTCAACGGTATGTTGTAAATCTTGTCAGCATTGTCAGCAATGTTGCTTTTGTTTCCTTGTCAACGCAGTGCTAACGTTTTGGTGCCCCATCTCCGGAGAGTCTCGTGCTGACCTTTCAACTTTTACAAGAGTTTTAGAACACTGTGGGGAAGTAGCAGCATAGCAGCTTCACTTAACCTCTTCATAACTTTAAAATCAGGCCATTGACCAGTTCAGAGTACATTTAGATCGGTCCAGACGTCCACTTATCGGTGGTGATTTGTTACACCCCTACTTAACTGTAGAACAATATCAGTTATAATACTGTGTGACAAATTCAAGTTCCAAGTTCAGCAAATGACTGATCCAATTTAATGCTAATTAATACATGCTATAATGTGGAGATATATTGAGATGCACTTCTCTTTTGACAGATGTCCCTCCACCAGAAATAACAGTTCTCAGTGTTGGTCAGGAGACTGTTTCCTTTGGTATACCACTCACTGATGACTCTGTTAAGTATACACTGGAATTAGACTTCTGCTGTGACAAACAGAGAGACAGTTTGACCAAAGACGAGTCCAGCCCTGTGGAGGTTGAGGGACTGATTCCTGGGACTGAGTATACTTTCAGCATCACAAGGATTGCAGACAATGGAAATCGGAGTACAGCAACCTCGCTGTCTGTCTTCACAGGTAAATCTGAAAAACAAATGAATACAAGAAAAATCAAATAGAATCACAACTAAAACGTGTTGTCTGAATGGTCTTTGTACTCAGCATATGGAAACGTACTTCTTACTTAGAAGTAAGCTCTGAATTTATGTCATGAAGGTTAATTTCAGAACAAAGAGGTGGTAAACTGTTCTTCAAAGTGCATGAAGTGATTCTATGTGTCATTGTCTTTTATCATACCTCTTGTGTTTGGCACTCAAACTGCACCTCAAAGTGCAGGAAAACACTGGCAGAACATGAATTTTCTGTTCTAAGTGAAACTATTCCATTATTCCCACAGAGCCCAGCCCTCCTGTGCAGGTTGCAGTCTATCAGGTCAGCAGTCAGTCACTCTCTCTGCGATGGGACCCCGCTGCTGGTGAGGTGGAGAGTTACATTGTAACGTGTTGCCATGAGGGAGAAATTGTGAAAGAGATGACAACGGACACAAACAACGTGACTCTCAGCAACCTGAGTCCAGGAGTGTGTTACTCTCTGCAGGTTTCTGCACAACTGAGGAATGGAAGAAAAAGCGAGCCAGCTGTAACATCTGCACACACAAGTAAGTTAAAGAAAATCACAAGTGCATCAAAAATTGAAGAACTCTATTTTTCAAAATAAATTCGGGGAAGTAGAGGCAAATGAAACCCCATAGAAATAAAACTCTAAAAGTTAAATTAAAGTAATATTAAGACCTCTTTGACTGATGGATCTGTCAGTCTCTATTTCACAACTAATGTCAAACTAATACAATCCCTCAGTAAATGAATAATTACACTATGAATACCTTTGGTCATGACTACAAGTCCACTCATGATATTAATAGAGACAAAATTATAAAGATCATTATTTTTCTACACTATAAAATATATGGCCACGATAAAACTTGAAGAAGAAAATTTTATACGTTTATTTAAAACACATAAATCTATCCGACGGACCAAATCTGGGTTTGATTCTGCAGGTTGTTGCCTAAGTTCAAAAACTTCTGTCGGTTTCTGGAATACTACCATATTCAGCCAGTACTGATTTTCTCAAGTACTGATAATTTTCAGAGTTCAAAATGTACCAGGTCTGCACTGATACATACCGATTCCAGGAAATAGCCACAGCTTTGCAAGCTGAGTCTGACATTAACAAAGATTCTCGTCCTCTCCTGCATTGTCATTACCAAAGAAACTGCCAGTGATGTAAACAGAAACAATAACCTTAACTGTAGGGGGCTGTATTTCTCACTTATAAGACATTTATTCAGGGATGCTTTTTATTACAGAACAATTAAATACAATTCGATATGGTTTCGATACGATGCAATTGTTGGACATGTTGCTTTTGTTTCCTTGTCAACGCACTGCTAATGTTTCTGTGCCCCATCTCCTGAAAGTCTCGTGCTGACCTTTGAACCTTTACAAGAGTTTGAAAACACTCAGAGGAAGTAGCAGCATAGCAGCTTCACTCAACTGATTCATAACATTAAAATGTGGCCATCGACCAGTTCAGAGTACATTTAGATTGATCCAGAGGTCCACAAATAGGTGAAGTCGTACTATAAATTTCAAAACCAAATTCTGATTCATATGGGTGATTTGTTTCACCCCTAATTAACTGTAGAACAATATCATTTATAATACTGTGTGACAGGTTCAAGTTCCAAATTCAACAAATGATTGATCCAATGTAATGCTAATTAATACATGCTATAATGTGGAGATATACTGAGATGCACTTCTCTTTTGACAGATGTCCCTCCACCAGAAATAACAGTTCTCAGTGTTGGTCAGGAGACTGTTTCCTTTGGTATACCACTCACTGATGACTCTGTTAAGTATACACTGGAATTAGACTACTGCTGTGACACACAGAGAGACAGTTTGATCAGAGACGACTCGAGCACTGTGGAGGTTGAGGGACTGATTCCTGGGACTGAGTATACTTTCAGCATCACAAGGATTGCAGAAAATGGAAATCGAAGCAAAGCAACCTCGCTGTCTGTCATCACAGGTAGATGTGAAAAACAAATGAATAAATAAAAAACTAAACAGAACTAAAACTAAAAAGTGTTGTCTGAATGGTCTTTGACTTCAATATATGCAAATCTACTTCTTACTAAGAGTTAATCTCTGAATTTATGTTATGAAGTTTCATTTCAGAATAAATAGGTGGTAAAATGTGCTTCAAAGTGCATGAAGTGATTCTATGTGTCATTGTCTTTTATCATATCTCTTGTGTTTGGCAGTCAAACTGCACCTCAATGTGCAGGAAAACACTAATGCAACAAGAATTTTCCATTATAAGTGAAACTATTCCATTATTCCCACAGAGCCCAGCCCTCCTGTGCAGGTTGCAGTCTATCAGGTCAGCAGTCAGTCACTCTCTCTGCGATGGGACCCCCCTGCTGGTGACATGGAGAGTTACATTGTAACGTGTTGCCATGAGGGAGAAATTGTGCAAGAGATGACAACAGACACAAACAACCTGACTCTCAGCAACCTGAGTCCAGGGGTGTGTTATTCTCTGCAGGTTTCTGCACAACTGAGGAATGGAAGAAAAAGCGAGCCAGCTGTAACATCTGCACACATAAGTAAGTTAAAGAAAATCACAAGTGCATCAAAAATTAAAGTATAATTTTCAAAACAAATTCAGACAAGTAGGGGCAACAAGAGGATTGTATTACATGAAATCAAATGCAATCCTATAGAAAGGAATGGAAAGGAATTGATGTGGGTTTGTAGAGACATTGATTGATGGTCACTAAAGTATGAGTGATTCCAGCATGTAATACCATGAACATCCAAAAATCCTAAAAATGATGTTAATTCTAATTTCATTTTAATGTTCCTTGACAGCCAAAGATGGTATGTATTACCTCAGTGTTGAGTACCAGCAATGTCATGAGCAGGTCTGTAGTGGTATTAAAAAGTAAAGGCTGAGTAAATCCTTACATTAGATATCTTAATAAAGACCCATGAGAGCCTTCATCGATGGATGGATCTGTCAGTCTCCATTCCGCCTATTAAAATATTTGTCTGTCAGTTTAACAAAGGTTTGCATTTAAATGTAAACTTTACAGGGGCGGCTGTAGCTCAGTGGGTAGAGCTGTAGCTCAGTGGGTAGAGCTGGTTGACTGGTGACCGGTGATCAGAAGATCACTGGTTCGAATCCCGGCTCCCCAGGGCGGGACTGGGCTACATGTCAAAGTATCCTTGAGCAAGATACTGAACCCCAAAGTTGCTCCTGATGTGCAGTTGGCACCTTGTGTGAAGGCAGCCACTGCCATCAGTAAGGGTCCTGCGATGAGCTGGCGACTCATCCAGGGTGAACCCTGGCCTATGCCCATAGAGTCACTGGATTTGGCCCCAGTAAACCCCGCAACCCCTTAGGGGGGAAAAAGCGGCAACATCCCGCAACCCTCACGGATAAGCGGAAAAGAAAACGGAACGGAACTTTTCTATTTTCTATTACATAAAGTCAAAGGTACACACACGCACACAATATTAAAAGAGACTAAATTATAAATTTTGTCTCTTTTTTTGTCTCATTTTCTTTCTACACTATTCAGGAAAATCAGGCCATGATAAAACTTCAAAAAGAAAAAGCAAGTTGAAAAAGTTCATTTAAAACGCATAAATAATAGGGGGCTGTATTTCTCACTTATAAGGCATTTATTCAGGGATACTTTTTATTATGGAACAATTAAATACAATTGGATATGGTTTAGATACGACAAAATTCATGTAGACACTCATTTTGGATTATAGATGACAAGAAGCCAATTGTATAAAAGTGGCATTGCTTACCTTCTCATAGATATTTCATAAGACCAGAGAAGACTAGGGAATCCTGTGTATTTTTCTTACTATTACGTATATCTGTAACCTTCTCTGCTTATACCTCAGTGCAGTAGGCGATTTGAGGGGGGATTAGGGGGGATGCAGTCCCCCTTGTTAGCAAAATTTCCAAAAAGCATCCCCCTTGTTAACCTGCCATCACTCTCCATCCGCTAGTAGCAAAAGTGTGTTGCAAGTGGTCAAGATCAGCACACAGTGGAGTCAAAGGCACGGCTGCTGTGTGTTCTGGTTGCCTGGTCTATTTTTTACGGAAGCCGCAACAAGCTGCACAGAGCAGGAAGTCAGTGACATAGGAACATGGAGCAGGTAAATCTTCAAAATAAAACACCCTGTGCAAACTCACGATTGTCTCATCTCATTAGCTACCGCTTATCCGTGATGATGTAATTGCTTTATCCCCCCTTTTTCAAGGGGTTGCAATCCCAGTTATCTCTGGGTGAAGGCAGGGTACACCTTGGATGACTCACCTCATTGTCCTTACTGATGTGCAGACTGCACATAACGAGCAATTTGGGGTTAAGTGTCTTGCTCAAGGATACTTTGACATGTAGCCCAGTTCTGCCCCAGGGGAGCTGGGATTCGAACCAGTGACCTTCCGATCACTAGTCCACCTGCTCTACCCACGGAACTGATTGTATAATTACCAGTCCACTTATGTTCTAAAACTAAAATGTTACTTTTTGTGAGTGTTTTTAGTGTGTCATTTCAGAACATGGTGGCTATGTTATGTTGGCAATTGTAATTTTTGTGCTGGTTTATAGTTTAACCCAATGGTCCACAAGGGGGCTGACTATTTGTGACCCCCGAACTGTTATTCCTTCTCCATGTGTTTTGGTTGGGTCAGCATGTGTATAGCGGGACTAGTCTCCATACCAACGATACACAGACAACGTGTTACTGGGTCACTTAATGCAGCGAGCGCAATTTTTAACTTTCACTTTGGTTTTTGGAGCCATTCACATATTGACATTTCACCGGCTGTAGGAGCCTAGATTGAATGAAAATGGCGTGTTCCAAATTCACTGCTAAAAGAAAAGTGGAAAGTGAAAATCCGCAATTCGAAGAAGAATGGACTGAAGAATTTGCATTCATTCTCCCTCCAACCAGCACAAGACCCATGTGCTTAATATTCCAGGAGACTATAGCTGTGATGAAGATTTACAATTTGAAACGGCATTATGAGATGAAGCGTAGGAATTCACATGCTTAGATTAATATCAATTATCAGATTACCATATTATTTTTTGTTGTTCTTCCCTCTGAATTTTTTTTCTAATTACCCCAAGCATGTTTTTCTGTATTATAGGTTTTAAATATAAGGTTTTCATATCGGACAATATATACACCGTTATTGATAATTGAAAATTAATCGGCCTATGGATAAATTGGTTGTGCTCTATTATTTCGTGCAATATGGGGGTCATTTAACTTAAAAGGACCCTGCTTGTAGTGTGCTGTGAGAAACATGGGAAACACTGCCTGAATAAACTCAGTCCACTGCATACAATTTATAGGTGCATTTACTGATTACTTTAATACAGTTATAAAAAGACAATTGTAGTGGGGAGAGAAGAAAGATAACTGGATAAAACGGAATTGTAGACATAGAAATATCACAGTTATGGTTAAGGCATACTGCAACAATGTTCTTTGGGAGGTATTTGGGTGATGCTTTCATTTGGCCACCCCCCCCTGTTAATAATTAACAAATCACCTACTGCTTCAGTGTATAAAAAGACATCTGTTGTCTCATCCTGGATATGAGGAAAAACGATCCTGTTGTCTGGATCTCCATGAGCAGGGTCTCTCTGAGCTATGTCTATCTGCATTGGATCTCTCTGAAGTGGAGGTCCCTGACTGTATGCTTCCTAGTAATAATCAATGCGTAAAATCACACCTATAATTAACAATCAGACAAATATTTACTACTGATAACAAAGTCAAAAGATTAATGTAACAGCCTGCACTGTGCTGCAACTACAGTTAACAGTCAACAGTGTGCAGTGTAGTTCAATTCAGCACATTGTTTAAGTAGACAGTGACAGTTAACAGTGTGCAGTATTACCAGCAGTCACAGAATACAGCTAATGATAGCAATGCATATAAAAGCAGACAGGTTATAAGTCCTTGGCACTAAAATGGGCATTAGATGTTGGGATTCCCTTAGACCTCACCGAGTGGTGGCTGGAATAAGTGTTCAGTCTCTGTGCATATGTTTCGCATGTTCTTCATAGTGCTAGCTTTACTTGTATCCTTGTTGCCTGCACAGGTTTCACCAGGTGAACGCTAAGATATTGTACGTTCTGCCACTGCACTTAAAGGCTCCTCCACCGAGCTTACAAACGGCCTGATTCTTGTCCAACTTTCCATCTGACTTATAAAATCCAAATAGTTTCCAAACTTTTGTTTTTAGATTTGAGGGTATATTGTAAATCTTGCCAGCATTGTTGGACATGTTGCTCTTGCTTTCTTGGCAATGCTATGCTAATGTTTCTGTGCTGCGTCTCCCGAGAGTCTCGTGCTGACCTTTGAACCTTTAAAAGAGTTTAAAAAAGGCTCAGAGGAAGTAGCAGCATAGCAGCTTCACTCAGCTGATTCATAACTTTAAAATCAGGCCATTGACCAGAAAGGCCGTAACCAGGATTTTAGAAATACTGAGGTCATAATTGCGGAGGTCCGAACATAGGCAAAGTTTCAGCGGGCGGGTCCATAAGGAAATGTGTATTTGTAACTGACACTGTGTGTGTATGTTGACCAACCTTCGAGAGGGCAGCTACAGCAGAGTACAGTACAGATGTGGAGATATGAAGGCAGTCAGAGCCACCATGCATGTAGACTAACTGAAATTGTATGATTGTTGATTTTTGACAGTACACTGATTCCAATTAACATAAATGCCCTAACATTAGCAAAGTTTCAGAGATTATCTAGCCTAGATTTAATGGGGCATAATGCAAGACAAGATTCCACTTGTCTCTCCTGCCAAGAAGGAATAAGGAAGAAAATAATATACACCTCCTTAATATCAACTTTAAGACACACTTAAATAACTCAAAAACTAAATAATGCAAACTCAAACACAAACAGTACATGAACACAAGCAAAATGTAAGTCATACAATTTCACCATTGGATACTACTAGACATGTTGTTAAGTTAAGTTACATTAAGATTGAGAGGACATCATTGTTTAACGTCAGTGTGTTTGGGACATTGATAATCCTATCCTGGGGCAGCACCTGGTCTTCTCATTTACCTTTCTTTCCTTTTCTCCCCCTCTCGTCCTCTTCTTGCCTTACTGTCTTCTTCCCAAAGGAGAGCAGGGTTTGTTACTCTCTTCATTATGTCTGAAGAAATTAAACACACAACAACTCAGCTGAGTTGATAAAATAACTTTAACAGCGATGGGTAACATTGTATTACTGGCCTGGCCTCTGTTAGGATTAACATTATAAAAACTAGTTTTAGAGTTCCAGAAGAAACTATGTTTGCTTGCCGAAGTCTTGACGACTATGTTTAAAACTATGTTTAAAAGTATTTTTAATAGCCTATAGTTAGTATAGGTTATTAAAACATCTAGTAGGTACAGAAATCACTGAAGTAGTAGCAGCAGCAGCACTAGATACAGTCAAAGAACTGCATAACTGCAAAAAATGATCAAGCATTGGCTTATAAATTAGCTAGCTAACATCAGTCAACATGATTTATCTTCCCTCTGCTTTCAATGCTTCGGACTACAAATCCTTACCGCAAGGCTCCCTGGCATTATTTACCGACCAACAACATACGTGAAAGGGGTTCACCCCGAAGGTAATCATAAACTTCGTGGAGGAAACATCTCCCCTGCGCTTTCCGACCACGTCCGGGAGCCGAACAGGAGTGTAACAAGAGTTTTTAATCCGTTATTGTGTATATACGCTTACGGTTGCCAAATGCAGCAGTCTGGGCTGGAGCAGAGACAGTGGATTTATTGAAGATTTTCCTCTTCCCACAAACCAGTGCAATGACCAAAGATGGTATATTTAGGACAGGATAATCCACTCTCTAACCCATGGTGATGATCAGACAGAGGAGCAAGTGGTTCCCGTACAAAATAAAGTCATTTGTCGGCAGTTATTACCCTCTTTTTTTTCCACTGAGATAAAATACAGAGGACATGACCTCGGTGTCTTCAATGGTAGTTACGGCCCTGTTGACCAGTTCACAGTACATTTAGGTTGATCCAGAGGTCCACAAATAGGTGAAGTCTTTCTATGAAATTAAAAACCGAATTCTGATTTATATTGGTGATTTGTTACACCCCTACTTAACTGTAGAGCAATATCAGTTATAATACTGTGTGACAAGTTCAAGTTCCAAATTTAACAAATGACTGATCCAATTTAATGCTAATTAATACATGCTATAATGTGGAGATATATTGAGATGCACTTCTCTTTTGACAGATGTCCCTCCACCAGAAATAACAGTTCTCAGTGTTGGTCAGGAGACTGTTTCCTTTGGTATACCACTCACTGATGACTCTGTTAAGTATACACTGGAATTAGACTACTGCTGTGACACACAGAAAGACAGTTTGATCAGAGACGACTCCAGCACTGTGGAGGTTGAGGGACTGATTCCTGGGACTGAGTATACTTTCAGCATCACAAGGATTGCAGAAAAAGGAAATCGAAGCACAGCAACCTCGCTGTCTGTCTTCACAGGTAAATCTGAAAAACAAATTAATACAAGAAAAATCAAACAGAACTAAAATTAAAAAGTGTCGTCTGAATGGTGGAAAACATATGAAATGTACTTCTTACTAAGATGTAATCTCTGAATTTATATTGTGAAGGTTCATTTCAGAATAAAGAGGTGGTAAAATGTTCTTCAAAGTGCATGAAGTGATTATATGTGTAATTGTCTTTTACCATATATCTTGTGTTTGGCAGTCAAACTGCACCTCAAAGTGCAGGAAAACATTGACGGAACATGAATTTTCAGTTCTAAGTGAAACTATTCCATTATTCCCACAGAGCCCAGCCCTCCTGTGCAGATTGCAGTCTATCAGGTCAGCAGTCAGTCACTCTCTCTGCGATGGGACCCCCCTGCTGGTGACGTGGAGAGTTACATTGTAACATGTTGCCATGAGGAGGAATTTGTCCAAGAGATCATAACAGACACAAAAAACCTCACTCTCAGCGACCTGAGTCCAGGAGTGTATTACTCTCTGCAGGTTTCTGCACAACTGAGGAATGGAAGAAAAAGCGAGCCAGCTGTAACATCTGCACACACAAGTAAGTTAAAGAAAATCACAAGTGCATCAAAAAATGAAGAATTATTTTTCAAAATCAATTCAGAAATGCAGGGGCAACAAGAGGATTATATTACATGAAATCAAATACAATCCTATAGAAATAAAACTCTAAGTGAAATTAAAGTAATATTAAGACCCTCGCTATCCTGTTGTCTGGATCTCCATGAGCAGGGTCTCTCTGAGCTATGTCTATCTGCATTGGATCTCTCTGAAGTGGAGGTCCCTGACTGTATGCTTCCTAGTAATAATCAATGCGTAAAATCACACCTATAATTAACAATCAGACAAATATTTACTACTGATAACAAACTCAACTTGAATTAACAGTGTGCACTGTGCTGTAACTGTCACTAAACAGTAAACAGTGTGCAGTGTGATTCAATTCAGCACATAATTTCAGTAGACAGTAACAGTTAACAGTGTGCAGTATTACCAGCCATCACAGAATACAGCTAATTATAGCAATGCATAGAAAAGCAGACAAGTTACCCTAAACAATACAAAGGTATCAATGCTTTGATTACCTTAGACCTTGAGGAGTTGTGCCTAGAAAAAGTCTGTCTTGTGTGCTCTTGCTAGTGCTAGCTTTACTTGCATCCTCATCATCTGCACAGATTTCACTAGCCATGGAAGTTGATTTAACAAAATGAACTCAAAGGAACGTTTTATTGGTTGTACAAAGGATAAAAGTCATACTTTGAAATGGTATCACCCTTTTTTACATAACAATATGCCTATAACAATATGCACTGTTGATACTATATATACTTACCGTATATTTAATCATGATAACATGTTTTCCTTACATTGAAATTGCAGTGATCTCATTTTATTATAAAATGGATTTTGTTGTCATAACATGGAAAGAGATTTAATGTAATGATAATTGTTCTAGACACAAGTTTTAAGTGGATGGGCAGATTTATTACCTAACTGACTGACATGTTATCTTTAACTCTTGCTGCTACTTGAATTTCTTTTGTAATCCTATCATGATGTATGTAGCATACTTAAGCTCCAATGAAAAGATGAGATGGAAAATTGTGCAGAAGGCAGCATTTCCTAACATCTCAGCATGCAAAGATGCATTTATTCATGTGTCAATAAAATGTGACACCTATAACACTGCTAGAAGTAACAAACATCTCTATATCCACAGAGACACAGCTGGAGAGTTTACTGGAGGATCTGGGGTTGGAGCAGCACTACAAAGAGAAGCTGTCACTGAGCACAATACTTCAGATTGATGAGAAGACCATCACTGATGAACCTGCCAAGTGTAATTCAGATCTTCCATGGTATTTTCTGAAGAAACTCATGATGGTTAATGTGACAGCTAGGAATGTGAAATGTGTATCTGGTTGTGAGTCAGCCTGTGATGGTGCATCAGGAAAGACAGAATTAGATCTTGATAATCTGTTTAATACTGAAGATTCAGATGACATGTTGAACCCCCTCGACATTATCACAGCTCTCTTCCTGTGCTCTGATGGTTTTGTACAGCAGGAAATGGCTCTCAAAATGTCCATGTGTCAGTTTTCTGTGCCTCTGCTGCTCCCTGATTGTGACACAAAGCAATGCACACTCATGCTTTGGGCCATGAGAGACATTGTTAAAAAGCACAGACCTCAGTCACTTTCAGAATCCAAGGGCTTTATTGAAGACAGAATTGTTGTCTCTGAACTTCCAATGATATCTTTTGTGAGACTGGGTGAGTGCTCCTTGTCCAAGTCAGAGATCCTCAATAAGCTTCTGAGCAATTCTCAGCAGTACCATGACACATTTGTTCACTCTAACATGGAGTGTGGTGACAGTCCAAGGAGAATATCCAATGGATTGGCTGAAATTTCTTGGTACCTTCCTTGTGGGAACAAAAACATGGACATTTTCAGTGAGCCAGTAGCTGTAGCTAACCTTCGTGGGGACATTGCTTCATTTGAAACACAATTTTCCTTTTTGTGTCAGACATCTGCAGCAGTTTTTGTGTTCTTTAACAGTCTAGACTCTGACTGTAAGCCTCTTATGAACCAACACCACAAGGCAGAGATCTTCTTGGTGGGAAACCATCAAAGCACTCACTCCAGTATGGATGCTCTTAAAAAGGTAGCAACAAAGCTGGGCTTGACTAACAACAACATCCTTCTGAAAGCAAAGCACATGAATGATGCAGACTTTGTTAAGAAATTGCGAATCACAGTTAGAGATTTATTGAAGAGCTCAAACGGGAAGATGGTAATTGAGCAGATGGCTGACATTGCCCATGAACTGGGAATATGGGTTGATGAAGACTGTCCAGAATGCCAGACTGCCAAGAACAATGCTGATGCCATCACTGCAGAAATCCAAGACATCTTGAAATATAAAGAAACTCAGCTACCCCTACAGGATCAAATATGGAAGGAACTGTCTCGCTTAGAGAAGGAAGAATTTCGGCTTCGAGGAGTTGGGTCTGAAAACATAGAACAGTACAAAAGTGATCTTCAGATAAAGAAAGACAAACTTCGGAAAGAACAGAACTCTCATGACATGTCAAATGCAATGACATTATTCATCCAAGCAATATCAAGCCCAGGAACAGAGAGATCCTACTTCCTGAAATGGCTGCGAATGAAACTCGATAACTTGTCTCGAAAAAAACTGTCTGACCTCAGGGAGCAGTACAAAGAAAAATCCAAAAATTCTGAGAACAAAGAGGAAATCAAAGAGATTGACAGACAGCTTTCCAACAGCTCACTGGGGACTGAACACTTCTTCCGTGAAATGGGTCAGATCTATGAAGCTTCACTTTCCCTTCCAGAAACAAACCCCTCTCGTCAACAGTTACAGCATCTGCCTAAGCTGTGTGCAGGATTGTTGCTTGATGGATTTCCCCTTGAGCTTGTCGATGGAGATGCATCCAACATACCTCTCAGATGGGTGAGTGATGTTCTCTCTCAGCTCAATGACCTGGTGTCTCCTAAGAACAAGATACTGGTAGTCACAGTTCTTGGCGTTCAGAGCACAGGGAAGTCCACTCTCCTCAACACCATGTTTGGAGTGCAGTTTGCAGTCAGCAGTGGTCGATGCACTCGAGGTGCCTTCATGTTGCTCATCAGAGTCAATGAAGATGTTAAAAAAGTTCTCAACTGTGACTTTATTGTGATCATTGACACTGAGGGCTTAAAGTCACCAGAACTCGCACAACTGGACAACAGCTATGAGCACGACAATGAGCTTGCAACACTTGCTGTGGGGCTGAGTGACATCACCATTATCAATATTGCCATGGAGAACTCAACAGAAATGAAAGACATCCTACAGATAGTGGTGCATGCTTTTCTCAGGATGACAGAGGTGGGCAAAAAGCCCAAATGTCAGTTTGTTCACCAGAATGTGTCAGATGTTTCAGCCCATGAGAAGAACTTACGAGACAGGAAACTGCTCTTGCAGCAGTTAAATGAGATGACGCAGGCAGCAGCCAAAATGGAAAAGAAAGAGGAGAACAAGGGCTTCACTGATGTGATGGATTACAGTCCAGATACTGGGAACTGGTACGTTCCTGGTCTCTGGAATGGAAACCCACCAATGGCACCAGTCAATGCAGGGTACAGTGAGGCTGTTTATCAGCTCAAGAAAAACATTATCCAAATGTTAGGAAGTTGTGAGTTGTCAGCTAACAATATCTCTGATTTTACAAAGTGGACAAAAAGCCTGTGGAATGCAGTGAAGCATGAAAACTTCATCTTCAGCTTCAGAAACAGCCTGGTGGCTGATGCATACATGAGGCTGTGCACAGAATTCAACAAATGGGAATGGGAATTCAAAAAAGAGATGTACAAGTGGGTTACAGAAGCTGACACAAAGATTTCCAACTTTGGCACAGTTGCTGGAAAATCTGAGACATCTAACATGTCAGATTTTCTCACTAATTTAAAAAGTGAAGCTTGCACAGTGCTGTCTGAATGGGAGACAAAGCTTCTTGAAAATCTGGCAGAGTACTTCAAGCAAACAGAGGGTCACGTCTATCTAGTTGAAGGATACAGAGAAGACTTTGCGAACAGTGCAAAGAGCCTTCGACGAGAAATGGAGAACTCTGTAATCAATCAGCTCACAGCGACAGCTGACATCAGACAGGGAATGACAGAAATTGACAGAATCAAGGACAATCACAAAAAGCAGTTAGAGGGAAGAGTTTATGCATTGATTAAAGAATGTCGGCAAAAAAATGTCAAGATGACAGACAAGGAGCTGGATGACAAATTTGATAAGATGTGGAAAAAAGCAGAGAATGAACTATCTTTTCCGCAGCAAGAGGTCACAAATGTCATTGCAAAAGTCACCTCTGCCTTGAGAACAAATCTATCACACAGGGGTGGTGCACCCAAACTGTTCAGTCAAAAAAATCTGCACGATTGTGGACAGGGGCCTTTCAAATATACTGTGGAAGGATTTTTTAAGCAGATTACACACCAAGTCAGCAAATTCTTTGTTGAAGATCACGTAATGGCTTTACAAAAGATAGCTGACCGCATCATCGCGGACTGCACAGAGTTTGTGACTGACAAAGTGAAAAGAAAAAGCAACTACCACGACACTTACATCCAGGAGATCCTACACAAGATTGATGAGAAGCTGCAAAACAGTCAGACTAAGAAGATAGAGATTGAGTTTGAAGTTCCTCTCAAACAGCACATCTGTGGATTTGCAGCCAGACAGTTTCAGAAAATGCATGAAGATTTCCTGCGTGAGAATGATCCCTCCAGATGTCTGAATCAAAACAAAAAAACCTTTTGTGATGATTTTAAGGATGTGTTCCATGAACGAGACCAGTGCCAGAAGAAGGCAGAAGAATTCACAGAACACTGTTTGAGGCCTGCAATTGAGGACTATGTCAGCCGCTCCTTGGGTCCTGATATCATTGGTGAAATGAAGACAAAGTTTGAGTTCAGCACACGGATGTTCTTCCAGTATTCAATTTTACTGGATTTGCTCTCAAAGAAGGACTTTAAAAAGTATCAGAGCTACATCTGCTCATATGAGGAGTATGCCAATGAATGGGTTTATGACCGCATAGTGGAACACTTCTCAAATCAGCGCACAATGTTTGAGTTTGAAGATCAACATCTCCAATCAAGAATCATAAGCATAAATATTGCTATCAACGAAGCTAAAACAGAAAAGAGTGGCAACCTGAAGACATTTGTTGAAAATGTCTGTCAGAAACTTGTTGATAAACTGGTCATTTCCCAGGATGCTCTTGGTGCTTTCATGATCCTGAACAATGCTGACCAGGAACAGTTTGCTAAATGGCTCACTGAGTGTGTGAAGGACATGGAACAAGCTCTTAGGAAGAAGTTCAAAGAAACAAGCATCCAAATGAAACTAGAATCTCTTTATGTGAAGCCTCAGAGGGAGCTTGTGTCACAAATGATTGGCTGTGGTAAACAGTGTCCATTCTGCAAAGCACCTTGTGAGGCAGGAGGAAGAGAACATACAGAGCATCATACTTCAATACATCGACCACAGGGTCTGGGTAGATACAAGTGGGATGAAACGGAAAAACTTGTCACTGACGTCTGCTCTTCTTCAGTGGTCAGTGACACGCGTTTTCGCAATGCTGACACAAAGGGTGAATGGCACCTTTACAAGCAGTACACAGAAATTTACCCAGACTGGAGAATTGCTCCAGATGCAAGCCTTGAGGCATCAGACTACTGGAAGTATGTGCTGGCAAAGTTCAATGAAGAGTTTGCAGAAGCATATAATGCAAAGCCTGCTGATATTCCATCAACTTGGGAAAACATCACGTACAAGCAGGCAGAGGAGAGTCTGAAAAAGACATTCAACATCAAATGAGAGTACTAACATTCCTCACATGTACAAAGGCATCTTCATAATACCTTTCATAATGGTAGAGATGAATCAGAAACGAGTCACATACTGTATACAAGATGACAAGTTTGAAGATATTATTCAGTACATGCAGATATTTGGTCACTATGGCTTACAATGTGGATATAAGATAAAGTCATGCAATACTGCTTAACTTTAGCTGAAGGTTGCAATAAACCTGTTTAATCAAAATAATCTGACGGTAATAATCAGTGTTTGTAATAATGTCTGGCTGTATCAACATTTTCAAGAGCTATTTTATACATCTGAGTCATTTAACATGTGAAGAACTAATATCTCCAGTTTGATCCGAGTTTGAATTTATAATCTTCGTGTGATCGATGAATGTCATTGTATTGCTACTGAAAAAGATGTACACAGTTAACCAAGGCTGCAGGGTGACAGAAAATTGTTTTTCTTTTCGCCAAATATATGATATATAGTCTTTCATTGTTTATGTGGAAAAACTGATATTTTTTACGTTAAATACTATTTTATTTTTTATACACACGTCAGCATTGCATACCACTGCATATTGCATTGCATTTTTTTTTTTTAAGTAAATGTGATAATTTACTCCTAATTCATTCATTTGATCAAAAATCAGAAACAGTCACACACTGTTTACAAGATGACAATGTTGAAGATAGTGTCAGTACATGTAGACATTTTGCCAATTTGGCTTATGATGTGGATATAAGAGAAAGTCATTGCAAATAGTGCTCATCTTCCACTGAGATTGCAACAAACATAGTAGATAATGATAATCTGCTTTCACTGTCTGTTAATGTTGACCTCATGAATATTTGAAGAGCTTTTTGTGTACTTTGAGTTCATGTAATAGTTAAGAACATGCAAAGTATTTTCAAGTTTGATCTAAGTCTGAATTTGTTGTCTTTGTGTGAAAGTCGAGGCAACAAAATAAGTGGCAAGTTTTTTTTCTTATTTCAAATATCTGATATGTATACTTTAATTGTTAATTTCTGTGAGTTATCTGATGTCAAATATATTTACATTCATAGTCCTTTCTTAGTCACTCAGTCTTTAAAAGTTTTGTTATGATTTACTTTTTTGTTTTCTGTGACATATCTGATTTAAAGCCATTACTTTCTTTCATACATCACTCAGTTAGCATAGATTTATTTGTCATGTTTTAAACAGCATTTAAAGAATGATTTGCCTAAATAGAAATTTAAAATCTATTGTAAAATCTATGTTTCTGTGAAGTATCTGATTCTGAATATTTACCATTTTTATAATAATTAAAATGTCACTCATTCTATATGTGATAGTTAACATGTATAAGTTACTCACTCCTGTTAACTGGATCAATAAAGAGACAAAATAGTCAGACTGGCTATGAATGTCTTTAATGTTTCCCAGATCAGAATCACAGCATACAGTGTATAATAACTTCTAAAGTAAACAGAAATATCATCACCTCATTCATTTATATAGTTTTACTATGCTTTCTTTTAAATAATCATCTATTTAAAAAATCCATTATTTAACATTTTTCTTCATCTCAAGTCTTGGGTTTCTGAATTCAACAAAGAATGTAAAAACAAGACAACAGGTGCATCTTCGCAATGGAGACCAAGCTGAAGGTTTATGTTGAGTGTGTCACTGTCTTCATGTATGTTTAGCACTGTGGGATGTTAACCATGTACTTCCATTCCCCACTGACCTGACACAGCATCTCTAAATACTGCACCTGTTGTCTTTGTTGTCAGAAAAAAAGCATTTCATTTATTCCCTCAAAAAAAAAGGAAAACAAACAAGAAACTTATTATTTACAAATATTTTGTCTGTTTGAATCTGAAACTTAAAAATGTTTTGATCCTCTTCCAGATGTTCTGTCCGTCTCTGTCCTGCCACCCGGTTTGGTATTTTTCCTCTCACATCCATTTTCCTCAGAGTGGGCAGACTGCAGTGAATCTGTCACAATAGCGCCCTCTAGTGTTATCTTATAAAATAGACAAGGACAAAGAACAGAGAAAACTAAATACCTTTGTTACTGTTCTCACCTCCAGTGGTGTCATTGTAGCTGTGTTGTGGTGAGGTTTACTTCACAAGCCCTCACTGCCCCCTTACCTTCAGGAGTGAGTACAAAAGGGTTCACATGGATCTGATCAGACATGTCAGATCATCTGTAGCAAGGTGTCCTCCTGGCAAACATTGTGGGTAGAAAGATGGCCATGCCTTTTAATGTCCTTATTTACCAGAGATCAGTTCATCCTCCCTTTTGATTTCTACATTTAAGGCTGTGAGTCTTTCCTCTCTCTTCCCAGAGTCTCATTTCCACAGTGCACACCTGTTGTTGTGCTGCTGTCCATCTTCTGTTCCTCAGCATTTATCCACCTGCAGCACAACCAAGTCAGTTGTTTTGTGTTTTACATTGTGCACATTTCCCTTCCAGTGGGCCTACAAAACCTCTGACAGGAGCAGCCAGGCAGAGTTCATTTTATACCTGACCTCATCAGGAAAATGTGTGAATCTAATAAACATCGTGTATTTCAAACTAATTAATGAACTGTCTGAATTCTGCATCACAGCAGGGAACACAACTTTGTACCATGCCATGTGAGAAAGGTCGCAGCAGGTCTTATGGGGACAATTCCTGTAAACTGAATCTTCATTTCTGAGAGAGCACATGATCATTCAAGGGTTTATGTAAAGCGAAAGTGAAAGTGGTCTTCACCCACCCCTATAAAAAGACCGCTCTGCATTGTACGACCACACCCGCATTTGGCACATGCCATGTACGCGAAAGAGCGGTGCTCCATCTGCAGGACACATTTTTACAATGCAAAGTTGAAAAGAAGAAACTCCTGAATACAAGAAGAGAATTTCTCCACTGGCCCATCTCTTGTACTAAGGTGGGTTTATGTTTGTTTGCAGTGATGTTTCTGTCATGTGTCTGATGGGAGGATGTGAGCATGCTATTATTATAGACTACAACACGTTATTAAGTGTCACTGTCTGTTGATCAACATATTGTTAGTGCTCTGAATGTGCACAGTGTCGCTGAGGATCATAAATGTGGTTTTGATGTGTTGTATTAACCTGTGGTTGACACGGTGACAGCTGGAAAAACAGAGTGTCTTTGAGTGTAGTTAACATTAAACCGTTAGTTTGACATCAGCTGCTCCCACATACATTATGTATAATGAAGACCACATACATTATGTATAATGTATGTGGGATCTCGACTACCAGTGTAAATGTAGTTGTGTGAACCAGAAACGGGTCCAAATGTGGACATGTTTTCCATGTTAATCCTGTGAGGCCATCTGCCACACTGGTAGGTAGAGGTTTATATCGAAAATAGTTTTCTGATGAAAGAAAAAGAGAAAAAGAAAAAAAGAAACGTCTCAGAGAGTTTCCGCCTCGTTTTGGTCTCAATTTCGGGTGAGCTCTCTCTCCATAGTGCAGACCAGAGGTTACTGATAGGCGGACCGCGGTCCAGGTCCGGACCCAGACGTCGTCCTATACGGACCAGCACCTGTAATTGATACAATATTGAGAATTATTACATGTTGACGAAACGTTTCTATTTCAACTGGCGCAGCTTTTCCAGCATTTACGGCTCAGTTTTAGCGGGCCCGCGACACTAACAGACCGCATGCGTTGTAAATCATTTCCAGCTACTCAGCCAATCAAATCAGCGCATTCGGACAAGCGGGGCGACTCTAGTGTGTGAGAGGAGCATGAGTCAGAAAACAAAATGTCCAGCTGACAGTGGGTGACAATGTTTTTTTACATTTTTTAATTTGTTAAGATTGTTGAGATGAGAAAAGAACATTCATTTATTATCAGAATACTTATTTATAATTCCTTCAAAATTGACAATACATATTGTTGAAATATAGAATTGTACATTATTTAATACTCCAGTGAATTGTTGAGCACATACAGATGTTAATACAACTACTAGGCTTCCTCAACATACTGTACATGGCACTGAATCATAATTTCATTTAGTTATTATGATGATCTGGATCTTTGCTAGAGGACAGTTTTATATTCTATCTGGACCTTCCTGAATTTTAAATGAATACCTCTGGCCTTGACTGTATTTCCATCCCCTTCTGTCAGTGTCAGAGTTTGACCCTCTTCACACTTTTTATCATTTTTCTTTCAAACAATAACTATATCCCATGAATTCCTAGATAGGCAAATTTGAAAATTGTATAAAAAAAAACTCAGCAAACTCTACCACAATTTAATGGATTTATTTGTATGATTTTCATGTTTTTTTCACTGCAGATTGTTTTTGTATGACTATTTAAATATTAAAGACGTGACATTTGAGGGATGTTACGACCCCTGCTTCAGACTATGAATAATATACACAATGCCATACTACCAGGCCCAGACTGTAAAACACATGACATTATTTTTATTGATAGGAAACAAAGCATTGTCATAATTGTCTGTCCCTCTCTTAAGAACAATTATTGTTACATTTCAGGAAAGTTCAGAGGGACTTTTGGAAATTTGGCAAAAATGTCCACTTGAATCAGAGATGAACTGTTTAGGTTTTGGGGGACAAAGGTCATTGCGACCTCATAAACCACATTTTTGGCCGTAACTCATGCAGTTATATCCAAAAAGACAATGTTCAACTGCTCTGACAACATATTGTTCTGCAGAAAGACGTTTCTGGCCATTATTCAACCCTACATTATTCTGTGCTATGGGGTTAATATCTGCAAAAAGCATCTGCATTTAGAATTGTTTTTTTCTTTGCACAAACATCTATTCCATATTTGAATTGTGTCAGCTGTAACAGCCTAAACTTTGCGTTCTGTCTGGACCATCACCAAAATGTCAAGATGATCTTTGCCACATTGTTCCGTATGTTTACTAAAAATCATGTAACTTCCAGTAATCGTTCCAAAGCTTCTGTGCTTGTGTGCTTGTGTGCTTGTGTGTGGTAACTCGTGCATGTATGTTTGTGTGCTGTTCTTTTTTGCTGAAATCACAAGTGTCGGTTTGGTGTGTGGGTTTCCTGTTCTTCACGGTTTTGGAAAGTCCCGGCATCTTTATGCGGTTATGTGCGTGTGTGCTTATTAAGTATGATGTTATCAGTATTTCTGAATCCCTGTTTATCTCAGACTCCAAAAACAGAATAACAATAACATTCATCAATACTGGCCACTTAGTCAGACCAGATTTCTCAATACATGTTTCTCACTGTCAATATAGTGGTCACCTCCATCACACTTGTTTTTACACACTACTTGTCAGTCTTGTAAGACACGGATGTTACTTGTGAGGAAGAAAATACACATTTGGAGTGACGGGGCCCTTTGACCTCCAGACCTTAAATGGTGATTCCTGTCCGTCTCCTATCCCTTAATCAAAAGACATCCAGGGCCAATTTGATCACTATGTTAAATGCGATCAAACTAATGTGATCAGCTGTGATGAGCTAATCACACTCCCCACAGTGCGCCCCCCCCCTCCCCTTCCTTTCTTTTGTATTCCCATTGATTGAACATGCCTCTTTGTCTCCTTTGTTCTTACTGTATAAAATGCTGTAGTTTCATTTGCTCTGGGTCGACTCACTGGCTCAGACCCGCTCTGTGCCTGTCGGTTCACCAGTTTACCGGTATTCTTTGAATAAACACATCACCACAACAAACTGCTCAACAGGACTTGAATGATTTTCTTCAACAATTTGGTGCCGTGACCCGGATGGCAACAAACCTTCTACAGATACTCCTATTTCCAGACCAAGGACATGCCAGTGACCTGAGAACCAAATTGCAGAGGTAAAAGGTCCTTTTGAAAACCGAATTACAGTGACTGTGCATTGTTGGAGGTCTGTCGAGGAGGGAGTCCTAAAGAAGGGTGACGCCATCCGACATTAAAGTAAGTTTGCTGTGTGTTTTGTGGAAATTCTTTTTGGTGTTGTATGGTTTCGAAACCGATGTTATTGGGAAGCTAGTTTTTAGATGTATAGGAATGCTTGTTTTCATAGCTTTTGATTAGTTGTGGAATTGCGTATGTTTTCCTAGTCTTATGAAGATTCGCTCTCATAAAGGCCAAACATCTAGGGGTTAGCATCTTACTTAACATCCACATGGTGATAAAGAGCGCTGATTTGGGGAACGAGGTGAGTGTTTCCCCGCTGAGAAATAGGCCTGATTTTGGGAACGAGGTGAGTGTTTCCCCGCTGAGAACATAGGCCTATGTAGGAAGGTCCTGTGATTTTGTTGGTTTGAAAGATCCTGTGATTCTGTCATTTTAGATAGAAAAGACCAGGTCTGAACTTTGTTTTGTTTTGTCTGTTATGTTGCAAACAATCAGGTCTGAATTCCTGTGATTCTATTTGCTCTGATAGGAAATCAGTGTCGAAAACCCCTGTGATTCTGTGTTTCTGATGGAAAATCAGTGTCGAAAACCCCTGTGATTCTGTTCTAACAGAAAAGATCAGTGTCGAAAATTCCTGTGCTTCTATTGGTCTCATAGAAAAGACCAGTGTCGAATTTCTGTGATTCTGTTGGTCTGATAGAAAAGATCGGTGTTTAAATTCCTGTGGTTTTGTTTTTGTTTTGCTTAAACGCTAGTTTTTGTTTGTTGTTTGTTTGTCATTTGTGGCAACATGGATGTAAATTGAGTCAAGTTAGATTATAAGATTTATACAAAATTTAATGTAGAAATTGAGAGAAATTGTGCCTGTGCAGAATCTAAAATAGTTTCTCTAACAGATCAAAATAAAATAGCTAATAGCTCAAGAAGAAGAAGAAGAAGAAAAAAAAAAAAACACAGCGCAGATTAAGATCAAGCCGGACAATCAAATGTCCTGTAGAAACACTAAAACAAAAAATTCGATCAAAATAGAAAGCCCTTATCCTGTAAGAGAGATAAAAGAATCCAGTGTTCAGAAAACTGGTGATGACTGGGTCGCTGAATACCCAAGACCTGAGATAACTAATGAAGTAGAATAACAAGGGAGGGTTCCAACAAGGAAACATTTGAAAACCAAAGAAAACAAACCCAACAAAATTAGCTTGACATCTTACAATGGAAAAAGATGTCGTCTACAAACCTTGGAGTCGAAGGGAGCTAAAAGCAATAGTCAGACGTTTTCCCAAAGATGTAATGACAAATAAACTAAAATGGTTAGAAGAATGGAATTTGGTGTGCATGATCTACAGTCCTCATATGCCCGCTATGATGCAATTGTTAAAACTGACTTTGCCATCTGATTTGAAAGACAAAGTGCTCAATGCTTGTGAAATCCCCCACAATCCCACAGAGTTCACCAGAATGACACCAGAGGAAGCTAAGACATGTTACAGTGTCATAGCTTTAGCAGTTAAACAAGAGGTTACGCAACAAATTGACTTTACTCCTCTTACAAAGATTAGACAAGGAAAAGATGACAGTCCTTGGGAGCTGTATGTGAAAATGATGACAGCTGCAAAGGACTATTGTGGTCTGTCACCAAGTCAAATTGTCAGTTTTTCAAATAATTACATGCAACATTTGTTCGTGAGCAGTCTTTAACCAAAGATTAGGACAAAGGTACAATTGACAGTTGGATGGTCAAGAAAACCATTGACTGAATTGGTAGAAATAGCACCACACGATTGGGATTGGGATAACACAGAACAAAGAATATGAAGAATGCATGAAATGCTAATGGTTTCTCAAGTGTCTCACTACACAGGCGGAACAACCAGAGGAGAACGCAGTGGCAAAGGAAGCTTCCAAAAAGAGAGAGGGTGCAAAAGATGCTGGCCCTCGCACCATGAGCAAAGCCACAGGCCACCTTTCTCTAACCATGAGAAGTGTTTCTTATGCTGTGAGCCACGTCATTGGGTAAGAAACTGTCCAAACATAGTAACTCCACGTACTCTGCCATGGCATTTCCATCAACTAACCAAACAGAAGACCCACCAACGCAACAGTATAACCAGTAATGCTGTCAGGACAGTGACAACAGTGAAACAGGAGAAACGGTAACTCAAGCTCCACTAATTAAATTAGCAAAAACTAAAGAATAACCTTATTAAATAATAAATGTGAATTAACAAAATTCTTGATAGATACAGGAGATCTGTTTTTCTCAAGTAAAACCAACTACATCTTCTCGTTTTAAAGTTTCTAAAGAAAACAGTTAGAGCTGTGGGGGTTGGAAGTATTCCTATTTGCCTACCTGTATCAAAGACTACTCCAGTATCTATAGATCCTTTCACTAAAAGCATGTCCAGTTTCACTACCTTCCACTCCTTTCTTCTATCAGATACCACAACCATGAATCTGTTAGGACGAGATTTGTTACGTGACCTAAATGGCACCATCTGTTGCAAACCTGATGGCATCTTTTTTAGAGACTAATGAACACAAAACAACTGTGTTAGATGCTCTGATAGATCAAAATCAACCAATAGGTGAAGGGAAAGTCCATGATAGAGTTGTGTCTAGTGTGCCCCCCTCGGTATGGGCCTCTTCCTCTAATGACATTGGTTTGATTAAAACCGCTGAGCCAGCACACATTTTGATAAAACAGAATGCCCCCTGTCAAGGATCTCGCAGTATCCCCTCTCTCAAGAAAAGAGTGAAGGCATTCGTCCCATAATTCTATCACTGTTAAACCAAGGGATAATGGTGTCATCGAACAGTCCATGTAACACTCCTATACTTCCTGTAAAAAAAAAAAAAAAAAAAGAAAAGATAAAAATATAGATTTGTACAAGATCTGCGAGCTATTAATGAAGTGGTACTCCCCTGTTTTCTTTAGTTCCAAATCCTACAACTGTATTATCTTCAATATCAGCCAATTCGACTCATTATACGATCTCAACCTTTGCAGTGCATTTTTCTCTGTTCCTCTACATAAAGATAGCCAGTATCTGTTTGCATTTGACCTCTCCCTCTACTGCCGCATGTGAGGCTGACACAGTTGTCTTTCTCAAAGCTTTAGCAGCAAAGGGCCACCAAAGCCTCACTAAAGAAGGTAATCAGTTGTGTCAGAAATACTTTGGAGACACATGATCCGGTTCTACAAGAGTCCTTCCTCCGTCCAGGATAAAAGCTATAGTGGAAATGCCAAAACCCAAAAATATGTCACAGATGAAGACATCTCTAGGAATGACATTGTAGACAATGGATAAGTGACTATGCCTCACTTGCTGCACCACTTCAAATTTTCTTTTAAACCTCTTCCGGACCTTTCAGAAACTTTTTTCCAACTCTGATCTAGTTTTCTACACTGATAATTTTTCCTTATAGAGAAAATGGAGTGCCATGCGCAGGGTATGCAATTTGTGATAATTTTTCAATAATTGATAGCACCGCCCTGCCACCCTCAAGTTCCGCCCACGTAGCTGAGTTGTTCCACTGAAGAGACCATGTCATCTTGCAAAAGGTAAAATTGTCGCCATTTACACAGACTCCAAACGTGCTTTTGGATGTTTACATGATTTCCTTCATCTATTTGCTGTTGTTAATTGGGAAGCTTACACCAAATCCAAGAACGCTGGTTCAAGAGGCTGTGCTCTAGCTGATCATGCAGCCAAAAGTAGCCGCAAAACTTGACATTCCTGTCCTTGTAAAGCTCTGTCCCTCCCTACCCACAATCTTGCTTCTCATAATGACGTGATCCTGTGATGTGAAGGAGCATACATTGTGGCTTTCCCATGTTTGTAAAAATGTAAATAATGTGTGGGTCCACAACGACGGCCGCGTTGTGGCACCAGCTTTCTTGTACTTAGAAATGCAATGGATATGATAATATTCTTTTATGTATAGAGACGTTCTCCAACCAGCCCGAAGCCTGGGCCTACAAGAAGGCTGATTCTGACAATATTGTTGTATGTATAGACACGTTGTCCAACCGGGCTGAAGCCTGGGCCTGTAAGAAGGCTTATTTTGTTTCTTTAGCGAAATGCTTGCCAAGCAACAAGGATGAAGAAGATGAACCTCCATGCCATGGATGACTCTATGCGAACAATGTGCTCTGCCTTAACCTCTGCTATTCAGCTACTCCACAGACAAGTAAAAACTGTCCAGTCACCTCCTAGCAGCCAGCAGTGCTACAACCAGGAGATTGGGTCTGCATCAGAAAGTTCCAGAGGAAAAACACCCCGCTGGTCGAAAACACAACACGTCCTGCTTACCACCAACATAGCTGTCAAGCGTGAGGGTCGTTCCTCTTGGATCCAAGCATCACACTGTAAGAAGACACCCCGTCCATGCATAAGAAATCCGCAGGGTCCCTCTACATCCAGTGGACCATCTTCCTTATGGCCTATGGAGCCATAAAGTGTTGGGCCCTGGGAAGGATTCCCCCCCCCCCCGCAACGGACAACGCCAGAGACCCAGAAGAAGATGTACGCTGGCTTCCAGAGGAGCAGAGGAGCAACGCTGGCACCGGAGGCCCAGAAGAAGCTGTGGAACACCCACCAGCACATCCACAGAGCAGAGAATGGTGTGTACTGGATTTGCAGCACAAAGGCTTACGAATACTTACCAAAAGGATGGTCTGGAGTATGTGGTCTGGGTCATGTGATACCAGCTATCAGAGTCCATACCGGGCTACCGGAACTTCACATGGTAAAGAGAGACTTATATTCACACACACAAACCCCATGGACAAGATTTTTGGTGCTCTCATTCCAAGTTATGGATTCATGGCATCCTTGGACCAAATAAGAGACCTTTCCCATGCAGTGGAAGATTTTGCAAACTCCACTGCAAAAGACATGTCCATGCTCTCACAAGAAATGACCACAGGAAGAATGATGACGTTACAAATTCGAGCGGCACTGGACTACTTATTGGCCTCCCAAGGAGGAACTTGTGCTGTAATTGGAACTGGATGCTGTACGTTCATACCTGACCACAATGCCACCTTACAAGAAATAACGAACCACTTGCATAACTTTGCCAAGACATTTCATAGCCTTGTTACCCCTTGTTTGTTGGACTGGTTTAAAGAAATGCTAGGGTCTTTTGGTTATTTAAGTTTTGAATTTGTTTTGTTTGCATTTGGAGCCTTGACTGTTATCACTCCCCTGATCACTTGTCTCAAATCTATGTGCAAATCCCTTATCACCCAAACCACTACTAAAATCATGTGCTCCACTGTGACCCAACCTGCTCCACCAATAGAGGAAGAAAATCTCAATTCTCCGTTTGAAATACAAATTGACTGTGACCTTGCGTGTATTTAAAAAAAAAAAAAAAAAAAAAAAAAAAGGGTGGATTGAGGAAGAAAATACACATTTGGAGTGACGGGGCCCTTTGACCTCCAGACCTTAAATGGTGATTCCTGTCCGTCTCCTATCCCTTAATCAAAAGACATCCAGGGCCAATTTGATCACTATGTTAAATGCGATCTAACTAATGTGATCAGCTGTGATGAGCTAATCACACTCCCCACAGTGCGCCCCCCCCTCCCCTTCCTTTCTTTTGTATTCCCATTGATTGAACATGCCTCTTTGTCTCCTTTGTTCTTACTGTATAAAATGCTGTAGTTTCATTTGCTCTGGGTCGACTCACCGGCTCAGACCCGCTCTGTGCCTGTCGGTTCACCAGTTTACCGGTATTCTTTGAATAAACACATCACCACAGCAAACTGCTCAACAGGACTTGAATGATTTTCTTCAACACTTGCAACTTGACTTGTGCAACGCAGCATACAGCTGCAAAGTGGTTACTCTGGTTTAAACCAGTGATGTTCAGTCTGGTACTGTGGCCCACTTAAAAATGCATGCAAAGTACAGGTGTTGAGAGCATACACAGCTAAATCAGAAAATGAAATCTGGACCTTTAGCATTTTTTTTTGCCTGTTTAACCCGTCATGCCTTTGTTAGAGTTAAAAAATGTTCCCTAGTCTCGAAGGGGAAAATTTTGTATTATGCATTGACAACATTGCTTGACAGTGGGGGCATTTCCAACAGTGCTGCAGGTTGATGGAGGACCTGGAATGCTAAATCTTCCCATGAAACCATAAACAATAACGTCTGCACAGGACAAAAGTCTTTTTGCAATTTAGTGTTGCTGATTTATGCCCATGTATGGTTAACCAAATCTTTTTTGTAGGATGTGGGTCTGTATTTGCAAGAATAAGTCAAGTGATGAAGAGGGGAGGGGGTCTTTTCATGAGGGGAGACACATATCTAA
Organism: Sparus aurata; assembly: GCF_900880675.1. NCBI lineage: Eukaryota > Metazoa > Chordata > Actinopteri > Spariformes > Sparidae > Sparus > Sparus aurata. Next base: position 28,626,889 of record NC_044196.1, on the reverse strand, counting down.
TCACCAAGGTGAAACATTTTCAAACTCAGACTTGTATATGATGACTGGGTGTGATTAAGACAATGCAGTAAAGTAGGCTGCATGGTATTTTTTAAATGATTTTTTCTGGCATAGACACCTTTATTAAGCAGTAGACAGAAAGGAAATATGGGAGAGAGAGGGGGATGTGACATGCAGCAAAGGACCCCCGGCCGGAACCGAACCGGGGTCGGCTGCATATGTGGTATGCGCTCTAAGCACTCGACCACCTGCGCGCCCGGCTGCATGGTATTTTAAAGTTTGTGTTGTATTTATAGAAATATTGTATCTTGTTACTTTCAGTGAGAAACAGTTTGAATAATCTGGAGCAACAGACGGATGACTGACACTGTACCCACAGCTGAGGTAAAGAACTTGTTTGTGAAGCTCCGACATATACGTGAATTAAAATGGTACTTCTGTTTTATAACAGATGAGACAATGAGATGATGTGTATATATTACATTTAGATTTTTTTTATCATTTATCAAGGGAGTCAGTGATATTCAGTGATTGTGAGATTCATGTGTCGAGCTTCACTGTGACACTCCATCGACACCATGTTCCATGACAGCAAGGGTGACTGTCAACAGACAACAACTGATTAAGGTCAGCTTTATGCAATCTACTGTTCAGCAGAAATTTACCAAATGAAATGTATTCTTTGAGTAGTTTAACGTAAACATTATTATCAAAATCATTTTTGTTTATTATCTCAACAGTGCCTTGCCCTCTTTTGATGACAACAGTGTTATCATGTCAGCGTGAGGCAATACAAGTGTCTCTGCATTTGGACACGACTAGAGCAACTGTGTGACCAAAAGCAGTGGGAGAAGTTCTGCAAGAGACCATGGACACAGACAGCATGAGGACACGCAATTCTGCACATGCAAGTAAGTCAGAGAAAAACATAGTCATAAGAAACTAAGTAGTGAGCCGTAGTGGAAAGAGCATTTCTCTATACTGTGAATTATTGTCATTTTAAAGAAAAAACATACTCAAGTAATGTAAATAATTTTGTAAAAATATTTGAAGAAAAGGTCAGTTAAAATGTAGTCTGAGTGAACATAACTGCATCAGATATTTAAAAAAACAGAGTTAAAGAAGAAGGTAAAAATCGTGCTTCTGTTAAATTAAAGAAATTTTAAGCTATAAATCCAACAACTGTGGATTGACATTGAATCACCCTTATGTCCAAATTTCTACATAAAATCCATGAATGGATAAATATTAAATACATTCCATTTGTAGACAGCAATTAACAGCCGAAGTGCATAACTAGGAAATTACCACAAAAGAGGCTTAAACTCAGACAATTTAACAACAATGACTAACAATACATGAAATGAGTCCCCACAATCTGTTGTAGATTCAATGGCTTTCCTTTATCATTCTTAAGGCACTCAGCCTCTCTGTTGAATGAGGATCTGCAGCTACGACTGTGACAGAAATGATCAAAAGTCAACTCCTCTGGAGAGAGAGAGACCAGCAGCATTTCTTTGCTGCAGCTGTCCTAATTTAAATGTAAACACTCTGGACTTCATAAAATGATACAGAACACTTAATGATTGAAGAAGAATTAAACTGCACATTGTGGAAACAACCAGATACAGAAGAGAGGAAAGTTTCTCAAAGGGAAAGATAAACACACCTTATGCCATGGTCTGAGTGAATACTCGATTCTGATTGGCTGGAGAGTGTAAATTGACTTATGATATAGGCAGTTTCAGTGCAGTGTTTCCCACAGAATCAGAATTTAATTGTGGCGGTGACTGTCAGGCTGGGGTGTTATAGAGCATGCACACTTGAGCTTCCGCCAACCGAGTCAGCTAACCAAATTTAGCAAACTTAGATGGGGATAAAATGTAATCGGGCGGCTCTTCTAGACTCTCCAAAATTTATTGGACCGAATTGCCCAAATTCTTACAGTGAAACGAGTCATTTGGTGGGAGGGTGTAAGGCTTTTATTACCGTTTTACAGACGCATCTATCACAATGTTAGATTTTGGGAAAAACTCCCCAGTGCATCACATGGCGATGTAATTAAACGACAAAAACTGGCTTTAAGGCCTCGCGCTCTTTGTGGGTGCTTGATCTCGACGATGAGGCTAGCAGCCTACTTTGTAGAGGAAGTTACTGTCAGGTCAACTGCATCAGATAGCCCTCTCTTCTTCGTTGGTTTTACCAGCGGACTATAAACCACACCACCATCCACTTTTTCGGAGTATATAACATCATGCTATTCACTTACGGGTGCGCCGTTCATAGGCAGCTCCAAAAATAGTAAATCAATATGTGGTGGCCAATGTTGGTATAGTGGTGGACCACCACAAATAAATTACTGTGTGAATCACTGCAGTGAAACTGACCTTGGTCATCGTTCTAAATTAACGTGCTATATCCTGTATCTCCAGAGAGTGGCATTGGCATCAGCTGGCTGCAGACACCATGACATTAGAACACCACAGGGTGGCATTTGTAACACAGAAGCAGCAAGAAGTAGTCTACACTCAGGGCTGTGGTAAATTATTAAGTGTCCACTGACTAAAATGTCTGTAATAAGTGATAGATAAAACATACAAGCTGGTTAAAATCTACTTTTTGTGTGTTTACTCCCTATGTCAGCCCTGATACACTGTCCCTCTAAGCTTACTGGTGCAGCCAGCCAGTTATTTGTTCCTGAACATTTTTACTGATTTAGGGACAGTGACATGGTTTGTTAGTTAAATCAACTGTTTGTCTACCGTATGCAGTGTTAATGACTTTGATACTTGCTAGCATAACGTTAGCTTTTCAATGAGCTGAGCTGAATAACTCATCTTGTGTTTCTAAGTGTTGTTGCTATCTAAGGTACAACCTTAGATAGCAACAACAGTAGTGTAGAGTAGTGAACATTTTCTCTATTGCATAATGATTTTTTCAGCTATTCATCAGGTGTTGCTAGATGCAAAACTTAATAATTTGAGTGAAAAACATGGTTTAAATGTTTGGGTTTTTTTGGCAAATGACCATGGTATTAGCGGGACAATGCCCTTCAATGTGTCCATAATAAGGAATTCGGTTCTTCTCCACGTTCTGCCATAAATTCCTGAGAAAGGACACCTCCTCGGGCATAATCGCTTACATCTTTTATAGTTCTTCAGCGAGTTAGCTAACCAATGGCAGCTTTCCAAGTAAAGTAAATGCATGGTAATGCAGAACATTAGATACAAATACCCAAATAACCGACCTTAATACTTTGACGAGAGTGATTGTAGTTCATATGTCATTTTAAGTTAGTCACAAAGTTCTTCCAAGAGTGTAAATGCACAGACTTTGCGTGGGTTAGAAAAGAATAATTGTGTAATAGAAAAATTACATTAATAGTTGCAAATATAAACCTAATGTTAAAGAACAATAAAATGTATTTGATGAGCTCTAAGATGCTAAAAGTTGTGAGCAAGGAGCAGTGTAATAAACATTCTGGTAGAAGCCTCTCCTTTTCCACTAGTTAAAATGACAAACGCTGGCAGATCATTAGGGAGCCAAGCCCCAGGGGCCGAGGGACCGCGTATGCAAGCAGACGCATTTCCTATGACCAGCGGTGCTAGGAACCCTATTGTAATTGTAAAGATTTTTATTTTTCTCCCGCTAAAAGTGATGCTGCAGGCTAAACCGTGCAAGGGAGGGCAGTGCAATTTGGAGGTTGGTCCAGACACCTGCACGTATCTCAGACACAAAAAACTACATATATCCACCTGCAGGTGGCGCTATAACCTGGGCCAACGTGTTTTTTGCCTATAACTCACACACCGTATGTCGCACATTCAAAAACCTTGTATCCCCAGATTCCCTGAATGCAGCTGAATCACTTTGCAATTGGCCACGCCCACTTCCGCCAACAAGGTTTTTCGCAGAATCGCAAAAACTGGAAAACCTACTTTTTTTTTAACTCCTCCTTGGGATTTTGTCCTATCTGCGTGAAACTTGGCACGTACACTCTTCGACTGGACCTGATCTTAAGTTATCAAAAGAATTTTGCTTGGTCAAAAAATGCGCAAATTTTTAACAAACAAATTTCTGTAGCTAGCTATGAAAATGTAAACTGTTTGATATCTCGGTCAAACTAAATGCTATTAACACCAAATGAGATCCTTGGTTGCCATGAGACTGGGAAGGGAGGAGCTGAATTTGGCAAATTTTGCCCACTAGGGGATGCTAAAAATATGGGAAGTTTATATCACTTGAATGGCTACACTGATTTTTACGAAATTTGGTCGGTATGATGTAGGGCCAATCCTGAGGCCACATCTTGAAGGTGGTCATGACTGGTCAATGTGGGCGTGGCTTATTACAAGATAAACAACAAACATTAATTTCAGCCAAACTATTATGCTGAGAGCTTTGAAATGTATATGGTAAATATAGAATAGGACACAGTTCATCACAGTTCACAAAAATTGCACATGTACTCCCCTAGGTGGCGCTATAATGGATGCAATCACGTTTTTGCCTGTAACTTCTACATTTTAAATAACAATACATTTGCAAACCTTATATCCATATGTTCCCTGAATAGAGCTGGGTTTTCTGACATAAGACATGCCCACTTCTGCTGCACATTTCACTCGCTAAATTGCGATATATGCAAAACCTACTTTATCGAACTCCTCCTACAATTTAAACGCCATCCGCCTGAAACTTTGCACATAGAATCTCCAGATGTGTCTGATGAAAAGTTATCAAAATATTTTTGGCACTCCAAAAAATCTACTTATAACCAAACAATCTTGTTTGCTAGCAAAAAAACACAAATTGTTTCATTTTCGGTCAAACTAAATGTGTCATCCAGAGGCTCTGTGCCAAATTTGGTGCAAATTGGCCTATAGGTGGCACTATAACGGATGTAAATGCGTTTTTGCCTTTAACTTCCACATTTTGAACAAGAAAGTGGCCATGATTTAGTACAACAAATCCAAATCGGCACACATTCAGCCTTTTGCACTTCCAGTGTACTTTCCATTACAGCGAATACCACCACTCAGACGTTGGCCTGTGTCCTCACTTTTGCCCCGAGCCCTTCATCCTTTGGGGCCAACTTCCATGGGCTCTGCGGTGCGCGGGGTCCGAGTCGCGCAGGGGGGCTTGGCCCCCGTTCATAACTGCTTGCAGTTCTAGTTAATGTTAATTCTGTTCACAAGTTGAGAACAGAACAAAAAATAAACTTAATTGTTGCTGGGTTAGTTTACCTGTACTGTGCTTTTTACACATTGTTATATATTTTTGCATGTTTTTATTATTGTAAAATTGGTTTTGTTTTCATGACAGGAAAATAAGTAAGTCAAAAATAATTAGATTGGCAGATTTATTAAACTGATCAAACGAGAGTAAATGAATAACATGTCAGTCTAACATGTTCAGTGCTTTTACATGCACTGCCTGGACTTCTTGACCACTTTTTAAAATGGAGCTAGTTCTTAGGAGGTCTTTATATCTTACAAATAAAACCCAGCAACTGTTAATATATGTTGTAGAAAAAGAAACTATGCAAACAAGTCATCAATTAAATTTCAACCATTCTATATTTTATCTTGGTAGTAATTTAATCGTGTGGGCATGTGTACAACAAACAGTATATTAAACCTAATCTTGTAGCAGTGAAAGTCTCTGGAGGTTTGTAGCTAACCTCAGCTTGAATTCAAAGACAGGATAAATAATTGTGCATGTTATATTAATACACCTGTGACTGGTTTGAAATAACAAACATCTTCATATCCACAGAGACACAAATGGAGAGCTTTTTGGAGGATCTGGGGTTGGAGCGGCTCTACAAAGAGAAGCTGTCGCTGAGCACTATACTTCAGATTGATGAGAAGACCATCACTGATGAACCTGCCAAGTGTAACTCAGATCTTCCATGGCATTTTCTGAAGAAACTGATGATGGTAAACGTGACAGCTAGGAATGTGAAATGTACTCCTGATTCAGCCTGTGATGGTGCATCAAAAAATACAGAGTCAGATTTTGATGATCTGTTTGACAGCGAAGATTCAGATGATATGATAAACCCCCTTGACATAATCACAGCTCTCTTTCTGTGCTCTGATGGTTTTGTACAGCAGGAAATGGCTCTCAAAATGTCCATGTGTCAGTTTTCTGTGCCTCTGCTGCTTCCCAATTGTGACACAAAGCAGTGCACACTCATGCTTTGGGCCATGAGAGACATTGTTAAAAAGCACAGACCTCATTCACTTTCGGAATCCAAGGGCTTTATTGAAGACAGAATTGTTGTCTCTGAACTTCCAATGATAACTTTTGTGAGACTGGGTGAGTGCTCCTTGTCCAAGTCAGAGATCCTCAATAAGCTTCTGAGCAATTCTCAGCAGTACCATGACACTTTTGTTCACCATGATATGGAGTGTGGTGACAGTCCAAGGAGAATATCCAATGGATTGGCTGAGATTTCTTGGTACCTTCCATGTGGGAACAAAAACATGGACATTTTCAGTGAGCCAGTAGCTGTAACTAACCTTCGTGGGGACATTGCCTCATTTGAAACACAATTTTCTTTTTTGTGTCAGACATCTGCAGCAGTTTTTGTGTTCTTTGACAACTTGGACTCTGACTGTCAGCTGCTTATGAACCAGCAACACAAGGCAGAGATCTTCTTGGTGGGAAACACTCAAAGCAATCACTTCAGTAAGGATGTTCTAAAAAAGGTAGCAACAAAGATGGGCTTGACTGCAAGGAATATCCTTTTGAAGACTAAGCACATGAATGATGCAGATTTTGTTAAAAATTTGCGGAAAACAGTCAGCAATGTGGTTGAGAACTCAAAGATGAAAATGGGAATTGAGCAGATGGCTGACATTGCCCATGAACTGGGAATCTGGGTTGATGAAGACTGCCTGGAATGCCAGGCTGGCAAGAGAAATGCAGACACCATCACTGAAAAAATTCAAGATATTATGAAATACAAAGGAGCTCAGCTACCCCTGCAAGGCCAAATATGGAAGGAACTGACAGCCTTAGAAAAGGAAGAATTTCGGCTTCGAAAAGTTGGGTCTGAAAACATAGAAAAGTACAAAAGTGATCTTCAGGTACAGAAAGAAAAACTTCGGAAAAAGCAGAATTCACATGACGTGTCAAATGCAATCATATGTTTCATCCAAGCAATATCAAGCCCAGGGACAGAGAGATCCTATTTCCTGAAATGGCTGCGAATGAATCTTGATAACTTATCTCGAGAAAAACTGTCTGACCTCAGGGAGCAGTACAAAAAGAAAAACCAGAATGCTGAGAACAAAGAGGAAATCAAAGAGATTGACAGACAGCTTTCCAACAGCTCACTGGGGACTGAACACTTCTTCCGTGAAATGGGTCAGATCTATGAAGCTTCACTTTCCCTTCCAGAAACTGACCCATCTCGTCAACAGTTACAGCATCTGCCTAAGCTGTGTGCAGGATTGTTGCTTGATGGATTTCCCCTTGAGCTTGTAGATGGAGATGCATCCAACATACCTCTCAGATGGGTGAGTGATGTTCTCTCTCAGCTCAATGACCTGGTGTCTCCTAAGAACAAGATACGGGTAGTCACAGTTCTTGGCGTTCAGAGCACAGGGAAGTCCACTCTCCTCAACACCATGTTTGGAGTGCAGTTTGCAGTCAGCAGTGGTCGATGCACTCGAGGTGCCTTCATGTTGCTCATAAGAGTCAATGACGATGTTAAATACATTCTCAAATGTGACTACATGGTGATCATTGACACTGAGGGCTTAAAGTCACCAGAACTCGCACAACTGGACAACAGCTATGAGCACGACAACGAGCTTGCAACACTTGTTGTGGGACTGAGTGATATCACCATTATCAATATTGCAATGGAGAACTCAACAGAAATGAAAGACATCCTACAGATAGTGGTGCATGCTTTTCTCAGGATGAAAGAGGTGGGCAAAAAGCCAAAATGTCAGTTTGTTCACCAGAATGTGTCAGATGTTTCAGCCCATGACAAGAACTTACGAGACAGGAAATTGCTCTTGCAGCAGTTAAATGAAATGACGCAGGCAGCAGCCAAAATGGAAAAGAAAGAGGAGAACAAGAGCTTCACTGATGTGATGGAGTACAGTCCAGACACTGGGAACTGGTACGTTCCTGGTCTCTGGAATGGAAACCCACCAATGGCACCAGTCAATGCAGGGTACAGTGAGGCTGTTTATGAGCTCACGAAAAACATTATCCAAATGTTAGGAAGTTGTGAGACGTCTGCTTATAATATCTTGGAGTTTACAGAGTGGACAGAAAGCTTGTGGGATGCAGTGAAGCATGAAAACTTCATCTTCAGCTTCAGAAACAGCCTGGTGGCTGATGCATATATGAGGCTGTGCACAGAATTCAACAAATGGGAATGGGAATTCAAAAAAGAAATGTACAAGTGGGTTACAGAAGCTGACACAAGAATATCAAACTTTGGCACAGTTGCTGGAAAATCTGAGACATCTCACATGTCAGATTTTCTCACTAGTTTGAAAAGTGAAGCTTGTGTTGTGTTGTCTACATGGGAGAAAAAGCTTCTTGAAAATCTTGTCAAGTACTTTAAACAAACAGACGGCCATTGTCTATCTGGTTGAAGGATACAGAGAAGACTTTGCAAACAGTGCAAAGAGCCTTCGGCGAGAAATTGAGAACTCCGTGTTCAATCAGCTCACAGCAGCAGCTGACATCAGACAGGGAATGACAGAAATTGATAGAATCAAGGAGAATCACACAAAACAGATAGAGGAGAGAGTATGTGCACTGATTCAAAAATGTCGGAAACAAAAGGTCAAGATGACAGACAAGGAGCTGGACAAAGAATTTGATGAAATGTGGAATAAAGCAGTGAATGAGGTATCTTTTTCTAAGCCAAAGCCCACAGATGTCATTACAAATGTGTCCCTCTACCTGAGAACAAATCTGTCACCAAAGGGGAGTCTTGCATGTGACCTGTTGAGTCAAAAAAGGCTGCAAGATTGTGGACAGGAGCCTTTCAAATATACTGTGGAAGGATTTATCAAGCAGTTTAAACACCAAGTCAGCAAAATCTTCAATGTTAAAGATCAAGTAATGGCTTTACAAAAGATAGCTGACCGCATCATCGCGGACTGCACTGAGTTTGTGAATGACAAAGTGAAAAGAAAAAACAACTACCACGACACTTACATCCAGGAGATCCTACACAAGATTGATGAGAAGCTGCAAAACAATCAGAATGAGAAGATAGAGATCGAGTTTGAAGTTCCTCTCAAACAGCACATCTGTGGATTTGCAGCCAGACAGTTTAAGATAATGCATGAAGGTTTCCTGCGTGAGAATGATCCCTCCAGATGTCTGAAACAAAACAAAGAAAAGTTTCGTGCTGGTTTTAAAGATGTGTTCCATGAACGAGACCAGTGCCAGAAGAAAGCAGAAGAATTCACAGAACGCTGCTTGAGGCCTGCAGTGGAAGACTTTGTCAACCGCTCCTTGGGTCCTGATATCATTGGTGAAATGAAGACAAAGTTTGAGTTCAGCACACGGATGTTCTTCCAGTATTCAATTTTACTGGATTTGCTCTCAAAGCAGGACTTTGGAAAGTATCAGAGCTACATTTGCTCATATGAGGAGTATGCCAACAAATGGGTTCTTGATTGCATCTTGAAACATTTCTCAAAAGGGTCTACAATGTTTGAGTTTGAAGATCAACATCTCCAATCAAGAATCAACAGCATCAATATTGCTATCAACAAAGCTAAAGTAGAAAAGAGTGGCAACCTGAAGACATTTGTTCAAAATGTCTGTCAGAAACTTAGTGATAAACTGGTCATTTCACAGGATGCTCTTGGTGCTTTCATGATCCTGAACAATGCTGACCAGGAACAGTTTGCTAAATGGCTCACTGAGTGTGTGAAGGACATGGAACGAGCGCTCAGAAAGAAGTTTAAAGAAACAAGTGTCCAAATGAAACTAAAATCTCTTCATGTCAATCCTCAGAGGGAGCTTCTGTCACAAATGATTGGCTGTGGTAAACAGTGTCCATTCTGCGCAGCGCCTTGTGAAGCAGGAGGAAGAGAACATAAAGAGCACCATACTTCACTACATCGACCAAAGGGTCTGGGTAGATACAGATGGGATGGAACAGAAAACCTTGTCATTGACATTTGCTCTTCTTCGGTGATCAGCGACATTTGTTTTCAATGCGCTGCCACAAATGGTGAATGGCACCCTTATAAGCGTTACACAGAAATTTACCCAGACTGGAAAATTTCCCCAGATGCAAGCCTTGAGGCATCAGACTACTGGAAATATGTGCTGGCAAGGTTCAATGACAAGTTTGCAAAAGCATATAATGCAAAGCCTGCTGATATTCCACTAACTTGGAAAATTATCACACACAAGAAGGCAGAGGAGAGTCTGAAAAAGACATTCAACATCAAGTGAAGTTCCCAACATTCATTACACGCGCACAGACGTACATCTTCCTTTCATAGATATTTAGATTGCTATTATTTTATATGAAACAGAAGAGAGTCCGACACAAGATGAAAAGGCTAATGATATTATCAGTACATGTAGACATTTTGACACTAGTACAGTTACAATATGGAGATCAGATGAGATACTGCTCATCTTTAGCACAGATTGCAATAAACATGTTTTGTCAAAATAATCAGATTCATCACCTCATCAATATTTTAAGTGTTTGTGATACTTTGAGTCCATATACATGTGAGGAACATACTAAATGTTTCCGGTTTGATTTAATCTGTGTTTGAATTAATGATCTTTGTGTGACAGATGAATGTTATTGTATTGGCACTGAAAAGATCAATGCAAGTTAATCAAGGCAAGAAGTAACATAAAAAGGTTGTTTTACTTATATTGTTTATATTTGTGTTCTTTAACAGTTAGTTTTAGTGAACTATATATGATGCCAAATACTTATTCTTTCTGTATTTTTTTTGTAATTCTTTTTTTATAACTCTCTACATGGCAAAGTGGAAAGTAGTTTTTTCCTGATTAAAAATATGTTTTTTGTTTCTGTGACAAATCTATAATAATATACATCACTCTGTCTGCATTTTGTATCACTGTAACAGGACAGAATTATATGTGACTATTAAGTCAAAATGGAGAATCGGTTTTAGATAAGTATCTGATGCAAAATATTTCATTGTGTCTATCATTCAGGCTAAATATCAACATTTAGGTTACACATGACAGTTTGTTCTCTAATTGACTATGTGCTATTTTTCTAAAATCAGAATTTTGAGTTTTTGTTTCTTTGAAGTATCTGATGCTGAATATTTACCATTTTTAATGATAATTAAAATGTCACTCATTCTATATGTGATAGTTAACATGTATGTGTTACTCACTCCTGTTAACTGATTCAATAAACAGAAAAAATTGCCAGACTGGCTATGAATGTCTTTAATGTTTCCCAAATTAGAATCACAGCATACAGTGTATAATAACTTCTAAAGTAAACAGAAATATCATCACCTCATGTATTTATATAGTTTTACTATACTTTTTTTAATAATCATCTTTTTTTAAAATCCATTATTTAACATTTTTCTTCATCTCAAGTCTTGGGTTTCTGAATTCAACAAAGAATGTAAAAACAAGACAACAGGTGCATCTTTGCAATGGAGACCAAGCTGAAGGTTTATGTTGAGTGTGTCACTGTCTTCATGTAAGTTTGCCACTGTGGGATGTTAACCATGTACTTCCATTCACCACTGACCTGACACAGGATCTCTAAATAACCTCAGTGATATGGAGTCATCTTGTTTTGCTTGACTGCAGGTTTGGTTCATGTTGAAATAAGAATACATGGAAATTTAGCCTCAACAGTGCAGTGAGTCACTTTATAACACTGATGAGTCTAAGTGTGTGAGTCTGAAAGCGTGCAGGACATTTCAGATTTACTGAACATTTAGTCCATCTCCAGAATATCGAACATGACACTCTTCATTGCTACATCACATAACAAAAATCACACAAATCCTGACAATGAATCGCTGGCCAGTTCCCTCCACCATCTTAACATTAGTTAGCTATTAATGGTTGGCTTTTCTCAGTGCTCTTAATCTCTTAGATGTGCCTCAGCCCATGAATACCCCGAAGTCACACAGATCAAGCAGTAGATTCATAGTTGGATCAAGATATATTTCAAAATAAAAGTGTGCTAAAGCTTAAGAAAAGGTCACAAAGCCACGGAGTAGTTGATCCTCCTCCAACCTCAGAACAAAGAACAATGACACCACAGACATTAGCTTTAGTGTTCTAATTAGAAAATGTAATATTCATTAGAAATTAGCAAATGCTAACTACAGCATTTAGGCCATCTGCAGTGGAGATGAATGTCTGCTTCATGATGCTAAGACAAAGTACAAAAAAAAAAATGGTATAGCACTAAAATAAAGTTTACTTTGTTTCACCATCGTCATTTGCCAGATTCAACATACATATAACCTATTGTTCAGAAGAACAATAATCTCTAATGTCAATTGTTTAACTTTCTATATTGTTCTACAACCAACTTGTGCCAGCAGAGAATTATAAAACATGGAAAATTATTCAAGTCAATGCAGCAACGACAACGTGGATCACTGTGATCTTCCCAACACCGGTGTTTTCAGTTTAACCAGAAATGTATGCTTCAGTCAATTTATGCTTAAAATAATGTTGAAATGGTAAAAGATGCCTTAAAAGGGAGACATTAGGCCTCAACTTCATTTTACCTGCACAATGACACCTTGTAAACTATTCAGGATTTGACAAGTCAGTCTGTAATATCAGAAACGTTACCTTGTATTACATAAACATGTTATCCTCAATTTCATTGTACTCTCCTGTACAATGACAATAAAGACTATTCTATTCTATTCTATTAAAACGTTTCAAATGTTAAATGAGGTGATAGATGATGGGATACTGTATGTGAGGGATATCTCAACATGCAGAACTGCACAGTCGGTGTTTCATTAGGTAAATTATACTAATTCAAACTCAATGCAATATTTCAGAGGCATCTCCCTTCCTACTAACTGTTCTTCTATGATATTATCATATGTGTATTGTAAACGCAATATCGATATTTCATTTTGCATTATCATAAGATATCATGATGTCTCGATACCCCATACAGAATATCATATATATATTTAATTTATTATATTATAATTCAGTTCACTCTTTAACATCTTCACCATCAAAGACTGTTAATTGGTTAACATGTATGCCAAAGCTGTTGTAAGCCTTTGCCGTCATTTTAGCCAACTTCCTGTACATTTTTCGGTTTGCAAAACCGCTTCTCTCCTCTCTACATCACCCTATGAATGGATCAGGCGAAATAACAGCACCAGTTTGATGTTTAACTTTACTCTAAGGTACACAGAAAGTTAACTAATGATTAAGTAATGATTAAGTTACTATGGAGTGTGTATAGGGTAAGTACTCAGTATGATGTTTCACTTTACTTTAAGCTACACAAAAAGTCATATTAGTAGAAAGTAATAATACAGTGATTAGAAATGAAACAGTTTCCGTTAGTTCATGCCATTCAGTGGCTGGTTAATAGTTAATTGAGAACAAGTCATGAAGAAAGTGTATGAACTAAACATTACCTTATGATTCATAAATATATTATCTCCTTGTCTGTTCTCCAGTAAATCATTTATTCAGGAATGACTTATTAACAATTAATTAACTATAAAGTAATTCCTGATTCATTCCTTACTCGGTCCTCAGTTAGCTTCAAATCTATCCAACAGTTGTTGACATATTTTAATCTGGACTTAAGTGGTGGACCAACAGACTGACAGTGCCATACTTATATCCAACTTGCCAGCATTGCTAAAGAAACATGAATTTGAGACCACAGTTCTGGCTGTCCAACACTGCAATGTTAAAATGGTCAACTCGCTGCCAGTCAATAAAAATCACTATTTATATCTATTTCTGTTTCCCAAAACTGACAATTTGGTCCGAAGAGGTGATTTAGAGGAAAAGGTGAAGTAAACTATTAAACCTACATTGTTTTGTTTGTTAAATTGTTTGTTGGTTTTACAATAAAGTTCACATGGAAAGCATGAAATGAAATAGAAACCTTTTGAGCAGGAGACATTTACACACTCTTAATCTCCCTTCAGCAAAGGGAGGATCCCAGACAATAAGTTTTGTTTTACTGGAAACCAGGTGACCTGTTCCTGGGAAACATAACCTACAGTGAGTTGAGAGGCAGAATAAAAGGAGACGCCTGCAGTAGGCTTTTGCATTGCCAGGAAAACAGAGAACCTTCTCTTCAGGACAAACAGAATGTTGCACATATGCAACACATGTTGCAAGTACTGGTGAATACAAACTCCTGAATAAAAGAACAGCAGCTATTTTAATCATGGATGACTCTTTCCTTCAAAGGTAAGCTATTTCTTTCAGCAGTGAATTTTCTCTCCTTGAAAAAAAATGAAATAGTGTTCAAATATAGGCTGTAGCCTTAAACAGAATCATGACCTAATATGTTCTATATGTCCCTAAGAGCTGCCATAGTGGGGTGATTGGAGTATTTATTTTGTTTTTTAATCGCTTTGGTCTATATTGTGGTCCAGCAGGTTTTAAAGTACCCTTTATTGTGTAACTGTTGTGTAAAATCGATTTTATGGTGGTTGTTGGGACAGAAGGTGTTACAGGGTTCTTTTTCTGTTTCTGTTAGTTTCAGTGAGAAGCAGTTTGAATAATCTGGATAAGTGTGGGATGGCTGAGAGTGGGCCCACAGTGGAAAGCTCAGAGGAGGAGGTAAAGTGCTAGTTTTCACAACTCTTAAACTTAAATTAAAATCCCTAAATAATGAAATCGCGACCAAAACATATGTTTTCCTATCAGGTGTTGATTGGAATTATGCACTGATTTATTACACTTAAAACTGCATATTTTTCTCAATTATCAAGGACTTCTATGATGCACCCAATTCCTTCCCTGAGTTATACTGTGAGGAAGAAACGGACACCTCTCTGCAGTCTGACTGTAAGTGTGACTGCAAATGACTGATCCAATTTAATGCTAATTAATACATGTTATAATGTGGAGATATAATGAGATATATCTTGTCTTTTGACAGATGTTCCTCCACCAGAAATAACAGTTCTCAGTGTTGGTCAGGAGACTGTTTCCTTTGGTATACCACTCACTGATGACTCTATTAAGTATAAACTGGAATTAGACTACTGCTGTGACACACAGAGAGACAGTTTGATTAAAGACGACTCCAGCACTGTGGAGGTTGAGGGACTGATTCCTGGGACTGAGTATACTTTCAGCATCACAAGGATTGCAGACAATGGAAATCGAAGCAAAGCAACCTCGCTGTCTGTCTGCACAGGTAAACCTGTCAAACTGCCCTTTGAAGTGCAGGCAAACATAGAAAGAACTTGGAATTCCAGTTGTTACTAATTATTTTGTTCCCACAGAGCCCAGCCCTCCTGTGCAGATTGCAGTCTATCAGATCAGCAGTGAGTCACTCTCTCTGCGATGGGACCTCCCTCCTGGTGAAGTTGAGAGTTATGTTGTGACTTGTTGCAGTGACGAAGAAATTGTGCAAGAGATGACAACGGACACAAACAATCTGACTCTCAGTGGCCTGAGGCCAGGATTCCGTTACTCTCTTCAGGTTTCTGCAAAACTGAGGAATGGAAGAAAAAGCGAACCAGCTGTAACATCTGCACACACAAGTAAGTTAAAGAAAATCACAAGTGCATTAAAAAATGAAGAATTATTTTTCAAACTAAATTCCGACACGCAGGGACAAGAGGATTATATAACATGACATAAAATACAACCCTACAGAGATTAACTCTAAAAGTGAAATTCAAGTAATATTAAGACCCTGCACTTGAGTAGTGTAACAACACAAAGACCTTCTCAGGGCGATGTGGGTTTGCAGAGACATTGATTGATGGTCACTAAAGAATGAGTGACTGCCAGCATGTAATACATGACATACATGACATAATACATGATCCTTGACTGTCAAAGATGGTATGTAATACCTCAGTGATATGTACCAGCAATGTCATGAGCAGGTCTGTACTGGCTGAGTAAACCCTTACATTAGCTGTTTTATTAAAGACCCATGACAGCTTTCATTGATGGGTTAGGCACAACTTAGGAAAAGGAATAAGCAAGCCAGCTGTAACAAGTCAAACTCATTATTAAAAATTAAAATAATTAATGGATTTTCAAAAGACGAATGAAATAAAAGATGGACTTTTTCGATGAAACCAATAAAGAAAGAAAGAAATTCAACAATTTATCTAATGCTGTGTGATTACAATTGACATGACAATGTCATGATGCTGTCATAACCATGACACCTGTCATAAACATGAAGGAATCTTTAGGAATGTAAACAGTGTGTCATTCACTCAGTTAACCCTAACTAGGGCTGGGTATTGTTAAGAACCTCACGATTCGATTTCAATTCTTTAGTTCGCAATTCGATTCAATATCGTTTCGATTCAATATTGACTCAAATGCTTCAATAACGATTCAGTAATAAGTAGTTATAAACAAATAATTCATTAGAGTACCTGTTGATAATTTTTTCATTAAAAAAGTCATCTTAAATTCTAAATCTTTCCTCTAGGAAATTCTAGTTCGAATTGAAATGTGAACAAGGGTACTCGATGTGTTTAGTTATAAAATAGTGCAACAATAGTTAAGCTGAGAAAGTGTTATTGTTTCTGGGACTGCATGGTACATTTATGTCTGACATAAACATAGACATGACTGCCGTTCCTCCGCCCTCCGGCTAGACGCCAGGGGGTAAACGTTGACACTGACCCCCCCTCCCCCCCCCTCTCCCTGGAGGAGAGTGCTACTCGCGGTTGCACGGTGCAGCGGCCAGTCTGAGACCAGCTGTTCTGGGAGTTAAGCCTGGTTTATGCTTCTGCGTCGCGGCGACGGCGTAGCTACATCGTCAACCCTACGCCGTCATTGAGCATTCGAAGTTCTGCGTCGAGGGAACTGTAGTGGGAGACTACCATCCTTATCCGTCAAATTATTCCACTATCAGACCTTGTAAATCTGCTCATAGGTTAAAATCCAAATTAAAGAGAAACAGATCTGAGTCTAAGTTCCAATCAGAGGAGAAATCCGCTCAGAACCTAAGTCCAGACCAGAGGTGAAACTGCTCAGAACCTAAGTCTCAAAATCGCTCCAGGGACTAAGTCCCAAATTTACTCTAGAGCCTAAGTCCAAATCAAAGACAAGGCAGCAGGTCTTCAGTTCAAAAAGGTGTTTATTCCAAGAAAAGTTATAAATCCATGAGGTACCCCGGGGCAACTGAGAAATCTCCCCGGATCACCCCCTTTTATACCTGGGGTCAGTGTCACCAACGCCCCTTCTTGGACCACCCCCCTCGTCATGATCACGCGAGACTATCATCTTAATATTATTTAATATTTTCCCTAATGGCTGCAAAGTGTCTTACCCAGGCCTCTATCTTGGCCTTGGGTGGGCTGCGGCGTCACCTGTTGCTTCCTCACTCCAGCCCTGTTTTTATAAAGGGAGTATCTGACCTTAGTCTTACATCCGGCTCACTGTTAGCACACAACTGTAAGTTGTATTTCTCAAATAAATGTATATGCATGATCATGACCCAGTTTATATTTGCCACTACAGTCCCCCCTTTGGTCCTTCAAAAAAGGACCAACACTTCAAACTTTAACATCAGGGAGTACAATCATATCATCAGATCTTACCATCGTAACACAAACAATAGTATGAGTATATTGTGAATAAAACATAACATATATAGTTTCAAACTATAAAAATGCAACCCCATCCTACAAGACTGATAATGAGTATCAACCCATAGGGAAGTGCTTCAACTATCAAGAGGATAGTTGAGAGCTCTCCCTGAGCCATCTTCTGAACCTGCCCTCAAACAGATGACTCGGTGATATTCATTGACAGATCTCTATTCTGACCTGTCAACATGACGGGGGGAACTTCCTCTCCTTAACTGTTCCGGAGAGGTAACTTCCCTGTTATGTGGCCCACCATCTGACCTATTCTGTGGGTGCAAACAGATTATGAGTACAGCAATAAACCACACATTGTTATTAACCTTTTAAAGGCACTCTTGTTACTGTAACACACGTGAATCGAACTCTTGGTGAATGACGTCACTCAACACTTCTAGATTTGTGTTTTAAGCATGCATAATAAGGTGCTCATGTGGATATAGCATAGGATTTTAAGAAAATTTAAAGAAAAGCATAAGATTACATAGACAAATTCTTTAACCTCTATGTATTAGAATATTATCTAGACGTACCTTGCGAAGGTAATCCTTCTTAGGTCGGTTCAACGAACACTTGATCGGTAATTATCAGATCATTGACATGAAACACTTACACCACCTTTTGTTTTTGTGAAACATTTTTTTTTTCTTCTGGTATTTTTTATTCATTCATTCATTCATTCATTCATTCATTTATTTATTTATTTATTTATTTATTTATTTCCCGCCCATTGATCCAATTAGATAAAGAAAGGTAAGAGCTCTATTCAATCTTAGCAGCTGGACTTATACGACACACTTGTGTGATTTGATAGCCTTAGTTACATGTTACCTGTGGATTTCCCTTGGTTAGTGTGGCGGCCCTGAGGCCAACATTCCACCAGAGCCCCTATGAACTTACTGGTTTCTTGTAAACCACACTGGTTTAATACCTTTCTTGTGCTTTTTACGGCACTCAGCTTTCTGACATGACCTTCACAAATGAGTGCCCGCTTACCTTTATCAAACACTCATTTCATCATCACAACACATTTACAACATTTAATCTCACACAACTGTGTTGAATACAAAAGATCACTGTACAATTGCTGGAAGTCCAGGAGTGGACAGCAACTTTAGCCAGGCTTGCAGCCTTGTTGGCACGTTGACCAAGTTACATTTTGTCCTCCATCCATGATGTTGATGACTTCCTGGCTGCTGTGGAAAACCAGGGCATAGGACATAAGCTTTAGGCCAGGATATATGGTGAAAGGATTGCAGCTCTGATTGAAAATTCAGCCTTCCCACATCATCTACGGCTACGGAGCTCATCCTATAGTCTTAGGTGGGCTAATCATTGAGCCCTCCTGCCTTGTGGTGTGAGCCTCTTTGCGACACTGTCCTCTCTCTCCCTCAGCGTCCGGGCTTGCTGGGCTGGATTCACACATTTTTCATGGTGGTAGCATTGCCCCCATTGGTGGCTGGATACCAGGTGTCGTTGCTGCACTTCACCCGCCGCACCACATCCGTCATGGTGGTTGTATTTCCTTGGGTTACATACTCCAACTCCGCTCCTCGTGCTACACAGAAAAAGGAAGATTAGTTTATCAAGTTTACATACCACAGGTGGCATAGCTGTCATTCTTTAAATTCTATATGGGCATATTTGAGAGTTGGAACTCCATTCATCCAATTTCTGTGCCATGTGCATTGCACAAATAGCAAAACATGTTGACATATCTGGACAGTCACCTCTGTGACTTCCTGGCAGTGGCATGAGCAGTGGTATTCTTTTGGCGTTGTAACATGCAATACTGTCTGTCTTTTCTGTGCTTTGTGCACTGGTTCAACTGAGTAGGTTATCCACTGCTGAAACATGTCTGAGTCCCACTGTGCAGTTCTTAGTTTGGCCAAATCTCTTTTTTTTTTCTTTCGCTTACTCATTAGTCAAATCCATCTACTGGCATCTATTGTTGTCATTTCCTGATTTGTTTCTGTGTCCTGACATGACGTGTCTGTGCATATTACCTGTAATGTCACCATTCCTTCTCTTGGCAGTCAGTGGTGCAGGGTAGTCCCACCCAATGTTTACCTGGAACGTTAGCTATTGTGCTGTCGGTGGCAAGTGCATAATCATATGTATCAGTTTTTTACATACAGAAGATGTTGTTGTTCTCCCATTTTCTTTAAGGTGACTATGGCAAGTACACAATTAACATGTGGTGTAATAATATTGGCGCATGTCATTAGGACTTCTCCTTCTCCCTCCCCCCTTGCGAAACCTGAAAGGGTTAGCACAAAGAGAAAGAAAACAAACAAATTAATCTGAGTCAGAGAACACTCCGACTCTGGCCTGAATTCAGGCGTGGGCGGGTGGTGTATGTCTTGCAGGCCAGACAGTCCTGCACGTGCACTTTCCGGGGTGTCACTGCCCGTGGTTGTGCTGAGGGCACCATCCTCTGCAGCCTCTCCGACACTATCAGTCTTTCACCTGTTGGAAGACAAGTCTGTGGATTTGAGTTAAACCCCGTAAATAGTCCCCCAAATTTTCTGCTGAAGCAGTGATCCCTCTATAGCAGTGGTGTCAAACTGATCCAGTAGGGCCATGTGGCTGCAGGTTTTCATTCCAACCAAGCAAGAACACACCTGATTTGGATCAGGTGTGTTCTTGCTTGGTTGGAATGAAAACCTGCAGCCACATGGCCCTTTACTGGATCAGTTTGACACCACTGCTCTATAGGGTCCCTGCACTGTGGCAGTGGCATTGGGCGTCCAGTAAGCATTTCATGCGGGGTTAGATGGGTTAGTCTGTTAGTTTGCAAGCGCATAGAGATTAGTGCTAATGGCAAAAGCATCTTCCCAGGTGAGTTTACCATTAAATCAGCCATGATTTTGGCTATTTTAGTTTTTAATGCACCATTGGCACATTCTACTGAACCTTGTGACTGTGGACACTTTATATGTATGTTTTTATTAGATGCTTGATGCTTCTGTTGTTCAAATGATGATTTTACTTCTTCTGTAACAGGTATGTGAACCTTGATGTGAAAATCATAATGCAATCAACACAGACACTTTATATATACGCTTTTTTAAAGGATCGCAGTATTTTTAATTAGTTCTTTACCTGTTTCAGTTCTAATATCAGCTTTAAATTTCTTATCTATGAACACACCATTTGGGCAACAGAGTAGGTTGGTCAAATACTACTTGATTCACAACAGCCTTCTTCAGCTCACACCCTGTACTTAGAGAAAAAAAAAAACAGATCATAGCGTTTACTTGAATATTAACTTGGCTTAAACTGTATTTGCAACACAATTGGTTATAATATTTGAAATAGCAGCTTATATGTAATCATCAAATAAATGTATTTATCACTGGCATATAGGCATTCACTTCAGACAGCAACCGCTAATGAGACAGCATGCTGGAAGGAGCTTGAAAAACCACAACAAAACCTTGCTGTACAAAAAAGAAAAGTTCACTGAGCTCGGACACAGCCGACAGTGAGGAGAGAAAGGGAGGGCGATTACGTCACACCGGACGTGCAGTAGAGCGGTGGGGGCTCTAGGATCCCCCTCTCACACACACCAGGGGAGGAGCAATGGAGCTGCAGTTTGAAACACAACTTTTCAGCACACAACTTCCTCAGCCACCAGCGAGATAGGAACCTGCTCTTAAAGTAAAACAAGTCCTCATCCATTTAGCATTTAGAAACTCTTAGCCTGCGCGAATAGTATTCATAAGCCAAAAACAACACATACATAAACAACAATCTAATAAATCACACCCAATACTAATATATCTTTAGCACACACGTTTTAGACCAGAACTATCAAGTTTGTCTAATAACCTTCACACTGTTTGACTACTTAACAGCAACACAAAGCTCTTTAGAACATCAAAATGTCTCTAACACCTTGACAGTTACATCAGCATAAAATCACACAACATTGCGAAATAGCACAATTTATTTTAGGAAACACAAATCTTTCCAGCAGATTTTTCAACACACAGTCAGGACACAGGTAGTTGACAACACACAGTCAACAACTGCATACACTACTTTTTAACTTTATTAAACCCCCATAAGAATGCTCGAACATTTATTATTGATTTTACTGAAACTTTTTTTGTTGATCTTCGATTTTTGTTAACAACTAACTTTTATTATTGTTTATTTCAGTTCAGATTGTTCTTTTCTGCAGTTTTGGTCCTTGCATGCGTTATTCTTACATCTCCTTTAATTTAGACTTTAATTTACTTTGATTTTAGATTATTTATCCAATGTTTGCCGTCCATGGACTTAAGGCTGCATTTTAATCTGCATTTCCCTGTCTTACAAATACCTGAATTGCCTGAATTGTCTTTATTTTCGGAAGTCCATGGTCTCAAACTCCTACTTTAATCTTTATCTCTATCAAAAGATGACTCGTTATCAGAATTCATGCACTCCGGCAAACCAAACCACGGGAACACTTCTTTGCACTTCTATGCCAGCCTCATTCTGGGCTGCTATCAAGGACGGTAAAGTGGTGAGTGGTTCACAGTTTTCGGCTGCCATCAACGGTCGAACACATATACTGGTTTCAGCTTGCTCAGCGGCCTCATCGGCCAGGCTTTTGCCTTTGGCTATCAGGGAACTGCTCTTTTGGTGTGAAGCACATTTGATAATAGCTGATGCACCTGATAGATGAATGCTTCAAATCGTGTTAAGATGGCTGCTCCATGCGTTACTGATGTGCCATCCGCTCTGAGAAAACCTCTCTGTTTCCAGATATTTCTGTGTATATTACACACTGTGTATGCATAATGTTGGTCTGTGTATACATTTAACTGCTTGCCTTCTGCCAATTTGCTTGCTACAGTTAAAAAGCTTTTATTTCTGCAAGCTGTGCTGAGCATGGTTGGGCAAGATAGATTGTTTGGACTGTGGTAAATGTATCGTCTGGCAGCAACTGTACGATGGGGTAACCTGCGTTGTTGCTTGTCGCGAGGCAGGACCCATCTACAAACTAAGAGTGATATGTTGTTATTGGTTAATTATGCAAATCTTCACGTGGTTTCAGAAACACATTTGTGGCTTGAAGGCAGTCATGTGGCGGTATCATCCGTGTTGCAGGATTAACTGAATTGCAACGTTGGATGTTCAGTCGTTGCTGAGAGCACAACTTCATAACCTAGCTTGTGTAAGCACAAACAGGGCATGTATCTGGTGAGACGTTACAGTAAGGCTATGTGTCCTATGGTTCCTGCTGAGGCTTTCTGAAAGCAAAAGCTGCTGCTGCAAGTCCCTGGCAACAGGGAGGCAGGCCAGCCTCAAATGTTATCTAATTTGGTGCTGTTGTGTGCTAAAGGTTGCTTACCAGTTGGAGTGTCTTGCATTAAAACTCCACAGGTAAACTGCGCCTATCTGCAACATATTTAATTATTTGTACTTTTTTGGTTTTCTGAGGTTAAATGACACAGCATGCAGAACATGAACAGTTTGAGGACACATGATTATATCAGCTATGGTCATAACTTTTTGGCAGCTACTACAGCCCTTTGATAATTTCACTATTGCGCTCTTAATTAGGTAGGTTGTCTTAATTAATGATCTATTAATCACTATTCGCCACCATGGGGTAACATTTTTTAAATAAACCACTCCATTTCAGAAATGTGTCTTATTTCCATGATTTATTATTTTTTTTCTTTAAGGGATGTCTATGGTCTGGGAGGCCTAAAAGAATGAAAAAAATGAATGGAAGGGAAAAAAAATGCTTAATCTATGGACAACACTGGCCTGTTAAATCCAGTAAGGCAATTGTTTGTTTTCATTTGCAGTTTTGGAACAAAGTTGGATTGGAGAAGAAAACTCTATGGCATCCACGTCCATGTACAAAGTTTACCATTGATAGTGAAAGCAACCTTGAACTGTGAGTCAGGATGAACAGGAATGCTAGAATATGCATTTGTTAAATCAGTAACTGAAAACCCACAGTCATTAGTGTTATAACATCTTAATTTGTGACCTTAAAGTATTTTAAAAATCTCCTCCCCCCATTTTGGTATATTTTCAGGCAATATGGGGGAGGTACATGGTGAAATGAGGGATTCAACAATGGCACACTGATAAATGAGCAATGACCTTTACAGCCCTAGGGCTGAGTGGATATTTTCTTACTGGATAACAACAGAATGTGCATCTTTTATATTTCTAAAAATCAGACTTGCTTAGAGCCCCAACACTATCAAATACTGCCAGAAAGCAAAGCTTAGCCTATAACAGTCAATCAGTGTTTCCCTCTTTGTGTGTGTGTGCGTGTTTGTGTGTGGCTCCTGTCTATGTGCTGCTCAAAGCTCTGACCTCTGACCTCTGCTGTCTCCTTTGGCTGTGTCAAGGGGAATCCTGGAAAATGAACAGACACCTTTAGCTGGTGCATGCAGCCAGGATTCCTCTGGATCTCTTCCTTCTCGATGATTAAGCTCAGGGTTCCCATAACCTTCCTTTTGCAGCATCAGTCCTCTGGTCAGTGCTGTTGCAATTTCCTTGATAATTCGATGCAGACCCAGTTTCCTTTTCCTCTGGCTGTTGTGTAGTGCCTGCCATCTTTGTCCAGGACTCTGTGGCCCACCCGACTCCAGTCTTTGTGTCAGGTGATTCCTCTGTAGCCTCCTTCAACTTGTTTGGCTGACATGGCCTGTGTACAAAACACTTCTGGATCTCAATGACAGTCTGCTTCCTTGTTTGCTCCGGCACGGCGTCGGGGAACATCATCCCCTCAGTGATCTCGACTCAGCACCCAGTAGTCAGTAGAAGCTGCTAGTGGAGGAAAAGGCTTTTTTGGAGAAGCAAGGTTAATTTGTGTCTCATTTTAGAAGGTAGAAAGAGGGCTGAAACGTCAGGGTGTATTGTTTCCCCTCCTTCCTAGTGTCATCCTGGGACGCTTGACCTTGTGTGGAGAAGGTGTTGTTGAAAGAAGGGTTGTAGGTGTGGAGACAGCATGGAGGAGGTCTGTTCCTAATTCTACATTGTTTCTACTTTTTGTTACTCAAATTTTATTTTCCCATTACTGTTTCAGTCCTACTACTGATTAAATGAATAAATAAAAAAAACAACTTGTCAGTATATCTTTTTCCTTCCCTGCTTTCCTTTTATCTTTTTACACTCTCTTAAACATTCTGTGCTTAATTTGCCTTTCACTGGAAACACCCCATGGGTGACATAGTGCCAAAGTTGAACATTTTTAACCACATTTTCCCCCATTTGTCTGCTCTTAATTCAGCAGAGCCTGCTAGAGGGTCAGATAGAGCTTATAATTTCCCGGTTTTGTTTCTTATGTTCTCAACTGACTCACTGGGACAGGTGTGCTTAAACTTTCAATGGGCTTATCATTCACACAAAATTCACAATTACTCTGATCTTCCCATACAAGCGTATGGTTGGACCTCATCAAGCACACATTAACTTTGGGTAACTTATTCAGCCAGGTGGTTTGTATGACACATTCGTTCCGAGCAACGCACCCCTGTAGTATACAGACAGTATACTAGTCACTGAATGTCACCACAAAGTTTATTCTTTATACTTATTTCATATATATATATATTTTCACTCATACGCCCATTTTATTGTAGTGGGGCCTCATATAATACTGTACTGTATCATATCATTATTACAGTAGCTCATATTGGATCATATTATATTTTCTTTCTATTATATGCTATTATATTATTGTGTTACCTGTTATCACGTTTGCACAAATCACTCCTATTCAATTTCTTACTCATCTATAAGGATTATCTAGAACTCTTTTGTGGGGTGGAGAGTTGCTAATTCTCCAAAGAATGTTAGACTCCGTGTGATGAATGAGATCTCTTTAATACATGCTGCATGGAGCGCTCTAGTCCGCTAAATGTAACTGACTTAACTACAACAGAGTGGGGGTCACATACTTTTATGACAACTCATATCTTACTCCTTCTCAGAACGATGACCCCCTGATGTTTTATTAGGACAGTAAATTTCATCTTATCTACCTTCCTGTAACCCCTCATGTAGAGATAATTGCCCCTCATATGACTTTCTGACACACCAAAAGGGAGTTTCTCCTACTCCTCTCACATCCTGATCATATTCTTTACAGCACATTAATTACTGAATGGAAAAGTATGTATTACCAACTTTAGTCAAATGCCACAACTTTTGATTAATTTCTTGTTCAGTTTGTTAATGTCCAATTTCCTCATCAAAATATGTTTGTTCAAGCCAAAAATGCGTTCCGACACCTTGAGTTTCTATGTCCTGTTCAGTGGCGTTATAGTCATCAGTAATTATTTCATTTTTCATACTTGTATCTGTGTTATCACCCACCACTTTATCCTCATCACTTAACTTATTATCATATTATATTATTCTATTTTGTCTATAATTATCAGTTGTTTTCATTACACTTCTCTTATTATTTACTATTCTCTTATTTACTTTTCTCTTATTGTTTATGAACTATTATTATTAATATTACTATTATTATTATTATTATTATTGTTATTATTATCATTAGCATCATTATTATTGTCCGTAACCGCTTTATCCCTTTTATGGGTATGCAGGGTTTGTTACTGGAGCCAATCGCAGTTATCTCTCAGGGCGAAGGCAGGGTACTCCCTGGACGAGTCGCCAGCTCATCGCAGGGCCCTCACTGATGGCAGAGGTCGCCACTTTGACATGCAGCTCGGCTCAGCCCGGAGCTGGGATTTGAACAAGCGACCTTCTGATCACTAGCCGACCTGCACTACCTGCTGAGCTACAGCCGCCGCCTATATTATTGTTATTTATTACTTATTTGTCACAGCACTGATTTAATGCTTTCTCTCTACTCTAAGTCTAAGTTTTGAAGTCTAAATTGCAGCCGCCCTGACAGTGCCCTATTGTTCTCTGCGCTGAGCCCAGTTGGTTTTCAAGGTCTCCCCTGATCTATTTTTGGTTTGTGTGTTCTACTTCTGGCCCTCTCTCTCTCTCACTTCTACCGTAATTTTTCCCACTATTCTCCCGTCTGCTTCTCATAGTGGAAATTGTCCTGTTTCCTCCTATTTATCATTATCATTTATTATCATCATTCTTTAGGTCTTTCCTCCGTAATTCAGCCTCTATTCGGTCACAATAATTAGGTCAAAGTGGCTCTAGAGGATACCCTGTGCCACCTTTTCATGCACTCCTGGGTTTTTCTGTTTTGTGTTGGGTGTTTTAACATTACTAGTTGAACGGGTGTCAGTCCCGTCGGCCACTTACTGTGCGTTTTGTCCATTACATTAGACGCTGACTGGCACAGCTGGCGCTGCGCAACTTTTATCTTCTATTTTTCCTTCTTGCTGCCGTTATCTCTTTGGACTGGACTGCTCCAGTTTCTGGCCCTCCGATTATTATTCTTTTTCTCTTAAACAATTTTAACTCTTTACTTATGTATTTTTGTCAAGAAACAGAAAAACACTTTTTCTACTACGTCTTACTACTTTTATTTACTTCTATAACTTGTTCTGCCTCAATTATTCTTTTATTATTTACACGGTACTCTTATTCCTCTTTTATTTTATGACATATATCCATGCATTTTTAAATTTTTCACACTTTTATGTACATATATTTACAAAGGCCTTATGTTATTTTCTTCTATTTTACTCTACAGCTGTTTCACTATAACAGCTCTCTTTCATAGGCGCTGTTCTTGGATCCGCATTATCTCTTTATCGCTCCAGAGAGGGCACAGCGATTTTGGCTTCTCCGCCAAACAGAACTTCTCGCGCGTCTAAATCGTTCCTGAGAGGGCACAACGATTATTCATAAGACCGCCAGTTCTCTTGACCCTTCCCCCGGGTCGTATGAGCTCTTTGTTCAAATCTCACAACACAACAACACCTTATTTAATGACTTATTTAGACAATTTTAAACAACAATAACAGCAGATTAGACTTATAGTTCTCTCGACCCCCTTCACGGGCCACTTCAACCTCTTATTCTAATCTCAAACCACAATAACAATTTATTAACGACTTCTCCGGATTTCTACACAATAATAACAACTGACGAGACACTTAGACAACGATAACAATTTGTTCCGACATCAACACGCATTTTATCCTCAGCTGATCTGTCCCTTCTCCTTACTCTTCACAGCTCGAGCTATTTGTTTCAACAGATAACAGCTTAGTGCATTTTTCTTGTGCAATTATTCTCAGTACTGCTGCATATTTTACAATATGTCAAACTATTACACTTCCTAGACTCAAACACATACAAATCCACATGCAAATTAATATGTTAAAAAGCATTTTTTCACATTTATCCATCTCTCTTCATACATACTTTGTTTTATCATTAAAAGGTGGTTAGGGCAGGCTATGCATTAACATTAATTATCAGACATAATTTGAGTGCGCACATGAACTGACTTGACTAAATCATACTTTTACATAATATGGCTGAAACATACATATATAATTATCAATCATACATACTCACGTTTTTGACCTGAAGGCTGCAGCCGCACCTCTTAAATACCTCAATTTAGGTTATTACTTTTATAAACCTGAACTTACTGGTAATTACAATAATTAAAATTATTTTATTATTTTCAAAATAAATAAAATCAAAAAACAACATTATAGTAATAATTTAGTTCAATTAACCCTAATTCAATTTTTATTTTTCATAATTATCAGTTTTAGGTTCTTTTGGAGAGGTTTTTAGGACAATACCTGAGACTTGTGGGCTGGGAAGGAGTAGACGGCATCACTCGTAAATGAAGAAAAAGTATAAATATATTCCTTAATGGTGTATGTGGGGCGCGCCCGAGATCCGCCGTCCGGTCCCTCCCGGTCCTCCGCCGCAGGCTGTGCCGGGCCGCTCCTCCGCGGCTAGGCTCGCCAAATATGTAGTGGGAGACTACCATCCTTATCCGTCAAATTATTCCACTATCAGACATTGTAAATCTGCTCATAGGTTAAAATCCAAATTAAAGAGAAACAGCTCTGAGTCTAAGTCCCAATCAGAGGAGAAATCCGCTCAGAACCTAAGTCCAGACCAGAGGTGAAACTGCTCAGAACCTAAGTCCCAAAATCGCTCCAGGGATCAAGTCCCAAATTTACTCCAGAGCCTAAGTCCAAATCAAAGACAAGGCAGCAGGTCTTCAGTTCAAAAAGGTGTTTATTCCAAGAAAAGTTATAAATCCATGAGGTACCCCGGGGCAACTGAGAAATCTCCCCGGATCACCCCCTTTTATACCTGGGGTCAGTGTCACCAACGCCCCTTCTTGGACCACCCCCCTCGTCATGATCACGCGAGACTATCATCTTAATATTATTTAATATTTTCCCTAATGGCTGCAAAGTGTCTTACCCAGGCCTCTATCTTGGCCTTGGGTGGGCTGCGGCGTCACCTGTTGCTTCCTCACTCCAGCCCTGTTATTATAAAGGGAGTATCTGACCTTGGTCTTACATCCAGCTCATATTCACTGTTAGCACACAACTGTAAGTTGTATTTCTCAAATAAATGTATATGCATGATCATGACCCAGTTTAAATTTGCCACTACAGAACGCGTTGTTCTGCAATTCACCGCCAAGCCGCTAGGGGGGTGTGGCTGTGTCTTTGTTTGGTTTTGGGGGGTTCATATCGGATTCCTTGGTTTTCTTCCGGTCAGACAGTAAACAATGGCAACTGAGATGGAGCGGGTGTTTTTTTTCCGTGCCGCTCGTACCACAAAAACTTTAAAAATGGCAGTGTTGTTATACTGTTGACCGGAAAAGCAACTGCCGGAAATGATGTTCTGAGCGGACCAATCACAGTCCTTGCCGTTCGCGTCTCGACGCGTCGACGTGACGCGTAGTCAGGATTTTTTGGAGGCACACGTCAGGCTATGGCGTATGGTCCGCGTAGGGGTCTGCGTCGACGACGTAGCTACGTCGACGTCGTCGCCACGACGCAGAAGCATAAATCAGGCTTTAACAGTCTCCAAAAGAGTGGTGCGTAAGACATCGGCTACCAGTAGGGTTGCCAACTCCCTGAAAAATAAATAAGGGACAACCCCCCCCACGACGTCTTGGTAACTTTCCAAATACTTTGACTCGAATGTGAATTTAGTTTGATGCATGTTTTTGAGTGATACGAATACATAGAAAAAAATATTATTCAACAATTTATTTTTTTGTGCAAAATAAAAGATATTTTTAACAAAAATCTGTCCTGCTTAACTTGACAGAATAAAATAAATATTTATTTATTTAACAGAACTGTCCTGCTTAACTGAAAACAGTATAAAATAACAGAAAACAATAAATAAAAGCCAGATAAGTTTTTCCAAATCCTGCGGAGACATAAGTCCTTTTATCCTGGATATATTCTTAAGGTCATATTAGGCTGACTTTGTAATTGTCTTAGTGTGGCTGCTGAAATTCAGGTCTGAGTCCATGATTACACCGCGGTTTCTGGCTTGGCTTGTAGTTTTCAACAGTATAGACTGAAGCTGAGCGGAGACTGTTAGTCGTTCTTCCTTAGCTCCAAAAATAATGATTTCAGTCTTTGTTTAACTGAAGAAAACTCTGACACATCCAATCATTGATTTGTTCAACGCATTTACTCAGCGTTTATATGGGATTATAGTCC
Source organism: Sparus aurata (assembly GCF_900880675.1). Lineage (NCBI taxonomy): Eukaryota > Metazoa > Chordata > Actinopteri > Spariformes > Sparidae > Sparus > Sparus aurata. Next base: position 28,596,438 of record NC_044196.1, on the reverse strand, counting down.
CCTGGTGATATGGTAATGTAAATTTGCGTGTCATCTACATAACTATGGTAACATATTTTGTTGTTTTCCATAAAAATAAAAGCCGCCACACCTTAAACGTCTTTGACGTTAACTGGCATGTTGGATATTTAGCTTGATAATTAGCTAGAGGATTAAAATGGTCACTTAGCAGAGTCCTGCACGGGTCACCACATCCGACCCATTTTCCGACAGTAGCACGAATTACATTCCGTACCCGAGCCGACCCGCTATAAATTGATACTGACGCCCGAAGGAAAATTGGACGGATGCATTTTTTAAAAGTGAAAGTAAGACAGCGATGGGAATGGGAGTTCTGGGAGGGCGCAAGCACGCATGAATGAGCTCATATGAAATATAAATGCTTATCATTTGTGTCGCTAATAACGACTGATGATAAGTGACGCCTTGAAAATGGCAATTGTAAAACCCGACCAGCCTCTCCAGGCTTCCGACCAGATCCACATCTGTGCAGGACTCTGACTTAGATAACTCCTCTCTTGAACCAAATAATAAAAATAGTATTTCTTTACAATATTATAGTTCATGATGGCTGTGTGAGAGCATTATAACCATAAAAATTCCCTAAGTATCCTATGACATATGTATAAATATTACAGTGTGATGACCGTGTCAAACGCAGCACTGCAATACAGTAATACTAAGACTGAAATTTTGCCACTATCTGTGTTAAAATCAATGTCATTGAGGACCTTGACAAGAGCAGTCTCAGTCTTGTGATGTGGTCAAAATCCTGAAGACATCAAAACAGCCATTTATTATTAAGTAATTGTTCAACTGTTGAAAAACAAATTTTTGAAATTATTTAACTTTCAATTGGGAGGTTTGATATCGCGGCCTATAATCATGTCCTATAATCACGGCCTATAATTATTCGTTACTGTTGTATCTAGATTGTTCTTCTTCAGGAGTGGTTTAATAGTTTTTGTAGTTTACATGGCTTGGGGGAAGACACATGAGAGAGGAGACATGTTGAAAATCTGTAGCAGATCTGAAGTTATGCAGTCTGAAACTTTTTTGAAGAACCCTGATGGTAAAATATCAAGATTTCAAACACCAGTCGTCCACCAACACAAGATCTTGTCCAAACGATATGGGCTGTAGAGATATTAACTGATTGTCACTGAATTCTGGATGGCTGCCATACATAGCATGTAGTACAGACATATAGAGATCCAGAATTTAAACAAAGGAGGTTAATCGTTATTCTTTTTTTTAAGTTTATCAACCAGAGAAGCAACAGTCAGTTTGCATTTTTAAAGAAAGAATGGCTTCCTGATAACTTTTGTAGTGTTGTTACTTTAAAGTGTGGAATATATGACAAAAGGTAGGTTAATATACAGTACTTAAAAAATACTGTAAACCAAGAATGCTTTCAAAAACAGAAATGTTAACAGTTTATTTTCATCAAGTAACAGAATGCAGTGAATGAAAAGAAGAGAAATCTAAATCAAATCAATATTTGGTGTGACCACCCTTTGCCTTCAAAACAGCATCAATTCATCTACACACTTGCACACAGTTTTTGAAGGAACTGGGCTGGTAGGTTGTTCCAAATATCTTGGAAAACTAAGCACAGATCTTCTGTGGATGTTGGCTTCCTCAAATCCTTCTTCCTCTTCATGTAATCCCAGACAGACTCAATGATGTTGAGGCCAGGGCTCGGTGGGCAATACCATACTATCACTTCCAGGATTTCTTGTTCTTCTTTACACTGAAGATATTTCTTAATGACGTTGGCTGTATGCTTGGGGTTGTTGTCCTGCTACAGAATACATTTGGGGCCAATCATATGCCTCCCTGATGGTATTGCATGATGGATAAGTACTGCCTGTATTTCCCACTGCCATCGGGGAGTGTTGTTGTGATGAGGGGGTGTACTTAAGGCCCCCACACACCGCCCAGACGTCCAACTGCCTTATCCGATCACTCTCCAACCACTCTGTTGCCTCTTGTCTGACCCATTCGGCAGAAAAGTTGCATTGAACACACCGCTTCGACGTGCTGCCAGCTCCACTGTAGCGTGTACGTTCTGCCGGTGGCTCTAGTGTTAAAGACGCTGGACTAGAGGTTTATGCATGCAACTCTCTTTACTTTCGATCAAAATGAAACTTAACTATTTCAGACAAAAACAGCTGCATACTAAACATGCAGCGAGGCCTTACTAAACGAACACAGATTAATTCGTCCTGAACGGACATAATAACAGCTAGTCTCATGCCAGTGCTCCAAAACATGAAAACAAGAAATGACGGAAGAAAGTGCGTAGAAATTGAAACCAATGCCACACATTATTCCGCCCCTCCCACACACCGCGCTGATTCACTAGCACACCGCCAATCAGAGAATCCAATGGCTCAAACGTCCGTCGGCCCACCTCCTCAGATTTCGCATGCTCATTCGTATCCGACAACGTCCGCGTGGCTCCTAAAGCTTCCGACGCACCTGAACACACCAGACATATTTGTTCCCGACCTCGTCCGAGTCTCTCCAAACGCTTCAGACGTCCAACGGTTGGGCCGGTGTGTGGGGGCCTTTAGTCCACAACAGTGCTGGGATGGGTGGGTTGTGTCAGGTGCCATCACCCGAGATTTCCCAGCAGAACATCGCCTTGTGATGGGATGATCAACGTTATTCACGTCACCTGCCAGTGGTTTTAATGTTGTGGCTGATCAATGTACACACAGACACATCACAGACTGACACTTATTCAAAGTATTGCAGCCCATGTTAAAAAATTGGTAAGAACAAGTTACAGTTGGGCTCACCTCTACGCATAGTATTAGTTCTACAACTAAACGTATGGAGACAGACTGGACTCCCAATTTGCGGAGTTGCCCAGGGTGGCACTAAAATATTAGTGCCAAAACAAAACTTGAGAGATGACAACATATTTATCTTACTGCCTCTCTAGGAAAGTGTGAGATTTGTTTATTTCTTTTTTGGGGGGCATGTTTGTCTACATTACAAATGCAATATTATTATTATGGACTCAGTTGCTCAAGTGCCAATTAATACATGTAAATAGCTAAAACTAATGCAGTGTAATAATACAACAACCCTACAGTAAATCTTCATGATGTTTATCATGTTTTATATTTTTTGACAGTACTTTTAGCAATGATTTAATTTCACGAAGAATTTAGACACTGATGTCTGCAAGGCTGCATCTGTCAACTACAGTATATAATACTATACAGACAGGTTTTTCAGTCTCATTATAAAGCTGTGGATTGTATTCAAAACACAGTCGGTATACCACTGACATTCAACAGCTTGAGAAACTGAAGCCTCCACAAGGAACATAATGTTAAAATTAACCCTACTCAAAATAACATAACACCTTTGTGAAGGTAGGGTTGAGAACTGCTGTATCAAACTGCATTAGTTTTAGGTAGGTGCATGTAATAAAGAGGCAATAAAGTATACAGCATGTTACAATTAACTGTGATTCATGCTTTAGAATATTAAAACAGCAAATGATGGGTTTATCATTGTTTTCATGTCTACAGAGACAAACCTCGAGAGCTTATTGGAGGATCTGGGGTTGGAGCAGCACTACAAAGAGAAGCTGTCGCTGAGCACTTTACTTCAGATTGAGGAGAGGACCATCACTGATAACACTGCCAAGTGTAATTCAGATCTTCCATGGTATTTTCTAAATAAACTGATGATGGTAAACGTGACAGCTAGGAATGTGAAATGTACATCTGCAAGTGAGTCAAACTTTGGTGATCCACAGTTAGATCTTGATAATCTGATCAAAAGTAAAACTTCAGGTGACACACTAAACCCACTTGATGTAATCACAGCTCTCTTTCTCTGCTCTGATGGTTTTGTACAGCAGGAAATGGCTCTCAAGATGTCCATGTGTCAGTTTTCTGTGCCTCTGCTGCTCCCTGATTGTGACACAAAGCAGTGCACACTCATGCTTTGGGCCATGAGAGACATTGTTAAAAAGCACAGACCTCAGTCACTTTCAGAATCCAAGGGCTTTATTGAAGACAGAATTGTTGTCTCTGAACTCCCAATGATATCTTTTGTGAGACTGGGTGAGTGCTCCTTGTCCAAGTCAGAGATCCTCAATAAGCTTCTGAGCAATTCTCAGCAGTACCATGACACCTTTGTTCACCGTGATATGGAGTGTGGTGACAGTCCAAGGAGAATATCTAATGGATTAGCTGAAATTTCTTGGTACCTTCCATGTGGGAACAAAAACATGGACATTTTCAGTGAGCCAGTAGCTGTAGCTAACCTTCGTGGGGACATCGCTTCATTTGAAACACAATTTTCGTTTTTGTGTCAGACATCTGCAGCAGTTTTTGTGTTCTTTGACAGTCTGAACTCGGACTGTGAGCTGCTCATGAACCAACAACACAAGGCAGAGATCTTCTTGGTGGGAAACCATCAAAGCAATTGCTTCAGCATGGATGGTCTAAAGAAGGTAGCAAACAAGTTGAGCTTGACTAACAGCAACATCCTTTTGAAGACTAAGCACATGAATGATGCAGACTTCATTAAAAATCTGCGGAGAACAGTCAGCAATGTGGTTCAGAACTCAAAGATGATAATGGGCATTGAGCAGATGGCTGACATCGCCCATGAGCTGGGAATCTGGGTTGATGAAGACTGTCAAGAGTGCCAGAGTGCCAAGAACAATGCTGATGCCATCACTGCAGAAATTGAAGACATCCTGAAATATAAAGATGCTCAGCTACCCTTGCAAGGTCAGATATGGAAGGAGCTGTCTCGCTTACAGAAGGAAGAATTTAGGCTACGAAAAGTTGGGTCTGAAAACATAGAAAAGTACAAAAGTGACCTTCAGGTAGAGAAAGAAAAACTTCGTAAAAAGCAGAATTCTCATGACATGTCAAATGCAATGACATGTTTCATCCAAGCTATATCAAGCCCACGCACAGAGAGATCCTACTTCCTGAAATGGCTGCGAATGAATCTTGATAACTTATCTCGAGAAAAACTGTCTGACCTCAGGGAGCAGTACAAAAAGAAAAACCAGAATGCTGAGAACAAAGAGGAAATCAAAGAGATTGACAGACAGCTTTCCAACAGCTCACTGGGGACTGAACACTTCTTCCGTGAAATGGGTCAGATCTATGAGGCTTCACTTTCCCTTCCAGAAACTGACCCATCTCGTCAACAGTTACAGCATCTGCCTAAGCTATGTGCAGGATTGATGCTTGATGGTTTTCCCCTTGAGCTTGTAGATGGAGATGCATCCAACATACCTCTCAGATGGGTGAGTGATGTTCTCTCTCAGCTCAATGACCTGGTGTCTCCTAAGAACAAGATACTGGTAGTCACAGTTCTTGGCGTTCAGAGCACAGGGAAGTCCACTCTCCTCAACACCATGTTTGGAGTGCAGTTTGCAGTCAGCAGTGGTCGATGCACTCGAGGTGCCTTTATGTTGCTCATCAGAGTCAATGATGATGTTAAAAAAGTTCTCAAATGTGACTACATGGTGATCATTGACACTGAGGGCTTAAAGTCACCAGAACTTGCACAACTGGACAACAGCCACGAGCACGACAATGAGCTTGCAACACTTGTTGTGGGGCTGAGTGATATCACCATTATCAATATTGCAATGGAGAACTCAACAGAAATGAAGGACATCCTACAGATAGTGGTGCATGCTTTTCTCAGGATGAAAGAGGTGGGCAAAAAGCCCAAATGCCAGTTTGTTCACCAGAATGTGTCAGATGTTTCAGCCCATGACAAGAACTTACGAGACAGGAAACTGCTGTTGCAGCAGTTAAATGAGATGACGCAGGCAGCAGCCAAAATGGAAAAGAAAGAGGAGAACAAGAGCTTCACTGATGTGATGGAGTACAGTCCAGATACTGGGAACTGGTACGTTCCTGGTCTCTGGAATGGAAACCCACCAATGGCACCAGTCAATGCAGGGTACAGTGAGGCTGTTTATGAGCTCAAGAAAAACATTATCAAAATGTTAAGTAGTGGTGAGTCAACTGCTAATAATATCTTAGAGTTTACTGAGTGGGTGAAAAGCCTGTGGAATGCAGTGAAGCATGAAAACTTCATCTTCAGCTTCAGAAACAGCCTGGTGGCTGATGCATACATGAAGCTGTGCACAGAATTCAACAAATGGGAATGGGAATTCAAAAAAGAGATGTACACCTGGGTCACTGCAGCAGAAACAAGAATATCCAACTTTGGCACAGTTGCTGGAAAATCGGAGACATCTAACATGTCAGATTTTCTCACTCATTTGAAAAGTGACGCTTATATTGTGTTGTCCAAATGGGAGACAAAGATTCTTGAAAATCTGGCAAAGTACTTCAAGCAAACCGAGGGCCACGTCTATCTAGTTGAAGCATACAGAGAAGACTTTGCAAACAGTGCAAAGAGCCTTCGACGAGAAATAGAGAAATCTGTAATCAATCAGCTCACAACAACAGCGGACTTCAGAGAGGGAATGACAAAACTTGACAGAATCAAGGAGAAGCACACAAAGCAGTTGGAAGAGAGAGTGCATGGATTGATTGAAGAATGTCGGAAAAAACAAGTTTGCATGACAGACAAAGAGCTGGATGAAGAATTTGATCTAATGTGGAATAATACACTGAAAGAACTGTCTCCCTTTGAACAAAAGGCCACAGATGTCATTGCAAATGTGTCCCACTACCTGAGAACAAATCTATCACACAAAGGGAGTCATGTTTGTGATTTGCTGAGTCAAAAAAGTCTGCAAGAATGTGGACTGGTAGCTTTCACATACACTGTGGAAGGGTTTTTTAAGCAGTGCAAACACAAACTCACCAAAATCTTACACATGAAGGATCATGTTGCGGCTTTACAAAACATAGCTGACCGTATCATAACAGATTGCACACAGATCATGACTGAAAAAATGGAAAGAAAAAACAACTACCACGACACTTACATCCAGGAGATCCTACACACGATTGATGAGAGGCTGCAAAACAGTCAGAAAGTGAAGATAGAGATCCAGTTTGAAGTTCCTCTCAAACAGCACATCTGTGGATTTGCAGCCAGACAGTTTCAGAAAATGCAAGAAGATTTCCTGCGTGACAATGATCCGCACAGATGTCTGAATCAAAACAAAGAAAAGTTTCGTGCTGGTTTTAAGGATGTGTTCTATAAACGAGACCAGTGCCAGAAGAAAGCAGAAGAATTCACAGAACGCTGCTTGAGGCCTGCAGTCGAACACTTTGTCAACCGTTCCTTGGGTCCTGATATCATTGGTGAAATGCTGACAAGTGAGCAGTTCAACACTCGAATATTCCTCCAGTATTCAATTTTACTAGATTTGCTCTCAAAGCATGACTTTAAGAACTATCTGAGCTATATTTGCTCATATGAGGAGTATGTAAAGAAATGGATATTTGAACAAATAGTGGAACACTTCTCAAATCATTCTAAGACATTCGAGTTTGAGGATCGACATGTTCTCTCAAGTATCCACAGCATAAACAAAGCTATCAACAAAGCTAAAACAGAAAAGAGTGACGACCTGAAGACATTCGTTGAAAACATCTGTCAGCAACTTTGTGATAAACTGGTTATTTCCCAGGATGCTCTTGGTGCTTTCTTGATCCTGAACAATGCTGTCCAGGAACAGTTTGCTTACTGGCTCACTGAGTGTGTGAAGGACATGGCACAAACTCTTGTGAAGAAGTTCAAAGAAACAAGCATCCAAATGAAACTAAAAGCTCTTCATGTGAAGCCTCAGAACGAGCTTTTCACCAAAGTGATCGGCTGTGGTAAACAGTGTCCATTCTGCAAAGCACCATGTGAGGCAGGAGGAAAAGAGCATACAGAACACTGGACATCACTACATCGGCCAGAGGGTCTGGGTGAATACAGATCTCTCTTTTCACAAAAACTGGTCACAAGTATATGCTCTTCTCGTGTGATTTCAGACAGGAATTTTTGTTGCTATGCTACAAAGAACGCACCATACCCTTACAAGCGTTACAAAGACATTTTCCCTGACTGGAAAATCCCACCAGATGTAAGTCTCCAGGCATCAGACTATTGGAAGTATATAATGGCAACATTCAACAAGCAGTTTGCCAAAAAATACAATGCAGAGCCTGGTGACGTCCCTGAAACATGGAAAAAAATAACACGCAAGCAAGCAGAAGCAAGCCTCAAAGAGTCATTTAACATTAAATGAGTGGCTACATGCTTTGTGGTTAAAGGGGTGCATCTTTCATTCATTCATTAATTTTTTTCATTCTCCTCACACTTGTTTTGAATGATATTAAAGAGAATCACAAATAGTAACATGTTGTATGTCAATGTTAAAGTTATTATCAGTAAACAGAGATCTTTTACTACTATGACTTGCAATAGGGAGATAAGAAATCACTGCAATTAGGGATTACCTGCTGTAATTCTAGATTTACATTGAGCAGGACACATTTACATGTTTTTTGATACTGTCTGGCAGATGAGCGCCATTATATTGTCACTGAACAGATGTACACACTTATCCTTGGTCCAGATCTTTGAATCCACCCACTCCTCTGAGTTGATGAATTCTGAATATGGAAAGATTGTAACAGGGTGACTGTCTAATTTTCAGATAGGTACGCAGTTAATTATGGCAATAAAGACACATATAAAAAATGTGTTTTCTTCATATTCTAACTATATATTACATGAAGTTGTTTATTGTTTGTGTCTCACTGTGATGTATGCAATGCTGCCTCTTTACATGTATTTTATAGATCACTCACTCCACATGTATTGCTAAAAATAGAGCAGTCAAAAAAGTATATGTGAATGTTTTCTCAGATTTGAGTTTTTAGTTTTGTTTTTGTAATGTATCTCACGTAAAATATTGACATTTTAAAATCATTAAAAGATCTTTCATATTTTAAGTGATATTGTCAACATGTTGACATGAAACAGTTTGTTTTAATAAAAAAAAGTCTATGTAATCTTTTTTCATACTCAGAATTTAGTATCTTTTTTGGTTTTCTTTTAAGCATCTGGTTCCATTTTTAAAGGACTCAAAGGATAATTTATATGGTTGTGATTTATTGTCAATATATATGTATAACTTCTGGCAACTGGTTCAATAAAGAGACAAAATTGTCAGACTGGCTATGAATGTCTTTAATGTTTCCCAGATCAGAATCACAGCATACAGTGTATAATAACTTCTAAAGTAAACAGAAATATCATCACCTCATGTATTTATATAGTTTTACTATACTTTTTTTTAATAATCATCTTTTTTTAAAATCCATTATTTAACATTTTTCTTCATCTCAAGTCTTGGGTTTCTGAATTCAACAAAGAATGTAAAAACAAGACAACAGGTGCATCTTTGCAATGGAGACCAAGCTGAAGGTTTATGTTGAGTGTGTCACTGTCTTCATGTATGTTTGCCACTGTGGGATATTAACCATGTACTTCCATTCATCTCTGAATAACCTCAGTGATATGGAGTCATCTTGTTTTGCTTGGCTGACTGCAGGTTTGGTTCATGTTAAAATAAGAATAAATGGAAATTCAGCCTCAACAGCGCAGTGAGTCATTTTCTAACACTGACGAGGTTAAGTGTGTGTCCACATACATCTGATCATGCTCAGAGTCTGAAAGTATGCAGGACATTTCAGATTTTCTGATCATTTAGTCCATCTCCAGACTCTCAAACATGAAACTCTTCACTGCTACAACACATCACTGTGAGGTCGATACAACCTCCATAACCACAATGCAACACAGTGTGGAAGGGAAAAGTTAGAGCATCTGTGTAATCTCATTAATCTATGAGGATATGAGGCATCTTATGGTATGAAAGCCCTCGTGTGTGTCCCCACATGTGATTAGCTGGCTACATGTAAACACTGCTACATGTGAGGTGAGCTAACATTTATTTGACTGCACTTTGTGTCTTTGATTAGAAATCCTCACTATGAATCACTGGCAAGTTATTTCCGCCATCTTCACATTAGTTAGCTGTTAAATGTTGGCTTTTCTCAGTGCTTTTGGTCTCGGAGATGTTCCTCAGCCCATGAATACTCAGAAGTCACACAGATCAAGCAGTAGATTCATAGTTAGATCAAAATATATTTCAAACTAAAAGTGTGCTAAAGCTTAAAAAAAGGTCACAAAGCCACAAAGTAGTTGATCCTTCTCCAACCCAGAACAAAGAGCAATGACACCACAGACTTTAGCTGCAGTGGTTCTAATTAGAAAATGTAATATTCATTGGGAGTTAGCAAATGCTAACTAAAGCATTTAGGCCATCTGCAGTGGAGATAAATGTCTGCTACAGTCCCTTTCTTGGTTCAGAATCATGGTGCTACAGGATGCTAAGACATGGCATGAAAAGTGATCTGCAGCAAGCATTTTTTTTTTTTACTCACTAATGAATTTGAAACATCACGCTAGTGGCCATTTTTGGCAAACTGCACCTGTTGTCTTTTGTTGTCACAAAAAAACATTTCATTCATTCCCTCAAAAAAAAAAAAAAAAGAAAAGAAAAAAGGAAAACAAACAAGAAACTTAATATTTACAAATATTTTGTCTGTTTGATTCTTACACTTAAAAATGTACAGTTTTGATCCTCTTCCAGATGTTCTGTCCGTCTCTGTCCTGCCACCCGGTTTGGTATTTTTCTTCACACATCCATTTTCCTCAGAGTGGGCAGACTGCAGTGAATCTGTCACAATAGCGCCCTCCAGTGTTATCTTATAAAATAGACAAGGACAAAGAACAGAGCAAACTAAATACCTTTGTTACTGTTCTCACCTCCAGTGGTGTCATTGTAGCTGTGTTGTGGTGAGGTTTACTTCACAAGCCCTCACTGCCCCCTTACCTTCAGGAGTGAGTACAAAAGGGTTCACATGGATCTGATCAGACATGTCAGATCATCTGTAGCAACGTGTCCTCCTGGCAAACATTGTGGGTAGAAAGATGGCCATGCCTTTTAAAGTCCTTATTTACTAGAGATCAGTTCATCCTCCCTTTTGATTTCTACATTTAAGGCTGTGAGTCTTTCCTCTCTCTTCCCAGAGTCTCATTTCCACAGTGCGCACCTGTTGTTGTGCTGCTGTCCATCATCTGTTCCGCAGCATTTATCCACCTGCAGCACAACCAAGTCAGTTGTTTTGTGTTTTACATTGTGCACATTTCCCTTCCAGTGGGCCTACAAAACCTCTGACAGGAGCAGTCAGGTATATCTCTCCCCTTCCAGTCCTCCCCACCACCCAGTTAGGCAGTAATAAAATAGAAAACAAACAAACAGGCTAAAGCTAGAGCACAAGCAAAGACAGCACCGGTGACTAACTTCTCCCATACTGGATGTAGGCTACCATGTGTTCCTGTGGGCTCAAATAACAGCACATCAGTTCAGTTAACATACAGTATTTACCCATGATCCATGTTTGACATATGTAGCAGAAAATCAGAGTGGGGCATCGCTGAGCTGCAGGCCTGCTCTCCCTCTCTTGATAGAACAGAGCAGAACCAGAAACAGCAGTTGTCAACTGTGTCACTTTTACCCTGTTTCGGAGATCCGAGCCCTCTTTTCATCTTTCAGCTCTGCGCTGCAGGGTGTTGAGACCCACTGGTTACCCTCAGTGTGCTTAGAGTTTAATTTACAACTGATGAGCTCAAAAAAAGTCACTAGCTTAGTGAATTAACCCTTGAATGTGAGGATAACAGCAGAGCTGAGCTGAGGTCAGAGATTGTGGAGACCAACACTGACACAGTGAAGTCAGGTGTTTTGTGGTCACAGGAGGGAGGTTACGGGTTATAACCATATTATGGGCGTCAGTTTTCAATACAAAGCTAGTGGACTGACGGAGAGAGGAGAAGGGAGAGAGTAAGTGATGTTCATACAGGGAAGGGTGTTTGGGTAAGCAGCAGGAAGGAGCTCATTTTGGAGTTTTGGGGATGATCCTGCCTGTCTGCCTCGCTATCTCTTTTCTGTCTAATTAGGGCCCACCTTTGCCCATTTGAAGCAGCTCTGATACCACATACACACAATCATACACACAGACACTATTTCTCTCTCAGGCAGACATCAAACAGAATATGCATATGCTGGAAATAGGGGTGCAGACAGGAGAAGGAGGGTGTATGTAAAAGAGCAAAATGCTGCCCATCTCTGCTTTGTTTCTCACCCTCGCTAAAATACAAAAATAACTCTGAGAGGCAAGCTACAACAACAGATTTGGTACCTGACATACCCTACGAAAACAATCACCTAAATACAGATGGAAGGAAAAGTAGCTACTGTCGGATGATGGGCTTGCTGTTGGCACGCTGCATCATTTGGTTGGGGAAATACCATGAAGGAGAGAATAATCGGAAAGTATGTTCACAGTTGTTGCTTTGACTCTAACATCTTCTGAGATTTGTGGCAATGCCTTTTTTTAATAAATGGGTGTTGGGAGGTGAAGAGGATTCCTTAGGTTACTACAAGATTTTTATGTGTTGTTCTTGTTCCGTGAGGTAAAACAAAAAACTAAATATCCAGAGTGGACCGATATGATTTGATTAGATTTGGGAAACGTGCATTGACAGATACAGTGTTCTTTCCCACGTCATCATCTTTAAAAATAATTCATGCATAGATCCCCACTGAGAAAACCCATTTATATACTTTCTCCTTTGTACACATTTATATATAACTATATATAATATCATTTCTCTATATCTATATTTTCAGCAAAAGATTCTTTCCACAAAAAACAACAATTAAACAAATGCTTGAAAAAAAAAGGAACAGAAGATGAAAGAAAGTGAAAAACACAATCGAGGGCCAGTTTGGCACTTTGTCATGAGAACACACAGCATCTGTTATTTGACAGTAAATAGGAATACTCTAGAATTTTCTTGACTTTTTTTCCTCCCTTGATGAGAAAGCAACCACAGTAGTACACACTTGGCACCAAGAATGCTGGTAGAATGAAAAGTATCAGATATCAGTGTTTTCATAGCTATATGATTACTGTACGTACTCTGTGCCCCCTCCTACAGCTCAGTAGTTTATGAATCCTTAGAGCAAAGGAGCATTGGGAGAGGGAGAGAATCACATGTAGAATGAGAGGAACAAAGCAGGAGTAAGACACAGATGTAAAAAGAGAACAAGATATGCACATAACACACCAGGGAGAGAAAAAAGAGAAGACAAACAAAGTAAAAAAGGGAAAACAGCAAGGGGCGAAAATAATTTGTCCCTTTGACAAACATCAGGGGGGCTTGAGTCAGGAAACAGTAGACCATCTTTGAAAATAGTACTTCTAAAAGATCTAAGTCAACCCCCAAACTAATCATCTGCTGCCTTGCAGTTCAGTTACTTTTCCACATGCCACCAGTGGAGCTGCTCAGTTTGACAGCACATGATGGAGGAGGTGGAGTTGTTTTTGGAGAAACGAGAGAATAAGAGAACAGAACAAAGGCCCACATCCAGAGGCCTCCCTTCTAGATTGGTGGCAGAGCCAGTCTTCCTGGTCCTTAGGTGGCACTGTGTCGGGCCAGTCCCTACTATACCCGGGTGGTGGAGTGGGGGTGGGGCAGTGTGTTGTTGTGGCCGGTGGAGGGAAAGGTATTGAAGGCATGAAGAGGCTGCATGCTGGTTATAGTACTGGGGATCATGGTGATGGTGTTAGGTGTCATCAGTGGCACGTCGTCGGGGGCACGGCGCAGTGCCAGTGTGTAGTCAGGTGGGCAGGCCGGCCTTAGGATGTCATGTGGTCGGAGTGGCTCCATGTCATGGTGAGCATCATGCTCTGAGTGCTTCATCTGTAGGGACATGATCTCCTCCTCCTGGCTGTGAGCCAGGTCGTTGGCAGGTCCGCCCCTCTGAGGAGACAACCGGTGGCGTCGCATTTCGTGCCGCTTGTCACGCTTGTAGTAAAGGGCGGCAAAGGCCAGAATGTTGAGGAAGAGGAGCGATGCCCCCACAGCGACCGTTACACTCAGCTCAGTGGAGTAGTCGCGGGTGTCTCCAGGGAAGAGGTCCTGGTGTGGACGCTCTGAACCCTCGGGCTCCGGATCAGAGGGGAAGGTAGGGTAGACGTGACGAGGGGTGGTGCGTGGGCCAGGTGTTCTGGGCCAGGTTCTGCCAGTTCCTGAGCCAGGGCCCTGTGGCGAACGGGTAGTAGTGGGGAAGAGCTCTTCATGCAGACTATGGAGGTGGGGGACTAATTCCAGCCAAAAGGCCACCTTGTTGGCCCGATAGTTGTCTCTAACACGAGGTTTTAGGCCAATGTGGAGGTACTGCTTATCCTTAGAGTTGAACTTGGTCCAGATAACCTCTTCAAAGCGGTTGGGCTTGGTGTGAATAAATTTGGTGTCCTGAGGGACTGGCAGGTTGGGGTCCCTATTGGAGGACAGGGAGGACATCACAGACATAAGTTTCAAATCAAGGTTTTAATCAATCTGATTCAAATATTTCTTCATTGGGTCATTGAAAAAAACTGAATACATACTTCTGTTATAAGTTATTCTTCTTCAACTTAGAGCAAAGTGAGACAGGGCTCTCCACTTTTAAACCTCTCTTATTTACAGAAACCTTCAGAAAGACACTTTAAACTCTGCTACTGAAGAGGCACTACACTAGCTGCTTAATGCTGCAGTTGTACCAAAACTGCAAAAAAAGACGTAATAATAAGATGATAAGATAAGATGGAATCATTAGCAATGCCTACCCAGTCTTGGCAAAGTTGGTCCAGTAAGTCATAACCACAGCACTCAGCATCACATCATTCTTCGAGAAGTTGCATGGGAACAGGTCTGTTGCACCGATCATGGGCACGCCAAACACGTACGGTATCTCATCTCCATGGGCAGCATCAGCCCATTCAGGTCGTGTCTCGGTTTGGCAGTGGTGGTAGAACGTGTAAAAGTAAACCGGAGACTGAAACTCGGCGTGGAGTTTCGCGGTGGCCACTGCTGGCGCCACCCATTGGTGGTCTGTAAACAGAGCTAGGAGGGTCTTCCTTCGCATGTCCCCATTGTCCCTGTCTGCCCAGTCCGTATACATGAATTTAATGGTCTCCCTCAGGATGTCTTTGCCTGGAGGTTGAGACACAGGAGAGGGGAAAGAAGAAGGAAAAAAGGATAAAGGGATAGGGCAAAAGAGAAAATTGTGATAAGTTAAGAGGAAAGTATTGACAGGGATAGGACACTTCCAGAGGTCAGAGTAGTAAAATGTAAACAAGGTGGAGAAAGATAGAGTAAAATAATTAAAGCAGTGGCTGGGTTCGTATTTATGTGTGAGGATATAGTTGAGAGATACAACACAAAGGGCAAAGGAGAAAATATGCCTCTCACAATGAGTGACAGGCACTTGAGAGGGAGCGTGACTATATTATCCAAATGTGTCTGTATTTTGACTGTGGCCCGCTGTGAGGGGTTTGCGGGCTGATCTGTTAGGAACAACAGCACTGTGATTGGGAGCTGGCTGCCTGGGGGATGATGAGAGACAGCATTAGTGCCCACAGAGCCTCAAAGGCCAGAGCACAGACCCACCATGGTGAAAGATAATCTCAATGATAGGCGTTCTGTTTAGTATGCCTATCTTGGTTGATACACTTTCCTTGGCACACATTTGATGTCTTTTGTCATTCTTTGCCCACATTGTGTTTTGAAAACTTGCATCTCCACTGAGAGCTGAAATTTGTTGAAATACTTTTGATAATGTCAAAAAAAACAGAATGAATCAAACAGCTTCTTTTTCCTGTAGTGTGCAATGTCACATCTAGTTCAGGCATAGGAATATATTTAGTGTATTATCTGGTATGTATAGGCCATCGCATTATAATCATAACTTGTGCTGTTTTCTTTTACCTATGATCTTTCTGAAAATGTTCCTTTCAAACCAGTCTTACGTGTGTGAATTCAGGAAGATATCTAATGGATCCTAATAAGCACAAACGACTGTGACTCACTGCAAAGTTCTGTCTTGTGAGAGGCAGTAGAGGACATAATATGAAAAACTTTAAAGCCTAAAAAGAGTATAATGTTGGCTTTCCTTACCCTCAGGGTAGCCATAGAGGTTGTCTACAAAGTTAGAGATGGTGTAGTCAAAAGCTGCCGCAGAGATGCCGTCATTGTCCTCGCTGTCGTCCACAAACTTCAGACCCTCTCCTTGGTTCACTCCTATGAGGATGTCATAGTTGAGGAACTCCCCCTAGTGGTTCAATAGGGGAAGAACATGTTGAGTGATTAAATTGTATTTGATGAGCAGGGGTTTTCAATCTCTGTTTCAAGTCACAATTACAATTTGAGTTTTGTTCTTGTGTATCAATCCGTCAGGTCAATTCAGTTTTGTTCATATTTCTGCTTTTCTATTTGTTCAAAGTTTTCATATTTAGCCATATATATATGCAGGGTTCGTACACATTTTTCAAGGTCAAATTCAAGCACTTTTCAAGCACTTTTAAGGGTCATTTTCAAGATTTTCCAGCACCTTTTTGCTGGGGTAAAATACGTATCTACAGGAATATATATACTCATGATTTTTTTCTTATCACAATTATGTACATTTTATTATGCTGTAAACATCTAAAATTATGTTTCATAATAGCAAAAATTTCAGAAATTAATTATCCAGTCTGATCCCAATTTTGTGAAAGACAGAGTTATAATGTCAAGCACTTTCAAGCACTTAAACTAAAATCCAAGCACTTTTCAGGCCTTGAAAACACAACATTGAAATTCAAGCACTTTCAAGGATTTCAAACACCCGTACGAACCCTGTATATGCCAAGAAACCTAAATAAGCAGGGTCCCTTTGTATTAATGAATACCACAAGCTCAGCGTAAGACAGAGACAAGAAATCTCATTCCTGTTTTATTACCTCCATATGTTTTCATCAGAAACATTAGATTTGCTCCATCATATCATAGGACCTCAAAGAGAACTTCTACAAAAACAGTCCTGCACAACCTTTAAAGTCAACAATGTCAACTGACACTCAACATAAGCTCATTAAAGACTTTGGGATGTGGCAAATTTTTCCCATCAAATCAGCCAGGAACCTTTTGATGCTCGCCTGACTAAAAAAACATAGTATCAACAAACGTCGTACTTTTTGCATTCCTCAGCATGTCTATTATACAGAATGTCATTGGAAAAATTGCAATTGTTATTTTACAAAGAACTTTATTACTTTTTACCTACTTTCTCTTATTTGCTTCCCCTTATGTGAGAGATTTCCAGTATTTCACAAAATTGTACTGTACTATATTTAAAAAGCAGTGGTTCACAGACCTGGAGGTCATGAAATATGAAATAAGGATGTATTTTTGTGACAATTTCTTATCTCTTCTTTGTTCTTGAGAAATACTAAATAGTTTTATCTAAAGTATGCATGGATTTCCATGAAACTTGGATGAAGGATGAGTCTGGGCCCAAAATAGACATCATAAAATGTTGGTGTGGGACTGGAGAAAGGATGCAAGTTCACACCAGCTGGTGATGGTCACTGCCAGACCCTAACACTGTAATAACCTTCCACACCAAGTTCTTGGTGTTATCCTCTGTCTGGTGTGTCATCACCACTCATGTCACTCGAATTGAAATACAGTATGGAGCACATACTGGTATACCACATTTGGTTAATAGTCAAATTCTAACCTGCTGCATGAGGATCTCAGGATCATCAGGCACCACGTCTCCGTCCACCACAGGGCCAAAGGCGATGTGGTAACGAGCTGGCTGGATGTCCTGGTCCACCAGCTCTCTGAAGTTTTTGCGCCTCAGGCAGTCAACAAGGTCGGCTGTCTCTGTGTAGGTGCAGCCCACCTTACGGGCCAGGATCTTGGTGTACTTGAGGGGCTGGTAGTTGACAGACCAGCTGGAGATGGCAGTTCCACTCTGGGCTATGGCCCTGTGGAACAGACCTGAAAGAATAGATGGAAAAGATGCAGTGTTTATATTACTATTCTAAAAATATGGTGGTGATCTCACTAAATGTAACATACATTTTCCCCAATACTTCGCATTTTTGCAGGCAAGATGGAGCTCTGTGAAGTTGTCTGACTAAAGAAATGTAAACCACTTTCTTATTGACCTTTTTTCTAATTCACTTTTAAATGTTCTCAAATGAGCATAGCTGGGAGACACAGCACAGGACTACAGACCTAAAGCATCTCAACTAGAGCATGCTATAGTGCTGTAACGCAAAAATAAGAGAGGAAAAAGGCACAATCGTGAAAAAGCTCATCTGAGATGTCAAAAGGGCCATTTTCCTCTGTCATTTGCTAGCGGTTTCTTCTCTCAGACTCTGTGTTTCTCGCTGCCTCTCTTTCTTTTTGTCTTCCTCTCCTTGTCTTAGTTCTTGCCTGTCCTGTGCCGTTTGAACCACTGAAGTGGCTCGTTAAGGGGCCGCCTGCCTCACCCGTTTCCTCTCTCATTCCTTTTTTCTTTCTTTTCCCCTCTCCTGGGCTGAAGATTGGTCAGTTAATTATTGAGCACAGCCGCAGAGCCCCCTTTCTCTGGGAAATCAATTATAGTAAGAAGTAGCTTGGAAACAGCTATACCTCCATATCTGCGCTGAGAGAGCCAGGCAGAGAGGTGGGGTTGTTTAGGTATTATTTCATTCAGCTTCAAAATCAGTTTCTTTGTGACTTCCTAAGTGCTCCTTGCCTTCCCTGCAGAGTAACTCCCTCGATTTGGCTTCCTTTCTTTCCTGAAGCGTCATGTCAGGGCATTTTCTGGGCCCTTTCTCATTTGCCTCCTTCAACAATTTAATCACTCCACCTCATCTTACCTCAAACACTGTTAAAAACATACCATGGCTACTGTCTCCCCCTTTATATCCACACCCTGCATCATATCAGTATCACAACTCTTCCCTACATCCTGTCTGCCACTTCCATCCTGCCATCCATCCTGTACGTCTCTGCTGTCGGGCTTGATTTGCTATGCTGTGTTGTTGACATGATTGGTGTGCCTCAAGGGTGGGGATGACAGACTCCTTACCTGGCATCCCTGGTGTGGGAGAGGGGGGAGCATGACAGACAGGCAGTGTCTAGAGGGCTGATGTTACACCGTTAGATGCTGATGAAGACGAGGACCATGATGACGATGATGGGGTGATGACAAAGCGAAGGCATGAGAATGGACAGGTGGCAGTGTGAGGAGGATGGTTGTCAGCAACAGAAGACAGAGGGTTAATACAGGCTTTCTCCACCATTAGGGTCCCTCTGCAGCTAAAGTGGGGTTCCCCTGAAAAAATTAATGATTGAACTACAATGACTGAGAATAGTACCAGTTGCCATCTAAGAATAAACAAAAAAGCATTTCTGACTTTTGAGTATAGAGGGCCAGCGTACCAAAAGTCTGGCCATCTGAAAAATTAAAAAAAAGTAACAATTCAAGTGTAACATTTTAGAGAATACTTTCTTAATTTACCTTTTCCGAACTAGGTGAGATGAGTCATGCCACAATAATGTCTGCATGTCACGTGTATAGCAAGGAGGCTACTATCTTAGAATAAAAACTGGAAGAAGGGGAACACAGCTAGCTTTGTCTGCTTGAAGTTCAAAAACACATTCCAAGAAATCTAAAGGTTACGCATATATATCTTGTTTGTTTAATCCATGGATATAG
This sequence comes from Sparus aurata, assembly GCF_900880675.1. NCBI lineage: Eukaryota > Metazoa > Chordata > Actinopteri > Spariformes > Sparidae > Sparus > Sparus aurata. Next base: position 28,576,808 of record NC_044196.1, on the reverse strand, counting down.
AGAGTCTAGCTGTGACATTTTCTTGTTGAGTAACAGCAAGGCACAGTGCCCTCCCAGAGTGGAGAAGTAGTGCATAAATAAGATTATTTCAACTTTTGCATTACAAAATGTAGTTACAGCATCCAAGTCCCCGTAACAAAATTACTCCTCTTTAGAACTGTGGATAGGCTAGTCGTTTACCTCGTGATTCCTGTCTTTATGTAAAGCTAGGCTATCCATCCTGACTCTGGCTCTATACTTAATGCACAGACAAAAGAGTGGTATCAGTCTTCCATTAAAGTATAAATCTAACATAACAACTGGGGTCGTGCAATGTTTCTAACGGCTAAGTGGGTCACTCGTCAATGAGGGAAAATGGCGGGCTATGCCTGGGTTTTTATAAGGGTTAGCAGTGGTAATATCAGTGGTAATTATAGAGGTTGTGTTAAATGGACACAGTGACACGGCAGCATTGCAAAAATGCTCACTCAAGCTTTGACACCACACATTTGTTATCAAGGCACATCCATGCAGAAAGAATGAGTCAGTTAGACATGCGTCTTCTTGGTGCTTCACACACACACACACATATACACACACTTACACATACACACCGCAGTTATTGAAACAGATATATGGTTGTGTGAACACACTCTCTCTAAACTCTCTCTGTCTTTACACCCACCATTTCTTCCCTGTTTCTGTCCTTTGCAGTTTGTGTGTGTTAAATGGAAAATGAACAGAGTAGAGGAATATTCAGGTAGAGTCCTCGAGCAGCGTAGAGAACAGAGAAGTTACGATTGGAGGAGGACAGCTTCAAGAACAGCATGATCAAAGGCAGCGAGTGCGTGACCATTTGGCTGTGGGTCGCCAGCTACACTGATCTCAATTCAGATCAAAGTCGATTGGTTCGTAGGCCTCTCTCTTTTGGTGGTGCAATGTTAACACTTAGCCCTCAGGGTGTGTTGTTGGTAATGGGGAGCATGAGGTCAGATGGATATAGGTTTTCGACCGAGGGAGAGACACTCTGCTGCAGAGCAGCGGACTGTTAACAGAGCCAGGAGCATGTGCCAAGTCAGGTAATGTTGGATCTCCAGTGTGATTTATACTCCATAGACATGAATGACATAACGTAGATCAAACCTGGACTCGCTCATTAGCCACATGACTGCTTGAATTCTTCAGTTCACAGGACAAGCAGCGGTTTCCTTTGAGGATAGAGGTGTCAAGCGAACATCACAGGACTTAGCGATTTCTGTGCTGGAAGCTGCTAGCTAAGTTTCCATTTGACCATATGGGTATGGCAGGATCTCAGTGATTTGATTACATTTTGCACTGGATAAATCAAGGGTCATCCCATAACTCAAGGATAAATGAAGTAGAAGAAAAACACTATTTGACTATACTGAGCAAGTAATTTCAGCAACAAATACAGGAAGATACATTATTTGTTGAGCATCTCAGTGGGTACATTGGACACGGCAGGTTTGATTACCTGTTTCCAGATAGCATATAGAACAAATATACACATTAGGGCTACTCTAAAAGAGAGAAACATTATTGGATCAAGTGGAATTCATGTAAGCAGACACAATCCATTAGTCGAGAGATTTGTGGTTTGTAAAGTGATTCCAAGGGTTGGATCCAGGGTACTGGCAATCGAAGAAAATCCAGATATTGCAGGAATCCCGTTACCAGCGGGAACCTTGTGCTCATGTGTTTTTCTCTCTACGCTAATGCTTTTACTGGGCAGAAACACACAACGAAAACAACAAGTGAATGTGAGGTGACAGATAAAGAAAAATTTATGTTTCACCAAGAAAACAAACAAGCAACAAAACAATTACCCTCTGAATGGTGAGAGAGGATGAGGAGGTTGACACATGACGCTCCAGCTCCAGAGCCGAAAATAGTGATCCTCTCCGGGTCTCCGCCGAAGTGGCCAATGTTCTCATTGAGCCAACGCAGGGCCTGAATCTGGTCCAGAAGGCCATAGTTCCCCTTAGCGGACTGATCACCGGTGCTGAGAAAGCCTGAGGATGAGGGAGGGAAGAGGACAGGTGGGGAAAATAGCAAAGAAAGGAGGATATTGAGGAGGAGGGGATGTAGGGACAGGAGAGAGGTAAAGGAAGAAGAGAGTGACAAGATGACGTTAGCATCAGAACCTTTAGTATTTAGTACTGTCTGGTAAATGTTCCCTAAATTGGCATGTACATCAGCTTCTGACTGGCTGCATGACTGCAGAGAACAAGTGTGTATATGTTCAACTGTGCATGTGTCTGTGTGTGTTTGTAACACCCTTGTCATCAGCAAAGAGTGACAGAAGGTACACAGAGACAGCAGCAGGAGGGATAAAATTGCTTTTTCAGCTCCTCTCTTAATGACGTTTACTCTGTCTAATGGCATTGAACAGGGTCCTCTGCACAAAGCCACTTACAGTACAGCAGCCTGCACTCCGAGAAATATAGGTGACCTTAATCTGAATCACACACATAAATGGATTACAAGTGATGACATACCGTGCTTGGAATTTAGGATCGTAAAATGTCTTTCGTCCTTTTCTTATTGATATGGTTGTGACATTTTCAGAAGCAAAAGAAGATACCCCTTATTTTAACAGTGGAGCATTTTACCGATAAATATTAAATATTTTGACTTCCATTCATAACTTTAATGATGGCTCTGTCAAAATCCCATACAGTTCCATTAAACCATGATATTGTGACAGTGAGCAAACATGCACAAGACCAGGACCCCTAAACCGAAGCAGCTCGATAGAATTCAGCCATGATTCATTGTGCTTTTCCTGCTGTGACTTGTCAAAATGTCTTCCAGGGAAAAGGTCTTCATATAAGAAACGAATATGGTATTATTCCTTGTCCTACTGTGCTTGTCCTATACCATAGAGGAAGATGTAAATGATGTAAATCACATTACTACATGTACTTGCTTGTGAGCTATACCTGTATAGCACAGATGCTTAATTGTGATTGTGTGAGGTGCATTCTGACTACACCTACGCTGAGCATCTGCACATGCAGCCCTGCAAACACATTATGTACACATTCTCCGTATAATACTTTGTCCAACCTTACTGAGTTTAATCTAGGCAATTTCTTCACTGTCATGATTGTTGTTTTATGAGTTGCCATGTGACACGAGACGCTGTTTGCACATCACATTTTGATCACTGAATGATAAAGGAGCGAACATCCCTCAAAGCTTCTCCGTGAGACAATCGTCCATTCATCAGAGCATTTTAATTGTAGCTCACCCTTTCTGTTGCTAGTTGACATTTGCCTCCCATGATTACTGCTGAGCATCTTCGATTGTTCCACCAAAGACCTGCATCTTTTCTATTTAAGTACCCATTAATTGTCAGCCTCTCAGAACCTAATGGGACTCCTAATTAGAGCTTTATTAAAAGGCAGGTGCACAGGAAAGGTCATCCATTAAACCTATACAGTAGAGGTTAAACACTTGTATACAGCTAGATGCTGGAAATTGTTGTAACACTGCCCTACAGTATGTGGTTTGCTGTGCGCTCCAAATTAGTGTTCGAGAGGCTTTATCAAGATTTCCAATTAAACCACACACAGCATCACAGGCAATTCTTTACTTGTCTACACCTTTGTTCAGGGCTAATTACACTGTAAAATAGGTTTAGGTAGGCAGCTTGTTTGGAGGATGTTGACAGGATTTGCCTTTCAAGGTATTTATTCAGCATCCTGTCAGAAAGTACAGCCAGGTCAATCTGCATTTGTAGTAGTGAGATTAAGGATATCAGATATAGAAACCAAGGTATGCAAATAAACAAAACTAAGTTAAACTGAGATGACATGTTTACTACATGACAACGTTACAAAAGCCCTATTCAAAAAGAGCCATCTTATTCACAAAATAACAACTAATGTAGCAATGACTAATTCTTGCCACAATTACACAAATGATATTACTATTTTTTATAATGTATGAATGAAAACTGCAATGACAGGCATTAGTCTGGCTGGATCTCACTTGATACAAACAACTCCTCTTAACAAGAGCCAGCCTGCTGCTTTGGCTATGGATGAGGCGCCATCTTGTGGCGACACCACGACAGTTAATCTGGACTCTCTCAATATTATGGAAATAACAAGAGCACATTCGCTTCAAAACAGTAATGCAGAACAATATAATACACAAAGGTCGATACATACAATTAAGGGACGAATGTAAAAGCTGTAATTGAGACCGGCGCGAAAATTACAGTCACAACAGCTGGAGGCTAAAGAATTGCATATGACGCAGTTTTAATTAGCAATTATGCTTGCTGGCAGTTACTGAAGACAAAAGGACAGAAAGAAATGGATGCACGTAATGACGCTTAGCTTACTCACTTAACCCCTTTCATCTGCAACACACCAGGAAAACCAGGAGGGACAGCAACACACTGAAACTGGATTATAAAGTAATAAAAACATCTTTACATTAAGCACACGACGGGAGGAATCAGCCGGTGGCAACTGCTGAAAGGGGCTTTCGGCGAACTTGAAGGGGCGTGGCTTATTAACCTCGTCAACCAATTAAAACTGACCCACGGAGGGTAAGGGAAGTTGAATATTATTTCTGCCACAGTAGTGGATCACTCTTTTTCACATAGATGTTTATACTGAATTTTCTGCACTTATGTTTACGGCTTATACCTACAGGAGTTAAATTACATTACCTTATCATTCCTCTCCTCACACTGCAGGTACAACCCAAATCAATCAATGTTAATCACCTCCCATGCTCGATGAAAACAAAAGGGATCGAAGCACATTATCGGTGAGCACATCATGCATTTAGTGTTGAAGTTGTTTTGGAGAGATGTGTTTTGTATTAATTGTATTTGTTGTATTAATACCTGCAATTGTATTAATACCTGCAATATTAATGAGGTGAGAATACAAACTCAGAGATATTTATTTGTTTCCGTAACTCAATAAACAAGCTGTTCTCAGAGGAAAGAAAGGTACGCAGGACGCTAGGAAAGGTGGCAGGGTCCGCCAAATATAAACACAGTAAAACAGTATGATGTTGTGCTGTCTTCAGTCATGAAAACGGTGATGACCTCTGTTTAGCACCACCCCCCCCCCAAAAATTAATTAATTAATAAATCAGCCAATGGAGATATTTCTTTTCTGATTGAAATTTCTTCCACAAAACTACACAGTGCACCTTTAAACACCACAAATGAGGGTGACACAAGTAATCTGCAAGTAGGCCCGTTCACTAAGCCAAAGTAACAAGCCGCCTTATGTCCAACTGTAGGCATCACCATATACTAAACATTAACAGTTATGCTTATGAGGTCATTAATTCAGCGATACGTAGCAAATCATCCATGTCAGTGTAGTTTCTTGCACAAATATGAGCAGTGCTCATACGAAGTCCGGCTCCAGTGGAAAAACTGCTCTGTGCAAATTTGTGAAGAAAGGTCGTCTAGTGCTATGTTTTGCTCCTCAGTTACTGTTTTTGCACAATTGTCCACTCTGCTGGTGGGACGTCAAAACACTGAAACGGGCCAGTGCGGCTCCAGCAGACAGCCAAGATCCAGACGTTATCTTGTTACAGCCGAAGCCGTTGTCTTTCCCGCACCTTCACGCTGCGTCCATCTGACTGCGAGTCAGTGTGCACAACAGCGGGCCACTTCACCCGTCCTCCCCCATCCTCTATAATCTGATAAAAGGCCTCGAAAAAAAACCAAAAAAACAGAGGAGCTGGTTAAAGCGCCGCAATGCAAGATGAAAGCGAGGCTCTGCATGAATAGCCTTTAAAATGGCTGTGGTAAGGAATGGTGGTTAGAGGGGGTGAGGGAGACAGAGACGGGGAGTAAAGGAAAAGGAGAGAAGGATAGTGGGTGTTCTGTGAGTCCCGGATAGAGGCACAGTGTTTCATCCTGCCTCCAAGACACCAGGGGTTGGCACACACACACACACACACGCAACACACACACACACACATGCATGGAGACACTGATCAAAGGCTGACACTACAGAGAAGAGTGCCTCCTTTTCTCTCCATCTCCCTCTCTCTTCCACACACACACACACACACACACACACACACACACCACGTATACATGCGAGCACCCAAAGACAGAGGAATAATGCAAATATATTCTTTCATCCCTTCTCCTCCCATTTGCAAACGTAAACAGCGAACACTATGTATAATCATTCAAACACGCTTGCGCCCACGCAGCCTTTGCGCGTCCATTTGTCTGTTGTACTTTGAGTAAACACAACGTAAAAAACTGTGTGTCCATCCTGCAGTCACAACAGAGCAGCAATGAGCCTTCCTCGTGCCATTAGAGAGCTGTGAGATTATGCTCATAGAGCCTCGCGCAGGTTTTGCTGTGTGTTCGAAGCCGTGCGCGTCGTGGTGATTTGTGTGTGGACGCAGAGGTGCGTGCATGCGTGGCTCTGAGCGCGGCCATACGTGTGATTATGATTTGTGTGTGAACGATGTGTTTGCTGGATGACAAGAGGAGCTTCTAGCACACTATATCCCACGTGAATTCATTGTCAGAGGTTTGTATAGGTGCCAGAGCTCCCTTTCTGTGTGTGTGTGTGTGTGTGTGTGTGTGTGTGTGTGTTCCTGGCAGCATAGTAATTATTGTCTGTCAGAGGAGTGTGTGCAGCGTCCAGAGAAACGAACAGATGTGGGCGGCTCGGAGCCTCTGAATAATGTATAGGACACACACCTTTTTGACATGACACACACATCTCAGATTGAGCCCACTACTTTCGTAAGGGGATGAAAGCCGCCTGCTTGTTAGATAGGCCGCAAAGTCCTTAATGGCATCTGAATGTGTTACCGCGATTACTCGCGGCGTATCGCGGCGTTGAAACGCCACCGCCGCCAAAGTGGGCAGCGCCGTCATGCCGCCGTCGCGCCAAACGCTTTGCAATTTCCAGAGGGTCACGCTGAATGACGCCAGCGAGGGTAGGAAGCATTTGGAAGTGGGAGGAAAAAAAAAAAAAGGGGAAATAAGAAACATCTCCCTTTTTTTTCCAGCGAGCTTAAAAAGAGGCTCCCCCCCCCCCCGCCCGCCCCCGACAAACACCACACTGGCTTAGACACAGCGATTGGCCCTGGGTGATTTGCTCCGCTTTTGTCCCTCTCTTTCTTATTGTGCTCCTTCTCTCTCTAAAATCATTACTACTACTGCCTGGCTGTGGCGACCAAATTATCTGTGAAATTATTCTGATTCCGTGCCCTCGTATACCGGGCAGGACCTGTCCCGGCGCGCACGGGGGAGGCGGAAGTGTCTAATGTAAACTCTTTCCTGAGCAGAAAAACAATTGCATTTTGAAGACGTGAACAATCAGCCGAGTGAGGGGGGGAAACGTGCTTGTTATCAGTAGCAGTCAGCACCTCCCTCTAATCTTTTTTCTTTTGCTGTTTGCCACTTTTCTGTAATTAAAAAAACAAAAACAGAAACAAAACATGGCCTTGCTCTTTTTCTCATCCCCGAGTGTTCTGCTTCTTCTTTTCGTCTATTTCTTTCTGTAAAAGTCATTTTTGTTTGAGCAGAGTAACAGTAGTGTGTTACTGATGCTGCTGTGATGATGCATTTAGATATTTCTGTTCATTCAATTTCATTCTGCACTTACCTCTACGTACAGTACTACCCATTGCTACTGGCATTCCAAAATTACATTCAAATAACTGACCGATACACAGTGGATTCCCAGGAAGTGCTGCATGCGTTAAATGTCTGCACATGCCAACACGTTTCTGACTAGTGCTGTTTCAGATTAAAAGAGGCGGAGAGAGTCACAGGAAAACCCCAATGTAGCCGCTCAAAATGTGTCTGCTGTCAAGTTCGCACAGACTTGCTGTTACCAACAGTGACCAAAGGTGTCGCCAAAAATCAAACAGCGCCGAAATCTCGAGGAAATGCTCAGGTGTTTTGAAATTTTGAAACCGTCAGAATAACTTGTGCATTTTCGCACTGTTTCCTCTCTCTCTCTGTCACTGGTTGTTCCTTCTCACGGATGCTCCTTCATTCGCTCTTCCCTCTTTTATCTCCCCGGTCCCCTGTGGTTCAATCCTTCCGTCTTGCGGGGAATGGTCCGGGGGCTGAGGCTGCTTGCTTCTGAAGTCCTGTCCTGCGTGTGTGTGTGTGTGTGTTTGGACGTTAGCGGCTGCACTGTCAGTGGACTCTCTTTCAAGCCTTGTCACTCTCTTGCTCCCCTTTTAATGAAGTGGTGAGGCCAATTGTGTGTGTGTGTATTTGTGTGTGTGAGTGTGTGTGTGTGTGTGTGTGTGTGTGTGTGTGTGCTCACATCAATGTGTTTTGATGTCGTCTCAAGCTGTGTGTTGCCATACTGTATACTCTATGTGGCACGACAACACAGAGATACCGCAAAAGCGAAAGAGAAATGTGTGTGTGTGTGTGTGTGTGTGTGAGTGCGCGGACACTGGTGAAAGAGAAACCAGGCCAGCTCCCAGCAGAGTACGACCATGTGCACACAAGTGTTTCTCAGCGCCTCTGTCTACATTTACATGTTTATGTGTGTGTCTGTGTGTGTGTTTTAGCATGGTGGAGGGTGATTGCTTTTGGGTTTTTTTTCCGCGGGCCAGTCCAAGTGTGTCAAAGGGACGCAGAGGAACGAACACACACACACGCACGCGCGCACTCATACGCAGAGGGAGGATGACAGAAGGGAAGAAGGACGAGAGCGGCTGACAGAGACAGAATGAGTCACAAAGGGACAAACACAGTGAGAGGAAGTGAGATGGTACATTGTCAGGTGTGTGTGTGTGCGTGCGTTTGTGTGAGTGTGTGTGTCCACGGGGACAAGAAGAAGGACCAGTATCTATTTCACTCGCCTTCTTTAACTAGAGTCTTTATAGAGTGGCGGTGTGTTTCTATCGATCAGCTTTTGTTGCCCTGTGAACACTTTTACAGCCCCGAGGAACAATAGCTCACCGACGCGATCACACACTCCCATCATGAGCCTTTTCATGTGTGCGCGTGTGCTCGGAATCGCAAAGCCTTTCGCCTCCGCCGTCTCTCTCTCTGTAAAAAAAAAAAAAAAAAAAAATGTCTCCCTCAGCCTCCTTCCGTACCTCCACTCCTGTTTATCCATCATTTGGCTCCCTTGGGTGTTGCTGTCCCTGGGGGTGGGCTTCTATCCAGTCAGAGGGTAATGGTGGGTGAAATAGGGGTGCCATGGGCCAGATCGGACACGATGTATGGCATAATGTGTGTGGGGTGTGTGGATAGCACTTGTGCACAGGCACGGTAATTGTTTTAAGTCATTCCTGTGTTTGAAATCAATTGAAAAATCCCCCTGTGAGTGTCATTATCGCAGTATGTGTGCGTTGAATCCATCTATGAGGCCCCTGATGTTATGTGAGATGCCATCCCATGTAGTCCTATCATATCATCCAGGTACCATGACCTGGCACATTACATGTTGGTGCAAGTGATAACACACAAGTGAATAAAAGTCATTTTCAGTATGGATTTCACCTCCACAATCTGCACATGTAAATCAATGTATATGATTTATGTTGCTGGATTTGATTTAGAGATAATCACGGTTAAAGGGTCAGGGTTTCATCCAACATCATATAAAACATTTTTTAAAATCTGCTGGATGTAGATGTGGCCACCTAAATACTGCAGTTTTCAAGATAAAAATACCCCATCTCACAATGTTAAAGAAAATGACAAAAATATTCCTAGATCTGTCCCTTTTCCGGGATCCAGTCCAAAAGTTTTTCGGGTTTATTCTGGATCGAGACTCATCCTCCATCCAAGTTTCGTGGAAATCCATTTGGTAGTTTATGTGTAATCCTGCTGACAAACCAACCAACCAACCAAGGGGCACTTTAAAGAAGTTGACCCTTTCTTAAAGTTTGGGTACTTTGAGACAGATTATACAATGAATGGTCAAAATCAAAGCAACAGAGTCAGCAACATCTTGACTTTTACTGAAAGAAAAAAATTCAATCTATCTCCGTCCAAGCCGACTGACAATAAACCGTTTATACAATGCTCCCGAGCAAGGATGGAGGGAAAATAAGTGGAGATGAAGGGAGGGTGGGGGCGGGACACAGAGTGAGCAAAACAAGAGCTAATGAATCCCCAAACTGCCATCCATGCCTGCTCCAGCAGCAGCAGCTGTGCGGTGGTTAGGATTTACCGAGCAAAACAAACAAACAGCAAAAATAAATGGATAAACACTCATTGTGCGTCTGGAGGGGGGGGTGTGAAAGTACGTGTGTGTGTGTCTCGGACTGTGCTTGTCCGCATGCGTGTTTATGCGCAGATGTTGGTGTGCGCGAGTCTGCCCGCGAACGTGCCGCACGCGCCATCGCCGTCTCCCCGTGTTTTCGCCCTTCCCCGGCTGCTGCTGCTGCTGCTGCTGCTGCTGGAGGAAATGAATGGCTGTTGTGTCTGCGCATCTGTAGAGCTAAAAGTAGACCTCTGCTATTCCACTACGCGCTGGCAAAATGCTGCAATACTTCAAACAGAGCCCACGCTGGGTTGGCCTAGATACTGTAACTCTTCCTCACACAGCACTCGCTTAGCAATGGCGCCGGAATGCAGCCGGCACGGCGCAGTTTAGCTGAGCATGGGTTTCGTTCAGCTGGCATCCAGCTTCTTGCTTCTTTGGCATCGTTCTCATTTGACCAGTTGTCATAATTCATTTCAAACACCGCCGAACAATTCTCAGTTTGCAACTCTGCAAAGGTGAGAAAGAAGTGCTGCACATCTTTCTCTTCTATGTTTTCATTATAAAACAAAAGTATTGAAGTTTTGCTATGCGCCGCAGTGACAATCCTGGATAGAGAAAGGTTTAAGTGAGCGGCGAGGCTTTCGGCCATACAAGTGCCATATCGCAACGTGTTCAATGACGGCGGCTGCTCCATATCTGCAGTATTGGAGAGGAGTCTGGATTCATTATTCAGCCGCTAACCTCCCTCTCAACTCAGAGCCGGGCCTCACGCTGGGAGAGTGTCTGCGATGAGAGGCCTCGTCTCTCTGCTGCATGACTGATACCGAACCTCAACACTGCTAACTCACCGCCACAGTATGCGCATCATTCTCACTACACACAAACACACACACGCACGCGCGCGCGCTAAAACTGCCTACACACAGCCGTACACACATATTTACACGATAATCCTGTCCATCAAAAGTAAAAGAACCTAACAGACACTCACGGCCATGTCTGATGTTTTCACTTTCATGGCAGTGTAATTAAAATATGCAAATGATATGATAAAAATGCATTTCACTCTGATGGCGACAATGCCAGTTATGCTGAATGCCTTCAATATTGGAATGGTATTGTCAGATAAGGCACATCAAAAGTTTGGATGACATGTGGCGCGCGCGTACGGGTGGGTGTGTACGTCTGTGTTTGCGTGTGTGTGTGTGTGACAAGGAGGACACCGAGCTTTATCTCCAGCGCGTAAAGAAACCAATCTGACTCCTGCCTCGCGAGCGTGTGAGGACAACTACTCGAATACCTCTCGATCGCTCATCCCGCACACAAACACCTCCGCACACCCACACGCACTCGGCAGAGCTTTCGACTGTTTTGACCTTCCGCGTGTTGTGTGTGCCCGAGCAAACAATTTAGATAAACAATGTCGGAGAGAAATTTTTGCGCCGCTATCTCCCGCTGCACACATTCGGTGCGTATTCGTGCGTGCTTGCCGAGTTCTGCAGGTCAGCATTTCGATGTAAAATAGTTGTCGACAGGGTGATCAATACAACCCACATGGATCGGCTGAGGTGGGAACACAGAGTAGTTCATTCCTCCGTTGAAGAAGACCATGTACCTCGAGCTTTCACGAGATGAACTGATGGATGAGTTGCTTCTTTATGGGTGGGAAATATTGTCTTCTTCTTAAGAGAGAAATGGACCACTTCAAACCACATTGGATTTATCTGAAAAAATATACCGTCACAAAGATGAGAACAGGTTTTTCCATCCATTAGCATCCATTCGGGGTTTTTTCGAACAGTGGTACATAAACATGGTCTCCACGTCATGATGGTTTAAATCAGGGCTGGCCAAAGTTGGGCTCGACGGACATATTTGGCCCACCATAATGTTTCATGTTCGCCTGCCAGATGTTTCTTTTGAAAAGTGAAATTTAATCAAACCAATAATCTTACCAATCGCTGTTGGCATTTCATTTTTTGTGAGGTGAAAATGATCTTTAAATATGACAGATCCCTGATAAGTAACTTGCATGTCGGGCAGAGTAACAGGAAGTCATTACAACAAAGCAACTTGGCATCCTAGTACTACGGAGGCCCTGAGGGGCAAATGAAGAAAAACAAAATTAGGAACTTAAAATTCACCTGGTCTTAAGTCTTAAACACAGGAGAGAAAAGAAATTAGATCAGACTTAGACAATAAATCCACGGCTAACAATCCAACACTGCTTTTGGTCAATGGTCCACCATTAAGTTTCGGTTTTGTTCCTCCCAGGGGAAAAGGTTTGGACACCCTTAGTTTAAATATACATGAATAACAATAACAATAACAAATGAAGATGTATGAATACTTTTGTTTAACTATAAATCTCAGCACCAGGCCACAGTTTCTTTCTCATCTCCAGCATCCTCATCTATACATGGTATCAGTGGAGGAAGTAGCATTTAGATCCTTTACTTTAGTAATAGTTATAGTAGTAATACTGAGTACCAAGTAAAAGCCCCACATTCAAAATCATACTTGAGTATTATCAGCAAAATGTTTTGACATTTCTTATTGAATAGATATTGCTGATGCATTAAAGAGCATTTTAACACTGTATATGTTGGATCTTATTTCAACTCCATTATATAGTCTATATCTACAAAAATACTTAATATTAAATATGTTGATATGGGTTTTATAACTCGTAAATAAAGCTGTCACATAAATGTAGTGGAGTATAGAGTATAAAGAAACGACATGTGGAAATTTTCAAGTAAAAACCTCTGTAGTAAATGTGCTGAGTTACATTCCACCACTAAAAACTGAAGGCATATTTGGAACGTGGAAATCCCATCACAGTGACAGGATGACTCATGGTTGGTGACATGGAGTGGTGGAGAAAGCCAAAGGCTACTGGGCTATCAGCTGCTATTTCAGAATGCAATAAAAAGGCAAACAAATAACCGTGCTGAAGGCTTTCACAGGGGTGGTGTTTTCTCTCTTCACGCCGTCACGTACAAATGGAAAACACTGCTCCCCTGCGCGGCGCCAGATAACACTGTTTGTCAACCTCATGATTTGCGCCCGGGCCTTTTGTCATATCACTCATTGTTCTGAATGCATGGAGGTAACGCCACGGAATGAAATCGCTCTGAAGGAGAGGAGGGAGGCCGCGCTCCTCCACAATATGATCAACTCACAGGACGTGTCCGTCTTGTGAGGCAGTTGTGCGACCACTGTAGCGTTTTCTGCTTCGAAAAGCGGAGCGGTGATTTATCAGCAGGTTGTACCAGACGAACCGCGGTCGCTCACACCAAGGCCATTTACAGGCAGGACAAACGGAGACTTTTTCCTCTGAACGGGCAGTATTGAGCAAAGTTAAAGAAGCGCTCAAAAATTATTTTGTACAAATAACAATCCGTTTTTCTCAATTTTACCATTTACATTATTAACTTGGTAAACTACAACCTTGATTTCAGGCGTGGAACGTGGGAGGCTGGGGTGTTGGAGGGGCTGCGGCACCCCCTGAGACGCGGCGTTTAACAGAAAAGTGCGAGACGGACTCGCAGCGGAATAAGAGAGAGCGCTCAGGCAGGCAAGCGAGAAAGAGGGAGGGTGAGAAAAAGTGTCCACAAGATATTAAAACATTCGCCACGAAGCTTCGGTATATCAGTCAAGCGCGCGAACGATACTGCAGACTGGAGTCTCTGTTAACTCTGACAAAGAGCTGCACTACATTTGCTCATCTCCGAGGCGTAAAGAAAACAATAACTTGACATATCTTAGATTGCACGTGCCGCATGTACAAGAAGGGGCAAAAAATTTGGAATATGAGACAGTGTTTCACAAAGTTGACAAAGTTTCTCCTAACTCAACAACGCACAAAGTTAATAGATTTTATAAGGGAGTCTTCATCTCCTTCATGTTGTTATCTGTGTGGCTGCTGTGGCCGCTTTGACCTATAGCATGTTGGAATAGAAGTCTGCTGTGTGCTTTCATGCAAAACATTCTGAAAATGTCGCCAATTAGCTGTTAGCTATCCTTGAGATTCAAATCAATACGAAAACCCATAATGCACCATTTATTATGACGTCTGAGACTGACTTCAAGTATCCCTGTTTTGAACTCTAACGGAAAATGTTCAACCATGCTTATGAATTTAATAGTAAAAACAACTGTGAGCAAAAGATGCTTTAATAATAAATAATAGATTTCATGATAAAATAGTAAGTGAAAGGCAATAGTGCGTGGGCAGGCCAGAGCTTTGCATATATGTACCTCCAACTTCAGGTATAAGTATACAGTGGTAAGACTAAAACTGTTTAGGAACATAACACTTCATGCACTATGTAGATACGCTGTGTCTCTAGTCTATATCCTATACGAGAAAGCCTGGACACATGATATGATAGCAATCCAGCTATCTTCATAGCTGGGGAGTTACCAGGGGCAACGGTGGCCGGGGACTGCCTGAAACGCTACTCATCAGCAGAAAATTCACGAGAAAACATAATAAAAGTGTCTTCATGTCCTTGCTGCGGACACACTACAATGGAATGAAGTGAAGACCCTGTGAGGCGAACAGGCACAAAGAGAAAGCACCTGTCAGGCGGCACCACGGAGGGTACCTTGATAGGCAGTATGCATCTATTCCCCCCATTTTCTACCACTATCTTGTCCCTCGCTGCCTCTCCAATCCAGCCAGCTGGGCCTGGACGAGCCTGTGTATTAACAGTGCGAGTGTGTCCCAGCACTTGTACAGTATAGTGGACTCTCAGAGGCCTTTTCTTAGCCGCTGACATCACAACTTCAGTAACAAGACTGCAGAGTAGATTAAATCTCCTTTCCTTTTTCTCACTGAGGAACTGACTCGGCTGTACGGCTGCCTATACACAACACAACACCCAGTTAGTGTCTGAGCTGGACCGTAAGGACGCCGCCCTGTAAATGTAGCGCCATGTTCGGGAGAAGATGACATCTATTATGCAGAGATAAAATGATACACACGGTTTAAAAAAAGTTGAAGTTGCACTTCTGAATAAAAAACAATTTGTTCAATAATTGAAAAGCGCAGGCGTTTTAAAATGAAACGCGTCTACAGATTGCTGCCAGAGTGCAGCACTTGTAACACCGTAATCAGCTGAACTGGTCGCTAGTTGCAGTATAGATTTATTAAGAGAACTTGGATGTCCATACATCCTATTTCAAGTTGCTAATTCAGTGTCAGAATCTGCTCTTCAGTTCTCCCTTCCAACCACACTTTCACCACTCTCTTGGGGTTTTTTTTTTTCCACTGGCACTTTCAGCAGCGCTTAGTCAAACCACTGCCACGCTGATTTGCTTTTTCATTACCGGTTTTGCTGCCCAAGATGGACCATCTCTGGATTGGGGTAAAAGTTCGGCCCGCCGCACCTCCGAGCGGGCTGCAGTGAAGTCACAACCTTTCTTCTCTTCAAACAAAAAAGGAGGAAGTTCATTAAAGTCTCTGAGCGTTCAGCTCTCAGTAATTTTACAGCTTCTCCAAGTTGGCGGTTTAAAGTTTGGTTCCTTTCCTTCAACCCTGTTTGTATTTCACAGTCACATCCTGTTTGCTTTCAGCTCCAGACAAGCGCCTCGATAGTTAAAGACAAATCTTCAAGCAGATGGCACTGTTGTAACAGAAATATTACAAAAAGTATTCTTGCACTTTTTTGTTCCCTTCATATTTTATTTAAATGGCTAATGCTAAAGGCTTTGCACATTTTCCTCTTTGTTTCTTTTGTAAACTTCTGTGACAGTCACTGCCATTATTATTGCTTTTCTGGTGAGCCAGCCGGGTATTGAACTGACCAAAATTATTAAGATATTCAGGTCAGCAAGAATTATAAATTCTGCCCATACAGCCTAATATTTCAGCAAATGACATTAACATTTTCAACGCCAACTTCAGTACTCTTATTCAAACCTCCAATACTTTATCTGTTTTTTTTGTTTGGGCAAAAAAAAAGAAAAAAAAAAGAAACCCTCAGAAGAAATGCAAATGGAATAAATCCAATTCCATCCACAGGCTGAAAGAAAACAAAACTTTTTTTTTTACTTCGATGAGCTCCCTTCATTATGCAAAAACCAAACCGCAGTTTGAAGACAAAATAACATTATTATAACGACCTGCTATTCAGAGTTTCATTACTCAATCACTCATTCAGGGTATAGGTAAAGTTGCCCTTTGTCAGAACATCTAACGTGACCTTCATGTGATTTTCATTGCAGCTTCACCACCAAAATCACAGCGCGATCTGAAGCTAGCGGAACTTGATTGTATCCCTGGGAAAACTCCGAGATGCTCCCTTCATGTTTATGCTTCCTGGGCCTCCCGTAATCTTACCGGATATGCCTGAAAGGTCGGCAGCAAACAGGGTTTAGGCTCACACTTTGAACACAGTGACAAGGTATAAAACCTGAGCGATGGGTAGCTCCACTGCGCTTTCCCCGTGGAAAAAAACAATAGCTCAAGATGGTGCAGAGATCTCGCACTGTGTCTGCATTATAAAGAGATGTAGGAAGAAGACGCAGAGTGTAAGAGGTGTGTGTGTGGCATGTAGTTTGAGGAATAGGGAAAGATAGAGAGGAGAAAAAGGACGTGAAAGAGGAGTCAATGTGTAAATCTGTGTACTGTGAATAAACAGACGGACTGATATGAAAGACGTCCAAAGCCTCGATGAATAATTCACGCGGCGACATAACAAGATGCGAGCAACCTGGAAAGCCTTTGCTGTGTAAAATCTGCCTTACGACGTATTTTATGGTTCCGTACACCAGAGGATGCCCATTATTCAGACCGTTTTGAATCAGCGCGAAACATTCATCGGAAAAAAACCAAGCCGCGGAGTCCCTTTAGGTTTATCAGACCATAAAAGAAGCAAATTAACTAAAAACGCACCTTACAGATTCCACTCCGCTGCACTCGAGGTTTTGACAATTATTTACACTTCAGCACAGAGCGGAGGGATTAAATCTTCTGACCCGTCCAAAGTCACAGTCTGGCCGATCGATTTCGCTTCTTTTTGTGCCCGGCGGAGGTTTTTTGCCAGCTAATATTGGCGGGGACGTCGCTTTCTGCTGCACTGCCACATGAATGAAGATTTTAAATAAGAATCTTTTTTTTTTTCTCTCTTCCTGCTGGCGGAGGAAAAAAAAAAAAAAAAAGCACTTTGGATGCACACCGACACCGAACCGACTTCCCGGGTTTTGTTGCTAACAAAGCAGAAGTCTAGAAAAAAGAAGCTCACAGTTCTTCTGTTTTCTTCTGCTCACTGCCTCACAACCTTCATTTTTTTTTTTTTCCCCTTCTTAACCCCCCACCTCACAGCCCCGACCAAAACCATCAGTCTTTTAGGCGAGCGGCAGTCTATCACCCTCCCGCAGCATGGGACTATTAGACTTATCTTAGCCAGAGTTGCTCCTAATTTGGCAGCCTCGGAGCAGTGGGTGTAGTGTGTTGAAAGTTATCAGAGGGAGGCCAGCTCCCTATTTGGCAGGCAGGGGGGGCAGTGCCACCAATGTCTGTCTGCCAGGTTGATTAATAAGTAGTGGCAGAGCGGCTACGCTAACAGACTGGCCTGCCTGGGCGCTTCCACAGCTCTGCTAAATTAATGCCACACAAACACACATGGACACACACACACACACAAACACACACACACAAACACAGGAGATGTGTTTACCCACACAACTACACACAATGGTGCTCCTTCTGTCCTTCTGTCTCTCTCTCCCTCACTCTCTCTCTCTCTCTCTCTCTCTCATCCACACATGTGTATGCACTCAAATGCACACACACACATACACACACACACACTCGAAACCACGAGCAATAATGCAGCACAACACGCGCTCGCTGATAATACACAGACATACTGAGTTGTAAATTAGCATAAACATGAGGGAAGACATACATTGACACAGAACCCTTCCTCCCTCGTACCCACCCCAAACACACACACACACACACACACACGCACACACACACACTAAAACAGCCTCTTCTCTGTCATCTCTTCCAGCAGCGAGCAGCCTGAGTGACAGCTCATCAGAGCAGTGTTATCGCATTATTGTGAACGCACCATTTCTCTTAAGCAAAGCGGGCAGCCAGGCATAACAGAGTGCTTCCTCCTTCTGTTGCCATTAGTTACCGCCAGCATGGCAGGGGAGGGGCCCCGGCGAGCACACGTGGAGTGTAACAGCGGGCGCGACGCAGAATTATAAGTGCAACGAAGCCACTGAGAAGGCAAAGTGTGGCTCAGTTTGTCCCCTGTGATGACATTGGTTTGTCTGTTCATTCGTCTGTCCGTTTCTCCATCCATTCCTGTCACACGCAATAGCCCCGACGGCGCCGGATGAATGAAACTTGCGGGGGAAAAAAATGACGCGTTTCAGTGTTGTGTTCCACCGTTCGGAAAAAAAAAAAAATGACGAGCGGAGAAACTTGACACATTGGTAAATGGCCGGCGACTGCACGGGAGGGGAGCATTCATCTTCAGGACAACGTTCTCACTGTGGCCTTGTTTAATTCACCTGTTTGGTTTCATTCAAGCTATCACCATAGCTCTGTACATGTACAAGTGACAATGTTATATAATCTAACTTAAGATCCCTTTCCACTCAAAAATGTGTTATGCTTCTTGGTACTAATATTAGATTGATGAGCTTCACTGTGCAGCGGTGTATGAGCAGACACCAGAAGTTTTCACAATCAGAGGGTAAAGGAAGAAACGTTTCTTTACGCTCACCTTAAATCTCAGTTTGTCACGTGGACATACTTTGTGATCATGACTAGTTTGGACTAATGATGGAAACATGTTGTGTCCAGCAGTTAAACTTTTGAGATACTTACACATTCATAGATTGGAAGTTTTTCAATGACGGAGAAGGATTTTATGTTATTTCAAGATAATGTACCTTTTTTTTTTGTGAAGAAAGGGAGGGCACATGGGTCTGCCAACTGAGCTAATGGGCGCCCCATGCTAATGTATTTTAAATACATTTGTATATATTTTTTCACAGAAAATGTAAAAAAAAAAATATACAGCTTTTGCCTCTAGAACCAATCATGTTTGTTTTCAGTCCCTTCCGTGTATCTGCATCTTTAAATCATGACTGAAAATGACTACATAGATAAACAAGTTTGCTGATAATGAATCATATATTCAGCATATATTTAATATACAGCTGGGGACCGCAGTTTTTAGCAAAAAAAATCCCTGAAAAAGGAGCGAATTATGTGTTTGTCTGGGACTATTTTCAGCTGCGGAATAATACACATTTGGTGCATGGGTGACAATGGGCCCTAAAATCACCACATGAGCTCATAAAAAGGGATTACTCTTTTTTTCAACGGAAAATGTATTTACATTCTTGTATTAAATAAATGATTGTTATTAAATGATACCAAATTAAAATAAGCTCTGCGTGAACTGTTAACTGCATTTTGTTGTCATAACAAAAAGGCATTTTAAAGGCTACCAGATGCCTTCTAGTGTTTCTTTCTCTTTCTACTCTGTAACCCTCATCTGCTGCTACTGGTGCAGCAGCTGGGGGTCTTTTTTCTCCACTCCCTCTGTGGGCGTACGGTGCATGTGTGTGTATGTATATATCAATGGTAGCATTACCATAAGCTACAGGTGTAACCAGTGGTGGGTCTCTATCAAGGTGTTTGCTTGGAGACTAAAAGGGGGCAAAACGCAGGCGGGCGGTCTCAGAGGCGGTGGGATGCACAGATACTCACTTATTCATGGACACAGCGTGAGACGGCGTGGAGTACAAACATACACGCAACTGCAAAATACTGCCTCGCCGACTTTAACGCTCACATTTCTGGGCTTGGATACCTGGAGTGTGCGCATGCATTTTATTTCTTTTGATGTGAGTGGACCACTCAGGTGGAGCCCGTGAGACGCCTGTAAGTGTTGACACACACGCAGGCACACACACACACACACACACACACCTATGCTGTTTTCTCTGTTCTCCCTTTGGTAAAAGACGAGTGCGCTCTTATTGACCTTGTGTGTGTGTCGGGGGAAGGTTGTTTGACATTGGCTACCGACAATTCCGGGCTGCGACAGGAGCGCCACATCAACTCATCCCCGGCTGTTGTCAAGCACACCGTTGCCTGGCAACTGGCCAAAGGCAGCACGTCGCTGGAGACAGTGAGAGGGACAAAGTCCTGTCTGTCTGTCTCACTATTTGCCGTTTCTTTCTCCTCTCATTTGTTCTAGTCCCGATGTTCTGTTTTGTTATCAGTTTCCCTCTCAACCTGCTGTTTGATTGAGTCTGGTCCGATGCTCTTCGTACCCATCCCTTCCTCAGTCCGCTGTCCTCACTTTGTTTTAAAGAAGCTTTTCAGAGTCCTTCAGAGACAGCAAAGCATTTGTCAAGTGTCAACACCGTGCCTTCAACTCACTTTTTTGGACATTTTGTATACCACGTAAATGAAATTGACAAAGGAGACAGTGGTAACCACAGACCTATCAGAGAGTGACTCCAGTAAACAGCACCTAAAGAAACTCAATTATAAACTTTAAAAACTGAATCGAGAACTTGAAACATTATATATAGTTCACAACAAGGAACAAGACGAGATAAGGGCCGGAAAAGTGCAATAAAGTTGAACTTGAACAAACTTTTCCTGTTTCCTTTTTTATGTAGACATAGTAACTGTAAAAATAAAACAGGAGCGTGAGCGGGAGAAGGGAGCGACACATCCTGTGCTGGTAATAAATTCTGACTTTGCTGCTATATTTGTTGACTATCCCTCCTTTTATCATTTATGTATTTTTTTCCCCCTCGTTCTCTTTCAAACACAAACACAATCATCGCCAAGCTCTTTCATGCTCTACTTCCCCCCCCCCCCCCCCACCAACCCCCCACCCCCCCACCCCCTCTCCTTCCACAACCCCTCATTCTCTTGAGACAGACAACAAGAGCCGGTTAATTTAACAACTGCTACAAGAATCAGGAACGTAAGACATTAGATGCGGAGAATGCAGAGGATCAATTTTGATAAAATTGGAGAGAAAGGCTTTTGAAGCCGGATCAAAATATGAAAGTATGAAGCTGGAATGCTTGATATCCTGTTTAATTAAACAGGTGGTGTAGGATAAGTGCGACAAATCATTTTGTTCATTAATACATGTCACCTGTAGAGATTTCACTTTCTACACGTGGCTGTTATTAAATGATTTTCATTATTTTTCTATTGTGTACACCGGATAACATCTCAAGATATTTCCCGGTAAAATTAAAGTATGATAAGATAAGATGAACCTACTTTAATGTATTAATTTGGCTGATGAGGGCATTTAATTTTACAAGCATTTTAGTTTTTCGGAAGGTTTGAAAGCGCTACACGATTGTGCCGCAGGTGGATTAATTAACAGACATCATCGAAAAACGATGATAAAAATTAAGAAAAGAAACGTTTTGGTGTTTCACAGTCCATTTAAAATGTGGAATTTTCAAGCACGGGTCATTATCTTGGTTTATTTTAAACTCAAAGATTGACATTTGTTGATACGCACCATCCTCTTCTTTTTCCCGATTTTCACCGTCTTCACTACATCCTTTCCTGTTTCCTTGCTCCCCTCTCCTTTTCTTTTCCCTCCCCTCCCCTCTCCTCACATCGCGCGGACTTAACTTTCTGAACGCCTGGCTGTGTTTGCGCTGAGGGCAGCACTTTGTCACGTCCCTCATACATATGCAACACGCGCACACACACACACACACTCCAGGTAAGACAGAGGGAGAAAGAGAGGGTGTGGGGAGGAGGAACGAAAGCTGAAGTGGGGTAATGAGGAGATGGAAAAGGTAATGGAGGAAACAAATGAAGAAATGCAAAGGCACAGAGGAGGAGGGCGGCGGCGGGATGTGCGGAGGTGAGGAAGACGGAGGGAGATTAAGACGGAGAGAGCAAACATTTGAGTAGGACAAAAGAAATGACAGCGAGGGAGGGAGGGAAGGAGACGGAGAGAGAGAGGGAGAGAGATGGAGTGGACAGGAGTCAAAGCCATTAACCTGCAGGATTGGTGCTGCTGCTGCTGCTATGAGTGTGTGTGTGTGTGTGTGTGGTCGGTTGGTAGATGGAGACATAGTTGTATCCCTGGGCCAGGCCAGCCAGGTCTGTTGTCAACCTAACCCCCCCCCCTTGACCAACCAAGATGGATGGCCGGCAGTGCTGGCTAATCACGCGCTCCGCTGGCCGGGACACACGCACCTGAGGCCGACGGACACATGCAACCGTAACAGGTACTATACAACCCCGAGGACAAGCGTGCGCCGTGCTGCGCTATTATAAACCAAACCTATGGTGCTCGCGCTTCTATATACACTAATATGTTGAGACAGTAATGGATTCCTGTACGCAGGCCACTGGGAGGCATACTGTGCGGTATCTGCGCTCGGCAACTATGTGCGTGCACTTCTGCAGGAAAAAACCTAAAGGTGTCCAGATGTGGAGTCAGTTCATGCTGGAGCACGTACTATAAAGCAGGGGTATTCATTTCACATTCACAAAGGTCCAGATAGAAAATAAAAAATGTCCTTTAGCAAAGATCCAGAACATCATAATGTCTAAATTATATTATCGGTGCCATGTGCAGTACGTTGAAGAAGCCTAGTAGTTGCATTAACATCTGTTTGTAGTCAACAACTCACTGTAGAATGAAGTAATGTACCATTCTATATTTCAGTTTTCAAACTGAACTGATGGACTGAATGTTCTTTTCTCATCTCACAACAATTGTAACAAAAAAAAACCTGTTTTTCTGACTCGTGTCCGAATGCGCTGATTTTGATTGGCTGAGTAGCGTCGTGTGAGATGATTTACGACGCATGCAATTGGTCCGTTAGTGTCGTGGGGCCCGATAAAACTGTGCCGTAAAGGCTGGAAAAGCTGCGCCAGCCAAAATAGAAACGCTTCGTCAAAATGTAACAATTCTCAATAATTTATCAATTAGAGGTGCTGGTCCATATCAGTGACCTCTGCTATAATGCCAGTGGATGTAGATTTGCAATGATTAGTCAATTAATCGATTTGTTAAAATACATTCGTTGCGGACAAAACAAGACATCTGAAGACGTCTTCTCAGGCATCTTTTAAGCATCTTCTGACATTCAAATCATCAATCGCCTAATCGGCCAATTAAGAAAATGATAGCCAGATTAATCGGTCATGAGACTGAAGCGCTAGTTGTAGCTCGACGTAGGTCAGCGCTACAATCTGGGCACCCCATCTGATCGAATGACTCGGTTAAACAACCAAAAACGAGGAGAGGAAAAGGATGAAGAAGAAGAAGAAGAAGTAGAAGAAGAATTAATACAAAGACTCAAAAAACTGTGCCTTCTGTTCCACGAATATATCCACTCACACTCACACACTTGTCCCTTCCTCCCACTACCACAGAATAATATTGAGCTTGCTACTGATGTATCTGCACAGAGAGCTTTCAGAAGAGGCTGATTTCCCTCCTCCTCCTCCTCCTCCTCCTCCTCCTCCCTCTCATCCGCACAGATGAGAGATGCAAAGTCCTTCCATCCGTCTCTTATTTCAACATGTCAGGACTTGGAGTTATTAGTCTGCTAATTACCTCTCAGAATCCCTCATTTAACACCAGAATCCAATCACTCTCTGATTATAATGAGAAAATTATGATAGACCGCATTAAAGATAGAATATGGGATTGATTGGTCCACAACGAGACCGGGGGCGAGGAGTGGAGGGGACGGAGGGAGAACAGAGGCCCGGGACAAGAACGTTTCAGAAACAAAAGAAAGGGAAGGAGACAGGCGGGGACGCTGGAGGACAAAAGTTAGACAAGCCGGAGAGAAAGAAAAAGAAAGAAGCCGAACATGCGGTTGCGTCTTTGATCCCACGCCAGAGCAGCGAGTCCAGGAACTCGACTGGAAGGAACAAAAACAAAGGAGCACCGTTCCAAAAGCGCTCGGAAATCATCAGTTTCTGTCCAAAGGAGACGCGTTCACCATATATGTGTGCTAACGTGTGGGCCCAGGACTGGGGACTGAATGGCAGCAGATCAGCTGCGGCGATTTAATCGGCGATTGCAATTATAGGAAGTTTATTCACACGCGGCCCTTTATCCTGGCCATTGGCAGGGCTTACACATTTACCATATTCATGAGGGGGGGGGGGGGGGCTTCATGTACGTGTGCACAAAAGGGACGCGAGAAACACACACAACCTGTCTTTATCTGATGGTCTCGGGCTAATGTTTCAGCTGCTGAATAACAGTCGTGACCACACACACACACACACACACACACACACACACCTTTCTCCCTGAAGTTATAGATTTCCCATATAGTAATGAGAGTTGGTTATCTCTGAATTCTAATAATTCATGTGTGTGTGCATATGCGCGAGGACTGGAATAACATTAGCGCGGCGTGTGTCTACAGCGGGCGCAGGGGAGGAGATCGAGGTTGGTAACGGCAGCGCAGGAAATTAATCACGTTTTAATGACAGTGTCCATGTTAGGGACGGTGGGAAAAAACTGATCGAAGGCGTTCCTGGGAGCGGTAATGGAAATGGAAGCGCACGGGGAGATTGTGTGCATGGTTTCAGTCTTGAATCGTGCAAAAAAAAAAAAAAAAAAAGGTGTGATGACATAATGAGCTTCTCCCGGGTTTAGGCTGTGAGCTCACGCACTCGAGACAATACGTACAATCTGCACATCGATCTCCCTCCCGCCGTCCCGCTGAAGTCACCATTTTAACGCCAGCTGATAATGACGGCCCCCTACTTTCGCTCTCCCGCTCCGCACCTCCTTTCCTCCCTCTCGCGCCCTCCCCCCCCCCACCTTCATCTCACAATAATCTCGAGCACATCTTGACCGCGCTGAAGAAATTACGAGAAAAAAAAAAGCCTGCCGTCGTGGACGCGCTGCCAAAAGCGGGGCGGGCAGGCAGGCGTGAGGACAAGGGGTGGGGGGGGGGGATGGAAGTGAGACAACGTTGAGATAACATTGGGGAGGTGTGAATGCAGCGTGGGTTGTTTTTTTTGGGGATGGGTGGGCGGGCGGAGGTGGAAAATGCTGGGTGCTCGTCCTAACAAAAGGCTTTGTGCTCTCATTGTTTTCCTGGCAGGGCAAGCAGGGTGTCTGTGGAAAGGGCGATAAGAGCGGGAAAAAAATAAATAAATAAATAAAGCATGATTCCATTAAATAATATCCCTCTCCGACCCAAACCGGAGGTGGCATGCGTGTGTTTGTATGTTTGCGTGTGCGTGTGAGAGAGACGAGGGCATAAAGCCGTCTTAACACTGCCGTTTTCTTTTGGGAGTTCTTCGGGATACAATGTACATCCACATTTCCATTAGCACGTAAGCAGGATTAGGTTGTTGTGTGGATGGTATGTCAGCGCCGATAAGATGACTTGACTGGCATGTTTCACAGGATTACACTGTTTGCTCGCCTCGACCTTTAGTTTAGATAACCACTGCTGCTGCGTTTTAAAAGTGTGTGATTTTCTCCTCTCAACACACACGGCAGGGCTCCAATTACAAACAACATGCCAAAACGTGTGTGACAGATGATGTGTAGTTTTTTTTATTTCCTGCCCACAAAATGATTTCCGCCGCCGGGGCAGTTACGCTCAGCGTGACCCCGTTGGTGACTGCTATTCAGAAATTGGCTCGCACCGAGATGGCCATCAGCCGCAGATAACCACGATGATTAAGATGCTAATGATAGCCTAGCCGCACGTCGGCGATAGCCCGTGACAACGCCCGTTAATCTTGTGCACCGCCGGGAGCGCTTGCCTTAATCTGCAACAGGTTGGGATGAAACACTTCCTGTGTTGTGGCCTGACACCGTAGCATAGATTAATGACCTCACTGTATGGATCGCTTCACCGGGGCTGTCTTGTGATGTTGACCGGAGCATGCTAAAAGGAGGGAGAAGATGCTGAGCCAACAAAAGGAGGCAAAGGCAGTCGATGCGTCATTAGACTTGCTAATTGTTATTGTATCCCGGCTTGAGTTATACCACCATTAGAAGAGGAGGGAAGATCACACTCTAAACAATGTGATTGTCTCTTTGAGAGTTGTGTGCGTGTGTGTGTGTGTGTGTGTGTGTGTGTGTGTGTGTGTGTGATTGCTGTTTCTCAAACAAAAGAGATTAAAAAAATAGTGACTGTAAACAAGAGGTGGAAATTACAGTGCCTATAAAAAAAAGGGTTTCTGTTTTATTGTCCTACAACATTGGGTCAAAGTGGATTTAATGTGTTTTATGTAATGATCGACAATATACAGACACCTTAATGTGAAAGTGGAAATAGATCTCTACAAAGTGAACTAAATTAATGACCACTTCACTGACTCAACAACTGACCTTCCGGGTACAGGCGTACCGATACTGCAGTTTATCAAACCCCCTTGACTACACACAGGTGATCTTCATTGAACTGACAAGGGGACTTCAATCAGCGCCACCAGTGATGACTTGGGCATGCTCTGTTAAAGAGGATGAGTACAAATGTAAACATGAATTCTTGAATTTTATATTTGTAATTTACATCAGTTTACATAGAGGTGTGTGTTTTCTGTTGATCAGTTGCAGAAAAAAAAAACACATTAATTCTTCTTGATTCAATGTCATATGATCCTTAAAACATCAGAACTTCCAAAAGGGTGAATATCCGTTTATAGGCACTATAATTAAGTATTTCAGTATTTCAATTTCATGCTTATTCATTGCATTTATTGGTTGCATTTCCGATTTTTTTACAAAAAATGGGGCTGGGGCTTCTTGTCATGTTTCAGATGAGGTGTTAGCAGTTCCACCAAAAAAACACCCTTTTCCCTTTTAACCTCTCTAAAGGTCTCATTTAAATAACTGTTCAAACCAATTACAAGAGAAGAGTGCCAGAAAAGAAACAGTTGTGTGTAACAGAACTTTGTTTGTTCTTCTTTTCTACCCCACTGATCATCACATGACCCATCAGAATTATCTTGTAACTCTTCCTCGACCTCCTTCGTACCAATGGATCAAACTACCTTACTGTATACAAAGAAGTACTTGGAATGCCATGATGCATCAGTATCAAAGGATATGTTCACTGGTTGCTTCTTGTAAAATGTAAAATACTAGCTACTCTCCAGCAGCCCCGAGACTTTATTTACACCTTTGACGCAATGTTTTCAGCTTAGCAGCTAACAGCAAACATTTCCGCTTAAAATGGGGCGCACATAACGTCTTTTCAAATTAATTTGGGGATCTTGGGGCTTTCAGATACTTAGCCGGATGAGCCGTAGGGAGCCATTTCATTTTTGGGAGGTTGTTTTTCAAACAAGTCCCCATCTGATTCAGTTCTTCAGCAGAATGCCTCAACACTGATTTGCTGTGAAGCTCCAGAAATGTTTAGTGGACTACAAAACTTTACTTGACTTTCCATCAGCATGGGGTTGAGTGGATAATGACTGAAGTTTCATTTTAGGGTGTCCTTTTAATAATGATGAAAATCAGTCATAGGGGCCAATTCTATGAGATACGTGATCCCACGTATATATTTTGACGTTAACATTTTTGTCATGATTGATCTGAATTGAGGAATTTTACTTGTGATGGAGTCGTTTTACAAAGTTGTATCCGTATGTTCACTGAGGTGAAGTTTTTGACGAGGAGCACGGCTATAGCTGATGAAAAATAAGAAAAATATCCTTCCTCCATTTGCCCTTGGAAGGAACACACACACACACATAAACACCCTTTTTAAAGATTAATAATGTCTTGGTCCTGGCAAGAGGAACTAGATAACCAAAGAGACATGCAACGACACAAAGCCCCTCAATGTGCTAATTGCTTTTGCCGACTCCACTTGTCTGCTCATTCCTCGCATCCGATCTGTCAGAGGGAGGCCAGCGGGGACCACACGGGTTCTTAGGTGTCGTTTTATAAATGACAACAGCAAATAACAACATGCTTGGCCTCAGGAGGGAGGGGGGCAGACAGAGGCGAACAAGCAAAGTGAAATAAGGACAACATGTCGGTTAATGAGGGGACCTGCCGTGGCGGGTAAAAACAGCTTTTTAGAGTTGGAGAGTTTGGAGGAACAAACATGGCGGCGTCTCATTAAGGGGAGCTTCATCACGTCCGCAAAGAACAGAACAAGACGGGGCCCGCGCCGAACACTGTCAGCTCCAAGCTCACTTAGGATTAGAGAGCTCGGTCGGCAAAACAAAGTGTTTCAGAAGCGGTACATCAGAGCGTTATGCGGAGTTAGGACTTAATTAGGAAAACATTTTGACCAGAGAAGGCTCTTTTTGACTGCAACATTTACGCCTAAGTTGTTGCAGTTTGCTGCAGAACAAAAACTACCATCCCCGACCTGAGCGGGACGATGAGGGGCCTCGTCTCTGGTTGGTGTTTCAATGATAGACATCATCTTCTCTGTGATAAACGGTTCTAAGAGACTCTCTCTCTATTTGTCAAGTGACACGGCGCTGCTTAGGGTGACTCAGGGTGATCTAGTGTCTGGTGGCAAGCGTATAGTGATGAAATTTTGACAGATAGTGCAAGGCGTTTCCCAGCCCGACCCATCTGCACTCCGCCCTGATTATCCGGCAGTCACCTTGTCGAGGAGCACGCACGCGCACGCACGGGCAAAATGTCAGAATTCACACAGCTCGTCATTGGTGAATTAAAGTGGACAAAGTACAGCGCTTTGCCTCAATTTTGTTGATTACACCTCTTTCCTATATTCACTCTCCTGAAAGTGGGCCTCTGTGATGCTATTTCGCCGGTGAACGAGTGAGCCGCTCACCTGGAGAAAGATGGAGAGAAAAACAGTGTTGGAGTGGTGGAGATAGAGAGAGAGAGAGAGAGAGAGGGAGAGAGAGAGACAGTATGTCACATGCCACTCAAGCAGCCAGCGGAAAGTTTTTATTAATTCATCGCTTCCGAAATGAAGCAGTGGGCGAGGCTGAGGGGCAAACAAAATTCCACTCTCTCAGCAATATTATTATCATTACTAATAATGTGGGATAATTACAGCCATATACCGCTATGTATCCCCCCCCCCCCCCCAGCTCCTCCCTCCCTCCTTCACTCCGCTCCCCGCTCACACCAGTAGCGACCTGAATTAATACATGGAAAATTAAAACGGGGGTGCTTCCGTAGGCGATGTCAACAGCTCAGGAGTTTGCCAGCTCTCTCTGCCGCCTTGCCGGATCGACAGCGGCAGCAGCTTCGCCCCGTTCATCCGGGGCCTGATTCATAATTAATGGAGGTTATAATTGCAAAGCGAGAGTGTGAGAGACAGACAGCGAGCGAGGGAGAGGGAGAAAGAGATGGGAGCAATAATGGAAATTAAAACACACGCACACACGCGCACACACACACACACACACATACATGTGCACAGTTGACATTTTACAAGCCATTCATTTAGCCACCCTTCCAATTCTTATGTCATTAACATTTACACACACATTTGCACGCACTCACGCACACACGCACACACACACGCACACCGTTTAGCAAATGGCTAATGAAATCACTGTCCTCCGCTCCTCTGTTTGAAGGTCTCTTAAGCCACGGGTGAGAAGGTGAGCCGCTGAGTGCAAAGTTTAAACTTTGTTCTCAAACGCCTAAATCCACAACTCATTTTCTTTTCTTGGGTCAGAGAACTTTGTGTTCCAAATAAAATGATTTTTCTGCTCCATGTATTTTTTTTTTTTTTTTGTGAGAGGGATACGATTATTCATAAGTAAGAGTAAATTATAAACTTTCTTCCCAAAATCTAGTGAGCATTGTAGCAGAATAGCATTTATTGTCTAAAATGACATCATTGCACTGAAACAGTAAACAACACTGGGATTTTAATAATTATAAATCACCCAGTGCATGTTTTTCTGCATTATTATCAGTAAAGATACGTTTTACTATCGTCCCACATTTGATGTGGTATGCACCTAGCAGCGACCTCTAGTGGCAGTAGTAATAATTACGGGGGCAAAGGAGGAAGCTAGGAGATGTATAATAAAGGGCAAAAAGCCTGTGCCGGGTTAAACAAGCACACAACTTTGATTCAGCAGACCGCTGTTGGTGTCCAGTGAGAGACCAGAGTCAACAGTTCCTTCAACTTTCTAACATAGTTAAGCTGTGTCTGGACATAATGTAAAGATGTTTTTTGTTTTTTCTTGGCCTTTCAATGCTTTAGTAGAAGTAGAAGTAAAGCAGTTATCTTATCTAAAACACAGTGTTTTCTTAAATCTAGCCAAGCAGTTTTATTGCCTAACCTAACCAAGTCTTTTAAGTGCCTTAACCTAACCAAAGTGAGACTGTACGACAAAGTTAATTTATTGGAGTGGCTGGTAATTAACCAATTCCGTCATCGTGGTATGAGGAATAGTTGTAACATTGGCCAACCAACTTTACATTCCAACTGTAGTTGAATGACTCAGTGCCAACAAGACGTGATATAAGCCTGACTGAACTACATGAACCTACCTATCACAACAGGTGTTCTTTGGAAAGCCATATGTGGTCCGTACACTCATACAGAGTGACTAAGACTGGAAGCTTTATATTGACTTTATCAGGATCCATTAGTTGTTGCCGTGGTAACAGTTATTCTTCTTTGCGTCAACTGACTGAAAAAGTAATAACATAAATATCCTTGGCTGGTGAGTGTGACCCTATTCCTTTGAAGACATGTTGTGTAAGGATCACATGCTGATAGGCCTCGACAGAGAAAATAGTAGACGCTGGACCTTGTTTTATATTGTTGTGTATGTATGCTGTATGTGGATACAGTGTGTGGTACGATCACTTCCAAATGATAAGATATTGCATCCTCAGGCAACGTTTTTCTGCCTATAATGAGTAACAATCCAATACCAGTGATCCCTTTATTCAAAATGTTAAATCTGTAAACTTCAATGTGTAGTTTTAAGTAAGGTAACACAATATAGGGGACTGCTGTGGTGCTAAAAAAGCTCTGGCAGTCTGTCCTGATTTAATGAATCTGACGGATATTGGAAAAGGAATGACAATGGTTAAAAAAAAAACATGTATTTAATCATTGTCAGTAGGGACTCTGATACCAGTCCCCTGAGTCAAATGGGTGCATCTCTGCCAGAAAATGTGTCCTTTTTTGAAAATGTGCAATCCCTCAAGCTAAAAAATGTCACAAGCTGCACAAAGACCCAGTATAAAGTAAACCAAGTTGCTCTGATGCCTTTAACTCCTATGATTTGACTGACTAACAATACCTCTGTAGGCTTTAAATAAGTTGGCTTTCACCGTACCAAGTCTGACCACCTCTAAAGGCGTTTATTCCTGTTCTGAATGGCCACACTCAAAGGTGGGCGGAAAAGCCGGCAATCGCAGAGAGACGCACAATACATCATAAAAATGGGGTTGACATGTACTCTTTTGGTTTAACAAAGACAGGAGAAACAAGTAGCTGTATGAGCTAAATAAACATTCACATGCTGGTTACTTAAAACTGTAAATCTGCTGTCAAACTGGATTCATGCTTCTCAACAAGAGGTAAACGGGGGTCTTGCTGTAGATACATGGTTTAGGTTTTGATTTGTAGGTGCATTTCACCGATGGAACTCCTGCAACACCAGCTGCATAGCATTGATCATTGTACATGATCAGGTGGATCTATGGTTTCATGGTTCTTTAACTTACTGTGTGATATTGTGTTACAGTGCCAATCATTTCTTACTTTATTTTGCGCTGCCCTGCTACTGAATAGCACACTTCTCCCGTGCAGTTACCATGTTTGTGTTCATTCTCTTCTTATACAAAAAAGTAATGTATTACACATCAAAGAAAATCTGCATAACCGGACAACATTGCCTGGGATGCACTGCAATGTAATCGCTAGTTAAGAATAGAACTCTTTAAGTGCCTTATATGACCTGAACTGTGTTTAATGGGCCGAGCGCACTCAAATTAACTCACCCGAGTCCTTCGCTTGCTGAACCATGGCTGTATAGTAGACCGGTCCAGGTTATTTGGAGCATTTATCATTAAAGCAGTGGCTATACCTAAATGGCTATAAAATGGTTCGTCAGACAACCTGTTCCTCCTCAGAGTCAGCACTGCCCCAGGCTGAATGGTCTCTCCACTAGACAGCTTCACTGTGTTGCATTTCATGGATATCAGGAGAGGTCAGTCAGCTGACTGTTCCGGAGGTGTGCAAAAAGTCACATTTGATGACTTCACTGGATATGTAGTGTAGTGCTTTAGGTACAGCATAACACTTGGGTAGAAATCCAGCTTTGGACCATCTGAGAAGCGCTTGTTTAAAGCATACTAAAGCCTTATCTCATTATATTAAAGATTTGTAGTTCAAGGCCTTTGTTAATCATCACGATTAGCTAAATTAATTCTACAAATACAATCCCCCACACACTCAAACAAACACCATGATGTCGAAAAGAAAAAGCCACTGCTGTGAAAACGTGTTAAGACAAGAACGGTGGTGTGTTTTGGATTGGTTAATTATCACCACTAGAGAAGGTGTCGTGAAATCGCGAACCTCCAGTTTAATGCTGTTAAACAATGCTCGAGAAAGTGAGCAACTGCATACGGGAGTCTTTTCTGAAAGTCAACAACACAGCTCTGCGACTTCAGTCAGTCTCCTTTTGGAGCCTGACACTTTCCATTTGGATTTTTCAGTGACTCACTCTATCATCTGCATCTGTATTTACTAAATGCCAGCAGGGAGAAAGCACAACAATAAAGTAACCTTCGTTTTCCGTGACTTTGGCGCCTTCGCTCTCAATGAAAGCAAGGCTAGCCACTGCAAACTATTGAAGCTGGAGAGATGAAGAACTTATGAGAGGATATGAATTAAAGGGATTCATAATTCATTAGCAACCTTGACTAGTGGAGACAGGGTTGATGGGAGCAATGAGGGAAAGGAGGACAGGTTGAGAAAGCGAGGATGGAGGAGCGGAGCCGAGCTGGAGGACATTGATTTCCGTCATGTTATGGTCAGGTGAACACGTACGTGACTCAGGCATGGCTGGCGCAGTTCCCATCACAGCCTCGTCTCCGTGATTAGAAGTCACAGTGGAGCATTGGAGCCTGTGGTAAGGATGTAGATATGTGTGGAGGATACCGTTTGAGTGCTCTGTGCGGCGACATAGATTGAGTGCCTCTCCCTGATTCCGTGACAAGGTAATCAGCAGGTACAAGTAATTGGGTCAATCTTTCCTCTTTATTGCACCCACTCTTAGTATGGATGGCTGAACTTTGATTAAGAAGCACTTGAAGCCACCCAACTCTGAGCTGTTCGATCCTTTGGATTTCATAGCTATAAGCTATATTTCTACAAGTGTATATGGGTTAACAGTGTTGCCTGCATTGGGTGTCGGTACAATGGTGGTGAAAATGTGGCACCTGCAAGAATTGTGATTAAAGTTTATCAAGGTGAGATCGAAGTTCATTTTTGTCCTAGGACCGAGCAGTCGACTCAGCAACATGCTTTCTATCATATCACATGATCTTACTCAGGAGATGGAGATGCCATTTCGTCATCAAACTCCATTTCACATTTCTCTGAGCAATATATGAACTACTTATCCATGTTGGATGAAAACGTTTATGCCTCAACTCGGAAAACAGCTGTTGCAAAATCAATTTCGCCACACGGTCCATGGAGTAGTTGTTCTAGAAATTTTAAGGGCAATATAGTCATCCTCGTCGGGATCAGAGGAAGTGCAAATTGAACATCTCTGATTTGTTTACAACACCGCAACTACAGTTGCTACATCTACATCTTAGAGAGATGACGTTCTCTCATAAAGAAATTCTGATAAAGGAAAACCTCCCCAAAAACCAGGGGAGGAAAAAAAACCTGAAAATAATTATATCCTCCTAAAGTCCTTGACATGTTGGCAATCTGTGATCATTCTCCCATCATTCCACTTTACCGCTTTTAATTGTATTTGGTTAAAGTAATGAGTTACATACACAAAAGTTGAGTGATTGATGGGTAGACAGATGAGCTAGTACATGCATTTCGGAAAGGAGTGTCTGAGCATTCATTCACTGTCAACAGCTGAACCAAGGCGAACATAAAAACCCCTGCGCCATCTCGGCTCATTCCCCTGAGTGGCCTGCAGAGAGACGGAGAGCCGGCGGATGATATGACATTCCTTTGTATTCTTTGACGAGTGTCTGGAGCGGTTATCTTTCGGTCCTCCTACCCCTCTTCTCTTCCCTTCCCCGCAGATCGATCTCTCCACTGGGACACCTGAGGCAATCAGGAGGTGTTGATTGGTGTCCCTTCTGCTCGCCTGATCCGTCCCTTCCATTCTCGTCAACTCTGATACTTCGCATACACTCCCTTGCTCTCCAACTCTGCTACTCTCATTGCCATCCACCATCAATCCTCTTCCCTCTTTCTCTTTGCAATCACTCTCACTGTAACTCTCTCCAAGGCTCTCTTCTCTCTTTGTCTTTCTCTCCAACCTGGGTTTCTTTAGCCCTTTACCGTACAGTCTTTTACAACTTATTGTCTTGCAATGCTCAAGGACCATTAAGCAACACTCACTTATGAGACAAAGCAGAAAGCTTCTTCCACATGCTTAGATCCAGTGCATTTATAGTTACTTGAAAGTCCCAGGATTACAAGAAACCTGCTTAACACAGCTCTATTTCCGCTGGAGAACCATGACTTTTTGGTAAGGTATACCCTTATCTGGGTATCTGATGAGGCGTCTTAACACCCATGCAAGCCAAAGACAAAGACAAGTACAATAATGAAAGAATAAATCTTGTGCCATCTTTTATCTATGATAAGTGAATCTAAAGTATGACTCAAGTGGAATGGAGGACTAAAGTTTGTTTCTACAGCTGAAAACAGGGTCATTTGTAAAATGCAGGACATTGCAATGGGTAGTTGCATTCAAAGCAAAACACAATATATCTATTTTGAAGAGCTTTAATGGAGTTCAAAGTTCCCCTTGCAGGTTTGCCTACAAAAAAAATAATAGACCAATCTGAAATACTAAACCAGATTTCATATTGGCCCATTGTACAGTGGCTTGACATTGTTATATAATAATCACAATAAATTGTGAGAAAGTACAGTCAAAAGAGTATTGGTTTTCCCTCACACACTCTTACGCACATTTATCATAAATAATCTAAACTTGGGAATGTTAAAGACTTTCACGGTATTGAGCATGAGTCAGGTGTGAATTCTGTTTTCGCTGCTGTAAAACAGAGGCCCGAAAATAAGCCTGTCACAAAAGTAACAATCAAAATCCTTTGAACATGACGGCAATGAAGTCTAGTCACAAGGGCACCTGATCTGGCAGACCAGAGACATGACCCAGAAATACTGGATAAAAGATACTCTCTGTCTCCTGTGGGCTCACACCCAAGCCTCTTCGGTGGATATTGATCCTGTGTGTGTCAGTGCGGGCATACATACGTGTCTGCATGCTTGTAGTTGCTGTAAAGGATGCAATGAGGCTTAGTGGACAACTGATTCAATGTGTAGGCGTCATTAGCCAGATATCTTGATGGCACAGAATTCTGCAGGGGATGATTTATTTTTGTGAGCTAACCAGGATGTTAGTATCGGCCTGGTTCCCTCCACAAAAAGCCAATGGGACTTTTGAATTGTATTTTGGAATATTGATGAAAAATAAGCTCGGTGGCAAACACAGCTTTATGATACTTACAGGTTTTGTTCAGTAAGATAATCTTCACAGATGAACACCACTTAAATGATTTTTTTTGACATTAGAACTATAAATGAGATACACTGCAGTCATATGATTTCAATATCACCACTGCTAAGCTTCCTACTACAGTCTACTATACAAACTTTACTTGGATTGATCCATCTACAAGCTAGAGTAGACTGAAGAGTTAGTTAGAAGTTAGAGTAGTTTGCAACTGAAGTCCACCTTTAAAGATGGACTAATGAGGGATGAGTCTCTGTGTTCAACGTAATGATGTTGAATGTACTGACAACTTCTGTAGTCACATGAAGCAGCTTGTTAGGATTCTCATTTTTTAAGACATGTTAATGCTTTTAAAATCACAAGTGGGGTATTTACTGACCTATTTTAAGCCACAGGACAAAAGATTGCGTTAACTTCTGACCTTATTTTAGGCACCTCATGAAAAACCCGCTCAGAAAACTCATCAACTTCAAGATGAGGGATCCCGAAATGCAGAATCCGAATGTATTTCTGGGTTTTAGGACTCAGTCCTGTGGCACTTTGTTGCCATTGACTTTAAAACAATCTATTTATACTCTGCCATGATCAGAGAGTCTATGCAGGAAATTAGATGGATTTGAATATCACATAAATACAATATGCTGATATGATGATGTTTTGTGTTACAACAGCTGTGACTGTGTCATCTGCAAAGTGTGGCCATTCTGCTTGTTGTCTATTTGCGTGTCGGATGCATAAGCAGGGTGAAATGGTGCCCTGGTCTGTCGTCCTCCGAGTGCTTTGCTGTCCTCCACCCGGCTGCACTGTCAGTCAGAGTAATGGGAAGGGAAAACTGGGGCTAAACAGCGGCTAATGGGAGATGACTAGGGAAACCTTAGCACTGTCCTCGATAACCGCTAATGCAAACCAATGAAGTGGGAAAGCCAAGCAGCGTCCAGACTGATGCTAACCGCTAATTCACAGTAATGAAGAGGGAAAACTCTGGTGATGCTAACACAAACCAGTAAAGATAGAAAAAAATTAACACTGTCAGAGCGTATGTTAACTGTTAATTTAAACCAGGGAAAATGTGACACGTGCTGGTGCTGCTGCGCAAGCTAATGAGGCTGGGAAGATAACAGTGGCGTCGCCCTCAACAATGGCTGCTGATGACAGCAATTAGCATGATAACAATCATAATGTGATGTGCTATTGATTCCTCTGAGGGACGCCTCTTTGCCATTGCCCTCTCCACGAGGTCATAGGTTAGGTTCAGGGACAACAAAGTGCAACCTTTTTTTTTCAATTTATCAAAGATGGTGTTCGAGGGAGAGGGAAAACGAGACCTGATGTAGAGCAGCGACCAGGTGGACCACTTGGCTGCCCAGGAATCCAGAAATTAAACTCACTTCAATTTTGTGAATAGCGAATGTTAAGCTGACTGGAGGCTGAATTACTTACAAAGCGAGGATGAATATGAAATATGTCTACAGTAAAAGATAAATGCCAATGTAGATAAAGACAACAGATTAAATGCTTAGAAGTGAATGTTAGTAACAAAACATCTCATCAAAATCTCAAATACTGTTGTGTGCACGGCTAACAGAACGCAGAAACATTTCAAACTGATAACAAATCAAATCAGCTCACTTTCAGATTCTGGGTCAATCTTGGCAGAAGACTGCAACTGTGGCACAGTGTTCTTTTTTGCAAAGATGAATTTTGTTTTTTCGGCTCTGATTTGTGTCTTTCAGTTGCTTCTACTCCAAGACTCATGTGTGGTGTTGTATTAAGAAACGGACCCTGTGCCAACATGGCAGAAAAAAACGGGATTTCTCAGTGTTGGAATGTAGTCAAGTACATCTACCCAAGTACTGTACTTGCACTTCACTTGAGTATTTCCATTTTCTGCAACTTTATACATTCCGCTCCACTACATGTATTTGACGAATTCAGTTGTTAGTTACTTTGCAGATTGCACACTGTTTCAGAGCCAAAGCAGCACAGTTTAAACCGATTCATTAATTAAATCTGTAGTCAGATATGAGATAAGTATTCCAGGTGCAAGGTAGAAGGTAATTTAGTCCTCATTATACGACACAGGGTTGTGTAATATGTTGTGTAAGTTATTAATATAGAAATATACGTGAACATGTGGTGTATCTTTTGAATCTGTGTCAGGGTGCATGTAAACAGCAGCAACAAGATGGTGATGATAATTTGCTCGGCATCTTCTAATCAAAAGATCTAACCTGACTGCGTTAAACAGTACAAGCATCGGCCTTAAAACACCTGTTATGTTTTTTGTGATGACTTCTGATATGATAAAAATGTTAAAAATGAAACGTAATGATTTTACTGGGGGTTATTTGCCACACCATTTACTGGCCAGGTGTAGTGAATTCCTTCCCTTATATGAGGCGTTATATATATATATATATATATATATATATATATATATATATATATATATATATATATATATATATATATATATATATATATATATATATATATATATATATATATATATATATATATATATATATATATATATATATATATATATATATATATATATATATATATATATATATACCCTCACTCCGTCCCTCATCCGTCAGACGCCTCATCTTTTTTTTTTTCTCTATATATATATATATATATATATATATATATATATATAACCCAGTTATATTGTTCTTTAGTTAATAGAAAATAAATAAGCATATTTAACATGATTTAAAATCGTCCTTTTAAAAGTTATGACCATAAAGTATACAATTAGGTTCATGTTTTTACATTTTTCAAGGGTTTCCTCTATGTTGAGGAACAGCGAGAATATCATGAAAGTAAAGATTTTTAAATAGGACTTCCCACCAGGGAAATCGCAACCACCCTGCAACTTATCATGAAAAACAAAGATTGAAAGATAAAAGGAAATGACTCACTGTCATTGTTATGGTTAATACTAATTGTAGCAATCATAGATTATTGCAGGATGTTCTCCGCAGTCGGCTGCATTTAAAAAGCGCAGTGAGAAAGAACTCTATAGGGGATCCGCTGTAGGATGTGCTGCTACAAAGAATATTGAATTCAGCTCAACAGTGATTCCACTCCATGTAAAAGCATCCTCTTTATTGGATCTACTTGTATATGAGCTGATTTTTTACAAGGTTGTATCCTTTCCTTTCCATTAATTGCTAAAGGCTAAGCCCTTGCAGAAAGCACGAGTGCTCAGTGCCCGCAAATAAACGCGTACAGGTAAACCGACTGGGAATACATCTCAGATGGGAATGGGTTTAATCTGAGAAAGAGTGGTTGGAAGTTTGCAGCAGCTAGATATAGAGGCGGATGATAGATAAGAGAGGAAAGGACATAGGGAGTGCTAAAGATTAATGAACAGATGGGCCGCTTGTAACGCAAATAAATGAAGACGAACGATCCCCTGGTTCAGAACGAACGGATCTTTTCATCAGGAAAAAGTACAAAAACAGGAGAGAAATTGAGGAGAAAAAAAAAAAAAGATGAGGCGTCTGACGGATGAGGGACGGAGTGAGGGTGATGGTGGTGGTGGTGGCGTGTGGTGTGGCGCCAGAGGAGAAGAGGAGGAGACAGATGAACTGATAGAGACGGAGACAGAGGGACAGCTATTAGGGTTTGAGACATATGCATGGCAACGAGAGAGGACAGGAAGAGCCGGTGATGGATGGGAGGGCCAACGCGGGGTTACAGGGGGAGGAAAGGAAGATGACAACGGCTGGACGGGAGCACGAGATGGAGGAGGAAGAGGACGGTGAAGGGGGCAAGAGTGTGATCACAGTGAGAGGGTGAGGGTGGATCAGGCAGGAGCGAGAGTTGAGGGGGAGCTGCCTTTCAGAGAGACAGAGGGGAAGACGGGTCGGAGGAGGAGGAGCGGGAGAGGAGAGGAAGGTGTATTCACTCAGACAGGCTGTCATAACGGGAGCTGACTGCTCACCCTGACGCTCTGATCTGGCCTGACCCGCAGTGCTGAGGACGCAGGGGGCGGCCGGATGGAAGGATGACATGGAGGGTGGAAAGAGGAGATGGAGATGGAGAAGGAGGGAAGTCGGGGATGGAGGAGGGAAGGCAAACTGTGAGGGAAAGGAGGAGGCTTGACTTTGAACCACTCTGACCTGCCTGGCATAGGACACCACAGAGATGGAGAGAGGTACATAGAGGGAAGCGGGGTCGGGCTGTCCGAACTGATCTGCTTACTTTGTGGCAGGGAGGGAGGCAGAAAGATGGAGTGGAGGGAAGATTTTGACATAAATGCCAATAGAGATATATTATTTGACATGTTTTTTGTTTATTCTGTAACATTTAAAAGGCAAAAGGTTGGACCCTGACGCCTCGTTTCCACACAGTTTGGTTTTGTGTGTGGGAAGTACGCCCCGAGTTCAACGCAAGGACATGTGTATCTTTACGGAAGAACAGATATGCCACCACAAACATGCACGAGAAACACATTTTTGTTTTCGTTAAGGGCATGTAGCATCACGGATACTAAAACGGGACCGTCTATGCATGGCGATAAATAAGTGAGGAGATTAGCCTGCCGGGTGCGTGGAAATGTTTGTGGAATTCTTTGTTAAACTGAATATTTGCTCAAACTAAGATATGTTACACAGCCAGC
The DNA here is from genome assembly GCF_900880675.1 of Sparus aurata. Taxonomy (NCBI): domain Eukaryota; kingdom Metazoa; phylum Chordata; class Actinopteri; order Spariformes; family Sparidae; genus Sparus; species Sparus aurata. The sequence goes on along the minus strand of NC_044196.1, from coordinate 28,536,271 downwards.
ACGCTACCGATGTTAGCTTAATGTTCCTGGGAACTTTTCTCTTGGAAACAAATGTAGAAATAGAGGCCTTTTGATGTAACACGGTCAGTCCAAATCTGTTCAGTGTACTACGGGCATATTCCGATATTCCAACCAATTTAGTGGGGGAAAAAAATAAAATAAAATAAAATAAATGAAAAGAGGAGTTTTGCATATAAATCAGAGGTCAGATTTCTCATTGGTGGACGCGGGGGTGACCTCAAGTTTGAAAAAACATGCTGTGAAAGTGCCCTCTTGGCTCTTGGATGCTCCTATGGTAGATAAAACATTAAAAAGTGACCTTTAGGCTGCCCTTTCTTTGTCCCCGTCACTCCAACATCCTGAGCCCACAAATGAGAGGTTTTCATAGGAATCAATGGAATTGGGCAAACAGAACAATTTGGAAATTATTCAGAAGTGAAGGTTTCTTACATTCAGTGGAAAAAATGAATTGGAGTGTTGGTTCAGGTTTCTGTGGTCTGACTTGGTGATTTTACACATTCTGCAATTTTATAATCCGTCCATAATAATTATAGTTTCACTTGATTTTTCTCTGAACTGACTTGTCTGACTCTTTATTGACTGTATCAAAGTTCTGTTGTCCATTAGTTTTGCAAATCCACGGCCTCAAAAAATGTTTCAACTCTTGAACTTGAGTATTTATGTGAAGGTTTGATTATTAACCATTTCTATGAGCACGTTTCAGGGGTAAGCTAAAATCATGTCTGCCTTGATCACTTGGGCTCTCTCGTCGGTAACACTAATTGCTCCTAATTATCAGAGAGAGAGCTGCAATAAACAGTTTGTTATAAATAAATAAACTACTCCAAAGCCTCGTCCATGCTGTAAAGCAGCTGCTTCATGAGTATTGACATCATTTTATTTATCATAGTGTCTATTTTACTGACTTTTTTTTTTTTTTGCAGTGAAACAGCTCAGCGACACAACTGAGAAAACGACAACAATTCAATTAGAGATAGTTTGATGTGTTTGTTGGATGTTTCTACTTTTAATAAGCTAATATTAAAGGTAAAATCTTATTTTTTCATCACTGCAGAAGTCATTAGAAACACATAACAAAATAACAGATTTGAATTTAATCTCCTCTTTCTACAGACAAAAAACAAATGAGAGTTTGTACCATTTTTTTTAACACTTGAGAGGAACACATGGGGAAAATGGAAGGAGATGCTGACATTGGCATGCTGACTACAGAAATCCAGCAGGGATGGAAGCAGATAGAGGGAGGGGTGGTGAGAGATGGAAAGGTGTGAAGTCACACCGAGGAATACAACAACAAAAAAAAACAGGAGAAAGATGGAGAGCTGGAGGCTGGCTGCAGGATGAAAAGGTGGGGTGGAGCTGACTGAAGCTTGGAATTGAAGAAATTCCTGGTGGAGCTCTCCGCTCCTCACAACAGAGGAGAGGGAGGATAGAGTCTTTCCTTTACTCTCTCTCTCTCTCTCTCTCTCTCTCTCTCTCTCTCTCTCACACACACACACATACACACACACACACAGCACCTATGTCCTCTGAAATGTCATGGAGACAAAGGTAATAAAAACACAGACAATGTCCTTGTTTTCCCACCCAGTGGTGAGCAAAACTGTACTTAGGTACAATTTTGAGGTATTTGTCCTTCAATTATTCCTGTTACTATATACATCTAAATCACTACATTATTACATGGGCCATTCTGCACTTTGATTTTTGGTACTTTGAGTATATATTGATACTGATACGTTTGTACTTTTAATTCTAGTGGAAACAAACAACTTTACCTACTTTAACTGTTTACCTAGTGGTATTATTGTTGCTGTTGCTGTCGCCAAGACGAATGGATTGCCTCAGTTTTGCTACTACCAACAAAGGACAATCGTTGATTTTATTCATTCATTTAGTCTATAATGGAGACTTGAAAGCAGATAGAAGTGGTGCCAGGCTGCCAGGCTGTATCGCTGGCCAGCCTTCATTTTGCTGGGAGGTTTTTTTTGCACACAAATTTGTTAAGTGAAAGTGTGGCTTATAGGAAACCGATCTGAACGCTGATGGTGTCGTTCTTACACGGCCATTACACTGTGTACTGTATTTACTCCATACTGATATGCTAAAGCAAAAAAACATGTCTATTGCCACTTTAAGCACGATTTTAAATGCACGACTTTTACTTGCAACTGAGTATTTTCACCTCGTTGTATTGCTCCTTTTACTTAAGTGAAAGATCTGAGTACTTACTCCCCTACTGGAAACACTTGTTCTGCCAGGAGATCCGCCACAAGGCAAAAAAAATCTCTAAGTGTGTGAATAGAGAGTGGTACATAATCAAAGACTCAGCTGGCGCCCCCCCACAGCTGCATTCATCTTCCCCGGGAGGCGCAGAGCAAAGAGCCGAGGAGGACGATCGAGCGCTTCCCTGCGAGGAAATCAGTTTGGGAAATCGAGATGTTCTCACAGCGCGAATGTGTAGGCGCGCACACACACACACACAGAGATGCACACACATGGCCCACCTAGTATATGAATAATGTTTGAGGTGTAGGAGCTCCTTGGAGTATTTTACATCAGCTATATTCATGTCATGTATTATCCATGGTATGTATAATGCATAATTGAACAGTGTGTAGTATACAGCGTGTGTGTGTGAGGGAGCAAAATGTTCGGCGTGTGACACTTAAATGGTTTATGTCATGTTGGTTTTGAATGTGTCCAGTGTGTGTGTGTGTGTGTGGTTGTGTGTGTTCACCGGTACAGCCGTCTGTACGAATGTACTTGCAGTCGAGCTTTTTTTGAAAAGAATGCAAGGGAGCAAATGTCCTGTCTCCAATTAGCTGTCAAAAAATAGATCTCTCCGAGTCCAGAGGTAGCAGTATTTTGAGGATCTGCTGACATCAACAAACCTGCGAGCGAGCCAAAAAGGAGGGAGGGAAGGAAAAAAAAAAAAAAAAAAAAAGAAAGAAATAAACCAATCCCCTCATCTTATTCCCATATAGGGCTGCACTCAATTTACCGCACTCATATCGAGGACGGGATGTAAGAACACTGCCAAGTTGTCAGATCAGGTGCCAATTCCAATTTGCTTTTTTTTTCTCCACCGCTCACATCTGCTCAGAGCCCGCTCGCAGCCAGCTCGTTTTCCGCAAAGTCACCCAGACATCTCATGTTTACATGTGTAAGGCAACACCCGCCGTTTGATTCAATTTTCCCGAATAAATACAACAAACAGCCTCAACGCTTTGTTCATATACGAGGATCTCTCCTTTAGGATGTGCAGAAGACAAAATATCTTATTCACCCAATTTGCCTCATCAGTAGAACTGAAAAACTCTGCCGCCTTTCCTGTATTCTTCTGCTTTGTATTCAGCCAATTAATGGGCACGCTTGTTTCTTACCTAATAAAAAAAAAAAGGCACGAGCAAGCGGGGGAAATCTGGAAGGTGGTGAGGGAGGTCAGCGGGAGTGAAGTAGGTAAAAGCTTTGCGGGGGAACAAGGAGAAGAGGCGCTTTGTGCGGAAAAAAGAACAACTGTTAAGAGATTTTCGGGTGCCAGCATGTATTCTGCAAACATAATTACACTCCCATCCAAAACCACATTGATATCGACCTAGTCTCCAGCATTGTAATTGAAGAGAAGAGGCTTTTTAAGAGGGACACAAGAGAGCCTACCAACTGTCTGTAGGCAAGGACCAAAGACTGAACATGCTTAAGAACATGAATCAAAACGCCCGTGTTCGTGATCCAGTTCCAGTATCGCGCCTTACTTACGCTCTACAAAAGACACTTGACATTATAAAACACACAGAGCAAATTAATCTCTTCACACGTTTTGGGTGCTGCTCTGAGGCTGAATGTTTGACACACTAGTCTTTTAATCAGTGAAATTCCCACAGAGAGGAAGGCTGGTGCCGCGGCTCTGCGTGGGAGTCGCTGGATCGTACATCACAAAGTCTTCTTGTGGGTTACACCCCAGGGTGCCGTAGCGCTAATGCTTCAGACAGCGATGTATATGGATGGTCACATAGCTGCAGGCTGGAATACATTACAGACTACTTGCCACCGTGTCTCAGTGGACGGCTGTGAATCGCAAGAAATACACGGGAGCAGATGTTCACTCAACTTTGGCTTTAATTTTTCAACACGCACATGGCACAGAAGAATTCACAACTTTTACAGCCGAGAAATAGTCCACTTATCTGACAGACACGCGTCTTCATCAGCCTGTTGGTCCTAAGAGCCACCGCGTCTGCCCTGCTACAAGTCGGTGTGCTGTTGGCTGTCATTGGTGGATTTACCATTGACTGCAGTTGTTTTTGGTACTGCATTGGTATAGTTATTACTTCCACTATAGTACAACTTTTAAATCAGCTACTTGACAAATCTGACCCTTCTCGCCAACAACATTGTATCTGCAGACTAAATTGACACCTGTTGCTTAATCAGCGATAGCTTCCTAGCGTTGGCTAAGACTAGCTCGAGTTAGTTAAATTCTGTTTCTTGCCGAACCATTTCAAAACAATATATAAACACATATATAACATATTTAAAATATATATCAACCGAGGCTAAAGCGACATCTCAGGCAACAATTTAGTACCCTATGATCCATGATTATTTCCCAGAATAAATAGAGCAGCATTGTCCACGTAGGGTCGGGCTATTTACCCAAAGTACTACAATACTGATACAACCAAATGTCATTAAAATGTTAACAGAGTTGTAAACTTGTTATTTGGATCGTTACTGTCGAAAAATCTGCTTGCACAAGCAATGCTGTTTATGCCAAGTTGCGCAAACTCCACCATCCAACGCAAGTTTGTGTGCGCAAACTTCCGAACCACACCGAAAAAAGAGCAGAACACAACTCTGCATGACTCTGAATGACAAACAAAGTCATTCCTTAGACCTCTGATAAAGTAGCATCTTAGGCCCGACTAAGTGGATACTTGCATCTCAAAAGGTAGATTTCTTAACCTGTACCCCCACAAAATAATGTATAAGCAAATACATTTGGAAGTAATGCTTGGTTACCACTGCAGTGGGTAAATTAGTTAACTGACCATGCACGCTTACACTTTTTTTTGGTTTTGGAAACACTTACAAAAGACACCAGCCTCCAAACTCTTGAGCTATGGAGAATTGTTCTGATTTGAGACCCATACACCACCACTTCCGCCATGTGGAAAAGGTATGTGAACACTCAATTGGCTGTTGCAGGGTTGTGTCTGGTACTGTACCTCACTGTGCATAAACACACACACACAGACACACACAGAGGCAGAAACACACAGTAAGGACAAAGTGGCTTCATAACTGTATTCATTACTAATTCAACAGTCAACTGTAATGGGACTGTTTCATGTATAAATATTCACAAAAGGCAAGCAGAAGGCACCAGAGAGGCCATAGAATGCCGGAGCAAATGCATGCACATGAATAACCAGCACGGTTCAGACCCTGCTTTTCACTTTCACACTGAGTGCTGTGAATCGGCGTGTTCAGGGTTATATTCAAACATATCATTCACTAAAAACGAAAGCTTGTAATAGGTTTTGCATTTCATTCATGTTCCACATGTCATGGTAAGTGCACCGCCACGAGGCTTTGTGCAACAGTTTCGAGCAGTCAATTCACTTGGCGCACTTTCAAATGCTGTTGTGTTCCAGGAGTGTTCGGGGAAATAGCCTCACACGGGGCATGTTTTGACACAGGGGCTCAAGCTTGTCGCGGCACCATGTCAACAGATGACAGCATTTCTTATATGAAAACATAAACTACTTCTGTGTGTGTGTCTGTGTGTGCGTCCATGAGCGGCGATCGGCGAGGCAACCCTGAGTCACAAATAAACGTTCATTATCATCAGCCCGTCTTTGTTCGCGAGCAGCCGCGACAGGGCTGCAGAGAGCGAATGTGGTGGGTGGAGGAAAGATGCACACCCGGCCACAGCCCTCCCTCGCTTTAGGTGCGTGAACGGGGCTCGTTTAAGGCCCCGCTGATTGGCAAGAAGTTGGTTCCCCAGGATAGGCTGGTAAATTAGTTAATTAGCTCCAGCAGCTTCTTAATGAGATGCCTACACTGCTTCATCCTCGATCAGAGCAGGAGAGCCGGGGTAACACAGGTGGATCGCGCACGCAAACACACACTGCGCCCACTTTGTACGCACTTTCATTCCGTCCTGAACTGACACACGCATGAATATGTTGAGCTGGGGAATATGTGCAAATCACACACACGCGCACACAGTGGGCACCTTAGAGAGCCGCGTGAGGTTTTCAATTAATAGGCCAGGTGTTGTAACAGGTTGAGAGTGAAAGTGTGCGCGGGTGCTCAGGACAGCTCATCTATGTTAGCATTTAATTTTGGAGGCTCTTGAATTAACAGGCTCGTCTGAAGTAAATGAAAAGGATCTTATTTGCATACATGGATACTTTTGAGAGGAAAAAAAACGTGTGTGTGTGTGTTTATGTGAGTCTTTTTGGTGAATGACTCTATAGCTTGGCCTCTGTGTGGAAACCAGGTGGAGAAAAAGAGGTTGTTGGGAGGGGGGGGGGCATGGTTTGGAAGTGGCCCAGGCCGAGAGGTGGCCTGGCTGGGGAGGGAGGCAGGAACTCTCTGGGTCTGTATGTGGGGCCTTGCACCAGAGAGGAGGTGGAGCAGCAGAGGAGAGCAGGTGTAGCCCGGCTCTCACACTGTTCACGGCATCTGTTACTGGGCCAGTGAGTTACCGCGGCCAGCCTGTGTTTGGCATGCGTGCGTCCGTGCGTGTGTGCGCGAGTGGAGGAAGAGTGAAGTGCACGCATGAGTGAACTCGAATCTCTCTCACCACTCTGCTCGCTCTGCCTACGCCCGACTCACTCTCCCTCGGCCCTCTGCTGTCTGGGTTTATTTCGTGTGTGTGTGTGTCTGTGTGTGCGCGCGCTCATGTCAGGTGTCCTATCGCCTCTGACATTATCATGCTTTCCCTCCTGTCAATCACAGGTGACCCGGCCAACCATGTGGCTGACACGAGGCAGTCCCGTCCTTGACTTCTCCCTCCCTGTCATGCAAATTACTTTTGTTACCATTCATATAGCGTCTGTGTGTGTGTGTGTATGTGTGTGTGTGTGCGCGCGCTAGTGTTGGTGTATGTTTAAAGTATGAAACACGCTCTCCTGGCCCCAGGTGCTGTGTTAGCTAGGCTTGATGGGTTAATGTATTAGTGATGGCAGGGTGGAGGTGTAGTAGGAGTGAAGGTCAGTGGGGATCCAGAGGGCAGATGGGCCTTGGCGCCCAGCTGTGCCCCAGGAGGACCCGGCGTTTCTGGGAAAACCAAAGGGTATGTGGCAACAGAGCAGCCTGCCATGGAGAGGCCCAGGCCGGAGTAATGGGCTGAGGAAGTGGCAGGCAGCGAGGGGAACAATGAAATGATGCGACTATGAGCAGGGATACTTTGTGCATGGCGGTGGAAGCCTAGGGTATAAAAATGCTTATTCTGACTGCGGCATCTGGGGCTTTCCCTGAGATTCACGCCGGTGATGGCAAACAGATTGCTTTAGCTGATGATCCTGCCATGCTCACTTTACAGTACACACCTTGTTCCACATCTCGCAGCTGAATCTTTGAGGTGTCGAGCCCCTCCTACTCTAATTTCTTTCAGACTTATTTGTTTAGTTGTGGATATTCTGAAGAAAATATTTGTGAACATTTTTGTGTGTGTTTTGGGCTTGCTTTTTTCATGGCAACCAATATGATCTGAACACTTTACTAGTTTTATAATACTAGATTTGGGTATCACTTTTCAAAATATACGCAATTTCGGGCAATGTAAACGAGGGATCGGTATGAGGTCAGAGATAATAAAGGTGAGGGGAAAAAAACTGCATAGAGGTGCATCGAAATTAATCAAAAGAAAACTGCAACTGAATGAAAAACGTTAACAATGCTAGCTTACCTTATCTCAAATCAATGGTTTTGACAATGGAGACATTAAACACTACTTAAGAAAGCAGCACTGCCATTTACCATAAAACTCATCAAACGAGACACTATGATCTAGGCTATTTTAGCTACAAAAGCTATCGTAGTTAGCTAGCTAGCTAATCAGTCAATCTAATGAATTACATTCTGCTCACATCTAAAGACAGATTTCGTCTACATGACTCTTACTTTACCTTCATTTCTAAATATCAGGACGTGGGTTAAACATGTTTCAGACCAGAATTCGCAACTACAGGCTTGAACTGTGCTGATGTAGAGCAAAGTGCTCTCATCCCTCTGTTAATGGTTCTTGATGGAATTCATTTCACATTCATGCTTTCATGCACCCAGCGTCCCCAGTGTAAAAGAGACCTACGGTAGAGATGAAGGGATGTATGTTTCACACAACCTAAGTATGACTTGAAAGTCCATGAAAATGCTAAAACTTCAAGAAATAAAACAGAGACTAAACCAGCGAAATTTCAGCGCGATAAAAAATAAATAAATGTGGATTTAAATCAATACTGCCTCTACTCACGCAAATTAAAGAAGAGAAGGAATAGCAGGCAGTCCTTCAAAGCAACATTGGCAATTTGTGTGAAGTAAACGCAGCGATCCTACCCTCTTGCTGAAGTCACATAGCGCAGAAACGAGTGACAGACACCATATTACAAGTCGCTGTACCATCAGAAGGATTTTCAAGCTGTTTAAGGTATAAAAGTTATTTAATTTGGCTTTAAATATCCATGGCTGTCAAATTATGGGCCAAGAATATTTAATTTATACGCTTTCTTAACAGTCCTTACCTTAGGAGCTGCCCTTAGGGCTAGGATAATTTGTTGGCAGCTTTTACCTTTTCTAAAAAAAATTTATCTCAGTCTTAGAGAGAAAATTTGAAGAAAATGTCATCACAGCGTAGAGTTTCTTATAAGTTTTCCAACTCAGTCCTCAGCTTTGGATGGCTTAGTGAACATCACCACAGGTTTTTTCGGCATCCTTCACTTGGACAGAAGTGGTGTTTAACAGCCGCTACGCAGGTGGAAATCCACTGCAGGGAGAGGCAAAGACACAGGCAGCAGCCGAGAGCAGGAGGTAATGAAGCCACACAATGAGGCAATTTTGTCAGGGAGCAGCACGGAAAACCTCTCCATTTTCTAAACTGATGAACCTCCTGGCACCTGCTCTTTCCCCCATAACGCGCGGCCACATCAACTTCACACCTGCTCTCAGGAAATAATATATCACTCCAGAAAGCTGAGGTTTAAGGGTAAAAAGGAAGATGGGCACGGCTAACGTTCCAATTCAGACATTTCAAAATAACTCCTCTTTATATAAGATAGTATCCTTAATTGATGACATCCGAAAGTGCAGAAGCGTTCAGCGGTGGCTTCATCTGTTACAACTAAATGTGTCTGTGAGCGGTTGTGTGTTCGCGGCAAACAATGCGCGCACTTTCTGTGTGACTAACATCAAGAGGAACAAACACAGCCTACAGTGCAGCGGAATATTAAGCACTGTAGCATCCCGATGCCATATGTTGTTTATTATCTATGCGTGTTGGCTGCATGCAACGGGAGCTCAGAGGCTGTGTTAGTTTTTAGTCCACGCACACACACACACACACACACACACAGAAACATCACACCGAGTCACAGCAGAAACGAGCACAAATGCTGACTGCGTTTCTTTGCTTTGTGTTTACTCTCGCTAACAGCCCGTCTTTGTGAGCGTCAATCTGAACGTTAAGAAGCGCAAGATGCTATTGCCGGCTCCCCAAACAAGTCTGCCGTCCTCGAGGGAGAGCTAAGTCTCCCAGTTAGCCCCGCAGCGCCCGCGCGATGATTCAAACGGCTGTCATCCCCTCCGTAATGATGATCCATCCCCGGCTATTACCAGCCCATGGTTCCTCACTTACAGAGCTGATTGTTTGACATGTGAAACATACATCAGCATAATCTGGCCCATAACTCAGTTTTTAAAAGTCAGGCTGAAGTAAGGATTAAAAGAAAGAGGAGACGAGCAGGGGGGGGACGAACGCGGGAGAGGGGAGACGAGACGACGGAACAAAGGTAGTGGGAGTTGTTTGAGGAAGAGGGAGACAGGAAGGCAAACCTGCAACAGGGAGAAAACACCAGAGGTTCATAGATGTAGACGGAGTAACAGCGAGTGGAAAAGAAATATTTTGTTTTGGATCATCAGGGAACCAAACTGGAATGCCTGCCTAATAATTAATTTCCCTGTCATCCTGTCAGTCACATTAGCTTGATTATACCGGACGGAACATTCCGAATATCACACAGAGAGACTTTTTCACCGTCCCGACAGATTCACGAGAGAATCCAAAACTTTGTAATGTTTAAAGATATATAAAGACCACTGAGCTGGGGTGTCAATCAAAATTGTGACTTTGCTCAACAGCTCCTGGCTGTCCTAGAAAAGGAAGGAAACAAGAGGAATAAAGGTAGTGGAACGATTAACTGCTTTCTGCAGAATCCCATCTTCAACACATGGTCCTATTTGGGGCCTCTATAGGAATTTGAGACATCTGATTCAAGGAAAACAAGTACAACTAGGTAAAACACTGCAGAGCTAGCCTCCCAAAGCTTCCTGAACCGCCTGGTTCTCCAGGCAGCTGCGCCTGAAGTAGATCCGTAAGCTGTTAGCTGCAGTGGCTAATCTATCTGACTTGAAGAAGAGCATTTGAAAATGACTTGTGTAAAATACACTCAGATGTATACTTGTTTCTGTCTTTCCAAAATCTGTACCGTGCAGATCGTGGTTGAAAAATACCGAGTTTTACTTTCGGGAAATCTCCAATGAAGCTCAGCATACGTGCTCCTGTTGTATTCAGAATATTTGCACTCATCGATTGAATAAGCTCATACTTTATGTCCTATCTCGTGCAATGTGTGCACTATGTATTATTGGGGTTGTTTGGGCCCTTTTTAACCATAGACTAATTCTACTACATACATTACGTAACATGCAGTACATAGTGTCGATGTTTTCTGTATAATTCCTCGTGGTAATTTTTTTATATTTCTATATTTGATGTGAATTTCTAAGTCAGTTTATCTGGATGGTATAGCCCTTTATATATAGTCTCTTGGTACAGTACATGTTTGTTGTTTCTTATTACATCTTATTTTATTCTATTTTTATTTTATTTCTTTTTGGGGGGGGGGGCTTTTGTCCAGAGTGACTTGTACATACATTCATACACCGATGGCGGTGGCTGCCTTGCAAGGTGCCAACCAGCACATCAGGAGCAGTTTGGGGTTCAGTATCTTGCCCAAGGACACTTCGACATGCAGACCAGGGGAATCGAACCAGCAGCCATCCGACAACAAGACGCTGGCTCTACCCCTGAGCATCATCTTTTTCGGTAATACGTCATAATAACCATTATTAATAAACAGTAAATCCATAGTTAAACTTTAGTGTACAGCTGTTTCACTGTTAACAAGCAATGAAATGCTTTATAAATCATTTATCAAACAAACATTATTTGTGAAGTAGCAACTGATGTTTGTAATACTTTGTTGGTTAACAGTTAATAGAATAAATCCTACCTAGTTCATCCATAAAAAATATTTGGACGATTGCAATGTCTGATGTGACTGATGTTTATAAACCTTTATTATTGCTTGATAAATGGGTTAATAAAGCATTTCAAATAACTATTAACCAAAGTTGAATTCAACTCTAATTTGACCTCCTCCGTCAGTAAATGAGTCCGTCCCTGGGCGGTTCATTTATGGATGGATTCTATCGTTTTGAGCATCTCTCTGAAATCGCCCCTCACGGTGAATCGCGCTGTATTCCGGTGAAAGAAGCTTTTCCAAGCGAATAGAAAAAATCATGTAAAGCAAGCTGATGATGGCTCATAGCTGAAGCATGTTTGCTTTCTGCCCAAAATAAATAACAAAAGTAGCTGTCTGTGAGTGCCAGAGTTCTGTTTGCTTCTGTTTGTATCGTGCATTATCAGGCTGCCAGACAGCTTTGAAGGAGACATCATATTTGAATGTTTAATAAGTGTACGAGAGAGGATGTTCGAATGGTGAGGGTCTAATCCATCAGTGCACAGCCTGCGCGTTCACTCCGTCCCTGCAGAAATAAGGCCAAAACTGATAGACACAGACAGATAGCAGCGTTGCGGTGTACTTAACTGTATACTCAACAAGTTTCTGAGGTGTGAATCTACAGGAGACCGGGAGGAGGAGGAGGAGGAGGAGGAGGAGGAGGGGGGAGGGAGGGGGGGGAGAGAGCGTATCAAGGCCACGGACACACAGAGGACAAGCGGCGTCTGGGGAGCTGTCCGAATGCGTGTCTGTGATTCTGTTAATGTGCGTGTCAGTGCAGGTGGGCGTCCGTGTACATCTCACCTGCCCGCGGGAATGTGTGTCAATCCGTAAATGTGTGTGTGTGCTTGTGTGTGTGTGTGTGTGTGTGTGTGTGTGTGATGTGGGCCAGCTGAGGTGCTAATCCCCGCACAGAAAAAAAAATAGTGCGGCAGCCTGTCCTCCTTCTCAAAGTCACACTCTATACCACCCAACACACACACACACACACACACACACACACACACACACACACATGCACACACACTTAAGACACCACAATCTCTCCCCCCCCTCTCTCTCTCCCCACACATAGAGTCAAGAGGACTTTGCTCATCAATTCTGCTGGAGGTTGCTATGGAGACTGAGAGCAGTGTGTGTGCGTGCGAGTGTTTGCGAGAGGTGTGTGTGTCTTAATATCTTCTCTGGTCCTGTCAGGTCGCCTTTCGCACTGCTGTCTGGTCGTGGGACAGCACACACGCACGCACGCACACACACACATACACAAACACACACTCACTGAGGGCCTCCCTGCCGAAGCGTCGAGGAGGCATTTTTCACTTCCCTGAATACAAAATCGTGAATTTTACAAAGTAACAGTGTGTGAGTGTGTGTGTGTGTAGTTGTGTGTGTGTGTGTGTGTGTGTGTGTGAGGCAGAGCCATTTTAGAGTGGATTCGTCCTGTGTGCAAAGCATTCCAGCCTGCCTGTGCATGTGTGCGTGTGTGCGTGTGTGCGTGCGTGCGTGCGCGTGTGTGAGTGTTAAGCCTCTGCACTGAAGACGTATAACGCAGTAGATGGCGTATCTGCGGCGTGCATGCGCTCGGACAGCCACACGGAGCCTATACAGTGTAATTGTGCTCTAGATGAATGTCTGCTCCGGTGCACACTCCGAAGCCGCTCTGCAGGTTTTATTTTTAGCATCACAGGCAAATGCAGCCCCCTCTCCTCTCCTCTCCTCTCCTCTCCTCTCTCTCTCCCTCCTGCTCTCTGCCATCTCTCTCCCGCTGTCATTTCCCTCATCTCTCAAAATCTCTCCACCTATTCTGCGTGTGCGCATCCTGGCCGTAGCACACACACGGACACACACGGACACACACCTTTTCGTTGCGTAGAGTACGCTGAAGAAATGTGTTGCAGCATCAAAAAACAAAAAACAAAAATATGCTGGGAGCTCTGTAAAGAAGCCGTTCCACCTCTCCGCTCTCATCATCATTGTTAATGTCTGAATGAATGCATGGTCTTCACTTTCATGTCTCCCTCCCTCGCCTCTCGCAGAGGGATGTAAAAAGCCCACTTGGGCGGAGGTGTCGCGCGTATATACTGTAAGCATGTCTGCCGCCCGAGACATCCGAGGCAAGGTCAAGCGCTCGGTGGCCCCGGCGAAGCTTTTCATTACATATTGAACTCTGCAGAATTCCCCGCAGAGACCGCCTGCTGCTCCCCCACATCCCCCCCACCCTTCCCTCGGCTGTTCGCTGCCTGTCTGGGTGCAGACAGGTAAATTTCCACATTAGCATACGGATGGAGTCAGGCGTGTTCTGCTGTGTGAACGATTCCGTGGCGGTTAGCATTTGCGTAGCGCTGGCAGGGCTGGACAGGCGGCTGTTAAATAAGGGGTGTCGGCGGAGACGGAGAGAGAAAAGATCACGTCTCTCAATCAGCCGGCTGGGGGAAAAAAAAAAAAAAGAGACTGAGAAGGTTGATTTCTCTTCCCTGACCTCTATTACTGTCATTCCTGTCTTTTCTGTGCTTGATTTCTTTTAGATTGTTTTCTTATATGCCCTCATGCAAGCACGATGCACGCATGAAAAAGGGGAAGCAAGTTGGCCGTGATTAAACATAACCCCAAACGTTCCGCAATTAAAAGCATGACGCAGAAATATGTATAAAAAAAGGAGAGAAGAAAATCCAAGTTGAGAGTCGGATTCCTTCTCTCAAAACATGCTTCTTTGAACTATTCGTATCAGAAGACAGGAAGTAACTGTCCTGGCCGGGGTTGTAAACTCTCCAAACGGGATGCTCTGAAGGGTTTGAAAGTGGATGCATTGAGGGCCGAGCTGCCACGGGGGGAAAATGAGATCTAAACAGGCAGCAGAAGTAGCAACGCGCTGAGCAGAGAGAAAAAAAAAAAGGGGAGAAGAGTTGGAGTCTGGGATGAAGGGATGGTGGAGGAGCTGAAGGCCAACGTAGTCATAGCGGGTGGGGGAGTCGGACCAATTTGAACGTCATACTCGTATAAAATGACGCGACACCTCTCTGCACTCCGAGCCACTCTACAATCCACATGAAGGTCCCATCCAACTGTCGCACAAAACCAGGCTCCCTTTTGCTTCCACTTCAACTAGTAACGCATCTACAGTTCGTTTGGAGTTCAGACCGTATCAATGATGTTTTGTCATCCAAGTGAGATTTTCTCTCACCTCGCTCCACAGGGAGGTCAGGGGCCACTAACAGGAGCTCAGCAGCACTCACACAGCAGGGATACTCAACGTCACGTTCACTCAAGTACCGTTCTTAAGTAGAGTTTTGGGGGACTTTCACTTCACTACATTTTGGAGGCAGATATTATACTTGTTTACTCGCTATATATTCATTTAAGAACTTTAGTTGCTAGTTAATTTTCAGATTATATGCCGTAACACCTGACTCCAATCATCAGAAAGAATGCTGAGTATCGGATCTGATTACTGGCCAGGTCGATAATCCACCATCCCATAATATACAATACAGCACACTTAAATATGTGTATAATTCACTTTTACTTATTTAATGTAAAGTAGATACTTAAAGACTTTTACTCATGTGGTATTTGTTTCAGCGACTTTCACTTTTACCGAATAAATATTTTAGCACGCCATCTTTACTTCTACTCAAGTATGACTTTTGGGTTCTTTACACAAGTTGGGAAGGAGTTGGGAATGAGTCACAATAATCAACTGCATTACACATTGGACTTTTATAGCACATTCCTCTGTGTCATAGACCATAGCTATTATTATTAAAAAACTATTAAAAATAAATAAGACACAGAGGAATGACTTCACATCCATGAACAGGGACACTGTCGACCCCCAAATTCAGCCAACATGCCTGTTGTTCCACAGAGATACTCCTGCTGCTGCCACTGCTGAACACACTGATCTAGCATTTCTAGCTAGCTGACATCAGACTCTCCGTGTTTCCTTCTCTATTTCAACTAGCATTTCTGTATAACTAGCCTTGCTTCCTGCGCGGGTGACACAACATCACACTTCTGAAACGTGTTCATTCGTTTTCTGCATCCAGACTTCAAGTCGAGCAACAGAGTCTCTCTTTTGCAATCTGTTGCTTTCCAGATAGGGTTTGGGCACGGCCGGTTTTTAAAAGGGCCGGCTTTAAGTCTTAATTAGCAGCAGTGCATTTAAATGAACTCCAGCTGTAATCATTTATATGATCAGGGGCATTAAACACCATGCCAAATTGAAAACATACGGCGCTGGAAAACTTTCCAGCCCTCGCGGTAATTTGTTAACCGAGACCGCAAAATCTAACTTCTGCGCTGCTGACGGAGGCTATAAAGGAGCCGATCAATCAATTTGCACCTATAACCTCCGTGAGAAGCGGGAGGGGGTGGGGGCGGGGGTGGGGCGGGGGTCTGACACAGATAATCTCATGCGAAGATAACCCTTTTTTTCAGTTTGGCAGGCAGGCAGTGTTGAGTTTGCATTTCACATGACCACATCTAGCTCCTGTATCAATAATTCCTGCGTTGCCCTTCCAAATCAGCATGTCAGGTTGCTGAAGCAGGAACACAAACACGGTAGGAGCCCCGCGCCGTGTATCCACAGGGCCGACATTGACATGCACGAACGCGCGCGGCTACACGTGCTCGACGCGCACCGACCCTCCGAAACGCACAAACACACATTTTCCCTTCCCTCATACTGGCCTCTCTGTGCCTCTCTCCGTGGAGGGAAAGAGCCATCCATCATATAGGGTGCACGGGGCGAAAGATTACTCACATTTCTCCCAATCACGGCCAAATTGCACTGGATGGCTCTCATATTTGGGAGATAGCTGCGGCTTTCTCTTTGCATACAAATGACAAAAGTCCCCCTCTCAATTTTCCTTCTCCTTGACTCAGAGAAAGTGATGAGAGTGCCACAGATAGAGGGGGGGGGACGAGAGGAGAAAACGCAACAGATGCCAGCAGACCTGTGATGGAATTCACAAACTCACGAGAGAAGATAAATAAGTCCTATCTCGTGCACATCCAGCGACGGGATTAATCTCAGAGGATCTAGAGCCATTATCTCACTTCTTCGTTGAATCTAATTCTGTGAAAAAAAGAAAAGTAAAAAAAAAAAATTTGGGAGGGAGCCGCTCATATATCTGACTCATTTTATCCTCTCTGAAAACTAAACTTCTGTTGGTAATCCACTTATTTGGATTCCTTCTGAACAGGATTATTTTTGTCCGTGTAAAACTCCACGTACCCGGCTCGAGCTGGGATAAAAAAGACTCCGACACAAAGGCAGTTCCGCAGTCTACAGCGCGATGGGCTGCGCTGTAAGAATTGGTCTCATTTTGAAGCCTGTTTCGGGGCAATCAGCAGCTGTCGCGAATGAAACGAGATAATAAACTGATCTGAGAATAAACAGAACAAAGTCACAAGAACGGGAGATTCTGCCTTATTCCATTAATGTCTGGCCACGATTTCTATCAGGAGGGATGACAATGTAGTCGCCAAAGTAATTTCCTATGAGATATATATATATATATATATATGAGAACACTCACCGTCGCTGGAACGAAGCCAGGTGAGGTGAGAAAACACATGTGGTCTGACAGACAAACAAGCCAACAGTTTAGCCAGAACATTGAAAGCACTTCATCAGGAGGCAGAAAAACACCCGGACGATGTTAATAATTTGTGAATGTTTGACCATCTGCAGAGAGTGGAGTAGGCCAGACTACTATCAGATCAAAGTTGGTTACCTTGAACTTAAAAACGGTCTTTGGGAAGAAAGGAATGATCGGCATAAACAAAAAACAAGACCAAGGTTTTAAACCAATACTAAATCATCCGTCGATTCCTCACCACTGCTCGGTAAGCACCACCGGAATGTGAACGCAAAGAAACAACCCTCCCGCCTCGCGCTGGTTTCGCGGTAGCTTCGAGGTTCTCTGGTTGTAGTCACGTTTTACATTGCATTCCGTTATCCACTTGTAGCGGAAACGCTGATGAACCCAATAAAGACGCATTGAAAGGCAAACACTTAAGGTAATTACATGCAAATGAAAATCTGTCATCATTGTGCGGGCTGTGTAAGAGCGCCCCGAAAAACAACACAGAAGCGTCCTTTTTAAAAAAAAACAAAGAAAAAAAAAAAAAAACAGAAGAAGAAACAAACCAAATCAAAGCGAGGCAGCCGGTTCTGCAACAGCTTCCAGCAGCCCACTCTCTCCTCGGCTAATGAAATATCTAATGCACTTAGTTTCCTTTAGTTAGCACCTGCCTCCTCAGAGGCATGTTCCTCCTCTCCAAGCTAAATGACTTGGTCTCAATGGAGCGAGACAGAGCGCGGTGAGTAACAAAGAGGAGAAGTCGAGTGTATTTTCAGGGAAAAGGATGACGAGCTCGTGCTGGAGAGCTGAGGTGACAGATGATACTTTTCTTTTTTTTTTTTTCCCCAAACCTTGCTATGGAAGGGTTCCACTGCACTTACTGCACTCGGCCTGTAAAGCCACCTTCACTACTTTCCAAATCCCCTCGCTTTCAGTGTGCTGTGTGCGGTGGTAACAGCTCAAGAGTGCATCATAACCAGGACTGAAACACTCTGTAAAGGCATTTTCCTTTTTACAATCCCCCTGCTCTTTGTGGAATGAATTATACAGCTGCGACACAGACATCTAGAGGTTGGAGGCGCCGGGCGAGGGGGCGCGCAGTTAAAATGAGGAACTGTGAGGTGCATTTCTGTGTCAGTAAAAACGCCAGATCTGTATCTGATTTGCATGCTTGTTCCCGTCTCTGCATTCACTCCAGCAAAGAGTTACCGGCCAAGTATAACTTGAGACCGAAATGGAGGACATATAACAGAGCAGTGGTCACATGGTGAGAAGCTCAAAGGTAGCGCAGGACTATAAATCTATTCAAAGTGTGAGATTGTGAGTATTGATTTGATATGCCCGGTAACATGGAGAGGAACACAGAACTCTGACTGCTTCTAATAAGAGGGTGATAGAACATGTTAAATCTTAATGATCATAGACTTTTTTTTTTTTTGACAAGCTGTGAAAGCACTGTGGGTAATTATTCACACAAAATTACAAAAACTAATTATTAGAACAATGGAAAAAAAAAAACAAAAAACTGTTAATGTTTTTTTCTCCGAGCAAATTGAACGTTTCTTATTTCGTGCTTTTTGGTCTACAGCAATTATCTGTAATTTGTCTTCTTCAGACAAAAAAAAAAAAAAAAAAGGCTGGTTGTCGATTATCGCAGCATATCCACAGACACAATACTCGTATATGTTTGTGTGAAAAAAAAAAAAAGAAGTACTGGTGACATGAATACAGTGCATCTTTTGTAGTGGTGGGGTTAGCGTATAACAGTTACCAGTCATTTTGTGAACCCTTGGCTTTCAAAGAAAGCAAAACAATTACACAATCAGAGCGTTTTCGACCGGAATAATCAACAAAGGAAATCCATGAGAGAGTAAGCTCTCATGATCGGCGCCTGCGCTTGGTTGTCATTAGATTGATGAATTCTGTCGATGTCATCCATCAGGGAGTCCGCCGAGTGAAATCGACTTGCACGTGTGCGCAAATGACTGTTTTTGTGTTTGGAGAGAGGGAAGATCTCAGATTGAATATATTATTGTGATTCTAGATAACGTGATTATCTTGCTGCGAGGGGAGTGTATGCAGTGATTCTGTAAAAAAAAAAAAGTAAAAAATAAGTAAATAAAAAAGACATCCGGCTCACTTACCGAGCACGCCGAGCCGGTAGTTCATGGTCACCACGATCACGTTGCCGTAGGCGGCCAGGACGCTGGCATCGAACATGTTTCCGGTGCCTTCCATGTAGGAGCCTCCGTGGATAAACAGCATCACCGGCTTCTTCCTGCGGTCACGAATATCTACACACACACACACAAACACACACACACAGGAGAGAGCGGGGAAAAGTCAATAACTGTATTTACGCCTCTCATATTCTCTTTGATCACATATTGTGTAAGATCATAATATACTGAGCAAACAGCAAATAGCAGGGCCGGATGAAAAAAAAAAAAAAAAAAGCCTGAGACTGCACTGTTCCCTGCAGCTGGATGTCAGCTCTCAAAAAAAAAAAAAAAAAAAAGAGCTCGAGGTAATTTAGATTTCAGGCGATGATTCTGGCGACAGGCGACGAGAAAGGCACCAGCACAGGAATCTAATCAAATGTTTCCTTGTGATTACAGCGATGACGCTCGAAGAAAAATCCCTTCAGCGTAGCATATTAAAGCTAACCTGTACATCGCTTCCCCTGACTGCCTTTATTCTAAACTGAGGCTCAGATTGACCGAGACGTGTGCAGTTGATCCCACCTGTGTAAGGCTATCAAAGCACGGCAGCGAGGGCGGGTACGCAGATAGCAAGTTTAACGGGCAAATGTGACGACAGAACTGTGCACAGCGGCTCGATTTGCTGCGAGAGCTCATCGCGTTGGTGTCAAAAGCTCGACCCAAAGAGCACTCTGTCGTGAGGGAGAGGTGTTTTAACAGCGTATAAAATGGCGCTCTGGGACAACACAGCAAACACACCGGGCAGCACGAGTGCAATTCACAGATAAAAAAAAAATTAATAAAAAAAAAAGTCCCCAGTTTGACATGAGGAGCCATATTAAAGCCAAGTCTGCAAGGAGCAAAGCGGATGTCTGGAGACCATTCTGTGCACAATCAACCGATAATAAAAGGCCACTAGCTCTTAATATATCATGTCTGCTGTGAATTTCCATAATTTCCTCATTTTTATTTTGCACCTTGGAACTTGGAACTCCCATAAATGCAAATTGCAAGGCGCCCTGAGCTGCCGGGACAGCTATATCAACCTATTTCTAGGTCAATTCCCCTGTGGGGACTTTCCGGAAAACACAGCTTTCTTGCATGCTATCATTTTTGCTCAGGCACAAATTGTTGGAGGATCCACCTTAAGGTATGAAAAGTAGAAGATATGCGAAAAGCTCCACGTGAAAATGGCATTTCTATTACTGGAAAACATGGCATACGTTTCAGTTTAAAGTTGGTCTCTAAGTCATTTAAGCGAGCACCTTTTAAGTGGATGCAGTTAGATTTGAAGACCATCTTTTATTGGTGGCAATAAAAGAGTTATTATTATTGTAGATGTGTTTCACTTTGTCTTCTCTTTTCTTTATTTTCCTCTCGTGATTGAAAAAAGTCAAAATCGAGCCCTGTTTCCACTTCAACTCCTGCCTACTCACTTGAAAATTACACTGAATATCTTATCAAATACCCTGTGATTGTGGATTGTTTCGGGTGATGATACGATGATAAAGTCTGGCATCAGTCTGTAAAAAAAAAATGCATGCAGATCATTTTCAAACTCGCATCCGGTCAGAGTCAGCCACGAGATGCTTCGCCGCGCGCCTGCTACTACAGCGCTGTGCGCGGGGAGGACGGTCCCTGATGGGCCCTCGTTGGCCTTTGAACCAGGCTCCCAGCTGACTGGGAGCAGCGATACTCCTGCCTGCCAGGAACCTACGGTAGCATATGGCACACAAGACTTAGAAGTGTGGCACAGTGACAGCCCCTGTTGGCTTCTGTGCGTGTGTGTGCTCGTGTGTGTGTGTGTGTGTGTGTGTGCAGGCTTGGGGATATGAGAGAGCAGTAGTGCAGCAGTGCAGAACAACCACATAAATAACCACTACAGCATCTGTTAGAAGCAAAGAGAGGAGGAGGTTGTATACATATATACATATATATATATATACATATATATGTATATGTATATGTATATATATATATACATATACATATACATATATATGAATGTGTGTGTGTGCGTGT
The DNA here is from genome assembly GCF_900880675.1 of Sparus aurata. NCBI lineage: Eukaryota > Metazoa > Chordata > Actinopteri > Spariformes > Sparidae > Sparus > Sparus aurata. Next base: position 28,514,911 of record NC_044196.1, on the reverse strand, counting down.
GCGAAGTACCTGCTGAATCATGCATCACATTTTTCACACAGCACACACACCCTCTAACACCAGCGTACACAAGGGTATCACACACACATGCACTGGATATTTAATACACAACCATGACGCTGAAGTCAGTGCATCAGTCTGGCACACACACTCACGCTGGGGAGAGAGAAATTTACAGGCAGCTGCAATGGAGAGTCGCTATGGCAACTGCTTCACTTCCACTTGTTTCTCCCTCTCCCTCTCCCTCTCCCAGTCTCTCACTCTCCCAACATGACCCGCTCTCACGTGGACAAAGTCTCATTGACTGTTGCCGCGGCAACATATCGCTCTCATGCATCTCCAACCCCGTGATGCCCTTCGCCACGTCTCTACCTGCATCTCATTTCATTAGCGGCGAATGACAGCATGCAGGCTTTCCCATGCACGGAGCTCTGCATTCGGGCACCAGGAGATGAAGACTGACAGCCACTGGCATCGTGGGAGACAGAATGCAGATGCACCGATGCACCCACCCACACCCACATAAGAGACAAACACACGCCAAGCAGGCTGTCACAGTTGACCTGTAGACTCTGCGTCCATGGATCAGTTACAGGGCGAATCGTTCTGGCACAGTGACAGACAGGACCGAGGCCCTTGGGGGCTACAGGCTTTCTATCTCTCGCTCCTCCTGTCTCGGGCTCTCTGTCTCTCTCTGCCTCCGGCTTTGTTGTGTTTCCACCGCGACAAAAAGTTTAGCATGCAGTGCCCGCAGATGGAAGGGTGGTTTGGTACACAGCCTCAGGAGTCACATGTGATCCCGATGTGGGATGAACTACAAAAGGCACCAACAGACCTGTAGGGCTCCATCATTTATCTCTTCAAAACATGTACATGTAAAGCAGCTAAGAGTGCTAAGCTAATCAGATCATCAGTTCTATGAGGACAGCGTGTGGTGTATAACATTTCTATCATTTACATTGCATCCTCACAATGCGCAAGAAGAAGAAGTTGTCTATACCACGTGCTGTGCCATGGAAGCGGTTTGGGAAACAGGACTGATTCCAGAATATGCTGCTCATGCAAAGCCACAAAAATCCTGGACATCCTATGCTGGCTTATTGACAGATGGTAAACACTTCCACATAGGCGGACAGAGGCTTATGCATTATGACAAGCCTGGGCATGCATTGGATTGCGTTGCACTACAGTTCACATGTCTAACTAAAGGAACAGCAGTGATGGAAAGTAAGATTTACTTCAGGACTTATCACCTATGTGCAGTTTTAAAATATTTTACTGAAGTGAGTATTACATTTCATGCCCATTTGCTTCTATCCCTTTTACAAAAAATAGGAGAGTATTCCTGTACTCTCCACTACATGTATCTGGCTGTGAAAATTAACTTTTTATACACAAATCATCTAACATTAACATTGAACTTGAATATTTCGGCCTCTTAACACTCTCTTACTCACTCGAGCACTGTGTTACAGAGAAATAGATTGCTAACAGTATGAAAAGTTATTGTAAATATAAAATAAAAGTATTAAAGGATGAAACTTTTGTCTTTTCAGTCATTTTTCATCACATACCATTATATGGAGTCTAAAGGTTTGACATCAAACTGATAATTATATACCATTAATTGGTCATCTTCCGATGTTTTTACATTTACCTCCTTATATACAGTAGCTTTCATTAGTAGCAGCAGAGCCCACCATTATTTTGTGGGATTCAAAGGGTTAGGCGTTCACAACAGATCGCATGCATGTTCTCCAGTGTTATCAGTCAGGTGTCCAACACACAAATTTTAACCAATTTTCAAAAATTGTCAAAAGACGGTACAGACTATTGAAATGCAAAAATATCATAGAGATTAAAAGCTGATGGCGCCATTAAAACCTCTGGAGATGAAACTGTGGAAAACAATGTGAAAGTGTGATGGAAATATTGAATTTCTGTTTGTCTCCATGTAATTATTTAAAGAAGGGTCATCATTGTTCCACATGGATCTGACGTTTGCAGCTGCTGCTATCATCAGTCTCTACGCTGGAGCAGAAGTTCAGTGGACGCTGAAGTCACGGTCGACTCCCTCGGTCTGCCATTTCACTTCGCTGCTCAGCTAAGATTAACACATTTTTTTGTAACTATTTCATTGGAGCATTTCTTTTGGAAATTGAAATGTGAATTAAAAACAGATAAATGGTGAGGCATTAACTGTTGGTCACTGATGACTCCCGCTGCTGTACCAGAGTTGAGTTTTAAAGTGTTAAAGTGTGAAATTAGTGCCACTGGCCATCACAGCTGCTGCTACTTCACAATGAAAAAAAAAAAGCCTTTTACATTTCTTTTTTCTATTGTGGCATTTCAAATTTTTTTTTTTTTTCGAGCAGAAAGACGTGAATTACTGCTGACAGGGAATATTAAATAAGTGACAGGCTCTGCTCGTTCGTCAGAACAATAACAAGACCTCGACGACAACCCCAGAACACTTAAGAACGAGGGGGGGAAACAATGACTAACCAGAAACCAAAATTGAAAAGGTGAACAAAATTAAATAACTGAACAATGCCAATCAAAACATTGGCTCTGCTCAGCAAACACAAACAACGACTGCAAAAACAAAGGGAGATGGCAGGGAGCAGGGAGGGCGGGTACCCTGAGGAGCTTAGCGTGGATGCTGATCCTTTCAAGCAGAACGGAGACAATGAGACGATTAGGCCTAAACTTGTGTCGAGTGTTCCAGTTTAGCACACCGCCCACCGGTTGCCCTCAGAGACGCCACCCTCCGGTTTCCCCCGATGAGAGGCGGGCTCCTTCGCCTCCACCCTGTTATCTGCCGACTGATTAGTCACCAGGATGATGCGTGGTCCACGCATCGCGCGTTTCACCGCCCGGGTGTCGATTTTCTGAGAATTGACGTGTGCTGTCAGCAATCATCGACAGATCCAGCCGAGATGGAGAGAGACGGCTGCTATGAACTCAGGCCTTACATTGTAAATTTATATTTTTCTAGCTGATTTGTTATGAGCAGCTGAGGGTAAATTGAGGATTAACCTCAGCCACATCCGGTCTGACTTGGTTTTCCTGGGAGCGATAACAGCCGAGAGATGTTCGAGGGCTCCGTGCGGAGGACACGGTGTTTAAGAAGCATATATTACTCCTTAACAGCAGAGAGAGCGCCAGGGCCTGCTGAGATATCATCTTGCCATACGTTAAACTGAGCATGGAGAGACGGAGGCGAAGCGCCCCTCTCCTCACAGAGAGCCGTAATTAAAAAGATATTGAATCACGTCGGGTTAAAACGACAACTCAAAAGGGAATAACGCAGCACCAGGAAATTTCATACATTCTCCAAATTAGCATTTTCATTTCCCCACCATATGGGCTCAACTTTTTTTCCACTATTTCTATTTTCATTTTCATTAGTATGGAGAGGTCAGCGAGGGTGTGTGTGCACAAGCACATGTGGGTGCGAGGTGGAGATAAATATTGACCTTTTACGCTGAGGTTCCAAGCTGTAATAACAGGGAAATTGCTCATAGCAAATGATGAACTGTCATCTGTGTGCAAATACACAGAGGCTCTTTGTACTAGTGGTCCAATTAACAGAAAGGTTAGAGAGTGTCGAAAATATTGTAACAGTGTAATGGAAGGAATACATTGGTGGGTATTTTGTTGTATTTCTGAGTCCTGTATTTTTGGTCATGATGGATTGGAATTATTACAAGCAGCTTATCTTCAATGTGCAAGTCAAGTTGTGTTGGAAATGTGTGGATATACATGGACAGTGTATTTGGAATGAGGCTTTTTTTTTCTATATATGCAACACATCCTCATCATTAAGAAAATTTTTATTGGAGATAGAGCAGCAACAATTAATTGACTAATTGACTGATTGAAATATTAAGATTTAACATAATCGATTAATAATTTTCCATCATTTTTCGAGCAAAAATCTCAAACATTTGCTGGTTCGAGCTTCACACATGCACTGTGAGGACTAAGGAGTCATTAGCCTTTGGACTGACAAAGAACGGATTCAAGACATCACACTGGGCTCTGGGAAATTGTCAGCAATTTTTTGATCAGCAGATGAATCAGTAATGAAAGTGACTGTTAGTTGTAGCCATAATTAAAAAAAAAAAACTTGAAAGTTTAAGACCAAAACCCCGTTATTACTGTCCATGTAAACGTATCTGCTCCTTATTCACAAGAAAAGTCTTAAAAAGCTTAATATGTTGGTTAAAAAACAATATATTTAGATCATGTGTCAAATATTATTGATTGATCAATACTGTATGGATGCCAGTTTGAAGTGACGGATTTAAAAATAAAGTTGGCATCAAAGATCTTATCGAGAAAAAACAAAAGGGACTTGAGTGAGTCGTGAGAAACCTCAAGTGAACTGCATTCAGACACAAAAACACAGACACAAACTGTTCTGTCATCTAATTGTGCGGCTGTCTATCTCAAATTAGTGTGTGTGTGTGTGTGTGTGTGTGTGTGTGTGTGAGAGAGTCAGTGGGAGGTCAATAGCGGGCTGATGTGATAGAGGGCTGGAGGTGGATACGGACACAGGGTGATGAATGGGATGTGATGAGATGCAGAGCAGCAGAGCTGGCCTATAGGCCACCGAGTGGGGCTAAGGCTTAATCGTTAGAGCACAATGGATCAAGGCAAAGGCCACGCTGATTGCATCTGGGACATGTGTGTGTGGTGTGACCATGCACTGGTATTATAATACTTCTGAGAGCCAGCTGTGGATATGAGTACAGAGCTTTTTTTTAATGGGAAGTAAGGGCATTTCAATAAGGCATTTTACATTTGGGGAAAGACTAAATAACAACACGTGTGTGTTTTGCTTGTTTTTACTCATTAACACACAGGGTGACGGACGAACATCAATACAGAAAGAAAATCAACCAGCATGTTAAACTTGCTTACCATTTCACTTTTATTTATTCATCCTACTTATTTATTGATTGTTTTTTTTTTTTTGTCAAACTTACATTACTGTAGTAGAGGAGTGCAGCTGACACCAGGTACTGCTATAAAATCTCTTCTTGGACGGTGCATTCAAGTGCTAACAGAATGCTCTGACACTCAAGACCTGCTGCTAGACAGTATTTCATTAACAAAATACCCTTTCCGAAAATCAAACCCAACACACAAACAAGAGAAGTGAACAAGAGCCGGTCCCGTAGGCCGTGATGAATGTCTCGCTTTGGAAGGTGTGCCTTCCTGGCAGCTGGCTCTCGAGCGCGAGTCCCACTGTACTGCGAGCCTCTTAACACCCCGCTCAAAGTGTGCATAATTATATGAAGATAATTAACGATTATATTGCCTTGTAAAAAGATTATTGCGTCTTTAAGCTTTTTGGATCAAACAGGTCTATTGTTAACAATATCTAAACCCTACAAATACCTGCTGTGACACATTATTAGAGTCTGATGTACAGCTTGAATGCATCGGTCCACTGCTTTCCATTTTGCGCATGGACATATGGTATGTGCCTGCCTGCCTGTCAGGGGTTTATGGGAGGATAATCATATTAAGGGGAATAGATACATGCACTGACAGAGAAGCTTTGCCCAGTGTGTGTGCTGGCAGATATCCATGGGACATATATATGTATTACATGTAGTGCAGCTTATTCGATGGTTGTAGGTGGAATAAAGGCTTACATTTACTTTTGTTGACGGCGCTGACAGTTATAGGTGTGACCAGAACATAATGTCTTGTTTGTGAGATTGTCAAGAAGTCTACATGACTCATATGCATTGACAGTTCGTTGGGTTTTCGCCTGTGTCCATTTGATGGAAGGTTTTTCTTGGTTTGTCAGCAGGATTATACAAAAACTATACAGTGGATTTCTACTAAACTTGGTTGAAGGATAGGTCTCAGTCCAGAATAGACATTATTAACTTTTGGTACAGATCCAGGAATTCTAGTGTCACTACCTTTGACATTGGGAGATATTGGACATTTTTTGTTGATTCGATGGCTGGTATCGAGGACTGGGTACAATTCGATGTTGATTTTGATAAAAATCCAGAATCTTTACAATTTACATGTGCTTTCATAGAGAGTAGTCTTTTTTCAGTTGCTATATGGTAACACATTGGGATAGAAACCCGCAATGACCACAGCTAAATGGAGAATATCCATGTGCATTGTTTTGCTGTCATAGTGGTAGGCTGTTGTGGCTTTATTCATGGTTCAGCAGTTATGGGTGGTATAGGATTTAGAGTGATACAGGGCTATGGAGTTTGATATTAGGTTTGAGTGAATCAAAGGTTACTGCCTCACGTTGCTTTGACTGATTGACACACTTTATATTTGAATCATGCTTGAGTTGCATGTCGGGGTGGATGGTGGTCGTACAGAGTGCACGACTGTCACGCCAACCATACATGTGTCGGTGAGCAAGGGCGCTGACGCAAAGCAATACCGAGGGCTTTTGCGTGCCTATACTTTTTTTTTTTTTTTTTTCCGCACAGAAAATGTGATTCATATCCAATTAAACCAATAAATGGTAGAGAAGCTGACAGCTCCACCACCTCCACACTGGTCTTTGCACAAACCGAGGGGGACACACACAGTCAGCACACACCAAGTGCTCCTCCTTGTTGCCTCTGTTCTCTCTGTCTGCCTGAGCTTATAACACCGGGGCTGTGGGGACCAGCATGGAGTTTGGATGATCCTAGCTGCTGTTCTGTTTGTACTCTGTCTACACCGACTCCACCGCCTGTGACAGCAAACAGCAAACACCCACCTCGCAGCTCAATATGCTTCAGACCGGCAACCCATCCAGCCTGAAAATAAAACAAACAGCTCCCGCTCAAAGGTGTCACATGTGTCTACAGTGTCTATGTGGCGCGCTACAGCAATTATCTCGGCCACTGTATACTTAAAACGTTGGCCGAACTGAATTTCGGCTCGGTTTAATGGCAGGAAAGCACATTTCAAAACTGAGAAAAGCAGTCGAAACACACTAAAAAGAGACAAACAAGCTCTCTGTCAAGACTTTAGATATAGCGAGCTACTTATTAGCGCAGCTGATGCGACGTGCCGAGACATCTGCACCCTTTACTCCTTTGTATTTTGAGCTCGGCAACTCCTCCGTCTACTTCCCGTTCCTCAATTCAGACGACGGCGCTTCTCCTTTTCCTCGGCAGATTAAGTGTGGGCGAGGTGAAAAGAAGCAGGGCGAGGGAAAAAAATAAAATAAAATAAAAAAGACGAGCAGGACCGCCGGGAATATCCGCCCTGGCCTGTCTTACAACAACATGCTCTTATTAGACTCAATAACGTCTCCAAAATGACTCCTCTGTAATTTTCCCTCGCTGTCCATCTATCGTTTTTTTGTTTTTTTTCCTCTCTCCACTCTCGCCACCTCTCTGCCTCCCACTCCTGCCACCGGCAAGTGCTCTCTCCACTTCCTGTCTCGCTTCCTGTTGCTCTTCATCTATCTCGGATTCTTGATCTTTCGCTCCTCGCGCTCGTCCTCCAGCAGTCGCCGCCGCCCCGGCCCCTCTCATCCTCTGTCATCCTCTCCACTTGTTTGTTTTCTGATCTCCATTTTCTCTGTGATAGCCCCTTTTCTTTTCATCTCTAGCTCTTTCTCCCCTCCGTCTTAATCTGCCACTGGCTTGCCTCTCGCCGCGAGAGTCTATTTGTAACCTCTCTCCTACCTCGGCTCCGAGCCCAGCGTGTTCAAGCTACTTGTTTTTATTCCAATTGCGCTGAGCAGTCTTCCTTTTTCTTTTTTCTTCTCTCGTTCCTCTCCCTATTTGTCTTCCTCTATCTGCTTCTCATCTCTCTGTCATAGGATTTTGTCGCACTTCTACTGTTAAATTATCTCTCTCGGCCTCTCCGCTCCCCCATCAGTGTTATAAATAATGGTCGGATTAGGCTGACTTTTTGTTTTGCTCACTATTAGGGAGCGGATCAATTCCACAAATTGAGTGGATGGGGAAGCGAATACGACACACACACCCACACACACACACACACACAAAGCCCCTCTGTCCTCCAAAATGCCACAGTGACAAAGACGACACAAACACAGACATTGTCCTTGTTTTCCCACCGCTGCCTCTCTCTCTAACCCCCCATGACTGTTTTCTTCTCTTCCGTTTTCCACATCCTTTTCTTTCAGCCTTAAGCCTTTTGGACTCCAGTTGACCTCTCCTCTTCCTTTCTTTCCTCTCCATTCCTTTCTGCTTTTCTTTATCGCCACTGTCTTTATGTTTGGCTCTGGGTTTGTTTGACTGGGTTTGTGTGCGTTTTAAGATAACAAAATCTTGACGACTACTGAGTCTTGTTTCAAGTGAAGTTTAAATACTGAACCCCACGATTTCTCAAAAAATAAAAAAATCCCTGAACAGATTCCACTACCAGTTTGACTCCTTGGAGTAACCAGTGCTGGCTCGGGCGTGTGTGAGCTGACCAATTAGATCAGACTGGGTATTTTGGATGGGGGGGGCTTAAAGAGACAGGAGCTTAAACAGACTGTTTCAGACCGGGGGGGGGGGAAATCAATTATCCTGGTGATTGTCAAAAGGGGACATCAGTAAACACTTAATTTAATGTGATTCTTTTCGACTGGCTATCAGTATTTATGTTGTCCATGAAATGGCTCTGACAGTGACCCCAAAGATATCGTTCCATACATTGGTCATTATTTTGGTACGGTGGTGTAAACGCCACCATCAGTTGAGTTGGGAGTATGTTTAAAAAATCTATTGATACTGACTGTTACAGTCATATTTATCATTCTTGGTGTGGCATTTTTTTAAATTTATTTTTTTACAATCTTTTGTCACAGTTGCAACCGCAATGCAGTGTTAAATACATCATTTCTGCTTTTAGGTTGTTTCTTTTTCAGATACACGGACATCATGGTGTATCGAAGACGATGTATTAGATATATTAGCATTGCTGTATCGTGCTGATCATCATTATCATGTGCATAATAGTACTGGATCATGAGTTCACTGGCCTGTAGGCATGTGTATAAACTATTATCCTCTACCTTTTTTCCCCTCACAAGAAAATATACAGAACATACTTTTAACTGAAGACGTCTTCAGAGAGTTAAGGGTAAAACATTTCATAAAAGCATTTGGATCCACAGTAGTTTGATTAAGAAGTACAGCAGGGAGGGATGGGAGTTAAAGGAGAACTTCGGTCGATTTAAACATGCAGCTTCATTGCTCAAGCTACCCTTGACTTGCGAGTACCGAAGACGCAAACAAATTTGGTCCAGCCATTACAGAGCTCCGTGAACGGAGACTTAGCATTGAACGCTAACAGCATGGGGTCAGAACTTTACACTGTGTTTTAAGCGTCTTAACATGCTCCACATCTCACACCAAAAGTTATGCAACATCAGCAGACACCTTAGCACACAGCACTGTGCGTGTATGACTCAAACTGCATAAAAAAGTAGTTAAAACAGTGTGTTTGTGCAAGGAGCTACTTACCTGTTTGTTGACATCGGCGTCTTCCGGTAGCTAGACCAAACTAGTCAATCCGTCGCGCGTGCACTTACACCCTCACTGGCGGACACGGAAACGTAATCCAGCATTTTCGTGTTTATGTTCATAATGTACATGTCCATGTTACAGCCTGTCATGAGCCATGAGCCTTACAATAGCCTGTTAAGCCTGTTAAGTGCACACTCCATGGATAAGCTAGTTTGGTCTAGCTACCGGAACACACGGATGTCAACAAACGGGTACGTGGCTGCTTGCACAAACACACTGTTTTAACTACTTTTTTATTCATTTTGAGTCATACATGCTACAGTACTGTGTTGTAAGGTGTCGGCTGATGTTGCATAACTTTTGGTGTGAGATGTGGAGCATGTTAAGACGCTTAAAACACAGTGTAAAGTTCTGACCCCATGCTGTTAGTGTTCAATGCTACATCTCCGTTCACGGAGCTCTGTAATGGCTGCACCAAATTTGTTCGCGTCTTCGGTACTGGCAAGTCAAGGGTAGCTTGAGCAATGAAGCTGTATGTTTAAATCGACCGAAGTTCTCCTTTAAGAAGTTAGTTTTGATATATATACATATATATATATATATATATATATATATATATATATACATATATTTGGTGTATTTGATGAAAATCATTAACTCAGTTTTTTACATTACGGTGTTAAATTACTTGAATCAGCAATAGAGAGCAGCAAAATGGATTTTCATACAGTGCCGATGCTGCAGATGATTACTGTAGTGTAAGGAATGACTATCAATGAAAGGCCCTCAAGCAATCATGCATGTCTAGAAATGCACTAGCATCTCTTTGCCTTAGTTCTTGCACATTTGTGTACAGTCTCTGAATAAAGTGTAACCAGCCATGTTCCAGTGGTCCTCCTCTTTGCCCTCCTCATATGTCCTCATGTAACCTCTCATTATCCCCAATCCACCTCCCTCCTGTTCTCTCTCTCTCTCTCTCTCTCGGCCTCTCTGCCCTCCCTTCTGTAACGATCTGACCATTACTGGGGCTGCCGTTCCAGCCCTGGTTTCACAGGGCGTCTGGGGTCTAATTGGGACTGAATGAGCGCGGGTGTGTGTCGCTGTGAAGCCTCATTGATACAGACTGCGATTCAGGGGCACCCCACTTATAGAGATGTACTATAGGGGTCTTTACAAACAGACAAACAAACACTCAAACACAATTCGACATGCATACAGGACTTGCACAAAAGAGTTATAAACATGCAAATGCGAGGATTTTGAAAGTTTTTGTCTATACTGAAAGTGCTTATCTTTTCTTTCAATCGTCTTTGGAGTAAACCCTAAACTCCTAAGTTGATGTATTTTAATCAAATGTGCACAAATATGCTGTGTATTGGTCCCCCTTTTTGCTAGAGCAATAAGTTATAAGCCAAAGTTGGGAACTCACTTTTTCTTGTTAAATGATTGCATCATCTCAATGTCAAACAAAATTAAAAAATCAGTTCAAATCACACAGAAACGTGTGACTATGATGCCAGTAACTATTAGAGAACGCACCTTTCATCTATTTGTTCACCAATGTTATCAGTGATCATAGTTGTGAGTTTAACAGCAAATCCTGGGAGGTGTCCGCTCTCATTAATATTTGTTTAAAAGGTAACTTCACCAATTCCACATATCAAAGTGTGTTTCCTGGTCTTGGGGCGCACTACTGCATGTATGAAAAAAACTAGTATAAAGGCTTTTGTGGCTCCAGAGAAAGCTGAATGTAATTTGGTAAATTGCCTCGGTGCTGAGTTGCATTGTGGGTAATGTGGGTGCAAGGTTTCGAAAAGCAGTCCACTGCTCTAGATTTGCAATCCTATGAACTGTTGAACTCCTTAAGGGCTGTCGATAAAAAGAAATGATAAAAAACCTATATCCCCTTATTCTTTTCCAAACACTTTCACCTTTTAAAGAAAAACCTGGCATCTACATTACCCACAATGCAATTTAGCCACGGATTGACATCACTGAAGGCAGTTTATCAGATTACACGCAGGTTCCACAAAAGGCTTTACACTTAATTCTTCACAGATGCAGTAGTAATCTGTAAACACACTCAAATGTGTAAAATTGTGAGTTACCTTTTAGATTGGTCACCTTGAACATTTCAGGGGAGTGTGTGCATCTTTCCAATGAATATGCTAGATTGTGTTTAGAGCAATAGTGACAACCAGTGTGGTTTTCATGTAGATTTTCTAAGGAAATTCTACTGTTTCTACTGTTGGTTGCGCCTTTTACCACATGTTACTTTTGTCATGTGTGATGTAACTACATCTAAAAGGATTGACTCCTCTCCTTTGAGGCACATTTTGATTTGAAAAATGCAAAAACTATACACTTAACTATTCCTGATAAACAGATTAACACCAAGACTGAACTAAATTAAGTGTTCTGCAAGTTTTCATGGTTGTGTTTGTAGTAGTTTGTTTTATCGATTGCTCACGTTTAGTTAATGCTTAAGTGTTTAAGCACCTTTTCTTTTTCTTAAATTACACAAGACCACACAGTGGACAGGTGGGACACAATCTGGTATATGGAGCTGTAGAGTATATTACCTTGCGGATGTAATGTCTTCTTTTCTATTTGTGAGTGTGTGAGCAGGGAAACAATAAATTGGTTGTAGAACGTCTCCGTTGTTGTCTCCATTCAGACACCAGCGTTCCCATTAAGTGATGCTGGCAGCTCTGCCACTACCCACCGCTCTCCATCTCATATATAACAATACTTCCTTAATTGGAATGCTGCTACGACGGACACAATGCAGGCCAGGTGGAAACACACAAACACAAAGCGAGGAAAGAGACAACGCGCCCCGAGAAAAGCAGCGGCTAGTCAAAGTGAGCGGAAGTTTTGTAACTCCACAAAGCATCTCGGCTCGACATGTAACGCTGCACACCGCAGTACGAGACGAGCGTTCCCTCAGCAGGCCTGCAGTTTGAGCTGTGATCTCTCGGATCTGCCGTACACATCGCTGCCAAGAGCGCGGCTTCATTTCTCCACGGGGCGTGTGTGTAAGTGTAGATGGGGAACGCGGCATGAAGGCGTTCCTCTGTAATCAAACATTTCTTTTCCGTTTGTGCTCCATGTCACCCCAGGGGGGATATGGATTATCAGCAGCCATTTATCTCGTCTTGCCTTGTCCTGACAGTTAATCTGATGGCGGAGTTGCAAATTCCGCTCCTGCTTACAAAGCTGTCAGACCTTCGGCTCCGATTGGTTTCTGCAACTTAGATCCGCCACGCCCACATTTTCCCCCTGTATCCATGCAACTGAACTAAAATGGCTGCTGGCAAACATCACCATCTTGGAGTTTAAAATTCAACTTGGAATATGACTGATGGACGTCTTCCACCCGTAGTCCCACTTGATTGTGTCCCGTCTCCTGCGATGATCCAGAATCCAAAATTAACGTGCCTGGTAAATAAATACACCTGCCAAGAATATTCCTACCAGCTCAACTATTTTCATATAATAGTCTGTGTGACAAAATCAGTCCACTACATCAATTCCCATCGCCAACGTGTCCAAGTAAGCCACTGAGCATGTTTAAAATTTGTTTTATTTTTTGTTACCCATTCATCAGCGTTGATTAAGTTACCATTATTGCGCTCATTTCAGCTGCTACTGCTGATTTTATAGGTCCAGGAAACATGCGTGACTGCTTTACTTTGACGACATCACATAGAATTATTTTTACACTGTTTACTTCCTCTTTAGTAGCCACCAGAATCATAGATCGCAGTTAAAGACAAATTCATTTACATAATTGAGGCATTCAGACATCATCAAATATTAACGCGCTCCCCTTGAAGTTTAAATATGACTAATCATTTCATACTTTCAAGGAAATGTGATTGCTGCTTGATAAAAAAAAAATTTTTTCTGCGTGACGTAAGTGCTGCTTATGCGACTACTACCACACAGACATCATGGTTCACACACGAGCGAATAAGAAACTAGGCAGACACTTTCATTCTAAATGTATCGTCGATATGCTGATAAAAAAAAAGAAATGAATAACATAATCCAGTCAACACTGTGTTTCTTTCTAAAGTTGTGCTACAAATTAGAAGAACAGAAAAGCCATTTCTAGGAGGCAGAGCGGCAAATATCAATTTAAAAAAAGCAGGCAGCTGGGGCTGCAGTTTTTATTTTCTAAAATAAAACCACTAAACACAAATCAGAGGTAATGCAGAGCAGAAGCAAACTGTAACAATGTGTACAATATGTACGGCCTAAAACAATATTTCATGATGTATTGTATTTTTTCAATTGAATGTTTATTTGTATAGGGAAAGGTATGAGGCGTTAACTGATCCCACACACCACAGCAATTATAGCTTGGGCTAATTTGCAACGTCTGTCCCTAGTTGGGTCTTTTAAATAAGTAAAACTCAAAAAACGAATGCACAAAAGACAGTACAAGTACGAACTGTAACACAGTCCACTAAAACAGCACCAGATCAGTCATGACTGCACGACTGATCCCTCCTCAAAAAAAAAACTGTTTCAGTTTGAGATTAAAATGATCCCAGTCAGGATCCAGCTCGAGTTCTGCAAGGTACGGAATTCCACGTGTTGATGCCCTTACCCGAAACAGCTGCTACAACGAGGATTTACATAAAGTCACCTGACGATTCCCACTGGATGATCCACATGCTGCTGAGCCTGAAACTCTGAGTGCGAGCACATGGTCAATGAGTGCTCGAGGAGAATGTGGTGGAGGCATTCATAGATTTAATAAACTGATCAAAACCTACTCAATTCCTTAAGAACAGGGCAACGATGTTTCCATTCACACTGTGCTGTGTTCTTCTGGAATTATAGGTGCACTGCCTTTTAGAGTACAACCTTCAAATAAAAGCCGCACACTCTCATTAGCGAATCTCTTTCGTCATGTGCCAAACCGTACAGTAATTTCCAGCCCTCCGCTGCAGCGGGGAAGTTGTGGAACTTCGTCCCTTCAAGTTTCGAGATGGCAGCGAGGGATGAAAGAGGGTGACTACTAAGAGGTGATTAAAGAAGCTGGGGCTATGTGTCCATAGCTGCATCCTGCCTTTAAAGCCACCCCCCCCCCCCCATCAAACGCTGTACCACCACCTCTTCATCTGTCCTACTGCCCTCACTAACAGGGTGAATCTTCTCCCTACAGTGTTCGTCGCCATATCCCTAGTGCAGGGATTATGGCCAAATGTCATGGGTTAATCACCTATCCTCCAAGCAGACCTGTTCCTGCTAAAGCGCTGAATTAGGGAGAACATCATCAAAGCCTTCACCCAAGGCATCATTCCACAATACTTCGCTAATATTACTGATCTGACTTTTGCCTGCCTGGGGGGGGGGGGGGGAGAGAAGGGGTCCTCACTGCAATACAATTTGACAATTCCAATCTTCATTTGTTTCAGTGGGCACTTTAAAGGTTTATTGATTCGGATTAAATAGACCCATAATGGCACTTGGCTAGCCCCAAGCCAGCGTCAGCCTATTCACCGAGTTCCAGGAGTGGAAGAGGAGCCGGGGCCAGCATTCACCGTTAGTTCCCTCAGCCCCTTATAGCCGTTACACATGGCGATAAACCCGGCCAAGTGCGGCACACAAAAAAAAAAAAACTCTGTTGAGCTTTTTCCCCAAGCGCTAAGCTAGCTGACAGGCGACGCTGCGCCAACTCGCTCTCTCATCCTCACCCTCGCCTCTGTCTTCCCTTCTCCGATCTCCCAGTACCTTCCCTTCCTTTTCATCTCCATCTTTCCCTCAGCCTCCTTCCGTTACCTTCCTTTTCGCCCTCTTTGTCTCGTCAAAGGGTTTCAAGCTCGGTGAAACGCTATATGCCGGCGCGCGATTGAGTAGGTGTATTCGACATGATATTGACACAACCTTGACACGACGTGGGCCGAGCATCGAGGTAATGGGGAGGCAGCGAGCTCCGGCAGCAAACAACTCGACAGGCCCCGGCGAGAGGCGCGGCGATGGGAAGAGACAAGAGATTGAGTCTCTGTAGTAATGTTAAAATAAAGTTGGTTTGACAGCGCTGTTGATCTTTTCCCTGTAGAAGATTCTGCCTCTGTCTTGCGCCGGCCTCTTTTGTGCCATGCTGTGCCACTTTATCCTTCGTCCCCGCTCGCGTGTGTGTGCGGTTGTCCTGTTTTGTTGTTTTATTTAGCATCTGCACACAGCGAGCAGTTCGATTCCGCTCTGTTCCTCCTCTCTCCGCTCCATTCTCCTGTCATCATTCTCCCATATACTACTCGATCTTGTCCCCGTGCCACCTCGCTCCATTAAAAAAAAAAAAAAAAAAAAAATCCTCTTACAAAGTAATTTGTACTCGACGCGGAAGAATGTAGGAATGGCGAAATAAATAATAGAATGGATGCCGGCCCCCACATTTCTCATCGCTGATTGCTCGCGGCCTCCTTGTCCTTTTGTATTTCACAATTTGGAGATTTGGCTGTTAGAGTGTGCATTGTACAGTACATTGAATATTACTCTGTGTCCGCGGTGAAAAGCCTACAGGAAATGGAGAGATTTAGCAGGAGAGCATCTCCCTGGGCGCCCCTAATCATGTGAAAAAGATGAAACGTGCCAAGTCCCCGTCCTCGCATGGCGCTGTTTTTTTTTTTCCGAAAATGAGGGATTGTGAGCGAGCGCCGTGATAACGGGGTAAGTGTTTGAGAGCGAATGTGTATGTCTGACAGTGCGAGCGGAGAGAAAGCGATGTGGAGAGATGCTGCATTGCCTGGAGGCCAGCATCTGTTAGCAGAGTTATAACCACAGTGGAAACACCACATAATACAGACAGACAGAGAGAGGTGGAAGAGGAGGAGAAGGAGTGTGTGTGGGGGGGGGGGGGGGGGGGGGGGGTAACAGGCTAAAAAAGAGGAGGAAATTGAGAAAAATACGTTGATGCAGACTAAACAGAGTGGAGAACAAAGCTCCGGACAAACTCTCATTATTCCCTCCACACCATCTACCATCTTGCCATCCAGGAGAGTGCGTCTGGAATTGTCTCTCGCTGGAGTTGTCTGTGATAGAGCCACTCCGGCGCTCTCACGTCTTTCATCTGGCTCGCCATCGACAGGCGCAAAGCATCGAGACGTCACTTCCTCCGCTGCTGCCATCACTCCGGCTAATGTCCCTCTCAGTCACTCCACGTCAACCGCCGCAGAATAATCTCCGGCAGCCACGAACGCGTTTATGTTTTCCTGGGAATGCCGTGCTTACATCCGGGGGCCGTTTTCAGCTAGTCTGCCGCGCATTCAATTAAAAGGCATTAATTAAAAAGCTGATTCAGTAAAGCGTGCTCAGTCATCTCAGCCGGTGCGGAGGCACTTTTTTTGCCAGAGCCAGAGTTACAGGCAGTTAATCAAAAGCCTGTTTGATACAGAGCCATTGTTTTGCTCGGAGAATACAGTGGTCAGCGGGGACAATGCGTTTGACAGATAAAGTTTAACAAGCGTTCAGTGCTCGGTCTGTATTAATGTGAGAGCCTGCCTGCTGTGCAGTTACAGATTCTTTACCCAGAAAATGCTGTTGACAGTATCCAGGATGAGCTGAATCATTTCTTTCTTAAAAGAAACACGAGAATGAATGCTGACTGTGCTCCACTGGGCTGCAAACACTGAAGCCTGGCCATTGTTGCTTAATTTATGTATAATGGTTTGAGTCATTAGCGCTTGTGGGTGCAGCAACATTCAGAAACGCCTATCATATCATATCATAGTATCATCCCAGCTGGTGAGAGTGTCGAGACTTTTATTGTAATCGCTTCTTCTCCCTTTCTTTTCCTTCAACATATAACACAGTTGTGTAACATTAACGCTGAGGGCTTTTGCTGCCGACGCCGCACACATATTCTTTCTCGACTGACACTTGATTCTGTTAGACGGACTGCATTACGCTGGGATGAACTAATTTGAGCTTAAACTCCGTGTCTCTGTACTGCTCTATACTTTCCTGCGTGAGCGTCAAAAACTGGTATGTAAGGATACAAAGTCGGAGCAATTTGATTTGAAGCTAAACCGTTTTTGCAGAACTTTGCCAGAAACAGAAGCTGAACAAACGTACAGCATTAAAAAAAACAACAATATGTAGCTGATATAGGCTAGATTTGGAGTGATCTATACTATCTACTGTGAGGGAAATTCTCAAATGTCCCTTATTGTTTTGAACTGTTCTGAGTATTGCTTGGGGTATCATGAAGGACGAGGAGAGACTGCCTCTCTTCAGTAATCATCTATGCGATGCTGATGCACTTTTCTAGGCAAGCGACCGATTTTCAGTTGCCACGGCACCACAGTGCAAAAACCTAAAGCTGGCTAGAGAGATCATTAGGGAGTGGAACATTTCTGTTGGTGAAAACTTGCTGATGGCTATTTTGTATTTTGTCATTTCCAATAGAGAACCGCCTAAATATCACAGTGTGAAAATGTGCATATTCTGTTTAAAAAGCACAAACATTGGAAGATATTTGCTATCCTTGCAAATTCATCCATCTATTGAGGGGTGCACAGCTGATAGGTACGCGGTTTGTTTACACGGCGTAACAGAATGCACATTTAACAGATTCCGTGCGACATCGCATCGTATGCTAGCGAGCAGCTAGGAAACGCCGTAATGACCCAGCTTGAGATCAGTAAACAATGCTTTTCTTTGGTGCCGATTCATTGTGGCCCACTGGCGGAGTAAGTACAGCTTTGATTCAAGCTGTCTACCTCTTTAGACTACATGAATCTGATGTGGATTCTTATTCGTGAGGGAAGAATTTAATTTGAATAATAAAAGCATTTGATTGTGTTTCCACTGATAATAGCCTAAAGCCTAAAATAAAGCCCCGCGGTAAAGTAAACAAAGCTTAAAAGTTGTGCCATTTTCTTTTCTTTTTATAGAAACAACAGATCAAATCATCTTAAGTATCATTATTATGGTGTTGCTTGCATTAACAAGCCCACATATGTTAATTACCCAACTTCGTATTTACCCTCAGATCTAGGTATGGATAGACTGGTTATCAGCTAATCGAGTCAGCATTTTTTCAGATCATACATATATGGCTTGATGCATTTACTGCAATATCAGTTCCAAATATCAGCAACCCTTTTGTTTATATTTGGATGAAAGACTGCCCCTTTAAGGCGAAACTCTCGCCAAAAAGCAACCAAGGCTTTATTTGGGATTGAATATGAGTCAAACCTTCGTGTGAACGCATAATTACCACAAAAGAGGCACTTTTAAGATTTACCGTAGTTTCGGTTTTGGGCACATTAATTTTGAACGGGAGTGCATGGGGCAAGACATGCTAGCATCAAAATCGCTATTTTTAGAACACTAAGAAGGCTCGACACAACATGAAACTTTGCTCGTAGCATCACCAGGGTCTCTACTCATGAACAAGAGCATTGAGAACATTGTTTGTGTACACAGAGTTTATGAAAAAGAAGGTTTTTGAACTACTCACGTAAGCTGCTGCGCTCCTGCGCATCGCCGTCATGCCAGGCAAAAAGTGTCGATCCCCGAGTGCGACCTGACAGGCAGGAGAGTAATGGTGAACCGCTCCTCAAGCGTGCCTGTCAGGTCGCACTCGGGGATCGACACTTTTTTACCTGGCATGACGGCGACGCGCAGGAGCGCAGCAGCTAACGTGAGTAGCTGCACACAATGTTCTCAAGGCTCTTGTGCATGAGTAGAGACCCTAGTGATGCTACGAGCAAAGTTTCATGTTGTGTCGAGCCTTCTTAGTGTTCTAAAAATAGCGATTTTGATGCTAGCATGTCTTGCCCCATGCACTCCCGTTCAAAATTAACGTGCCCAAAACCGAAACTACGGTAAATCTCAAAAGTGCCTCTTTTGTCGTAATTATGCTTTCACACGAAGGTTTAATCCCAAATAAAGCCTCGGTTGCTTTTTGGCGAGAGTTTCGCTTTAACAAGCTCAAAATGATCAGCCACTTATGCAACAATATGAAGCTGATGTAGGTTATCTGCATGCCAGCTATAAGATGAAAACCTTTCTGAGTTCACCGCAGGCTTGTGTGATTAAAGAAACAACCTTTACTTGAGTCCATCCGCCCCCCAAAAAACCTGTAATTTCTCTGTAAATACTCTGATATATGAAAGGAAAGGTTTCTCTCACTAGATCAGCATTTAATTTTCTTTCAAACTTGCGTGCATTAAGAGTCAGTATTCTTAAGCCTTGGCAGCCTATTCTTCTTTATTTGCATCATACAGTGGACTACACCCCTACTAATTCAGTCCATGTGTGCAGCATGCGTTAGCAGCACAGTAAAATAATAAAAAAAATTAATCAAGTGATTCTGTGGCCTCTGCAGTCTGGAATTTAACAGAATTAGTACCTTATTATCAGATACACGGCACTGGCTAACAGAATCACTGAAGGTAAATCTGAACCTTTCACTGCTTTGTTTGATTAATGACACCCAATATTATACTGTAATTAAATACCCAGTTGGATGGTTCATATTCTTATCATCTCTAGTCATGAGGAAAATTGACTGCATTATTGGAAAAAGCCAAAGCCTGCTTCGATCAATCACTTCATTTGCAAGCTTCGTGTTTGAAGAATTAGCGACTTCTTGGCTTGAAAGGAGGATAAACACTTCAATCAGGTATCGGACAGGGTAATGAAAGAATTCATCATTACGATATTAAAAGTAGCCATCACTGTAAAAGAGCAGTGACATGATCTATTTCAGATCGACCTGTCTTTTGTGCTTCTTTATTTCTTTTTTATTTTCAGTTTAAGACACCAAGTGACCAGGGGAAATGTGAACGTCACCGTGGGGGACCTTCATTTTCAGGAACCTAGCGCTTGAGGAGTCTACAGAGACTGCAGATCACCAGAATCTAACGAGGTACTGCGTAATATTTGCCTCTCAAATACCAGCTTTGTGAATCAATCTCCCTTTTTCATCATTCTAGAATAACAGTAATGAAGCAGTGGAGAGCTGGAGACGACAGAAGATGTCTGATCTAATCCCACCACTGTGTGACGCTGTATGCAATTTTGATATGTTTTTTTTTTTGTTTTTTTTTTGACAGAATTTTAACTTTTGTTTGGAGATAAGAACGAAAACTAAAATCCATTTATTATCTTACAAAGATACTCATGATCACGTTTTTCGGTAACCAATATGTTGAGGGATTACAAATTACAGTTACTAACCCCCATAATGCTGCACGACTTTGCTTGTTCGATGTCTCGACCGAGCACTGATATTAGTTTGGCCCCTCCATGTGTTCAGTGACAGACTGGGACCGCTTAGCTCCGGGGCTTGAGGTGTGTGGAGGCGGTTAGCTGTTCAAGAGTCAGAGGGTTTTGAACCAGGCAGCAGAGGTCAGGACATCTTGAGAATGGTGGGCAGTCACAGAGGTTAAGTAATCTGCTGAATGGTCAGTGGATTCTCACATATTGAAGGGCTGCCTGCTTGTAAAACCCTAGTGTATTCTCTTCTATTTCTATACATTTTTTATACATGTGCTGGCCCAAAAGACTGTAAAAGACAATATCCACCTCAGCCAATGTCTGCTCACCCTGCTGCCATCTGACAAAAGATACAGAAGTATCCGCTGCCGTACAGCTAATAGCTGCTAGCTTGTTCACGTTTGTACTGATGGCTACCAGGTAAGGGTTTGGGAAACTTGTCATTTTAGCATGTAGGTCACTATCTCGAACGTTGCAGTTTAACATAGACAAGGTGATTTTGACATTCAGAGAGTCAGACTGCGGATGATCTATCATGTAGGTATAATGTTACAAATTACTTTTCTTGTTGAGTAACTGGCCATGTAATGTAGTTACTTTTTTTAATGAGTAACATGTCACTCACGCAATACCTTGTCACCAAGTCATGCAGTACAAGTTAAATGCATGCCTTCATTGCGGTAAATTACTACATTTTGCATTGTTTTTATTTCATATCTTCACAAATCATCTCTCAGTAGGGTTCCACCCCGCACTACACAGCTTGGCGCGCGACGATGTAAATTGTAACGCTATCCGGTAAACTGTTTCATCTGCGTCTGTCAATCGGGTTTTGAGCGTTTCCTTTTAAAAGCATGTCCGTGTTTGTATCATGTAGCCTTGTCTGTATTTCTCTGTGTGTCAGTGTGTGTGTGTGTTAGCGTGTCGGAGAGAGGTGACATTGTTTCCTGGCAGAAATATGTTCCAGGTTTGGGGGGCTCAGGTGGCTGTGGTTTGTCTCTGATCAGAGCTGACACACAGGATGGCACAGAAACACACTCTCGCTGTCTCTTTCTTGATTTAGCTCAATCTCGCCCTGGTTTGTAATCCCCTCCTCTCCTCCACACACACACACACACACACACACACACAATTGCACAGAGCTGCGCTGTAAGCTCTATCAATCTTTCTGAACAGTGACACTGAGCAGCACTGCGGCCCAATAGCCTTTGCTCTCACACCTGATGCAGAGCAGCGAGCGAGCCGCGCTGCAGCTGAATGAAGTCATCCGGCCGGGCGGAGGACGGCCCTCTAATTTTTTGCTGCTCCTCTCGAGTGTGCAGTATGTAGTCTTTGACTTGAATAGAATTGCTTCTGAATAGGTTTGTGCGTGGCCTAGAATATACAGCTTCAAAGCATGTCAAATTTGAAAAAGGCTGTTGATGCACAGCTGAAAGAATGAGGACGAAATGGTGGACCAAACAGCCGGAGATGGCTGCTGCTGTTATCAGCTGAGAGCCGGACATGTAGTTTCTAGGTTACCTTGTTGAAAATGACACGTCCTGTTAAGATCCCTTTTTTTTTTTTTTTTTAAGAAAACAATTAAGGAGCCGACCGAGGGGAGATTTTTCCAGGTCAATGTGTGATTATGATTATAACGGTTCCTGCAGTCTGAATCCGGTTTCTCGCGCTGAAGTCTTTATTGGTGCAACATTTCAAACCGCCGCAGGTCTTTGACAGGTAACAGTGCATCGCCTCAGGCTGGAAGATCGCATGTCTCGGGGCTTGGGAGCAGCTTAGATTCCAGCGGCTCGGGTACGTGTATGAATCACGATGTGAGCAAAAGGTCATACTGCAAAAAACTGCCCATTGTACTGTATTACTGTATTTCTACACAGTGCAGCCGTTGTACAGTAAGCAGTGACACTATTCCTTTGGAGTCTTTCATGACTCACGCACCGAATGAGTCTATAAAGAAAATTAGCTCTACGTCTATTTTCAGGTGTTGCAAGTTGAATGTAACGTTCAGTTGACGGCCTGCTTGAAACACACTGGTGTTTGTTTCAGTATCTGTTTTTACCCAATTGTACTTGATCTCTACAGCGATCGCCAGCAGGCCCATGGCTACCATTGAAGACAGTTCATGTTCTCAAACAGCTTTTGGAGTTTTAACAGCCGAAGGAGCAACTCACAGTTACGGATGGTGGGTTTTGAAGGCTGCCTCACTAAATGTACTTAAAGGTCACCTCAAGGCATTTTTTAAAGACGTTTAAAAACACTCTGCTTTGGTAATTATTTGCATCTAATATTACCTCATTAAATGCTTAAAATTGTATCTAATTATTCCCTTTCGCTGAAAAATCAAGAAACTATGAATATGCTAATGTTGTTTGTTTCAACTGTTGGACACAAGATGAAGACTTCACAGAAGAGTGTTTTCAGTGACTGTGCACTCCGCTTGTAACAACTGGTCGGTTAATTGTTTAGTAGAGCGGCTGTGGCTCAGGGTTGGAGCCAGTGTCTTGTTATCGGAAGGTCGCTGGTTTGATTCCCCTGGTTTGCAGGTCGAAGTGTCCTTGGGCAAGTTACTGAACCCCAAGCTGCTCCTGATGTGGTGGTCCGCACCTTGCATGGCCGCCACCGCCATCAGCATATGAATGTATGAATTACTCTAAGTCGCTTTGGAGAAAAGCGTCTGCTAATTGCAAATGAATTGCTGACTGTCTGATAATCGATCAGTCATTTTCCAAGCACAACACATCAATTAATTTTCACAATAATGTGCAAATTAACCGATAATGGCTGAAAAAATTATCGCTTCTCCTGCACAGGCGGCTTCATCTTTCCACCTCACTCTCGTAAGAACTTTCTGAAGGTTAATTTAAGGTGAGCACGGAGAAACTTTCCTCCTTCAGCGGTTGAATGTGAAAAGACAACCTTCTGCACAAACATCACTCTGCATAGTGAAACCCCAAACATCCAAGTAAAATAACAATAAGCAAGATGCATTTTCGACTCCCTTTGGATAAATATACTAAAAGATATAATATATAATATGATGGAGCGAATAAGAATTTCTCCACTAGAGTTATATCCAGGGAGCATGGAGTGGGCTTTAGAACAGCATTTTACACCACGATGTATGGACATGAGTTAAACTTTTTTGATTGTACAAATACATAAATGAAGAATATTACATGATCGGAGTATTGTATTGGCTGATTATGGATCTTTTCAGGGGCGTGAATGGGGCTGCAGGGGAGAAATGTATCTCTACATATGATTGTGTCCACAGGTCTTCCATCTCATAAGAATTCTGCTTCAATAGTCATATGTTATGTCATTGTGTTACTTATGGATGGAATTATAGTGAAAATAAATGATTCCCATTTGTTTTGGTGACCCCTCTTGAACCCTCTGAAGGACCCCTGGACTTTGAGATTTGCTGACCTCTAGCAATCTGTCTTTGTTTTTTAGTACCTGTAACCATCTCCTTCTGGTCTCTGTGCACTGACTCGCTGCAGTCTTTCCCCCCCCCTGCACCTGCTGTGAATTCCATTTCCAGATCATGTTGTTGGGTTAGCGTAACGAGATTAGCAGTTCCCGATCAAATGAGGTTAATTGTGCTCCATGATGAGGGATGAAAGAAATGTATTTAAAGGAGGAGGGTGGGGGTAAGCGCGTCGACTGGGCCCGACCGCTCCGACTGCGGCGGCTCAAAAAGTTGTGTCTGTGCCAGCTCGTTTGATCACCAAGAAAATCCTCTCGTGTCAAACTTCCTCCCGACTCCCCGACTTCAAAAAAATACCCCAAATCAAAGAGCATTGCGGAGCAAGAAAAAGACTCACTCGCACAGCCCCCTCAAAATAGCATAAAGAGAAATATGTATCAAAATATCATCAGTCATCTTTTTTCTCCAAGAAACAAGTCCAAAGAACAAGTGGGGAGGAGGAGGGGGGGGATGAAAGTGCAGATAAAATCACCTCTTCAGTGTGTGTGCTGCAGGTAGGAGATAAATTAACAGCAGGCTGGGACTTCAGTGTCCTGCCGAGTGCGCCCAAATCTTCCGAAGCGGTGCACAAGCGTCCTTGGATGTCCCCCCATTTCTATTCCCCCCCCCCCACTTGCTTGATTTGATGTTATCATCATTGACTTGGAATGAGGCTAGCTTAATATTTGTGTGGGTCCTTACTCAATAGCAATTTCATCCTTGAGCTGGGGGATTGAGGCGCGGTAATAATGCGCCTCATTGTGTAAGCGGGGTCTCAATAGGTGCTTTGTTGTGCGGTGACAATGCTGTTAGTTGGCCAATGCATTTTTCAAGGGCACGGTGGCGATGGTGACGACGGTGTCCGGGACGCTCTCTCTTGTTCGAGGGGGGGCCAGACAAGGACCTCTGGACAAACACACACAACTGTCTGCAGATGACTTTATAATGAAGGGTATCTGGGTTCCATTAGCCAGGCCTTGCGATCCTCCGAAGTTATGTAAGGCTGACGATTTGCATAGAGAAGACAGCTTTCTTTTAATTGCAAGGCTCAGCACATACACTTACACCAACACATCGGTATGCATCTCATACCCAGAGCCCCACCTAAGAGATGTCTGACGTGTGTGTGTGTGTGTGTGTGTGTGTGTGTGTGTGTTTGTGTCTGTATGTGTGTGTGCATGTGTGTGTTCCTCCAGTCTACTGCATGTGTAACAACATCCCCCAAAAAGACTTCAAAACAAGAAAAAAGGAAAAACATGCAACAAAAATACCTTCGTCTCGAGGCTTGTTCATTGAAGATTCATCATGTTTTTTTGTGAGCGGACCTAGGGTTAAGAAAAAAAGGGGGGAAAAAGAGAAAAGAGAAAATTCAAAAAAGATTACTGGCAAAAACGTAAAAAAAAAAAAAAAAAAAAAAAACAAGAATACCAAAAAAAGAAAAGAAGAAAGAGCAAAAAGGACAAATCAGCAAGAGTTCATGGTTGGCTTATCGTTTTGTTTTTTTCTGATTTTTATTTTTTTTTTTATTCTTTTAAAAAGAGTACAAAAGCAAAAACAAAAGGCATCACAGACACAGATTTATCACAAGAAAAGACACAAGATCAAAGAAAGCTGTTTTTTGGATGTGGTTTCCTTCTCTCCCCCTGCAGAAGAAAATGGCTGCCATTGTTTATGGTCCCCTCTCTCTCTCTCTCTCTCTCATTGAAACCCTGTTCATTCCCTGAGCCTAACTTCGTTTTTGGGAACTGGCTTGGCTGGGTTGGTTAGGTGGTCGGTTGGTTGGTTGGTTGGTTGGGTGGGTGGTGGGTGGAGGGGTTTGGTGAAGAGGTGGAAAAAGGGGGAAGGGGGGAGATGTGGTAAGTAACAAGGCCCCTGTGATTTGAAGAACAGGACCCAGCCCTTTTTTATTTTCTACCACCGTATGACCAGGAAAAAAAATGTAAAGGTTCTTAAAAAAGAACAGGCAAAGAAGAGGACACCTAAAGGAAGAATGGCAGGTTTTTTGGGTCCTGATGCTCAAACCGCAACATTTTTACAACGCTGACCTTTTCAGCAAGTGAAAGCACACAGAGCATTTTTTCCGTTAAAGGGTTGTTGTGCAACATTAGTCAATTAGAGCTTTTTTTTTTAAAATAGACACACTGAACACAAAGACACCTTTAATAAGACATAAGCATCAAGACAGTGACCCTGTAATGGTAAAAGGCATGTTAGACATGTTTCAGATAAAATAGGGCACAGGTGCTTTTGTGTTTCGGAGTATGTGTGTGTGTGTGTGTGTTTGTGTGTGTCTGTCTGTCATTATTTACCGGTTAAACCAAAGAGCTATTCCCCTGGCGGGTAAATAATTACATAGCACAACAGCGGAGTGTCAATTTGAAATGACAAGTAAGCGTGACGCTAATTGTGCAGAGGAGTGCAGGTAAAAGGTGAATGTAATTTGATCCCCATCTGCCCACTGGCTGTTTTTGGTAAATTAAAAAAGAGTGGCGGAAAGAAAAGGAGAAGAAAACAGAGGGAGGGAAACGTGAGAGAGGGCGGA
Source organism: Sparus aurata (assembly GCF_900880675.1). Lineage (NCBI taxonomy): Eukaryota > Metazoa > Chordata > Actinopteri > Spariformes > Sparidae > Sparus > Sparus aurata. The sequence goes on along the minus strand of NC_044196.1, from coordinate 28,488,183 downwards.
ACAAAGAGAAAAAACATGGCTTGTTTTCCTCCCTCCATTATCATCTCCGAAGGTTTATTAAATAATAATTATTATTATTGTTCATTAATGAACCACTCGTGTCACATTCAAGGAACTTCACTGCGACCAAGTTTTTTTATGACACTTAAGAAAAAAACTGACAAAATCATCTCTGATGTTGGCATCGCTTTCTCCTCCACCCACCTGTCATTTTACCTGTATGCTTAGTTCATGTTCAGATAGCACAGAAAAAAGTCACAAGTCACCTTTGTGGATGTATCAGAACCTATACGCACACCGTTCACCTCGTATTTTCAGGAGGTGAAAGTATGAAAACACTCTTCACCCAAGCATTCAGAGAGTAAGTGCAGAAAACGCTCTTCACCTTTCATCGCTTTTTTCGCTTTCATCTCATAAATCCACTTTGGGAACTTGAGGTTTGTCAAAGAAAAAAAATAAAAACCCTGGATTTTATTGAGTTGAATCTGGGAGAAAAATAACTTACATAACAGCACAAACTGATTTTGAGACTTTGATTGAGCTCTTCATCAAGGTGTTGTACAGAATGAGTACAAGCATCGCCTACAAGATGGCTGAACATTTGTCAGTCGCTCATCGAGAACTAGACAGGTGAATGGCCAGCCTCAACACAGAAACACAGGCATTTCAAAATAAAAGCACAGAATTACACTGTTACAGAGAAAAGAGTTGGGTTTGGGCCACTGGGACACTCAGGCACAATGCTAGCATCAGCATGCTAACTTGCCATTAGTAAATCGTTTGTCATTTTCACCACATTTTGCCACCAGTTTCCCTGCTAGTTAGCAATAAACCCAGCTGAGGTTAATGACAATTTTGTCAACCTGTTGGCGACCCTGTAGGAAAGTCGTGGCATCACCACAAGGATTCACTGAGGATCATGAATGTCATAGCAAATTTAGTGAGAACCACTAAGCACATATGGATATACTGCACTGGGTCAGTGATACATTTGACTTGTCGATAGCACTGGGTGAAAAAGTCATTAGATCATTAATGCCATTAGGCTTCATCCTCTGGGGACCATGAACGTCTGAACAAAATTTCATGGCAGTCCATCCGATAGTCATTGGGATATTTTAGTCTGGATCAAAGTGATGCATCGGTGCCACCAAAGTTAAAAAAAATACCAGATGTGCAAAAGTACAAACAGGTTAGAACCAAAGACCAATGTGAATATTGAAAGGTAAAATACTCTGATAAGGTGTTAGTGTTGCCAAGGTTGTTTGAGGGGTTTTATTTACACTGAACTCTCTGGGTGAGGTAGCTCCCTTTCTTGATGCTTGGGACTTTACATCCAGGAGTAAAAACTGCACTTGGATACTATAATAATTCTCAGAGGTACTGTTGGAGGACTGTTGGATCAACACTACACAACAAAATGTCTTATGATGGCTAATGGAAAAAAAACACTTTGACATCCTTTTCAATTCACCTTTCGAGAGACACTCAAGAATGTCTTTGTGCAAATGTCAGCAAATTGAATCTAAAAGCTAAGGTTACAAGAATTTACAGTCGTTACAACCTGAAGGCTGAACTTTATAGTATTATAAAATTATATATGTATTATATAATAGGCTTAAAAACTAGAGAGCAGAGGTTCTTAACTTTGTTTTAGGAGAATAAAGTCGATCTTTGAGCGTCAGATTCTTGGATGACCCTGAGAATGATTTCGACAACAGTCATGCCTTGGCACAGCCTTTGAAAAACTCATTCTTCTGAAGAAGACCATGATATGAAGTTTAAAGTCATGAAGAAGCTCGTATGCGGACCTTGAGTTCAGTTTTTCTTTCCCAAACAGATGGGAAAATGATGTACATTTTGCTATCTTCATAGCATCTTCAAACTATTTACGGAAAAGTTTGTGAAGTTACAACAAAGTTTTAAACAGTAACCTGCCCGTCAAAGAAACCCGACTCAGAAACACTCTTTATTGTTGGGGGGTGAGGGACAAAATGAGGAGAGCAAAAATCAAGGAACCATTAGTGGCAACATGCTGAGAAAAAGTGTAAAAGCTGAGCTTGATTGACGTCTTTTTTTTTTACGACGAGTGGGGCGAGGAGCCGAGCAGGGTGAATCAAGTCGGAGAGGAAGAAAAATAGCGAGCTTTTCTTGACATTTTAAGACTCTTTTCCCAATCAAAGGAGCTGAGGCGACAGGAGCATGTGCGAGAACCCAACTCCCATCAACCCCCTCCGCACCTTGCACACACACACACACACATCTATCTGTAGATGATAAAAAAATAACAGCAAATGCAATTATAATACACCCAGATTGGACAGAATAGTTTGTCTGACTTGTTCAGAACAGGGCTAAAAAAGGACATCAAGCAAACCCCAGTTTATTATTTAGTTCTTTTTAAAAAAAAAGGTTTTACAAGATGTTTACAAGTAGCTTCTTCAGAATATTTTCGAGCTCAAGTTGTTTTCCCAATCTCTCCTCCACACTCATTTTATCCTCCTCTCTCTGATACCGCCGCCTTCACTCTCTCCTCGCGCTCGGCCTTGTCTGGATCGCCGGCCGACTGCGGCTCGCTTTGAAGCCGGGTTACGTAAGGCTTCGCTTCGGCTCCACTTCTCCCCACGGCCACACACACACACACACACACACAAATACACACAGTTATACATTCTCATTCACAACACACCCACGCAAAAAAAGACATACAGCGTGGACTGGAATGCGAGAGGCTTGATGATGAACATTCATACTGGAGGTGAGGTGAATTTAAGTGACAACAGAGAAAGACAGGATAATTATTTGTGGTCACTATGGAAGTTGTGGAACGACATTTCTGGAGCTCTGTCTGTTATGAAGTGACTGACAGATAAATAATGATTCTGCTTTGGTTGAGTGTATCAGTAAGGATCCATACAAGTAACTGGGAGTCTTCAGAGTCTACTACAAGGGCCCTACTTGTTGATGCCCACAGACTCGACTCAACTCACGGACCATAAGGCCAATGACGCTGCGTGGGTGGAGCTGGGTTCTCTCGTGGTGCTCTCGGCGAGGAAGACGGCGTCCAAGTTGCGTCTAATTTTTCGCCCACCCACTCCGTGACGCGCTGGTCAAGCACAGGTGACTCATTGCACCATGAGGCACCGTCGAGCGCCACAGGAAGTCGGTCCTGCCTCTGGACATCAAACTTTTCATCTCCTCCCCTCAGAGTCACACTCTGAGTCAACAGAGTCGCCCTCAGACTTATTCCGGCGCTGTCAGCAGCTCCAACCCCATCATTTATTTATAATGTAGAAATCATGAGCAACAGTGACGTTACGGTACAATCATTTACCTGTGCAATATTCTGTTGTACTATTGTATCATTACTGACATTCACGTATACTGTTCTTGCATTTGAAAACACTGATAGATGACATTTTTAGCATTATTATCATTTACACCGTTGTTACATATTGTAGTACGCTGTGTTTCTTTTCTCTCCATATATTGTAGTTGTTACTCAGTATATTAACATTGTAGGATAATGTCTATTTTACATCTCATTTTTGGTATTATTTCTCTATGCTTTTTGCTATGTATTTTTTATTCTAGAATAGGAGCAACGGTACTGAACAACTTCCCTTCAGGGATCAATAAAGTATTACTGATTCTGGATTTTTTTTTTTCCTTTATTATCCTGCTGCATGCTCCCTAGTACTCTTTTTGTTCGACCACAACGGGGAGCTTTCCACTTACAGGGTGAAGAAAGTGTTTTTCATCCACTTCTATTATTCACATTATTAAAGTTGTAATTGTGAGGGAAAGAACATTCCTGCGGGCTGTGAATAGCTTGTGTTCACTTCTTAACGGCATGAAAGCCATATAAATTCATAAAAATATAATAGTCAGGCAGCGCATACATGTGACATATAACTTTAAAGGGTAACTCCCCTGATTGGACATCTATCTACTATCTCTCCTTGGCTCCAACACTACCCAGAACGCATCCTGGTCATTGAGTGGCATCACTGGAGACAATTTATCAGATTAAATGCAGCTTCCTCTAGAGCCACAAAAGACTTTATACTCCTTTGTTACATATGCAGTACTCCCCAAGACCTGTAACACACTTTGCATGTGTAAAATGAAAGGAGCTACCCTTTAACTGAAACAAAAGGAATGCTTTTTTTAAATCTTTTTGATTTTTTTTACTTTACTTTTGTGATCTGACAGTTATGATCATATAATGTTAGCACATTACACTTTTCTTTTAAAACAACCCAAATAATATGACTGACTACTTCTAAGAATATTACACATTTTGGAGTTATTGCAGTTCTGTATTGGCCATTTTTTAAAATAATGTTGTTAAAAGTCTTATGATATGAGGACAAATCCTTTCTCAGAGTTTGGAGGATTAAAGTGTTTATTTCTCATAAAAAAAATAAAAACAACATTATTATGATTGTAATTAATAATTGTGAAACACTTGTTGGGTACAAAATTATTGTTTTGTTGATGCCTGCGCAACAATTCTTTGGTCTCAGCTTCTAACAAGGTTTGCCAGCCAATAGTATAACACCGTGGATATCATGTGGTATCTCAGCCACCAACAGTCTTGGTAGTTGCCAGTTTGTGGAAGAAAATGTAAGATTGGCTGAGTTCTACAGTATGCCCCAGGAAAAAGTACTGCCCTAATGTTAAACACTTAGCTATCGTTGGCATTTTTAACATTTGCTAGCTAGCATTGGCAACGCTATGTAACGTTTGCATGCTGCCATTAGCAACCTTCGCTAATGTAAAATAGCATTAGCAATGTTGGCTAGTGCACAAACTGGTAACCACTTGAGCAGGCAAGATAGTTTGACCAACCATAGTGTTGTAATGTAAATGTAAGAAGGGGGCTGCATGTTATCAGTAACACCTTTAAATGTAATGTTTTTGTCCTTTACATTCTACTGGATGAGATATAGCCACCTGCTTTATTCTCTATGTGTTAATATACTATGTTATCATCATCATCACTGACCATTATTTGTATGAAAATGAGAGTTGCCGCTGGGTATTGATGCGTTTTTCCCTGGTCATGTGTAGCAGCAAAAATGTGTTTAACTGTTTGACCACCAGGTGTATTACTTAATGTCTTTAGATAAATATTTGACAAATCTTGATATCAATTTTGCACATTTTCCTTGACAGTACTGAGATAATGATTTCAAACGCTGTCATCCAGGCCCGTGACACTATCTCGCCTTGTCTCATTTGGTACCATTATGTGACCTGAGGCGGACGGTCGCCCCGTGCGCAGAAAGAGGCTTATTTCTCCGTGTTTATGGACGCAAGCGAGTGTGTGCGTTTGCGTGTAACAAATGTCTGTGCACCGGCGCGGCAGTAAGTAGGTGTTGAGTAGCTCATTTAGGCAAAGTGTGCCAGTCCGGCATGATCTACGAGGAAATGGAAGTGCGTCTGACAGCTTGTGAGTGAGCGTCGACCGTGAATGATGGACGCTTGTTTGGAGCGGTACAAAAGACTGTGTGTGTGTGTGTGTGTGTGTGCATGAGAGTGAGAGAGAGAGAGATGGGGACATTGTCATTGTCCTAGAGCTAAAATATGGCAGCCGAAATGCAGTTAATAACTCAATAAGAGTTGTGTACGGGTGTGTGTGTGTGTGTGTGTATGGATGCAGGAGCAGGTTGTAGATGAGTAACTGAGATGAGCAAAATGTGTCGGCCGCAGTGTGAGTCGTTTACACATACACACACACACACACACACACACACACACTCTCTATTTCATACATTGCAAGCAGAAGTTCTGGTGTGTGTGTGTGCGTGTGTGTGTGAGATGTAGACAATCAGGCAGGCAGACAAGCAGAAATACTCCACTGCCAGTCGTCTGCTTTATTATCACACGCCACTGCTCTCTCTCGCTCACTTAACTTAGCCTCATGTGTGGGCAGGTCACAGATGAGCAGCTAAGATGAGCGAGCTGCGACTACACCCACCTCAAAAAATGAGCTGTGAAGTTCATTCTCGGATGAATGGCAGTTTAAAAAAGGATCCCGCGCGAGCCGGCGGGCCCTCTGCGCTTTCAGGTAACGTTCGACGCTCAACCCCTTTCGGAAACGTTCTGAAACGGATTTGTATAGTCGTCATTAGTCACCCTGTCACTACGCGTTTTCTGCCGCTCTCGTGTCATTAAGTCTTAATTCGGCTCCCTCGGTCAAACGACGCGATTTGCGCGACTGTTCGTCAGACAAATATCGCCAACGCGGAGCGCAAAAAAAAACAAAAACGCAAAGATGAGCGAAGATGAGAATGAGTGACACATGACAGCATTACTCTTTAATGTCGGAGGAGTGTGAAAGAAGAAAATCAATCAAATTAAAGCTGGGAAACATTACGCAGGCCTTTTGTGCTCCTACTTGTGCGAATCCTTTCTGTTCCTCTTAAATCAGATGACGCAATGCGCCGGCTCACTTTGAGTCACAGGATTTTGGTATGATGACTAAAGGGGCTTTCTCCTTCGAGCCTGTCCATCTCACTCAACACACAGTAACCTTGCCTGTGGCGGCATTAGGTGAATAATAGGATTTTTTTTTTTTGGGGGGGGGGGGGGGGGGGGGATCGCATTTATAGGACAAAGATGGATGAGACTGTCATGATGCTGTCCCTGCTTGTTCGTGCAGCTGCTGCTAAAATGACCACAACAAGTTAAGCAGCCTGGCGGGTCTGGCAGAGGGCAGCAGAGGCATAGCAAGGGGCTAAATATCTCATCGTTGTATGGACTTTATTTATCGCTCTCCTTGGGCTCCTTTTGTTCCTGCATTTTGTGGTGGTTTAAAAGGGAAACATAAAAAAAAAAAAAAAGAACTACAACAGAACACTGGCTCCATCTGCATATTTTAGAAGTGTTTTGATAACTTTAGGATTGTACTGCCCACCTCCTACTTCATCAGTTCAGCTTCTTTTTTTCCTTCCCCTTGTTTTGGGCTTTAAGAAGTAGATCTGTTCTGGCTGCGCAGGCTTTGGCGCGCTTTAGACTCACTCCACTTTCTTCTCCGGAGAGACACGCACATATAAAAAAAGATTATTTAAATACGCGCGGAAGGTGCTGCAAATACATCAGATGTATTTATATCCGCGTACCGCAAGGGTTTCTGTTTGGAAGGCATCAACTGCTGGAGTAAATAACTGACGCCAGTTGCGCGAACCAAAAATAAAACAAAAAAGGGAAACATTTCCGGCGATAGACGCGGATGTTGACACTCACAGGAGCCGTACTGAGGCATGTATTTTTATAAGGTGTCTACGGAGGGAGAGGTGCGTTTCGGTGCGTCACGTTTCGGTCCCGCGATGGTCAAAATGATTCATCGATTCTGAAAAGTCCTGTGCGTTCGTTGCATTCCATCGCGGCTGCTGGGGCTGATCTGCCGCCATTCTTGCATTAAAGCACACCGGTATATTTATTGACAGCTGAGCTATACTTAATAATTAATGAGGCATTTCACTTGTTTTTTTCTGTGTGCTGCAAAACTTTTTTTTTTCCTGTTTTTTTTTTTTTTTTTCACTTCCCCTCTGACGTCTGAAGACCAGAAAGGAACAGAGTTTTCCTTATCTAATAAACTCTAGACCCCCCCCCCCCAATAAAAAAGATGGCATGCTACAGTATTATTCAGACATATGCCATATACATAGTGCCTTGTCAGATCAATACTTGGTCTGACGATGGACACCACGCCGACAAACTGAGGTGTCTGCTCTGCATGGCAGCAGCAGATCTGCAGGAGTCTCATTTCGAGAGTACTAAGAGTTGTTGATGGCGGCGGGGCAAGAGCATCTATTTGGCAATGTCTTCCTCAGTGTAGCAGCTGCCGACAATTCAGGACTTTATTCATTCATTTAGTCTGTAATGGCCTTTATTTTCTTTATTCAGCCTTTAGAGATTCAGTGCCAAGTGGCAGACAAAATATTAGAACCAATCCAACCACTGATGGTGTCCTCCAACCGCCAGTGCATTATGCGATTAACATTTATTATGTGAATAAACATTTAAGCAAAGACTTCTTTATTGCCAGTTTAATGAGGAAAAACGAGTCGGTTACCTCACTGAGAAGCTGGAGGCGTAGAACCCTTCTTCTCGTTCCATTACTCCCACTGACTGTGTTAAAATGACTCCCTGCTAAATTTCAAACTGATCCACTGTCAACAAACGCCGCAAATGCTAAACTCACTGTCAAACAAATAGCAATTCCTGAGCTGCAAATGTGTGCTCAGCATCAAGGTTTATTTGGTCTTCAGTTTACGACACGAGGGTTGAAGAATTAAATTGAATTTAAGTCAATTTATACGACATTAGACCCCCACAACAATAGCTGGAAGTCTGACTTCACCGGATCCAACAGTGGAGTGTCAGCCGTGGGAGGGGCAGCTGATGAAGTGTGTTAGCGTTCCTCCAAATACGTGATTATGTTATGTTAATACGCTTTTATGTATCTAAAAAGACTGCACGCTTTACAGGTGTGGATATGTTTGTGTGGCATCAATCAAATGGTACGCCATAAGCTCCAATGTTTCATTGCTTGTTTAAATGTAGCCGTTGTAGTAGTGTGCTGAAGTACCTCAACCTTCTTTTTATTTCCCTCACTCTTTTTCTGTCTATCTTTTCTCTATAATTTATCTTTTTTTATTCTTTTTTTACTCTCCTTCATTCTGTCCCTTTCCATTTCTCGAGCCTCAGACCTAGAGTCTGAGGAACGTCTTTCCGACCTGGCTGACGGCGAAGAACTGAGTCGACAGAAAGAAAAAGAAGAAAAGGAAGAGAGAAAGAAGGATTGAGAGGATGCTGACACAGGGTTTTTTTTCCCAGAAATAATGACCGCACAAGAGAGACGGAGAAAGAGGGAAAGCAGCGTGAGCTTTGGAAAAGAGGCAAGGAGATGAAGGAAGAGGTAAATGAGGAAGAGAGTGTTATTTGTAAAGGTATCAAGGTTGGGAGAGGAGAAAAATGAGAAAGAAAATGTGCATTGGGGCGGACGTTGTGAAAAGGAGGGGAGAGGGGGATGAAAATGTGCTGATCGAGGGCATTTTGAACAGCAGAGGAATGGGAGGTAAAAACAAGGTGGGGGGGGGGGAGTGTTTAAAGTGAGAGAAAAAAAGGAGGGGAAGAAAAGTTTGGAGGGAAGAGGGGGAAGTTAGGAAGCGGAGGGGGAAACAAGAGAGGCGCACCCAAAAAAAACCTTAAGATAAAGAGATGAGGGTGAGAGGCAGAGAGGAGATAGAGAGATTATGTGAAGCAGAGGGAAAGAGGTAAACAGAGATGTGGAGAGTGGCGGGGAGGCAGATGTAGTGACATTTACGGACCGGTGATGATCGAGTAGGCATGAAGGTTAAAGTCATTTTCTCCCCATGTAGCCAGACATACACACACACACACACACACACACACACACACACTTGTAGGCTTATCTGCTCATGCATTCATGCATTCATGCATTCGTACCTTCGAAAAAAATAGTTTAAATTCCAGTCTGAATCTGGATTACTATACACTCACACACTCACTAGGGAATTATTAGAGGATTTTATCACTGCACAGACATTATAAAATCATTATTAGATTGCCAGCAACCCCCGCGCGCTGTCAAATATAAATTCTGCTCTTCTCGACCAAGAAATATTGAACATGATTTGAGGGTTACGAGCTCTTGCATTAACTTTTCATAAGGTAGCCAAAGAAAAAAGAAAAAAGAAAAAAAGAAATCCAATAGTTACACTACTTCATATGTCAAGCTGGGTCCCCGGTGTAAACACTGCACAGAACTTCTGATAAAGAACACTGACATGCTCTGGTATAAATCTCTGGTTTAGTAGTGATGTGTTTCTCCAAGGGTAATGACCCTTCACAACATCAGGTCTGTTAGATCTTCCACTGAACAAGGTTTGAGAGCATGTTTTTGACTGCGTGCCCTGTGGGAGAGGTAGGTTTGAGTGATTGGTCTTTACATCAAAATAAAAAAAATTTGCCAGAAGGAAATTTACCCGAAAATAAAATCCCCAATTTAGATCATAACTTTCATAGAGAAAAGTGTTCTTTTGCTGCTAATGAATACCCAGCAGATTGTCTTTTTTTCACACTAGTGCAGAGCCCTGGTGTAATTCAAATCATCAATCAGCACAGATTATCTGGTGATGAGAGGGGTTCCATCCTTAGTGTTCAGCCTCCTGAGCTGCACACAGTTGGATCTGAATAATTACATCGGTGCATTCTGATCTGGACCACAGCAACCAATGAGAGGCAACTAGGAGCAGCTGTTGGTGCTGTCAGGCAACGGCAAACATTCTAGCCCTTGCGGCTAATGTTAGCTAGCACACTGAGTTTGACAGAAACTTAGAATCTCATCGCTAGTTCTCCCCCCCCCCCCAATCATCCGGACTTGTTTAACCTTCAGCTTTTGTTTTTTTATTGTTTATGCTGCACCATGCTATTGTCTGATTTGTTTAAGTCTGCTTCCCCATGACACTGCTTGTGAGCCCTGCGATGGAGCCGTCAAGCCAGAGCACTGAAGCCACACCCCAGCTGCTGCACAGGGCTGTGTTTGCTATTCATTCAAAATGTATTCATATTCAATGTCCAAATTGCGCCAATTTGACACTGCCAACAGACCTGCCAAGTGTGAAGCAGATCACTGCAACAGTTCCAGAGATAGCAAAATAACATACTGACAGACAGACAGACAGAGATTCCTTAAAGAAATCGAGAATCTAGGTGATAAACTCATGTCAGTTTCAGACAACAGCTAGCTGGGTAGCTGTCGAGCCTAAACAGCAGTGAAATGGTTGACTATGTTTTACGCTTCGCACAGTTGAACTCTTGAGCACGTTATTAATTCAACGTCAGTCTCTCTGCAAGTTTATGTTGTGTAATACCGTGTAGACCACAAATAATCCCAATTTAAAACACACTGAGCTGTTAACCTCATGTTCAGTGCTAGTGTCAGAACGTGCGTGTGTGTGTGTGTGTGTGTGTGTGCTGCGCCAGTCAATTCCCAGTCTCAATAGCGTGATTCTTTCTGCTCCAGAGGTGATAGATTACTGGAGAGACTCTCATTCCCTCTCCCGTGATACCCCCGAGGCTGTCAGAACATGTAAAAGATAAGGGGTGAGTTCAGAAAAGCCCGTTTCTTGTTTTTTTTTTTTTTAACCATTTTGACATTTGCAGTTTTGTCTGCAGGAGCTGTATGCGCTCTTTATTGGGCTAACCTTTGAGGAGCGGGGAGTCTTTATGTTGTCTGACACATGAGGAAGGCGGAGAAGGTAAAGGGAAACGGGAAAAAACACGGAGGGAGGTTGTTATGTTGAGCTATCAAAATGCTGACAGGGCTCAGCTGTTCTGTTGCCATTTCATGTTGTATTTCATCTCTGAGGTAATCTCTGCGGTACATCGTCTATGAGAAACACGGAGGAGCCAATCTGTGTTTGAACAGTCATTCAACCCCTGGGCTATTTCCGCCCTAAACAAAGGCTTTTTTGGTGATCTGTACAATAACCCTCCAGTACGATCCAAGATCACTGTCGCTGTTTATCTTGTCCGTGTGGGCTTTGAACTCTCCCCGCTGCTTTTACACCAAAGCAGTTCCCATTACATGTAGCACAGAGGTCTCCTGTGTGCTCTGTCCTCCCTCCCCCTCTCCTCGCCTTTTCTCAGTTGCTAGTATCGGATACTGAACAGAAACAAGGCTGCGAAGAGTCTGTCAATACGAAAGGGTACTGACTAAATATGAGGGAAAAAAACAACATTTTTCCTTAAAAAAGGATAACATAGATAGATGGAATTATTGTTTAACTTTTATGATAATACCACTTGCATGCTGATGTGTCCGTCCGACAATTTCTTAAATGTAAAGCTCGAGACGTACTAATTGATATTACCCTCCGCAGACCGTTTAACGATCAGGATAGGCATGGTCAGAGCAAACAGCAGTATCAGCATGTCTTTATGTGTTTCTTAGGACCGGTCTGGGAGCGACGCGCAAAGCTTGTTCAGGTCAGACCCCTTCGCTGTCCTTCATCCTTGCCTGCCCCCCCCACCCATCTGAATCCATCTCCTCTTCTCGGGCCAGCCTTGTAAGAGCTTATTCCACCGCGGGCTGCAGCACTGGGACATTACTAACCAGCGAGCGGATGAGGCAGAGCTCCTAATGCTGACAGAGTGGAACACTGAGGGAGTGCCAAGATGGAGGACGGGAGTAATTTAGGTCAAAGGCCCAGGAGGGACACCGAGATGCAAACATGCCCAGATTTTTCCCTCTACTTTCTTTGCGTCCTCCCTCGGCTCTTCATCTGTTCCTCTCCTAACGTGTACCAGCTGAGGGGAAAAGTCTTCTCTTAAATACGCATGAGAATCTCGAGTTAGGAAATCATGAGAGATTTTACCATTTTATACTAATTTGTTCCACCGAAGTCTTCGAAAATGGGACTGGAATCCAGTTTAACTTTTGAAACTAAAGGAGAGTCCTGGGAAATATGCAGGGCTGACAACAGTGATAGAGCAGAATGCACGTTATTTTAATGCTTTTGGACAGTTCAATCGCCGACTCTCTCTCTCTCTCAAGCCACCTGATCCCCCCGGAGCTACATCATACCAAACCACTGACAGTGTAATCTCTTGTGTCACCTCAGACTAAACCTGGAGCTGCTGCATTTACTGTACAATTAAGTTAGGGCTGGCTATGTGGACTCTTGATTGGTTGGATCTTTCCTTAAAAAAAAACATCCAGTAAAAATTTGCTTACATCCTTGTAGCGGTGCCCTCAAAAATGGCCAGTTTTTGTCTATTACGATAGAAAACATGACTGGAATTCTTTTAATCACTTAAGTTTGAATTTGTTCACCATGTAGTAGTGTTGCCTGAAAGTCTGGTGAGCATTTTCTTATTTTTATTGTACCAGTAGTTCCTAACCTTTTTGTCTTATGAACATTATATTATGTTCGCAAGGCATTTTAAGGTCTGTAATTGTATTGAGGGTTACTACTAGAATAGTTGCTTTAATGCCCAAAAAACACATCAGTGTTCTCATATTGTCCAGTGCTGCAACACTGTATTAGCCCTCTGTTATACACTCTGTTTAAGCTCCTGTCTCTTTAAGGCCCCCCTCCAGGATACCCACTCTGCTTTGATTGGTCAGCTCACACGCGCCTGACCCTGCCTCGCTAACAACGACAACAGGGGCAGCTGTGCCAAATCAATTCTCAAGTGTCAACCTAGCTGCGATGCATAAATTATGCATAGGTGTGACATGCTGGTGTGGCATGATGTCACAAAGTCACAGAAGTAAAGGCGGTGCAACTGACGAGGCGTTTCAGTAGCGCAGTTTTCTGCGCGAGAGGGGAGCTTCTTTAGCCTTTTTTAACTTTCGAGACCTTTTAAAGGCACAAGAACGTACGTAACATTAACTGAGGGGGAAACCGGAAATGTCACAACAGGTGTCCTTTAAAACAAAGCAATGTCCACTTGCTAAACCCTTGTCACTGGATGTATATCTACCAGCTGTTACAAATTAAACCCATGAATGTGCTTTTTTTAAGTCCTACAAAGATTAGAGTATCTATAAATTCACAAGTAAACGGGAAAATTTCAAAGGGAAAACAGCAAAATGTAACATTTGATTTGTTTGATGTTTTTTTTTTCTGGTTTCCTTGCGAAGCCTCAGATTTATTTCCTCCTCTTCCTTATAGCGTGTACACTTTCTGCCTCCCTATACAGTAAATAGTACATATTAAATTCAGAGCCAGCCCGTGAGTGGGAGAAAGAGTGTGTGCATGCGTCAGGATCGGCTCCACTGACGCTGTCCGTGGTCCTGAAATGGGAGCTGACAAGAGTGTGCAGTGTGTGCTGCTGTCCTTCTTGTCATTTTTTCTTTCTTTTTTCTTTCTTTTTTGCCTCGTGAAAATGGAGCACTGTCAGAATGAACCTCGGGTTGTCCGACTGACTGCACAGTGCGTGACGGTAGTAAGTACTTGGATGGAGACCATTGACTGTGCGCTACCCTGCACGATTATTCAAATTCAAAACAAATGCGTTTCAGTAAAAAGCACTTAATCTGCTGAATAAAGCTCCAGGCTGATCTAAAAATTGTGTGGCATGATTTCAAAAATAACGTAGCAGCTAAATATAAAATCGTGGTTTGGTATCTCATCCTGCTCTCCGTGCTTGAAAAATCAGTTTAGTTTTTTTTTTTTTTGACACAGCTGACATTTCCTTATTGTTCTTATTGTCTGGACTGTGCAGTTTACTGTGCACTTGCTTTGTTCTGTGAGAAGCGTGGGCGTAATAAGCTACAGCTACTTTTTCTCATTGCTACAATCTCCTCCTGACATTGATTCATCGTTTGTGGCTGGGTGCATTTTCTAAGTGCCTGGTTTCCTCTTATATATTTTGAATTAAAGACCATAATAAAGACCGTCAATCAGTCAATCAATCAATCAATCAATCAATCAAAAACACGCTTACGTACGGCACGCTGTTTGCGAAGCCTTTGTGATGTACAGTACGCTGCCTTTAAGAAGCTTTCACAGAATAAAAATTGTGGATCCATATCTGGCTCAGCTCTGCTTACGTTCAATTTTGCAGTTGACCGTTTGAACACAGTCCCGTGCTTCCCTTTCTGTAAAGATGTGATTCAGAATGCATACGTCACTCGCGCGTGAAATCCTATGTGGTAAATCATCTGTGTGTGTGTGTGTGTGTGTGTGTGTGTGTGTGTGTGTGTGTCGGGGGCCCAGGTGCTGCTGGGGCCGCACATGCGATGAAATCACAACTCCGAGCGTTAAACTGAACTTCCAGTCATTAATACTCGAAAAAACCCAGCAACCACTCTCGCTAACACGTGATGAATTGCGTCGCGGCGATGCATTGACTGCTCTCCTACATGAGCGATATCGGGAGACTTGTTCTACGGGAGGAGGAGGAGGAGGAGGAGGAAGAGGAGGAGAAGAAGAGGGTAGGGGGGCTTACCTCTGGATAACCTCCTGCTCTCTCTGTCTATTCCTTCATCCCTCCATTCTCTGAATCTCCCCGCTTTTCTCTGTCAGTCTCCCTGCCCTTACTATTCAGTGCTGTGGGAGGCACTGTGAGCAGCGAGACCTGGCAGAGGGAGCTGAGAGTGTGTTTGTGTGTGTGTGTGTGTGTATTTGTGTGTGTGTCGTGTGTGTTCAGGAGGGATAATTTGCATTCACTGCCACTGGCCACCTCAGCTTCAGAGGCCCTGAAGAGATGGCCCTTTGAGCTGTATTGAAAGAGATGGTGTGTGTGTGTGTGTGTGTGTGTGTGTGTGTGAGCGACAGAGAGAGATGGGAAGGTAGGTTAAGAATGGGAAAAAAGGCAACATACCTCATGATGCAGAATGAGCAGCGCATGTGTACAAGCGCGCGTCCTTTCACAACCGTCGTGCGTAAGCGTCAGTTTCTAGCAACAAGTGTTTGCCGGCGTGCGCGCATGTGTGTCTTTGCATACATGCGCGTCTTGGCTAACTTGGCCGCGGGGCCAACCAGAGTCATTATTAATCCCCAGACAACTGAATTCTGCTCCTTGCCGTGCACTGGCTTTTTAATCTTTCTATCTCTCCTTTTTCTCAAGGTTACTTTAATACCAGGTGCACTTTAAGTCTGAGAACCCGGCCTGTTTCCAATTTCCATGGACAGAAGCCGCAGAGTTAGATATGATCCCGTTAAAGGTCTAGTCCGTGCTGTAATCCCTCGAAAACTAGCGGCATTACCTGCTTTTCCTCTATGAAGGTGAAAATAGCTGATATCCAGTCGAAAAGGGAGAACAAACGACTCCTATTTAAAAAACGGAATGAGAACGTCTCATATCACTTCCACTTAGTTCAATGCTACTGTTCAATAATTCTTGCAACTGCCCTGTTTCCATACTCAGGCTTATCTCTACCTCCCAGCGCAACAACGTGGAAACAGGATAGCTGACCACGCTGGCCCGAAATGGCTGACTCGGCAGTTTCCGAGCGTGAGCTGTATCAATAAACTGGAGGATTAATTATAAACGGCAAATACGGGCAGAGCTGAGGACAATTTATGGCCGCGCGCTCCTGCTATACATTATATCACAGACCCGAATCCTGTGTTGAGGCCGGCTGAGGTTGCGCTCAGCAGCATCACTATTGCAGCACTTTAATTCTATTAACACAAAATACAAGCAAGGAGGAAGAATTAGGAATTTTGTAATAAACATTCACAATATCCCTCCAGCAGATAAATACAGATTCAGTTACCAAACAGGAGAATACAGTTATGGGGAGATAATTTAGCTAATTACATGAATAACGTTATTGAAACCTGCATTTACTTATTTGTAGGCCACTTGGGGGCACTAGAAACAACACTGTAAAAACAAAATTGACATATTATCACTTTGTTAGCAAACAGTGGCTTGCTTACGTATCCAAAAGATTCGGAGCAATGTCATCATTCATCTGGAGTCATGCTTCTGGTCTCCTTTCTTAGCTTAGTTTTTAGCTTTTGGTTTCATTTCCAACCAGCTCCTGAGGGAAACATCTGGCTCTCGCTGATAAATGCTGTACAGTGTTCACCCACCGGGAGCTAACTTCGGCTGTGGGCAGATGGTTTATAGTGAATTGAGACGTGGCTACGCTGAAACAACCAGTGAGGTTACCAGCAGGAAAACCAAAATATATAAAGCAAAATATTGCAGGTCTGTAGAGCTGAGAGGAATAGCCGGCATTAGATTTTCTTTCATGTTTATTGAGGTAAAAAAAATTGATTAGAGCGGCGGTAATTGCAGGTTTAGTCTTTTTGCCAGGTTTGAACAGATCTTCTCGAAACATTTAAAGAAATGAAAACAGAAAAGTTCAAAAAAAAATATCCGAAATTGAGGTTAGAATTCACCCGTGTTCCTACGCATGGCTGAGGGGCGGGAGCGTTTTTATAATGGAATGTTTAATTAAAAGGGCCGGATACATCAGACTTCATCAAATCCCATTAAACGTTCGTCTTCAATCCCCCGAGTTAAATCAGATGATATCCCAGATTGTGCTGGAGCGCCGTTACACAAATCAAGCCAGGAGAACATAGCTAGTCAAAGCCTCGGAGCTTTTATTTAAGTACTGTTGTAAAGTCAATTCACTCTCCTGAGGATAGAATGATCATTTAAAATGGACCGTCTACGGCTAAATCCCATTTCTGCCTCCATTGCTCATCCAAAGCACATGGTGATGACTGGGGTGCTGCGAGAACGTCGGGCGGGAGGCGGGGGATACACTTGGGGGAAAAAGGCAAGAGAGAGGCAAAATGGAGGGATGGTTAAGCGAAGGGAGGTCGGATGAGAAGCAAGGGAGACGCACGGCGAGGATAAATCGCACGAGCTCAGTGAGAGGAGGCGAGAGGAAGATGGTGGAGGACGGAAGAGTCGATCAAGCCGCTGACCCACATGTATGTGACAAAAACACACTGTGGAGATTATTAGGATCATGTGACTCTGCATGCACGTGCACACACACACACACACCGACTGAATACTAAAACCAACCCACGCCTGCATCCATACGCACACACACACACACACACACACACACTCGCTCCTCATTTCCTCTCTTCCTCTCCATCTCTGTGGCTTAGAGGCTATAAATAGCTGGAACTGAGCCCTTGCTAATTCCTTCATTCAGAGTCTAGTGGAGAGGCAAAATGCACGCGGCCTTTGATGCGCGCCCTGACAGGAAGATACAGGAAGCGGTGGACGGTTGCCAAGACGACCCCCACCCTCCACCCGCCCCGCCTCCCCCTTTCTTGTGTCTTCCATCTAAGTTCTGCACTCCCTCCCTGCTCCCTGGTTCTCATCCTCTCTTCATTTCACTGACTATATTGTTGCTTCTCAGCCGCCGTCGGGGGCTTACTGACGGCTTCAAAACGCGATCGATATCAAAATCCGACAGTTGTGCTCCATCTCAGTCAAGTTGCATTATGAGACGCTAATTATGCTGCATTCGCGTGCACTCAATGTGAGTAAAGACACAGAGAGAAATACGCAAATCGTCTCTCCGATCACATTCGTTGAGAATTATGGGTAGAGATTTTTTGGGAACACAATCTCCATCAATCTCAACCTTAAACAATCATTTAACCATAATATTTTTGAGCGTTACAACCACGAGGACTGGGATCACTGGACTGAAGTACTTAGAGTCGGTAAAACATAACAGGTACACATCATCCAGGATTATTTTAAGTCTGACACATTTTAAAGGTGGCGTAGGCGATTCTAGAGAAATGCAAACCCAAAGCACTGGTATTTGACCACCCGGGAAAGTGTCTCAACAATAAATCCTTTCCCAGAATCGCCTACTCAACCGTTACATTTGAACATTCGAGAAGGTGGTGTGTTATTTGAGCCGTTTCAAAGCAAATCCCTGGAGAAAAGGTGCAAATGGTGAATAAGACAGTGCGTTGATCTGTTCTAATGTAAGATGCAATTGTTAGCCTATCATGCTAACTCGCTTACCAGCTACATCAACTGACCTTTATATGAAAAAGGGTGTAGGGAATGGTGGGGGAGTTAAGAGGAAGGTTGCCAAGCAAGTGACCGCAGTTCAAGACTGTGTTTCAACATTTGTAACGGTGAAACTACCAAATATTTTTGATGAGGGACTACAGTGTTTCAAGACTGGTTAGCGTGATGCCACTTGATATTTTTAAAGTAAGGGAAAAGCACAATTCAGTTACAGCTGTGTTCGGGGGTACAATAACCAGATATCTTTGACAGGAAGTCTGGACACAACCGACAGAGTTTGCGGCAACAAGGCAGGTGTTTTTAAAGAGACCTCATGACATCTCCAGCCATGATTATGGCAAAAAAGAACAGGTATTTTAAACCAAAACAGGATATTTTCTTAAAATACAATGAGATTAGATTATCCTTTATCAGTCCCACAATGGGACATTTTACATTAGTAGAGCAAAGGCAATAGCAGAAATAGTGAGCATCAATTAAGAACAGTAATAACAAATAAGTAGAAAACATAAAAAATATAAGTAGAAAAGCAGTAAGAACAACATAAACTGTATAAATAGGGGAGAAGAACTCCAAAGAGTTGTCACAACATAAAATTTGAAATTAAAACTAAAGAAATGTGAAATTGCAATCTGTGGAGGTGCAAAAGCGTTCTTTGCCAGCATCTATTGTGGTAATTGGGTCGAACGGTGTCGCCCATGTTTCAAATAATGAGTGGAAGCTTGGTAATGGTGGACTGTGCTGCGCCAAACAAACTGATCTCTGCTGAATTACTGACCACCTCAAGTGACTTTTACTGAAGTGAATCTCATTTCGGACCTCAGATTTCAAAACTTTAACAACCATATCCTATTATATAATTGGACTGCATCCCACCAGAAGGAATTTCACAGATAATCTGCTCTGCAATCCAAACACACCCTGCCAGATTTGAACATAAGTCCATCACACACTATACACTATTAAGACGATCTATTCCTGACAGAGCTCTTTCACACCCCATCCACCCACACACACACACACACACACACACACACACACACACACACACACACACAAACACACTCCTGTTCTGATACAGGTTTACCTCAACTCGTCTCTTTGTCTGCACAGTTACGATTTGTCTTGTAAGACCCGTCAGCTCCTGGACACATTTCTAATAACCTTTCCTCCATTTCCACAGTCCATCAAACTCACAGGCTACACCAGTTAGCAGTCAGCAATTTGAAAACCCGCTCCTCTCCTCCACTCAGCTCCATGTCTGGATATAGTAGGTCTGTCGTCAAAGAACTGATCTAACTGTCCAGATCTTTGCATATTAAACAGAGTTTTGTCTCTCCTGGGGAACTGTCTTTGCATCTTTACCGACACGTTGAACACTTTCTGTCATAAAGTAAAACTCCACAATCTTTTTGATTGTAAGTGTTAAAGTCTTAGTCTTACAGACTATATTTAGAGACACTTCAGTGAAGGAAAATGGATTTGCAGTTTTAGTCTTTAAGATGTTTTTTCCAGTCATCAAAGATGCTTCATCAGTTCCCAGGGGCGTATGTAATCTGATTATTGTCTTAACATCGAGTCAGTCACGTCACATGTTCTATACAATCTCCCCATCTCTGATCTAACTAACCAATTTGATGTTAACTATAGATGAATATGTCTAATCCTCTGATTATTTTACTTTTTTTTTAAAGCTTTGGCATTTAATGCTCTAAAAATACGGTGTCAACTACAGCTTCAGCACCTTAAACATATATTTACACAAACTGTCAACTCACACACCACACAGAGGGATTTACATCCATGTGCACACACACACACACAAGCGCCACACACTCTGACTTCACAAAGGGCTATCTGCAGGTTTCTGAGAGCTAAATGTAATGCTATTTAAGACCTTTAATGCTAGCTGGAACTGGATTTAAGACCAATTTAAAACCAATTACAGACGCTCAAACCATGTAAAACACGGTTATGAATGAAAGCTCTGGAGGTATAATGGGGATTACATGAAAAAAGATTCCAAGATGTTGAACCAGGTTTATAAACGCACATGTGATAAACACTACTGTGCTCAGCAGACGCCAGTTGTTCAAAGGTTTACCTAGCATGGCGGCTTGAATCGCCGGATCACATGCCCAAGTTCATCTTGCCAAGCTTCATATTATGTGTTTGTGGCCAAAAAGACAGTGGTTTAACCATTGGTTCAAACTGTTGCTCAAAAACAACAATGGTTGAGCTGGAGGATATAATTTAGTATAAAAGCAAAAACAAACAGCTCTAAAGTCTTTTCTGGATGGGAAAGATTTTTTTTCAATCTTCTCTTAACTGGACTAGTTTGCTTTACCAACACACTTGACAGGTGGTAGTGCTCTCCTGCATTTGATCCAATTGGTTCAAGTTAGCCTGTAATAAACAGTGATGGACACATGTTTTGTCCAAATGCCTGCCAAGTAGTTGTTTTGCCTGCACTTTTCCAAACTGATGGTGCCTTTCCAAATGGTTCTGTCTAACACCTGGTCTGTCAGGTCATCCAAAGGTATCAGTTTTTCACTGTGTTCATATCTTGTTAGGGGGGCTTATTTTCTCTTGCCCCAACAATTGGCAGCCAGTGAAATATCCAACGCCCTCATGTCACTTTCATGAATGCAAAGTAGGTTTATGTTTGTCACACTAATACAAAAACAAATGTACATTTAAGGGCTTTTACTGTCTCTAATATCCATGAATGTCACTTGGTAGCTACCTACCCACAAAGGAGGATGACGTCCCAATAGTCGACTGTTTCACTTTATAGCAGAAACAGCTGTACAAGGGCACAGCCCCAAACATATCTCAGAAAAATTGGAAATGTGGGCAATTTGACCTAGGGAGTAGTGTTTAATAAAAAAAAAAACAACACTAAATCTAGTGCCATTAACTTGAGAATGTAATTCAAGTGAAATATTTCTTACATTTATTCAGAAGCCAGTTCCTTGCCTTAAAGGAAAGGATCGCTGACGTTTGAAGCCCCCAAAACTTTGTCTTAATTTTAGTCCTTGTCAGAGTTTTCGACAACTTGCCAGACTTGTACTCTGGCTGCCAGTGGCCTTTTTCTGGGCATGTATAGAAATATCCTCGCTGAATGGAAAAGTTCAAAGCGAGTGACCGACCCCGGCTGATTTGATTCTCCCTCAAACCTCACCACCTCCCGGCATAAGACAAAGCAGAGCATCAGAAAGAGCAGGCCAGCTGCTGTCGGCGCCACAGTGCCTCAGGACAGAGCAGGCACAAAAGCGAAGAAGCACTCAGTCGGGTTTGGTTTGTGATGGTTGGACCACAGGCTGGATGGGGCCCCATTGTTCTGACCTCCATTTCCGGACAAGTACCTGGAGATGCCTGAGTTCAAATCTGACTATACTCCTCACTCTGTCCTTGTCTTTTTATTCAGGGCTGTGTTTTGTCTCCTTCAGTTCTGGTGAGCATGCTCGCATCAAAGAAAACTTTTGAGTGTTTGATAAAAAGGGGGTGTGTGTGAGAGGGAGAGACAGACAGAGGATCATGAGTCCCTTGGGACGGTGGGAGTGTCTTCTGTCTGCAGAAAGATGGTGATCTATTTTTTTCCCCCCTTATTTTGTTTTTTAGAGGGTGTCAACTGGTTTTGGCAGGAGTAAGAGGCGACATAAAGAGAAAAACTGAGCGAAATAATCAAGGGTTTTCTGGCATCAGAAGCAATATAGATCATATTCTCACAGCTGCATGCTGGCACCTCTCTCACTCTTTCCATTATTTATCTGTTTGTTTTTATCCCTTATTTATTTATTCATCTCTAGCCTTTCGGCGATGCTGATGTCGCAGCGCAGCCCTCGGCCGCCGTGTGCAATATTGTGTTAGTATCGAACCCTTCTTGATGAATCTTCTCAGAAAATTGAAATATTGCAGAACGGGGAGATGGGGGAGTTTGAGTCTGATGCATGGAGATAGATGAAGTATCGGAGGGAATAATTTATAAGGGCCTCGGCTCGCACCCCGCAGCTCATCCCAAGAAGCGATGGCGCCGACAATGCTGAGGTTAGCGGTTCAAATCCCGGAGGAGTATCTGGCAAATCGGATGTATACCCTCCTTGTACAGGACTAATTGAAGAGAACTACCATCTTAAAAGGCGTTTTGTACGAGCTGATCAGGGTTAAACCTCAGCCTACCACCAAGTTCTTCACCATGTGGTAGAATCTGTCGCTTGTTCAACATCTGCTTGTTTGTTCGTCTAATTCAGTCCCTTACGGGGGAATTATTGATCTTAAAATGGTGTCGTAACCAATCACAAGCAGGGTGTCAGCGTGTCAGTCTCCAGTCTGTGTTCACACCGGCTGCACATTCAGATGCCCTATTCTTTGGGATTTCTTCTGAAGTTGACCTATGGAAAAATGTCATCTGAAAGCTTGTCTTGGGTCGTGGTACATGCATATTGATGCTTTAAAGTGGTTTGTTAAAGGGTAACTGAAGGGCAACAGCCCTAAGCCAACCCGAAAGTGCCACACGGATGAGTGTGAAGTGGTTTGGGGGAAGAAAGAAAAAGAACTTACAGCCGCAGACAAAAACTGCAATTCTTTTCAGGAAATGGTGCATCTCAAGTTTGGCTTCCCCGTGTTAGAAAATAACTACAGGAAATATGGAATGGATTATACTCTCAAGGATAATCAAAAGAAGACTGTGATGAACCGTTTATCTGGCGGAAATAGTTGTGATGGAGGAGGAACGAAGAGTGTTGAGCTGCAAGGGGGTAAAAAGAAAAAAAGGCCAGTCAAGTGATGGTAGTGCTGAAAGTGAGACCAGAATGTGTTAGAGTGAAGAAAAAGTTCAAGATGGGAATAAGTGCCTTATCATTATACCCATACACACACTGTACCAATAATGGGTTTCAAAGAAGAGTCAACTACTCCACATGGCGCTGTTGTAGAGTTATTGTGTGTGGATTACTGACATCACTGTCCATCAGGCTTGAGATAGCCTTCCAACAACAGAAGGTGGACATTACTTGTTGTTGAATACATCTATCATCACTTATGTCATGCCACGCTAAATAAACACAGCGGGGAGGTGGAGGGAGGCCCAAGTGGTTTTGCGAGACACCACGCAGCCGGTGAAGATGGTCCGTGGAGCTGGTGTAGAGGCTTCAGCAGGTGCGCTTGCTCACTCTCTTCCATGCCCTCTCCGCCTAGCTCCACAAAGCACAGCTATATGAAACTCCGCGCGTTGGTAAACATTTACAGCGAGTTCCAAATTCTCTGAGCCACTCTGACTGATCTACCATGACGTCTTGTTCCGTGTTAGAGGCTGCTGACCGCTAAGAGAAGCACGCGGTTTGTCTGCGAGCCTGAGGCAGCAGCAGCAGCAGCCGGTCCTTCCCTCCCTTCCCCTCGTCCATCGATCCACCGTGACTCTGCAGGAGCCAGATGAAAACCTCTTGCTATGATTTATGGGATGTCATCTCCAGGGGAACCGGCGGCGCCCCTCCCTCTTTGCTTTTGGTGAGGGAGCAACCAGCCAGAGGGCAAAATCAATTCCCCTGGATCCTAAGGCCGGACATTTGATACGACCACGGGGGCGAGGAAACAAGCTGAGTTTAATGTAAACACTTGACGTTATAGCGGTATTCCAATGAGCATCAGTTTTTCTCACGGAGCTGTAAGAAAGCAACGCCAGGCCCATCCTACATTTAAGTCAAACAGTAACACACGTAACTACTTTAAATTTTCATTACTTGCGTGTATAAGGTGCTACAATTTGTCTTTTTTACAACTACATAAATAGGGATTCATTAACTCTGAGGAGAACAACGTTAAAACTTAAGACTGATGATCAAAGAACCAAGAAATATCATTCCAGCCTCTAAAATATTCATACGCTGAAAGTAATAAAATCTAAAAAGCACTAAAATCCTCATTTGCATTTTAGATTGAGCTTCTGCTAATCACAAAGTAACAAGTGTAAAAAAAAAAAATGTTTTATTACTCTAAGATGATTCGTTTTCTTTCTCGGGTTTGTTCCCAAAGTATTACACATTCAGAAACATTTCTTCTGGAGTGCCACGGAACTAATGAAAAAAAAAGACAACACATGGCTAGCTTAGCAATCTACTAAGTACTTGAGTATTAATTAAGGAGCCATGGGTTAGCACCAAATGTTAGCGTATGTGTTTATCTATGAACAAACACACACATCCATGTAAGAGTGTCCCACTTTTCCTCCATTTGCACCGATGGCAGCATTAAGAAGTCATTCTGGAGGCTTAATCCACTTAAAATTAGAGGAGGTTTTTAAGGATTCTGTCTTAAGGGTGCCCTAAAAAAAAGGATACAAGTAAGAGGCCTCAGGAGACTGAGAGCAGCAGCATGCATGTTTTTTTTTAAAAGTAAGAAGAAAAAGAAGTGGAATTAACGACAAAGGCCAGACAAGATGGCAGAGGATGAATGTGTTTGCGTGTTACTACGTGTTAACGTTCAGCTGTGTGTTGTGTGACTTGACATAAGTTGACAGTCTCCATGGACAGTGAGCGGTGGCAGATTTTTGATCTGCTGCCCAAAAGCCTCATCGCCTTATTATCCTTTTCCCTTTCCTCCCCCACGCTCTCATTCCCTCTCCCCATGTCCTCTACTTTTCTTGATTCCACTTTCTCTCCATTCCTCATTTCCTTCCTTCCCTCTTTTTCTTTGCTACCTCTCCTATTCTCCCCTCTCCTTGTTTTCTTCCCACCTCCCTCTCCCCTCTTCTCCTTTTATTGTTTCCTCTCCTCCCTTTGCCTCATCTCCTTGTATCCTCTCCTTCTCTCATCGCTTCACCTCCTCTCCTCTCATTGTTTCTTCTACCTTCTTCTGCTTTGACTGTTTCCTCTCCTCACCTCTCTTTGGTTTCACCCTTGTATCCTCAAGTTCTCTCCTTTCTTTGTTTCCTCTCCTCTCGTTCCCTCCTCTCCTTGTTTCTTCTTTTCTCTTCTGATTTTTTTGTGTCCTTTTTTCTCCTCATCTCCTTGTTTCCTCTCGTTTTCTCCTCTCCTAACCTCCCCCTCTCTCCTTGTTTCCTCCTGTTCTCTCTTCTGCTTGTTTCCTGGCCTTGTGTCTCCACGCTTCCTCTCCTTGTTTCCTCTCCTCTCCTCTTCTTGTTTCCTATTGTTCTATCCTCTCCTCTGCTTCTCTTGTTTCCTTGCCTCTCCTCTCCTCAACCTATCGCTTGTTTCCTGTCCTCTCTTTTCTCCTCTCTTAACCTCCCTTTCTCTTCTTCTTTCCCTAGATTCTGTCCTCTCTTCTGCTTTTCTCGTTCCCTTGCCTCTCTTCTCTTCGCCTCCTCTCCTTGTTTCCTTTTCACTCCTTCTCTCCTCTTTTTACCTTGTCTCCTATTTCTATTCCCCCCTTCTGCTTATCTTGTTTTCTTTCCTCTCTTTTCACCTTCCTTCCGTGCCTTGTTTCCTCTTTTCCCCCCTCTCCTCTCCATGTTTCCTATCTTTCGCCCTCTTTTGTGCTTTTTCTTGGTTCCTTGCCTCTCCTCAACTCATCGCCTTTTTTCCTCTACTTCCCCTTCTCTCCTTTTCTCCTCTCTTCTGCCTGTTTCCTTGCCTGGTCTCTCTTCGCCTTCTTTCCTTGTTTCCTCTCTTCTCCTCTCTCCTCTCTTCTCTCCTTGTTTCCTAGTGTTGTGTCTTTTACTCTCCTCAACCTATCATCTTGTTTTTTCTCCTCTCTTAACCTCCTTTTCTCTCTTTGTTTCCCTGCATTCTGTTTTCTGTTTTTCTTGTACCCTTGCCTCTCTTCTTTTCCCCTCCTCTCCTTGTTTCCTTTCCACTCCTTCCCTCCTCTTTTTCCTATTTCTATTCCTCTCTTCTGGTTTTCTTGTTTCCTCTCCTCTCTTTTCACCTTCCTTCCTTGCCTTGTTTTCCCTCTTTCCCTCTCTCCTCTCCATGTTTCCCATCGTTCCGCCCTCTTTTCTGCTTTCTCTTGGTCCCTTGCCTCTCCTCAACTCATCGCCTTTTTTCCTCTGATTTCCTTTCCTCCTCTCTCAACCTCCCCTTCTCTCCTTGTCTCCTCTCGTTCTCTCCTCTCTTCTGCTTTTCTCATTTCCTTTCCTCCCTTCACCTCTCCTCCCTCCCCTGCAGCACATGTAAAAAAAAAAAGACTTAAAATCAATTTGCTGAGGAGAGGCAGGAGGAACGGAGGAGCAGAGAGAAAGACAACCCCTTGGCTATTGGAAAAGTGCTGAGGTTGGCAATGTCATGCCTGACTTGACCATAAATATACCAGCGATGATGATGAGCGATGAAACAAGTTCATACGCTGCCACATGTACTTAACAATAAATGAAGACATATTTATCCAGACCATACACGTGCTATGATATTTTTAAATCATTAAACATCTGCCCACAGCCTCACCGATACAGCGGAGCATTATGCTGACGAAGTTGGCTGAATGATGGGTGATTGTTCATGTTGATGAATGAAGGTCATTATAGGAAGGTATTTTACACCTGTGTGACATTTCCACACACCGCACTGTACACCAGTGGGTCAGCGCGTGCACAGCGCTCGGCGTTGTTGCGCTAGCATTTCCAACCGAGTCGTACATCTCAGGAAAAACAGGGGGAAAAAAAAACAAGCAGTGTGACAGTGTGAAATGACTCAAGACCTGATGTATAGTGTTCTATATGTTGCCCGAGGAGCTATAAGAGGCAATGACGGGCTGTCGAGGGCTGAGGCTGCAGTGTTGGAGTGGAGAGGGCGGAAGGAAGGGTGTTGAGCTGTGAAGGGCTAAAAAAAAAAAAAAAAAAAAAAATCCAGTCAAGTGATGGAAGTGCTGAAAGGGAGACTGAGATGTGTTAGAGTGAAGAAAAAGTTCAGAGTGGAAATCGATGCCTCTTCACTTTGCTGACATATACACCAACGTGCACATATAGACAGTAAGAGAGACATACTGTAGATGAATATGGACAAAAAGGCACACGCACGCTGATTTATATTATCAACGCGCATGATAAGGTACTCTTGTTCAGTTTTTATGTTGAAAGTCCCATTAATGTGTGTGTGCTCATAAAAAATACCTTTTTTTCTTCTGCCATACTCAGATTCTTTTAGTCCAATCCCACTTAAAAAGTTCCAAGTGCTAAACACTTTGACCTGGACCTGGATGAGCGAGGACATTCATCGACACTTAAAAGTCGCTTTCTCAAGACATACGCTCGAGATCGAACCAAGTTCATGTTAAAAACACTTACTGCAACATGACTCTCACAGCCTTTTCTCTGTGAAAGGTGCTGTCTCGGCGCAGCTTTTATTAAAGATATAAAAAATGAAAAGACAAAGGTAAAACATGTCGTTCACCCTAGGCGAGGAGAGAGAGAGAGAGGGGGGGCTGATGGAAGCCTCTACTCTTCAGATCACACCTGCCGACCGAATGGAAATATTTCTCTTTTATTACTCGCACACCTAATAGTGCCCGCGCAGACAAAAACGTCTGCGGTAAGATCTAAGTTGAGAGAAGAGGGTTCTTGACGGCATGAAAAAAAAAAGTAAGAAAAGTCAAATGTCACCTAATCTTTTTTCTCATAAAGCACCTGGAAGCTGCTTCAGTCCTGCCCTTTGTTCTCCTACTTTATAACACCGTGAATGGGATGTACAGTAAAACCAGGGAAGGGTAATTGAAAAATGATTTGACCCTCCTTGGAACATTTTGCATATTGTTTCGTTTTTATGAAAGTCCCCTAACACACATACCCCGACATTCACTGTCTACAAGAAGCAAATGTAATATTTATGGTTTTTTAAAGTCGTGCATGAACCTTGAAAAGAATAAAAAATGGTTCGAAAAGTGGTTCTCATTGACCATTCGCTAATCCCCGTCCCCAGAGCAGTTATTGTCCAGTCATAGTTTATGAACCAGAACAAGGACTGTCAAGCTTTGGGTTTGTTCCACATGTTGAAGTGGGGTACGTGGGGTTGTAAAAAGAACTATACTCTGTATAAAAGGAGTTTGGATAGGGGTTTCCTTCTTTTGTCACCTTCTCCAACACCAAAATTTGAAGAACAAAAGTATAAACAATTGAGTCAATGGTGCGTTTGTTCATTCTAACATAAGCTGCAAATGTTACCAAGTCTGGCTAACTAGCATAACATCATATGTGCATAAGTAATCTGTGTTACTTCCAGAGACACACCCATGATAGAACTCAGAAGTAACACTCAGCAAATTAGAAACAGTGTTGTGTTCATTAGGCTCATTATAAAAGCCTTTAGTTTTTTTAACATAAAAGGGAAAAAGGGAAAAAGGAAATTAGGAAAAATAAAGAATACATTTGACCTCATTCTTGCTTGTTCAAATATGTAAGCTAGGCTGCTAAGCAAGGTCTTAAATTACAATCCAAACTTAAAACATATGTCGCTTTTGCGTTAGTATGGATCCCAGTACATTTACTGCAAGGACCCTCCCTGCACTGCCTCTGATTAGTTGGTTAGGGTTAGGGTAAGAAAATCAGGGTAAGCTAATCAGGGGAGGAGTAGAAAGCACTAGCGAAAGAGAGGCAGACTAAGAAGGGCAATGGCAAGAAAAGCAGTGGGATCCATAATCATGCAACAGCTTTCACCACAGTGTTAAAGTATATTATGTATAGAGCCATCAAAGTGAATATTTCAGACCAATTTACAGGATTCTCATTTAAGGACAAGTCAGTTGGAAACATTAAAAAGGCGTTTCCAATCAACTTAAGGTGGTAACAGAAAATCTGACAGCTGAAAGTTTTCATTTCAGCCAACAAAAACGCCGGTCACCGGCTAGAAATGAGAAGTCTTCTTTTTATACCTTTGAAAGAAGGATGCATTGTTGACAAAAATTCTTAAGGGTTTCAAGTGGGAAATCTACCCCTGTCGTCCTAATGAACTCCATATGTACCGTGCGAGTACAGAAAGCTTGACAGGCATAGCAAAAGTAACTAAGGGAAGGGGGCTTAGCGAACAGTCAATTTTCACTGTTACCCACTAAATCCCTCATTTCCCAGCCTCCACCTTCAACCCTTCAATTAACACAATCCACTTACCATCCTCCGTGGGCACGTAGATATTGAGGTAGAGGCAGTCCTCGCTCTGGTTCTGGATGTAACCAGCTGCAACGTCCAGGTTATCTGTGAACCACACGGGTAGCATAATCTCTGGGAGCACGCCGTGGACGTTCTGAGGGCACACGGGGGCAAACTGAGTGGCGTTGCGGATCTCCTGCCAGGATCCAGGGGCTTCCGGTGGCTGAAAGCGGCGATCGCCGATCGGCGCCGTGGCGTACGGGACGCCCAGGTACTGCTCTACGGGGCCCAGGATCTCATTGTTCAAGTCCTTCTTGATGCCTCTGAGCTTGCCGTAGTTGGTGGTGACTATGGGGTGTTTGGAAGGGTCCATCTTCTGGCTCGAGGCCAGGCTGAAGAGCAGGATGAGGCCTAGCACACCCATTAAGCACCAGTCTGTCACGAGACTAAGGGGGCGTGTCCTGGACAACAGACCCCGCCGGCTTTGTTTACCTTGAGCAAGAGGAAGGGGTTGCATGACTGGATTCATACTGTTCAACCACCTGCTTTAGTCTGATGTGGAGTATTTCTGTCTTTTTACGAGACAATATGGATTATAACCAGTGGTCTGGATGGTAAAGCATAGGAGGGGGAGAGGAACAACGAATGCAGGCAGACCCTGAAAGTCCAAAAGGAGCTTTTTTGGAGGTTGGATCCAGACCAGGAGTGCTGACTGAAGGTGAGATGGAGGGCGAAGCAGTTGTTGGGGTAAAGAAGGGTCCTTGGGGTGCTGGAGAAGGAGGTCGGACCTTGGCCTGGCTGCCAGGTCAGTGTTGATTCTGAGCAACGGCAATCCGAAACGCTTCCCCAGCCATGGTTCTGTTGCGTTCCATCCCTATTGGTCTCCTATAATCCGGATCATTTGAACAGCCACTGAATTCTGCAGAATGAGACAGGAGGAGGAGGAGGAGGGAGGGAACAACGGAAAGATAGAAGGCAAAGAGGGGATGAGGGAGAGAGGAAGATAGGAGATTATAGCTTATCTGAAACAGAACAATATATTCCATTAAACGTTGTCAGCGCAACACTTCCCCTTCAACTGTTGCAGAGCGAGGAAGGATTTCCTGAAATGAAAGCCGTGGAAATGAAACGAGACCCAGCAAAGTATTGTCGAGATCAAGTTAACAGGCCTCATTTTGGGAGCATTTCATGTGCTGATCAACGCCTTTTTTCGCTCCGCTTGATTACATCACAGACAGCAAAACGCACTTCTCGGGCATGTAGGGAAACCTTGCGATCACATTCGACTTGCTGTGGTTTCTGTAACACAGTCGGACCTGCGGAAATCTCATGCATACGCCGCAATGAGTGCACATTTTCTACATGACACCCCCTATCTATTATGGATGAAAACTCTAAATTGGACCTGATTCACACTGTCCCGGTCTGACCTGTGTGAGGACATGCACCAAATCCCTCCTGGTGAACTGTGTTTAACCTGCCAGCTTACTCCTAACAGGCTCACATCTCTGCAAAGAGCTAACAAGTTACAGCTGATGTAGTCATGCTGCCACTGATGCCTCAATATTTATGGTTATTAATTTCTTAAAGGCTGCGGCTCTGGTTCTGGAGTTAAAGTACAGTGGAGCACGCAGGAGCGAAGAGTCAAGGCCAGAGATTAGGGCGAGCCTTTCACTGCCCGGCGAGGTCAAAGGTCAGTAATGTGCGCCCGTAAGCAGCTTATGACAGGCCGGGACACTTTCGGGCTACATGCAGAGCACAAAGACACACACACATGCACGCAGTAAGCCTTAAATGATCCGAACATGAATGAGTGCCCACACGCCGAACACTCATTCATGTAATCTACGGCGCAAATGTGCAAATCCTCATGTAACCGACCCAGTCAGAAATGCATGAGGCATGGAGGAGATTATACAGTCATAACATTGTTGGGCGGTGTTATGTAACGGTAGGGGACACACACCAAAGCAGTAATGAAGACTGTAAGGGAGTAACTGAGAAAGTATCTTTTATGTTCTCACACACACACACACTCTCCTATTTCTGCCTTATCTGATTTTCAAAATTCACCATTACCTCTCTCTCTCTCTCTCTCTCTCTCTCTTTCACACTCTCCCCTGCTTCATCACGGAACCATAATTGTCCCATTTAAAGTCATCATTAACCGTATTATTGCATCGCCTGCACCCAACGAAGCGCCTCTGTGTTTTTGTTGTCTTCTCCCCCCCGCCCCCCCTTCCACTGCCAATAAAGCCGTTTGAATTTGAAAGTATGGGAGTTAGGTGTCCTGAGGCAAAACTGCAGATAATTAGAGTGCATAGGCTGACGAGCAGGCGAGCAGCCTCACTCACACTGATGTAAGACGTGCGAATAAGGGACGCTCATTCATGTTGTAATAAAGTTTTGTCTGTACAACACGCTCTTTGAGGGGGGCGCCGACCAGATTGTGCTGAAGAACCGCGCTGAAAACAGATTTGTGTTCTTCCAGAGAGCCGTAATTACGCGCGATTCCGTAGCGTCCGTAATCGCTCATTGTCTTCCTTTGGTACAGTGCGTTCAGCCTAAATATATTGGTGTCTGCCTTTGTTCCTTCAGTGTGGACTTTGTTGTTCTGCCCACGCGCCCGCGTGTGCATCTGGGAGCGTATCCTCTCACGGAGAAGCGGGCAGCAAGATGTGTGCTCTAATTAAACCGTGGAGAGTCTGGAGGCCAGCCTGCTGCGCAACTGCACGCAGGGACGAGCCCTCCACCCACGCACGCACCAACATCTACCATTCAACTTTCATCCTCCAAAACACATTAAAGAGACTGGGAAATAGAGAGCGGAGATGAAGAGAGAGTGGGAAAAAGGGGGGGGGGGGGGGGATTGAGAGACAAACGAGAGCTGAGAACCCGGGAGGAGAGGAAACAGGTTAATGAAAAGCTTCTTTCTGGTCAGCGCAGACCTTGAGCAGAAGCCACAGGAGACGCCGCTTTCAGTGACCCTGAAGTCTCTCAGAGAAGTGGACATCTAATAGAACCACATCAAAAAAAAAAGCCCAGGGAGGGGGGCCAGCGGCACTTGTCTTGTCCTAAACGTGTACCTCAAGTTAGGGTGGGTGCAGAGGGAACAGACACAAGTTAAAATCCTTGGTAGATATCCAAGGCCCTGGCAGGCGTGAGCGTGCCCGTAGGGACCTCCAGAATTTCGGGGTGCATCTGAGTGTTTAATTGCTAATTGGCTCAATTAGAGGGCCTAATAGGTCCAGCTTTGCTGTGAGCAGTGGGAGAGCTTAAGTGATTGATGAAGCAGAGATGGAGAGACGGAGGAGGAGGACTGGTGGGAGGAGAGTGTAGCGTGGAAACACGGCCATATAGGAGACATCCGTGAAGTGGGCGGGGTATTTGGAATGCAGGTGGCAAACAGTATCACACTTACAGAGACACATTTAAAGAAACAGGCTATCCCGGAACTAGGTATCTCGCGCACACACACACACACGCCGGTACACACTCATCCATGATTCATGTCATCAGGAGAATGTTTTTCCTCGATCCCGCGAGGCAGCGAGAAGGAGGTGGGACCACACAGGTCGCTCAGTGGCAGACCATCAGTATACACCTCATCTTTCTCTGCAGCGGGCCTTCATCTCCCACTCTCCCTCACTTGGTATTTCTCATCTAAATGTTCGCAGGCGAGAAAACCTCTGGAGGACAATCCAATACCAAAAAAAATTCTATTTTCCGATTCTTGACCAGCCCGTTTTCTGCAGGCTGTATTGCTACGGGGCAGTGAGACTCTTGCTACATTGCTGATGAGCTAAAAAAAGGTGCTAAACTACGATTCAAATTATTCAAATTGGCTACAAACTGCGATTTTAGAAGATATTTGTATCCACAGCAACATGCAAATTGCAAACTATGAGGTGTTGGACATCATTCCTTGGGAATCTGGCCCCGTTAATGGGCTCAGGACTGAAACCTGCAACCTCTTCCTTTCATAAACTGCTGAGCCCTTCATCATTATGGTTAAACTAGGGCCACAGGCTGTGTCAAACACCTTAATGTGAGCCGCAAATTTCCAAGTGATACAATTTTGTGGCTTAATTTGTCGACCTGTCTCCTGCCTGTTAACAAATTCCAATAGATGGTGCAGTAATGTTCGTATTATTAGGCCCTCAGCTAGGCTATAACAGTGTCACCATTGCTCAGTACAGTCGATATCCGTTCTGCTGCCTCGAAAAGAGGGAAAGTCGACAGTGAGCGCTGAGCATGTAACGCAGAACGGACAGCTAAATACTTCTCACGAAGGTGGAGAGGAATGCAGAATGACGGATCTGTCAGGAGTCCGTTGATGAGTGCAACATCACACGCTTTTCCATTTTGCCAGCATCTAGACTAAAAGGACCGTCTTCAAAGTGAGAGGGAAAATAAGGGCAGCTTAGTGTCACGAGCTTGCAAGCTCAGCACGATAATGCGCGTTTACGAAGCAATGTACAATTCAGAAGCAGGTAAACAATTCAAGTTGTAGTTTTGCGCACAAGACAGCGAATCACAGAAAACTGTCCATTAGAAGGTCGTTTTAAAACGATTTAAAGCTGAGGGAAACGTAAGGGAGCTCATTTCATCCAAATGTACAGTCACTTGGTAAAAAAAGACCTGAACATTCAGCCACAAACGGAATACTCTTTTTCATATGTTGTTTGGGAAACTCTTTTTTTTTTTTCCTTGCAGAGAGTTACATATTGATACTGATTGATGAAGGGGTATCACAATATGCCAATATATTCACACCATGATTTTAAGATATTAAATATTGATATAGGATGTTCGGCCTTGTGCAACTTTTGTTATGAGCACACCTGGTTGCCTTTTTTCTTTTCATAGTTACAGTTACAGACTCTTTCTCCAACTGTCTCTACTTGTATTTTGAGGGTAATTGATTTGCCCTGAAACACAGTAAACACAATTAATTATATATTTGACTGCAAGAAATGTATTTTCTTCAAATTTCTAAACATATCGCGATAATATCGCTATCTTGAATTGGTCTGATAACCTGTGTAATGAAAATCTCATTTTGTGTTAGCCCTACGCTCACAACTGTACGCTCAATACACACTAGACCATGAAGAAGGCAAGCACTAGCCAAAAAAAACAACAACTTGCAAAGTATGATATGCTATTTTTTTAGCTTTAGAGTTGCTACTGGGCGGATGCCAAAAGCAAAACAAGACAATTGGTCCAAATAGGCTTTACAGCACCAACTGCAGATCAATCTTCTCATCGAACTCTAATCTAAAAGAACTTTCCCAAACTGTCGAAGTATTTCTTCACACCGCTCAACATAATACTCAATTTACCATGCCTTTGTTGTAACAGTGGGACTCATTAACAGTGAGGTAATTATGCAGGGTTAGATTTATTCAACACCGTTTGGAAAAAGTAAGTCCACTGCGAGACGGAGCCACAACAAACGGGTCGCCCCGATCTATTAGAGGTTTATCACCTCTTGACGAAACACAAGACAGAGAAAGCGATTTTTCTTTACAGTGGCATTGATCGGGGAGCCCTGTGAGGACGCGTGTCGAGGCTCTGCCATGTCGTGAAGCTGTTTGCAACACTTTAAGTTGGATAATGTTGTAATTGCATCTAAGTGATCCGGTCGCGGCAAAAAATGAAAAGCTCTGCGATTTACTACGCGGGTAATTACATTGCGGCAGACTTTGCAGGTGGTTATGTTTATTGTGTCCCTTTTTTCTAGCCTATGTGTGAACAATTTTCTCCCTCATTAATTACAACAAGTCATCATAAATCCATAAATTATGACTCGTCTTTTATTCCGTGGGATCTCAACTTCAAAACTGACACCCGACTTTGATGTTGTTGCCATGAGGGGGAGAGCCGCTTCACTGCTCATATCAGGACAAGAATTACACAAAGTGCTTATGATTTCATGTTTTTTTTTTTTTTTTTTATGGCAGACCTACTTTGTTATCTTTAATAGCTGCGAGGAGTGTTCAGCAGCACTTTTATGAGAGGCTTCCTCCAATTAACCTGCCGTTAATCCCCCATATGAAGGTCATGTCTCTGCTCATGGTGACTGAAGTGTGATCAGTGAGTCTGATTGAAATTGCACTTCATCTGGGAGGAAATAAGCATTATTCCTTTATGTTTCCAAAGGCTGAGTGCGGATTTTGGATTAGACGGGCTCGTGTAATTGACTCGCGTATACATCAAATGTGGTGATTTGTGGAATGTGGTTTGAGGCTTGAGCCTTTTCATATACTACTACACTTCTTCGTGTTTTATATTGAACGCTTCTGCTTGACTTTACAAAGTTGGCGATTTGTAATTATTCACGAGTTTTAAACTGAACAAAGCCTTCTGCATCAGTTAACAGAAGAGGCAAAAGGTCTCAAGTGTTAAATGTTGCCTAAACACAGGAGCCTTGGAAGAACAATACCTAGAGAAGATAGCCTGAAACTGGCTAGTTTGAAAAATGAGACTCGATCTGAAAGGGATTTCCAGTCTGTATAGACAAAACCAGTAATGTGCACAAGGGGGGGCAGTCGCCCCCCCTCGTGACCCAATTGTTGAAAAACGCGCGCTAAAGTGCCCTCCTGAGAGCCAAAACGCATGCTAAAGTGCCATCCTGAGAGCCAAAAAAAGCGTGCCAAAGTGCCCTCTTGGTTGGCAAAACACACTAAACTGCCCCCTTCGCTGGTTAAAACATGATAAACTGCCCTCTTGGGAGCCAAAACACGCACTAAAATGCCCTCTTGGGAGCCAAATTGCGTGCTAAAATGCCCTCTTGAGAGCCAAAGCGTGCGCTAAAGTGCCCTCTTGGGAGCCAAAACGCGCGCTTAAGTGCCCTCTTGGGAGCCAAAACGCGTGCTAAAGTGCCCTTCTTTTCGCCCCTGCCCTTCAAAAAGTCTGCGCACGCCACTGGACAAACCCTTGAATCAGACTCAATCCAAAATGTGGTGCACCTGGACGGACCCAAGCAACAGAGTACCGCAAGACTGGCAGCAGCATAGTGTAGTGTCCATAGCTAAACAGTAGCAATACTAGTGCCTGTATGATTCCTGCACACCTGACCTTAAGAATTATGAACATGGTTTTCTGTTTTTATCAGGCAAATTATGAATTCTGTCTAAATGTAAGTAACCATACAAGAAAAATGCCTATTAAAACAGATCAGGTATCATCTCACTAAATATTTAGGGGTGTACAAAAAAACTGTTTTATTGGATATTTCTTTTGACATACCCAATTTATGCTTTTATTTTAAAATTGTTTTTTACCGCGACCATCTTGTTTTTATCACCTGTATTATTCCACGTCATGTGTTTTGCCTTCATGCTCCACTGTGAAGCGCTTTGATCTGAAATTTATGTAATAAAGCTGATATATAAATACAGTTTCTTGTTGTTATTATTATTCAATATGAACAAAATTAAATGTCCTCATAACTCTACACGATGCAGTATAGACACATGGATAACCGGACCAACCCCGATGACAAGAATCACTTTTTAATACACAGAGATCCCAAAGGGACCAAAGGACCATCAGAACCTGTCTGAAGAAAAATTGGACCGAAACCCAACTTTTGACAGAACACTTAACCAATCACCAGTCACCCATCAATTAGCAGGCACGGCTGAAAAAGTTTCAAGGCATGTCATTTTTAATTCACACTGTCAGTACGGTGGCAAGTAGGGTGATGTGTTAAAAATTTCCAACTGGCCACCGTCAGTCCAACAACTGGCGATGCCAATATATTTGATCAAGTCTGTGCAAAATGATCGACCAAAGAATTCTACTGAAAACACAACAGGTGGTGGACTCAATCCCAACTGTTGATAGCCAACACAATCAACCAATGGGACAACCTTATTTGCAAGCCGCTTTGGTAGCTCCTAGATATCACAAAACATCCCAAGACTCAGGATGTCCTCGGTTTTGGTTCAGTTGATGGGAACCCAAAAGACCCGTCAAGACCTGAACCAGACAACTTTTAAATACCTGACGATACACAGTGCTCACAGTGGTCCGTACTGTGATCAAGATTGAAGTAGTCTGTTCTCTTTTTTTCTCATCGGGTCTCATTTGGGTCTAGAAGTGTAATGTGGCTCTTTTGCTGAAAACGTTTCCACCAGTGGACAAATCTGCCCGGAGATCGCAGCCTCAGAATCAAATCCATCCCCCTCCTTCCAGAAAGCTTACCGACTACAATCTAAATCCTGCTAAAACCAATTCCACCCAATTCAGCTCCAATACAGTCGCGGAATCACCCACTAAGACCTCTCCTATAATTGCTTGCCACCTCTCCCTCCGTGTTGGGGGTGCCAGTCAGTCTGCCGTTACACTGGGTTCAACTTAATGATAGATAATAACCTGACTTTGCCAGGCTGCCGGTGCAGGCTAATAGCTGGGGTTCAGTGTGCGAGGTTGCTGGACGGGCGAGGTCGACACATGGAGACGGATCAAAGCAGTGGCATACATAGAGTTAACGCACACAAAGGCATACAGTACATTTACCTTGTCAGTGTGCGGCCGACCATGAACATGCACATGCATGCACCTACGCCCACAAATACATTACGCTCATTATCGTCTCAGTGCTTTCAAAGGCTGACAGCATTTGAATCAGCACAGCTCATTTGTTTTCACATTCGCTAATTAATACATCAAGGCTGAGACATGAAAATTGGACATTTGAAAGGCAATGTGTTCCTTTGACTGCGTGTGTGTACATTTGTGAGCTCATACACACATCTGTGTATACACATTCTTTTAAAAATGTGATGTTATTTGGAGAATTTCTTTCCGAATATCCTCGCTGCGCGAGCTTTTAGCCGCGTGACAGCGGTTTTGATGTGTTGATCGCAAAGTAATCTTGAGGGGCAACGGTGGAGTGGATGTTGAGTGGTTGAACAGAAAAGGGCCATTTCATCCCTGCCACATTAATGCCAGTAGACGGGTTGTTCGTAAGTGTGTGTTTTTTTATGCTTGCCGCCCTACTGACAGCTTCTGTGTGGCCTTCCGAAAAAGAAAAGAGCCG
This sequence comes from Sparus aurata, assembly GCF_900880675.1. Classification (NCBI taxonomy): domain Eukaryota; kingdom Metazoa; phylum Chordata; class Actinopteri; order Spariformes; family Sparidae; genus Sparus; species Sparus aurata. The sequence continues at coordinate 28,449,577 of NC_044196.1, read as the reverse complement.
GCGGGCAGGTCGGTGCTCACTCGGGCTCCTGTCAATCCCTTATTTTCATGATTTTTCATCCCATACTCCTCTCTCCCTCTGCAAGTGGGAAAGAAGGAATCAGTGTCAGGCCAGGGTTCAGCAGCCCCAGCTGAAGTGGGAGGTATGTTGAGAAGATGGAGAAGCAAATTGTCGGACCGATCAATTAACATTTAGCTCTTCTGCGAAATTATGACGGCAAAAAAAGGAGAAGCAAAAATTGTTCAGTCATGGCGGGTGATCTGACATTAGATAAAGTCGAGTTAAACGTCTAAATCTTCTAATTTTTCTGCATTTTCATACCGCGGGGTTAGAATGTCACCTATTACCAGCGCTCCGAAGTGTGAGGCGGCTCATCATCGCTCTGCTACATGCGAGTCATTATCTAGTTAATTTATGCTGCATTTTTAAATGAACACATCTCACAGCATCTCTAATTTACTTCCAAGCCATCAACTGTTCTCTATCTATAATCAGACTAATTTACTTTCTTTTTTAACGTAGTGCACTCTTACGCAGCCTCGCCCGCCCTTGCCGCAGTGGCATAGTCCAACTGAAAGCAGTCAATAAGCTACACAGTGTTATATCGTAACTGTGTGAATAAACCTGAGAAGCCACTGCAGTAAAGGCAGGTCGACGGGATTAGTCTACATACTTTAATATACGATTCAGATATACATCGAAATCTTCTGTCAACATCATTTTTTTATTCTAAAGGACAAAACTTTGCTGCCTCACAGAGGCGTACAACTTTCGTGCCATGTTGAAGAAATCAAATGGAAATACACTGCTTCTATTCAGCCTCTCTATCTTTAAACACTGTACATTGTCTTCCCTCGCTCCCCAGACTCCATTCTCTTTTTATAGAGACTAGACTGGGGCTGACAGTGGAGAAGAATGGGCCGATAGACTGCCGGCTACAATGCAGACACAATGGGAGGATGCGGCGACGGAGGGAGGGCTAGACGGAGGAGGAGGAGAGTGTAGGGGGCTGTCAGTAAACTTGTTGACAACGCGGAGATGCGCACACACGCTCATCGGCGGCGGGCAGCAGCCGCACGACTGCGAAGCGCGCTCGCGTGCGGAAGGAGGGGGATGTTGGGGTTGCGGACCACCGGAGCGCAAAATTGGAAACAATGTGTCGGCAAGAGTTAAAAGCAAATATTTACAGGGGCTTTCATTTGTACTGGGAGCAGTCAGTTTCCGGTGTGGGTCAGCGAGCCTGTGGCAGAGCTGAGGAACACGGAGGGCCATGGGGTGGTAATTAGACAGACAGTGGTAGATTAATCACAGGCTGACAGCCTCGCAGCCACGCGTAAAAACACACTCACAAGCGATACGCAGCCCAGTCACTTAGTTTGGCAAAATACTCCGGCCGTTTTCTCCCCCTCGCCCCCCAAAGAGGCCGAGCGTATCCAGCTCGCACGGGCCACCTTATATTTCTGTTGAATAAAAAAAAACACACACTCAGCGCCCCATCATCGTGCACTTACTACCTTCTCCTCTCTCGTCCTCTGCCTCCTCTATAAATCACTAGCTCTAAAACCCTTCCCTTGCTTAAGGACATCTTCCTAGCAGCTCATCCCCCCCCCCCCCCCCCCCCCCCCCGGCACACAAATGCTCAAGTGGGAGCTTCTAGGAGAGGCAGAGGACAGCGTGTGGTCCTGCCCCCCACAGGAGACACCTCGTCCACAGAGCTGGAGGACGCTGCTGCAGCTCAGTGAGACATGAAGAGGGAGGAGGGAGATATAGTAGTTGGCTGAAAGCGCCGCCATTAAACACGTTGCATATATCATAAATATTTTACAGTCTCCTAAGTGGTTTCGACCTTGGATCGGAGCGCTGTAGGTTAAACCGCAGTATGGGAGAGAGACACAGGCAGAGTTTTTAAACTTTTTTTTATCGTCAGACATTATCAAACCTTACAGTCCACTAGCCGTGATATATCTGATGAATACTGAACACGTTTAAATAAAAATATTGGTAAAGCTGTTGTTTTAAAGAAAACTACCTTTGACTTCCAGCACATTGTTTGTGATTGGTTCACAATAAAGGCTGCTGCAGGAAGTCAATCTGTGTGACTCCTTCAGTTGAACTTTGTCGACAACCAATCGCAAACTCTCCAAAATGCAGGAAGGTTTTGTAGCTGGCTATTTTGCACCATAGATTTTTTTCCCTTATGTCCTCGGAGTAAAAAGGACCGTCGCTCATACAATTATGTGAACTGTGCGAGGTTATTGTCCCATTAATGACGAAGCTTGCTATGTTGCTGGGCGGTTCACCCCCTTGAGTAACTCTTCACTGAATTAAATTTGTTCATTTGAGAATCCGGGAAGAGGAAACAGAGAAGAAAGGGAGAAGCTTGAGAGACTCATTGTCACCGACTGGCATGAGTCCGGCTGGCTAGCTGTGCTATTGGTCGCCAACAATGGTGGTTCACCAATTAGCCCTGCGAGTCTTTCCTTCCAGGAAGGAAATCTTATGATGTGCAGATGAATTTCGCTGCGCCACTTTAACTCCATAAGAATGTCTGCTAAATGTCAATAATGTAATGTGATGTGAATGGAGAGCAAGACCTTAAACGAGGGTAAACGGAGGGTCACCTTTTCAAACTGGGTGAATGGGACACTCCAACGCGCCAATGGGGGGAATTTAGCCCGAGGCAACGTGGGACACAGCTTCAGAAAATGGCTACAGTGTGTTTGTGAGATGGGGTGAACAGGGTCTAATTGAGCAAATGAATGCTCCTCAGGGGAAAATGACACATAGCATACAGAGCAACAGTGGCAGAACAGAGGGAACATTAGGACAAGTGGGAGGGGAGCGGGGGGGGTTTGCGAAATACCGTTCCCCGTGCCAGGCTGGTGAATGTCAGTCGTAGCTTACAGCTGCTTACTTGACAAGCAGAAAGGCACTTGGACTTTGTTTACAGTCAGGCAGAGACTCGCGACCTGGGACAGATAAAAGCTTTCCATTAAAATATTGACTTAGAGGATTACGGAGGTGGGAGAAGTTGCGTAAAGTGACAGAAATCTGCAATTTTCCAACTGAGATGCTGCCGGGCTCAGGAGAAAAGGGATATTAAGACATCAACAGATTAATTGAAAGTTTAATCTGTATTTGCGGAGTACAATACAGCAGATACAGGGAACAAAGCTGTGCTCACGGTAGCTTTGACTGCAAATGCCTCTGCATAGGCTTTTTTCGTCGCTATATAGGTGAAAGCTAAAGCTATAAAGTTAAAGCTATAAAGTACCTTGTTAGACTGCACGATTTACAACAGTTGAAGTAAGGGGTTAAACACTATCCCAGTAATAACAGTGAAGTTATAGTCTTATCTCCGGTAATAGGTGTGTGTACTGTGGCCTCACTGTAATGGAGACTAGTAAAGATTCTGTGGAAGACACTGAGGTTGTTATAAAAGCGGGACGGCAGGGCCAACTGAGGACGTGACACTGAGAAATGAAGTCCGTGTCATTTGACTGGTAATGACCGGCTATGATCCTTGAGCGGGAGTGATATACATAAAGATGAATGCCACAGAGAGTGATAAAGAGCGCAAGAAGCAGCGTTTGGAGGGCTGCCATCCTGATCTCGTTGTCCCTGACAGATGGCCAGCGAGACATGAGCAGCTGATGTGTACGATTGTCTGCCTCTCCCAAACAAGAGGCCATGTCAACAGTCGCTGCCTCCCTCTCTCCCCGCCGCCGTCCCCCCGCTCTCTCCACCCCGTCTATTTCGGTCTTCAATTAATCTAATTCAATGCAGAGTGCGGAGTCTGCGCTGCATCCTTCTGAAGCCAAGGAGAGGGCTGCACGATAAATATCAAAAGAAAGGGCACGGCGAGAATAATCCTTAGATTATAATCAGCATTATTAATAACAAGTTGCAGGCGGCCAAACACTCTTCCTCTCTCTCTCTCCCCCAGATCTTCCTCCCTCTTTATCTCGCTCTTCATTTCTCCCTCCCTCCGCCCCTCCGTCGGCTATTAACATGAGCGCTGAATATTCATCCAGCGCTTTAATCTATAGCTGAGCTCATCTCGAAGAGCCGTGTTTATTTTACAGCTGGGGGAGAGCTGAAGGAGGAGGATGTGCTCATAAATATACTGTACATGATCAGCACCGTAATGTGGAGCATACCGAGTGGTTTGGTTTTTTTTTCTCTACCCACAGGATCCCATGTGCAGGATGATGCTGTCAGGCTGAACAGTGCGTTCTATGCGGGTCACGTGTGTTCTGGTAAGGGCCGCAAATACAATTATTTTTCCATTTCGTTGACTGTAAAATATGTATGCCAAGTGTCGCAATCATGAGGAAAAAAAAATACATCACCAAGTCAAATCCAAATATAAGGAATATAGCCGATCATCATATGTGAGAAGCTGGAATACTCTGTCATTGTTTTTTTTGTTTTTTTTTGTATGTTCACTTTCGCCAAGTCCAACACCCCATTAGTCTCCGTTACTAAGCCTGTCGAGCTTTCCATTCTCACATGGCACATAAGCAGTTTAGCAAACAATAGGCTAATTGTGCCAGATTTGGCTCATAAAAATGTCTTCTTCTTCTTTTATAAACAGGGGGTCCCTCTGGTCTGCAACAGTCGACTTTTGCCAGCTGAAATGACTGCTAGCATTAGCAGATATTATTAGCGTTAGCTACCTCGCCAATGAAGCTAACACAGCCTCCATTATTTGTTTTAAACCACCTGAAAACCATTAAGAGGTCTTAAATGAGCGCTTAATGGCGAATAATGGCTACAGACATCATAAAGTATGGGCTAGCAAGGCCAAGGCTAGGTTAGCATTCTCACAAACTGATGCTACATACAGAAGACAGGAAATGAAGAAGCACTGTTATTCTTGTATCGCAGTGGTGTGCCCGGTATCCCTTGCAAATGTAAAATGATACTTTTATTTCCCTGTTTGGATGCTTGGCTTCATACTGGGAAGAGCAGATATTATATACTCTGATACAGTGGTCCACCGGTAAAACCAACGAAGAAGAGGTAGAGGATTGATTCAAGTAGTTGCCTTGCCCCCCACAAAGAGCGCCAGGCCTTGAAGCCAGTTTTGTTGCGGCCAATGCCGAGTAATTACATCATCATGTGATGCACGGGGGACCCAAAAGCTAAAATTGTGAAAGTCCCATCGGCAACGGTAATAAAAGCCTCACAGCCACCGCAAAAAGAATCATTTTACTGTCAGAATTTGGGCAAGAGAGTCTAGAAGAGCCGCCCGATAACATTTTATCCGCATTCAAGTTAGCTCACTGCTAAGCTGGAAGTTAGCCGACTCGGTCAGTCTGACAGCTACTGCCACAGTGAAAGTCGGATTCTGTGGGAAACACTGATTTCTGTACATCAGTGTAGCTGGTGATGAAAGTATTGATAAAATACCCCACTCAGTCAGTCAGTCAGAGGTTTTGCTTGAGAACCGATTGCCCCGCAAAAAGTTTCACTCTGCTCACGCTTCCCTGTGTTTCTTCCTCGCTTTCCCCCACTCTTGCTGTCTTTCCAGCCGATGCTTCTTCCTCCCCCTGCGATTCCATCTCAGACACTTCGTCTTCTCCCTCCTCGCCATCTCTTCCATTCTGCTGCAGCACAATGCTCATAATCTGTTCCCTCCCCCTTCCCCCCCATCCTCCTCCTCCTCCTCCTCCATTCATCCCTCCTCCACTGCTGCTACTGTACTTCAATGCGTGCCGGTGTGTGTGTCTCAAGCATGTTTGAGGTGTCAGAACATAGTGGCACAGTTGGATATCGAACGTCGCCACCTCTCTCTCCCTCTCTCTCCTCTCTCTCTCTCTCTCTCTCTCCGTCTCTGTTCGTCAGTCTTTTCTCTCTCTAACTCTGCATCTGAAGAATCGGGAGTCTTTGCCCCTCGGCTCCCGGAGAAATAATGAGGTGCCAGCAGAGAGTGGCAGCTCCACCGCTGAACAGCGACTGAAGACCGACTGAAGTGTGAGGCGTGAGGAGGAGGAGGAGGAGGAGGAGGCCTGAGAGACTTGTTCCACTCGGTGTTGGGGTGGTGGGGCGGGTGGAGCAGGTCACGCACAATCCTTGGTGGCATGTTGCAGCAGGAGTCCAGGGGTGAGGGTGTGTGTGCATGTTGTAACACATATCCCCATCTTGTTTTCTTTGTCTCACAGCATGCGACTTGCTCCCCACCACTGGGATCCGCGATGTTCCCGTGAACCGACTGGAGCGACTTCAAGAAAAGACTCTCCGTGTGTGTGCATGTGTGTGTTCGCCACTCGTTAAGCCTCTGCATATGCACCCCGAGACGCAGCGTAAAAAAAAAAAAAAAAAAAAGTAGGTTACTGTTTGTTTTTTTGTTTTTTTTTGCTTCCGTTCCCCCAGCCTCAGCTCTGCTGCCTCTCGCTCCTCCTTCCCTTCGCTTCCTCGCTACGGCGGCATGAAAAATGAATAAGACAATGCAGCTCGTTTGATCCTCTCCCGCAGCCCGTGCTGTAATTTGAGATGGGTGGGTGCCACTTTTAAGAGATGATGCAAATCTCGATGCCGCAGCTGCAGCCGTGGAGCCCTCTCTCCGTCTCCCTCCATGTTCAGCCCCGTAACTGTCTCGTTTCTTTTCTGTGCCACCGGTTTTAGCTGGCTTCCTTTGTTTTTCCTCTTTAGGCCTCACTCTCTCTTTTCTTTCTCCCCTGGGTGCAATTTTCCCTCAGATATATTCGCCGCTCAATACTCATCTACTTTTCTCCTAAATCTTGGCGCCCGTGTGCGTACTGTGAGTCCCCTTTTAGTGTGTGGGCAGGCAGCAGCAGCCCTCTGACCGCAAGGAGAGGACAAATCCCCGGCTCATAAACCCATAATCTTTATAGCTCCCGACAAGAATAATTGCCCTTTCAGGCCGACAGTAGGCGCTACCACTGCTATAAAGTGTGATCCCCATATTTGATTGCACAGTTTAAATTGACAACTTAATTCAATAGCTAAATAATTTGATGTAAAATCTAAGCTAAATCAGTCATCCCAACCTTGGACCATATGCTAGTCTGCAGACTCGTGCCAAGTGGCGACTGACCAGCGAGCACTTGACGGCGAAACGTCGTCTTAATAAAAAAAAAAAACGCGCCGCGTCCTTCACGGAGCCACTCGGAGCGGGATCACCCAGACTCAGGGACAGCAGCCGCAGCGGCCCCCGTCTGAAACACAACAAATGACACCACTGAAGTCGGAGAGCGATCCTGGATTATGTCGGCCGGCTTCTCTGAGGCTCTGTAATTAATTACAGCGGCCAATAATAATTAGGGCTGGGCACCAGCGAGCAGTCGCTGAGCAGAATGTGGAAAACTGGCTGTTGATCTGGTGTCTGTCTACGGCCTCTGAGCCCTGTGGGCGCTGCCATGCCATGCTAGCACCTGCTCTCAAACTGCGGCAGCTAACAGCTTTCAGTGTGTGTGTGCGTGTGGGTGTTGGCAAGGGAGCTGGGTGACACGGGCTGTTAGGAAAGGGAGGGAAGAGGGGGAACAGCGTGCTCTGACAGGGTGGTTGATTCACAACAATACGCTAGCGTCAGCCACTAGCCTCTCGGGCTTACTGAACTGTGGCGCTGTGATTCATCTGCTTTATTTCACGAGAGCCCGGATAGCTTTGTGACTGGAAAACAGGCACTTCCTCACACACGCACACACGAACACAACAGGTGCGGGAACAAACAGCGCATGCACAGGGGCCAAAACAAAGCAAACAAGTGCACAATAGCACAAATTGTGTTCAGGTAGCAGCAGTTGATTGTTCACATGCAGCCTGGTGCAGCGTGATCTTCAGCGCGCTTGTTCTTACACAGCCCAACATGATCCCAACATGCAAAGAGTGTCTTTAATTGTGCTCTTTGTTCACGCAGTCTGTAATCACTGATACACACAACCGTTTAATTATCCACTATTCAAATTGTACGTGTTTTTAATCTTTCGTTCTGTCTTTCTTAATAACGTGAGTTTACGCACATGGGCTCCACTGTGCATATTTTATTGTTTTACGAGGCAATATATGCAGAATCTTCTGCAGAGACTTGCTTACAGGACTATCTATTACAGTATTTATTACCACCATCTGAATATCTGATTAACTTCTAGCTTACTATGCAGTTTGCACATCTGCACACACTTGTGTTTATTCGGAATCCAAGTATACGGCTAATTATGTGAAGGGCTAGTTGATGCACCCTGGCCCATCTGCTTGTAACCTGTAAGCCCGTCACATTTAAAGCCGTATCTTTTTTCGTGCATTCTTTTATTTGCTGCGTTCGTTTCACAGCGCCTGGTTGTTGTCGGTGCTCTGCCAGTCCCCTTCTCCTGAGGCTGATTATAATTGGTATTTTTAAAACCCTGCAGCCTGGCAATCATCAATCAGAACGCTGATTAAAATAGCGCAGCGCACTTTTTAGACAGATATTGTATTATTAGTAAGTGCTTGGCAAGGGTAAATGCAATATTTCAGCAAAATAATGTGTTTTTGTCTTATCCGAGCGTAGTATATGATTATATAACAATCACCACTCGTTGCCACACGTTAGATTGACAGCATAGCTTTTGATCATTGCGTTAAACGCGAGAAACAAGCGATAAACTGGTCGTCGACGATCCAGCTCCACATCGGTGATCTCTGCTTTGCATCTCAGGAAGTTGTTGACTGAGTTTAAGATCTACTTCTCTAGGTAAATTTGACGCGTCAGCTGTTTCACAAGTTTCCCTCGCAGGGCGATCCCACGCGTGATTTGTGGGTGCTGACATACACATCTCCCAAAAAAAAAAAAAAACTTCATCCTCACTGGCTGGCGTGGTGCGCTCTTATAAATGTCCCATTCACACCTCGTGCCAAAACCGAGGCTATTGCCAAAATACTCAGTGCTAATCACACCACATTCAAACACCCAACGGGCACCCCCTGCCTTCTTTCCTGCCTCTCCCTGTGAGATCTACACCACCACCCACCCATCGGGCCACGCTCACCAGCAGCTGGCAAGCTTGCTCGAAGGCACACGGCGCACTCGTTTGCATATCACTCGCCTGATGTGTTCACAGTCGCGAGGGTGCTCATTTGTTTTGCCAAATTAGGAGCTGTGTTTTAGTTTTTTTTTTCTTTCTAGCTGTGGGATTTTCTCCCCCTTTTTTGCCGCGATCCTGCTGCGGCGCACCGAGCGAGGGAGAGCGAGGCAGACCCGGAGACATTTGGAACATTTGGTTCGCCCCGTGAACGCCATCGCAAAGTGCCGTAATTCAGATGGAGGCTGAGCAGCACGGCCTTCCCTGCCCGACAAACAGCGAGTGTGTATGTATATCTGCGTTAGCATTTTTCCACCACCCCGCCCACTCACACATGCCTACCTTCTGCTCCGCTTTATTCAGCCAGGACTCGCTTCAATGTTCACATCACAGCCATAAATACATCGTGCATCGTAAACAATGTAGTTCCATTCAACACGCATTTAAAAGGGCATGCGGCACTCGTCGACGGCGCTTCTATGGTCAAAGACTGTTTTAATTATACATGAAGAAAGCCAGAGGGCAAAAAAGTCTGACGTTTAATGCTGCTCTATCAAATATAAGTGGCAGGCTGAGTTATTCGTCACTAAAGAAAACATGATTTCAATTACCGCACTCAAAGACATGTGTATTATGTTACACCGTCACGCCTGAGTCTCTTTTGTATGGACTTGGGAGATACAGCTATTGCCGTGACACTGGAATAGTGTGTAGTGATTAGACCACCCAGAGGATATCACAAACAAGGAGCCAGGAATCCTATACAAATATCAGCACATTGTGTCATACTCTGCAAGTGGAAAGGATCTTTTCTTACCAGTACAAAGGTAAACAGATAAATTCAGATAAATCACTCGGGTAAAAATTATCGCTACTCCTTTGTAGAATTTAAATAAAGATTGAGATTGACTGAAAAGGATTTGTATCTATTTTTTAAAGTTGGATGACATTGCATCAGCCATATCAATTTTCTTTTCTTTATTAATCTATATTTCTGCTGATTTATCAGTTGGGCCTTCTCCTGGGAAACAAACCATCTACCCAAAATATTTAACTTCATTCAAGTATTCTTATGTATCATGCTTTACTGTAAACAAATCACATACCATATGCTTGGTTAAACGTGCAATATGTAGGAATTTCAGTTAGAAAAGTAACATTAAAAAATTCAGGATGTCCAAAAGTAATAGTTTTGAGGTCTTGTGACGTCTATATATTGTGTTGCAGAAATATCTAGTTAGCATGCTAACCAACAAGCCCCGTCCTGCCCTAGTCCAATTCTCCCCTACTAGCTAAGCAAACACCCACAATCCCTGGGCCCCTGAGCTCCCAGTCTGGACCGCTAACTGCATGGCTAACTGAGCTAACTAGCTAATGGCAGCTACAGTTAGCAACAGTTAGCGGTTACTCTGGTGATATCCTGCCCCCTGTTTGTTTTGAGTAAGAATTCGACACGGGGCCAATTCTTACATTTTCAACTTTAGCAACTTTTACTTGCTTATGAAGGAAAATGTGACACGAGGTGAAAAATGTTTGGCATGAACCCAAAGAAGAGAGATCTCCTCAACAAGATAAATCTGCAAAACCTGTGGTGCACTGCATCAAACCTCCAAGTCACATCTAAGCGACTGCCATTATGTGCAATTAAAATGTGTCACTTTCTTCTTTCATAGTCTCCTGGGTAACAATACGTCTTTGACACAAGTCAATGAGCTAGCTCGTACAACAGTAACCAAGATAACAGGGATTAGCATGATATTATGACAAATGATTCAAGGAGTTGCGCTTTGGAGTGCAGCCGGACACAAATGATAACTGCGGAATAAAAAGCGCTTCCATTCAAATGAAGATGTCGCGCGCACCGAAAGGTTTAACGCTGCTGTCTTTCAGTGGTACTGTCTAGTAGAAATAAAGTTCAATTAATTAAAACAGGAATCTATCACTTCTCATTATTTAGTGTCAACTTTAGCCAGATGACAAAGAAATCCCAAAAGAAATCCTGGTTTCACAAAGGTTAAAGGGAAATTCATCCAGCACTCGATTAAGACCTTACATACCGCAGCTCATGGTAATTAATGTATGACTAGACTTTAATTAGCGGGAGGACTGCCTACCATTAGTCACTGTCATTCATACTCAAGTCTGTCTGCATATAGGTGGATGGTGTTAGCGTAACCTAGGACACTACACAGTATGCACATTAGACTGCTGGGTCACCAGAACGCTCCCGTGTGTGTGCGTTTTTTGGAGTCCTTAGTTAAAAGCAATCATGCTTAACCAGGTCAAAGCTGGAAGAATGTGCGTTTTTCTACCTCACATGTCTAGCTGTGACAGCATATGCGGGTGTGTATAAGAGTTAGTGTGTGTGTGTCCGCAGCATGGGGCATGATGGACCAGCGCTGAGAATAATTAACTCCGATGACCCAGTCACTGCAGTGACGGGGCGACCGCTGTGACTGGAACGCCTGTCAAATAGACTGGTCATCACACTCCTCAGGCGGCCCCCGAAAAGAAGAGGGGCCTTAACACACACACACACACACACACACACACACAAATACATATGCACGTACACACAGATGGACCAGCAGGCTGAGGCACATACACAACACAGAGCTGTCATGTATTAATCAACACATTTACCACCTCTATAGGCTGAATACACACACACACACACACACGCACACACCATGTCACACCTGCAAAGTAGTCTCCATAAACTGCCATAGAGCTGCTATATATACATGTGTACTTGTCTGCTTAGCACACTTGGCACACACTCATTCACAGCACGCTGCAGCAACAGTATAGACGTGCTCTCACACACACACACACACACACACACACACACACACACACACACACAGGCATATGGCAAGAAGCTGGCTGTTCGTTAGCACCCCTGACATCTCTGACAAATTGACTCCTTTATGTGAGTGGAAGTGTGCGACAGAGTGGGTGGGGGGTGTGGGGTTGGAGGCAGGGAGGCTGCGAGAAGGTGGATCATCTCTTTCACACGGTCCAGAGGAGAGAGATATTATTCTGGGATACACACACACACACACACACACACACACACACATACACACACTCACACACGCACGCACACAAACTCCACCTGTGACATCAGCGGCATGCAAAAAAAAAAAAAACCTGCTTCCGCAATGACGAGCTAAGATGGAGGAGCCGGAGAGGGAAGGAGGCGAGGAATGAGCAGAGAGGAGGGGTGGTGATGGAGGGAGAGGAGGATGGAGGGAAGGGGCAAATGAAGGACAGGAGGAAAAGAGGAGGAGGAAAGATGTCAGGGAGACAGATAGAGTTTTGAGGATGAAAGGGAGCAGGGAAGCGAGAGAGTGAATAGAGAAAGTGCTGCAGAAAAAGCAGATTGATAAAGAGGCTATTGAGAGGAGATTTAAGGGGGAGAGCGGTAGGGATGTACCGCAGGGTGACTCCATCTCAGCTCTGTTTACCATGCTGTTTAGTTATGCGAGAGTTTGCTCAGTTTTACTGGGTTGATAACAAACCTCATGATAAGAGCTTGTAGCAGGAGGTACAAGAATTTCTTAACTCGTCCCGGAACAAAATGTTCTTCGGGCAGAGATACAAAGTTAAAACTGCTTTTCAAAGAAATGCTACTTTGGAAGATTTCCAGTTTACTTCCTTTTTTTTCCCCTTTTCATATCAGTGCAAATGTGGTTAGTCACCAAAATTCAGATTACACACCATAAGGCATTCTTTTTTTTTTTTAAATAATACCTGCTCCTGGCCAACTAAAGCATGGTTTTGGTAGGAGAAAGGTTGTGGGGACAGAAATTCACTACAGTCGAGGTAAAACTCAAAACTGTGATTATGGTAAATAAAAAAAAAAGTCACTACATAAAGGATACACTACTTCCTGCATTGGCACTGAACACTGGCAATGGATGCCAGTCCTTAGAGGCACAATCATCCAATGTTTATGTAATTCCTCGGGCTGTTATGCTCTACAACATTTGTTTGAATACCAGAATGGCATAAGGTAATAAAATCTCATGCATTTTTTAAAGCAGCCAGCAGTATACATCCATGGAGCGTTTGTACCTGCTGCAGCATTTGCATATTACAAAGAGGTCAAGGCTGTAGTCATGCTGGGAACTGATTTTGAAAAAAAAATAAATCAATTCACAACTCTTCCACAATTATAAATAATTTACAGATTCAAAGAATGGTAACACATTGCCAAAGTGCCTTTCGAGTCACCCAAAGACACTTTCTTTACAAACCAAGCAATAAAACATTCAGGACTTAACAATACTTCAATGAGAGATCAACCAGTATCAGGTAAACAGTTTGATGGAGCTTGGGCTTGGTGTGCAAGTAAAACTGTGTGTTGTCAGCATAGCATTGCAAAATTTAGGCCGTGACAGGGAATCATACTTTGTCGTAGAATGTGAATCATGAAAAGGGCACGAGAACCGAGCCCTGGAGGATCCCATGAGAGTAGATTGATGTGGAAGGCATAAAGTTCTGAATGTGTGAAGCAGGACTTGAATCTGGATAGGGATATACCAGTGACACTAGGTAATGATTCTAACCGGTACGTGAGAGATAATCTTCAATGAAGTGAATAATCCTCAATCACCCCAAGGCTAATGTTACCAAAGCCGAGCACCAAAATGAAGCGCTAGCAAACAAGCCAGCAACACATACTGCAGGACTGTCATACTTTGATCAGGTAAATAGAAGAATTCCTGACCTGCAAGTGCTCACTGTAGTGTACAACAGGGGGTTTATAAATCGACAATCAAGTTTGAATCAAGAACTGATCCTAACTCAAACTGTGACAATGATAATTTTTAAACTGAGGGTGCAGGTTTGAGTGTTACTGGTAGCAGAGGTAGTTTATCACGTACAAGGAGCGACTGTTGTACACAAGGCACTATGTGCTTTTGGTTGCCATGCAACAGTAATCTCCACTGAAGTAATAAGTCCAGGAAAATAAATCTATGCCTCCAGGTAAAACTATAACTAAATTTCTCTGTCACACCGATGTGGTGTACAGCATAATTTAAGGCGAGGTCTGTTTAGCTTGGAGCCTTTGCCAAAAACCCACTCTGCAAATGTTAACTGGTCAGAGAAGTCTCATTTTGGAATAAGATATCTCATTTTGGCGTGCCCCTGGTTTTGCTGATTATCTCATCCTCCTCTCATAATGGGCTCAGCCGTCTGCTCCGTCTCTTTTTTGTGTCTTAATCTTTTCTTGTTTGTAAAGTAAGATATGCTTTGCACCCCTGTGCTGATGACAATAAATTTGAGCGCCCCAAAAAAACAACCTGAGGACGACAGAGATAAATGAGACGGAGGAAATGGATGAGGAATGGGACAGCCTCACAACTCTTAACTAATTCCTTCAGCGGGGGACAACACAGAGAGCATGATTCATATCCGGCATTATGAGGGGAATGATGAATCTACTGCCGTCAGCCGTGTATTGTCCTCAGCTCGCCGTAAGAGACTAAGAGTATTCCCAACATCCAAAACAAGCTGTAAGGTGTAGCCTGTCGCACAATCGCACAGTTGATGCCACACTGTTCAATATGCTCATGTATAGAGGAGGAAAATTCAATTCAGAAACCAGAAGCTGCTGGACAGAAAAAATGCAGGAATTTGCCCTTTATAGGTGTTTTTTAAAAAAAAAGCTTTTCCACATAATTAGATGTATTCATTTTATATCAGAGAATCACATGTCACTTAATGTTGTGGGTAATAACACAGGTACATGCTGAAGTGACTTTTGCTAGAATCATACTAGGCGACAACCCACTGTCGTGCTAGATGTGTCTACAGCTGTTAATTGAGTGGTAACTGAACGCGGGATGCAAAAATTGATGCACTCTGACACCATGTAATTTTCCTCTTCCAAATCAAAAGTTAAATCCGTAAGCTATTAAAATCCATGCACTCATGGTCACTTGAACAACACTCGGGGGTTTTTCTGCTGCAGCCTCACTTGGCCTGGTACGGCCAGGAGTTTATGGCGGATAATGTTAGCTAGCTTTTCATAGATACTGCTGTGTGACTGATATAAATAAGCTAGCTGACTGACTTTGTGCCTCTTCACCACATGTTCAACTGTTAGGTAGGTTTAAGCACTTGTCATTTTTCCAGAATTGTTACCAGTTGTGGCTGTAGTGGCTGCTGTTTGGCAGATGCTATTAGCAAACATAGCCTTGTAATCATCACAAAAATGTCCCTTCTGACAACATGGAGGTGATGCTGGAACTCCACAAAGCAAACCTTTACAAGCTATGCTTGTCGAGGAAACATGTCTCGAATTTATTTTCCGTCTTGGCAGAAGCAAAGAAAGATCAAAATCATAGCTAACATGTTGCGACTTAATTATGTACATTGGGACTTTTCACAGTGGAAAAAAAAGCTTTATAGGTGTCGCAACTGTTTTCAGTCGCGCTGCTTCGGGTATCGTGATGGAACTCCAGAACGGAGCCTTTAATAATTTAGAAACATCTGTGAAATCTTGATATAAAAGAAGAACATCGAATCGGACTTTCTTCTCTTTGATCACCGAGCAGTTTGAATTTGGAATGTGCGTTGTGATTTCTTTAAATGAATACTGATATTTCGGATGCCTGTCAGTCACAAACACTTTAAAACATGCAATCTTTCTGTGATGGTTTGGACTTTAGCTGTCTCGTGGCATTAACTGACTTTTAGAAACCCCCTCCAGGTTATCACCTCCAACTGCCCTCTGGTGTTTTATTTTAAAGGCAGTAAAATAATGATGCAATGACGAGTAACACATTCATTTTAATTTCTCCCCTCTCTGTGCCCTCATCACGGCTGTGCTCTGCGCTCTACAACATGTAGGTTTCTTTATTAAGGTTTTTTTCGATGAGAAGGCATGGCGAGGTCGACCGGGGTAAGGGTGGACCCTTCCGATCTGTTTGGGCAGTTCCTCCACCCGTCCCCACCTCCTGAGGTGGCCCAGGGCTGTTTGGCAGTGGTCGGTTTGGGGCCCGTGGCTGGCTGGGAAAGTGTTTGTTTGTGGCTGCTGCTGCTTATTGCTGATGCTGTTTGATATCTTGGCTGGAGTCTTATCTGTTTAGCTGCCGAGGTGCTGCCGTTTGCTCTGATATCTTGAAAGGCAGGCTCGGTTTGGGCAGCTGTCAATGTCTGCGCCTTCCCTCTCTCTCTCTTCATATCTCTCTCTCTCTCCGGCTCTCTCTCTCTCGCTAAATCTCTCTTAGCCTTTTTAATCATTCAGATCAAAACAAGCGTGGCAGGGATCTGATAGTAAAAATAATTGTAAATGTACGACTTCAACGGCGGTTCGTTTTAATGTGTCAACGCAATATTGGAAAAGATTCAAACGCGAAAACATCTCGAAAGTAGATGCATCTGGTTTATTAATGTCTCGTTCTATAAATCAACCTTCGACTCTGCAAAAGAAAAATGGAAGCTTGAGTTATTAATCAAGCAAAAATGTGTTTATATTCCTGATGTTGAGTCCTTTTTTCTCAGAACTGCCTGTTCACCGCGTTATCTAGTCTTCTAAACATGACCAGCTGTTGAGATACAACCTTATCATTATCCATCTATTTGAGGCTTTTGTTTGTGCAGAATCGGGACTTTGTGACAGCTACTGGCAAGCGGGGAGACTCAGCGGTTACGAGGCTCACATAAAAGGCAATTTTCTATATTGAATTTTGATTGTTCTTTATACGGCGAGGTTTATTTAGCGGAGCACGGCGGATTGGATGCCGCCTCCGGGAGCGCCGCGAAGTTCACGGCGGGCCGACGCCGGCGCGGAGATCTTAAACAGCGGGGAGCTAATGTAGCATATGGTGGACATGGAGGGAAATTAACAAAGCATGTGGCTCGCAGGACATGAAAGAGTAACGCAGGGTCACAGCAGCCTGGATGAGTGGCTCTCTGCTGCAGTCTTTTGGTGGGAAACTGTGAATGCTGTTGGGTTCCACACGGGGGTTAATTTGGGATTTATTACGTGGGGGGAGTCGCTGGCCAAAGGGGACTGATAGATGAAAAAAAATGCGGCGGCCAAGAATATTTTTTACCAACCAAAATGCGTGTTGGCTATGACTTCAATATTTAATTATTAAAAATCACAGCACAGCTTGAAGAGATCTCAGAGGCACTCGGGGACCTGTTATACAAGTTTAATGATTTGATTATGAAGATTTTTTCAAGCGAAATGCGAAATCGGCCCGTGTAGAAATGAATGTGATATTGTTATGCTGCAGAGAAAGAACAAGAAAGATGACAGATGTAGAATCTTTCTGATCCTGAACAACCTTTACGGCCAGGGACCATGAGAGGGGCTGCTGCTTCCTGAAGTGTTTTTGCTCATTCTGCCCTGTTCTTGAAACGCTAATGCATTATTTAGGATTTACGAACTTTATCATTTTGGCATGTTGGATAGCCCTTAATCCGACAATACCCACGAGAGCGGAGCGGCAGTGAAATCCAAACTCTCGGTCGTTGCAGTTTGAAAGAAAACACAAAATTCTGTGCCATGATTGCAAAATTCAACCAAGCGTGACCCAGAAAACTGTAAGAGAACTGGCTGAAGCTGCTGATTATAAAATCATTTTCTCAACAGTCAAAAGTTTGGCACCCGACCACCTTCAGTGGGGCGTGTAACAGAATGTTTAAGTGTGGTTATTGGGTGTTTCTTACTGAAATGCACTCTGGGAATCAAAGTTAACTCAACAAAAAATCATATTTTCTAATGCAGCTGTTGAAACGTTGGACTGATGATTTAACCAGGAGAGTTGCAAGCTGATCCAAGTAGTATAAGTGTTGTGACTGCGTGTCATGTGACATTGCCTTTGGCAGGGGTGCCGAAACCTTTGACCCTTCAAGGGCCAAAACTGAAACTGAATGGTTGACTACGGACTAAAAGCAAACACCTGCTGAATTGTATTGTTAAGAAAATGGTAAGTTCAATTGGCTGAATTCATCCACAAAGTGACCCTCTGTCCACTCGGGTTATGAAAAAGAGCATTTTCACCTCACAGCAAAAACAGTGACAATTATAAATTCTTACATGAATGTTTAATATATTTCTTTTGACCAAATCAAACCTTATAGTGGGCCAACTTTGGCCTGCAGGCCACACTTTGAGGTGACCCTGGCCTATCCTCCTGACTACCAGGAAAAAAAATATTGTCCAATCACATTTTTTTTTTTTATTCCCCAATCTTTGTAAGGTAATTAGAATACTGAAAACATTTTCTTTGAAAAAAAAGCTTTTATTTTTGCGATATCATATGTCCATGTTGTTAAGAGACTTATATAAAATATGCCAACAACATTTCAAGCCAAAATTTGCTCAATAAAAAGTATTATGTGTTTACTTTTCCTCTTCCAATAAAATGTGCTTGCCATTTTCCTAAATGAGGAAGAGAAAGGTACCAAAGCCCCACCCCTTCACATTTGGTATCATTGAAAAGCCCTAAATGTCCTCTGTAGATAGCAAAAGGAAAAAAAACTACTGGTAGTCAGGAGGCTATAGGAAAAATTAAAGGGACATTTACTTACAGAAGCATTTTAGTTTAGCTTGTTAGCTCATGTTTTCTATTTCAGATTTGTCCAAAGCGTTTTCGACCATACAACCAACACTGCCATCCAAACAGCCGGACCGCTAACATGATCAAAAATCAGGTCACTTCCTGTTTCAAGTCCCTGTTAGCTGAAAGAAGACGTGAACTGAAACGTCTCCTTGCAGCTCCTCATTGCACATGAATTCGTAATCAAAGTGATGTATGCGTACGACCATTATAGTACTACATACCATAGCTGTGTAATTATTCAAACTGTGGGCAGGGCCTTGCTCGGCCTCACATTTCCGGGGCCGCGGTGGCACACGGGGCTCCAAACAAAGCAATCGGCTGGTTAAACGTTATCAGAGCACCTGGAGAAAATGAGTGGTAATGCCCCTAACATTTCTCCCCTTATTTCTCTCGCCGGCTGATCAAAAAGCCGTCACGCCACATTGCGCCCTGTAATGGTTTTTTGTCTGGACTCCTTGGTATTTAAATGAACAAAAGGACCAGACTGTGGCTGAGTATATTATGTCCACGTATGTGTGTGTAGGAGTGTGCGCGCTCACATTTAGGCATACGTGTGCTAAAGAGAGACGAAGAGAACGCTGAACCGAGAGATTGACTCACCGTGATGAAGAGAGACGGGCGGGGGCAGACGGAGAAGAAATGATGAGGGGACACCGTGGACAGGGTGACTGATCAGGACACGTCAATAATTATCTGTTTACTTGCTGCAGGCTCAGAATTTAATATAGCCTCTTCATCCCTCTGGTAGTTAAGAATTTTATTGGATATCAAGGCATTATTGTTTGTGTGGGTAAGTGTGTATGAGTAACGGAGGAGGAAATATTAAAGGAGAAGCCACTTTAAGTCGTCGCCTGCGCGGCTTCCAAATGAGTTTTTTCCCGCACATACGCATCCAGGTTGATGTTTTTGTGTCTGTGTGTCACAGATTTTGTTCCATCAAAGCATTTCTATAAATAGCAGCAACACCGCTCGCCAGCTACGCAGCGTGATGTGTTATATAACCTCGTCGAAATGCATACTGAGACCACATCAGCATCAACAACTAGGCTGCTACCTGTTCTAATGCTGCAAGGCTCTCTCTCTCTCTCTCTCTCTCACACACACACACACACACACTCTCTCTCTCTCTTTCTCTCACATGCACCAACACACAGATTACATGGTCTTCTTCATTATTCATGTGGCATTTTCTGCCTTTACTAGAAAGTGTACAGGAACGGAGGCGGGGAGGAGATACGAGGCGTGAAATGGAAAATACTTACCGCAATAACTCCTCGAGTTTGCTTTTACCTTAATATGCCAGAGAATAAATCTAAAAAATACTAAAGAAAAACAAAAAAAAAATGATCGCGACTTTAATTATGTGTCTCCTAAACATCGCCTTTTCGTAGTCAAGGAAAAGCCTCAGACACTTTTATCCTCCCTCACTGCTATTCATCCACCTTGATTGTTTCAATGTGAGTTTCTGAGTTTTGGAGATGCCGCCCGTAAAGATGTCCACCAAACCAGATGGCGCTCAGCCTTGTGGTGCTCGAAACACATCCGGCAACCTCAACGGCGATGTCTCTTTGCAGGAATCATGACCAAGTTAATCAAGATAACCCGCAGACCCTGTTGTGAGCAGTTCCCCGTAGGAACTTTTTGTTTTTTACCAAAGTACATGCGCCAACCGTGTCACCGCTAAAAAAAGGAAGCGTGCGACATGAATGGCGTCCTCCTCGGCTAACCTGCAACATTAGCTAGCTCAGTTGGGCATGCCTGTCGTCCGGGAGCAGATGCACGCTTCCTTCTGGGCAGTGGTATTGAAAGACAATAGTTTCTCTAACTCTTCGTTGTCTTTCTGGGAAGAGACGTTGCTGCTGAGTTTATCAAATAGATTTTTTTTTGGGGGGGGGGGGGCACCACAACCACTACTGTATCTACGAGGCAGCGGTTTAATTCAAATGTGCGACAGAGAGATTATCTAGTCCAATTCTCTCATCATTGTTATTTCTTTTTGAAGAACAACATTTCAGGATTCAGTGACTTTCATTCCGTGTTCTTAGTGAGCCGACGCGCACCGCGAGGATTAACTACGTGCTTCCATAAAGCGCTCCGAAGCGGCCAGCCACTCAGAGACGCGGGGTGACGTACGCGCACATGCTCGTACACCCCCTCTCTTTATCACCCCACTGGCCGCCGCGCGACTCCCCGCTCACGTTTAATCCAACGAGGTGTGTAATGGCTGCGGTGACGGGGGCTGTTTAAACTGACTGCTGCGGTCACGGCTCAGGAGAATATGGCTCATCTGCGGGAGACGCGGGGCTCCGGCGACAGCACCATTCCTCTTATCTCTAACCACTTAGCACTGATCTAAAACAGGCCGATAGCGGGGGGGGGGGGGAGAATTGTATTGGAGTAAATGTCACCACTTGGTCGTTTAGGAGCCGGAATGGAGTGACGACAGTATTTACTGTAAACGGCTGTGACGACCCCTTCTGAGATAACACGTGGATCATGATGCGTTCATGTGTCCCGATGGTATCTTTCCATACGCGAGCGTGTCTTTGCATATAATGCATGTGTGACGTTGGGTCCGTGTAGCGTAGACAGATGCCGCCATCAACCAACCCCTTCCCCCCCCCCGCGCCGTCTGACTGGCCGACAGCTCCTGCTGACTCGGCGGTTACACGCGTACACACAAATTGAGAGACAAACTGAATAACTAAACTGGGGGAAGACAAGCGGCAGCGAACTGCCTCACAACAAGTGGATGGATTATTAAGAGCGTGTAGTCGTGTGGGAGAGATATGGCTGGGTGAAAGCAAGGGCAAGTGTGTACTGTTATCTTGTGATTTCAATTTTGGGTTTATCCACAACTTTAATTGAATTCACCTCGTCTTTCAAACGCACAGTATGTAGTTTCAAACGCGCGGGGTCTCGTTGGAGTTGTTGTCTTCATTGTTCAACAATTAACCACCGCAGATGAAAATCTACCCGACGAGAATCAGACGGAAAGGTTCACAGACGAGGTCAGGCTTTAAACTTTTATGTTACGGCTTCTTTCCTCGCTCTCCGACTCTCTCTCAACAGGCGACCCGAGGAAAAGCGCCGTTACCGTGAGTAAACTTGTGGATTTCTCTGGGTTTGAACTAACCTGACACATAACACGGTTTGTTAAGGAGAACCAGCCGGTACAGCGGCGCTATAAGCTGCTTGAAAAAAGCCAGGCGCTTTGAAAAACTGCAGTTGACCAGACAAATCAATCTGCTAACTTCAACCAATCAGACCAATATTAGAAGAGAACCGCCACCATTTAAGCCTGTTAAATTCAACTTACACCAAAGATAGTAGAGGGGGGAGGGAAAACATCATTTCCATCCTGAAAAGCCTTCAGTGCCGTTCTTTGCTCTACCTTCTGATAGAAGTGATGCTAGCAGCAGCTATGCTAACCTCTTGAGGAGCAGCCATTGATGTTTTCAAACAGACAGTCACCTCCCTGCTGGTGGTCACATCTATATCACACCTGTAGCTGTCAGTAGTAGTTCTTCTTATAGCACTAATTGCTTCAGCCACTGTGTTCAGCCACAAGCGCATAGCTTGAAGCCTTTCAAGATGGATTTGCGAGAGCACATGATCAAGAATCCAGCTGCTTTGCAAGGTTGGAACATTGCTGGAAAATTTTACAGACGATTCATGTGCTCATCTCAACAACATATACAACAAAGGTCGAGACATTTCTAGACATTTTAAAGCAAAAATCATACTTATTCTGTCTTTAAGTGAGCGTGTGCTTTCTTTGTTTCTGTGCTCGGCATGTACAGCAAATTGGGAGAAAAGGAAACAGGGAAATCTCTCAGGACAGGGGTTACAGGTGTTCCAGATGTTCCTCTTACTAAATCTGTCTCATCTCGGCGTCTCATCCCCGCTGATACCTCGGCGCTCTGTGTCCCTCTACCCTCTCCCCCGCCTCGTAGCGTATTGTAGCCTTAAATCTCTCTGTGACCGCCGTCATCATTCTCTTCTCCTCTGACAACCTCCGCGACGTGCACCTCCACCTCCACCTCCACCTCTCCCTATTTCCCCCCCTCTCCCTCTCGTCCCTCCTTTCCTCTTCTATTTCCCTGCCACCGCGGGTCAGCGCACACGCGACACGCCGGACCACTGACCGCCATCGCTTCGGCTGCACCTGGTCAGGGCCCACCCCACACTCAGAAACACACACCTCCACTCGGGTTCTCCACCTAAAGGAGACAAAGCTTGGCAGTCCCGTGCTCTTGTAGCAATTCAAACCATATTTATGAGTCCTTTCACTTATCCATGAAAGGACTGTAAAGCACTAAATGCATGTTTCGCCTAGAATGAAGCTTTTTTTCCATACAGGCTATTTTCACAGCACACCCAAACTTAATTACTCTTGGTGTTATACCCTACCATAGGAATCATAAATTAAACAGACACAGGCAAATTACTTAAATCATAAATTAAGCGAAATAATGTCGCTCAAGATTGCTGCTTCCGCTCCCCCTCCGCCCTGTCATGATTAAACCAGCGGCTAAGCATTTTAATTCAGATCAACTCGCAGGCCTTTTTTCTAAGTTTAAAGAACTTTGATGAGACCCAGCGGGAGATCCATTACAACAAAGCCTAACTCATCCTGGTGTCACAGTAAAAAGACTGCACCGAGGACCAAACTC
Organism: Sparus aurata; assembly: GCF_900880675.1. Lineage (NCBI taxonomy): Eukaryota > Metazoa > Chordata > Actinopteri > Spariformes > Sparidae > Sparus > Sparus aurata. Next base: position 28,426,285 of record NC_044196.1, on the reverse strand, counting down.
CAACCCAACTTCAGCCGAACCCCCGGCTCTGATCGTGACACGTACAGGGAAATGCAAACAAGCTTCTCTTGTCTCAATGTTCTTTCCATAGCATTAAGATCAACTGTGTTACCAAAGGATGACTGCGTTTATAGACCAGGGGAGAAGCAGGAAGTGCAAATGAAAAAAAAACAAAAAACAAAAAAAACATAGGAGAGTGCGGACGCGATCAATAAAGACATGTGTTTATTAGATTGAGGCGAGCGGTGACAGAGCCCGGCCCGGGAGTGGAACACTGGCGTGTAATCTTGTACTGTTTTCTCTCTCCCTGCGGAGCGGCAAACTCACTCACTCTCGCCTCGGGCCATAAAGAAGCATGCAATAAACAGCCATCAATCTGGTTTGGGAGTATTGACTGGGATGGGGGAGACGGTGGAGACCGGCTGATGGGGAAGAAAATCGAGGACCTCAGGGCGGGTAATGTGATGCAAGTGGGCCGCGGTGCTGCCGCGCTTGCTGTTATTAAAAGATGAGGGACTCTGAGCGTGGGGATGGATCTGATATATTGTAAGCATCCTGTATCATGTTGTGCTCTATATCGACATTTCACTCTTGAAATAGCAGACAGACTTCGACAGTATGGCCGTCTAATTAGTGCACTGCTACATTTGCTACATTTGTTTGTTGACGTCCGTTGGCTATTAGCGTGGATGCCGGTTTTGATGCTTGCGATTATCCGTCAGCTAAATGCACCGCTGGTCTCTTTAAACATAGCCAAAGGGCCATTTGTAAAAAGAGGCTTTTGGCATGCGGACGTCTCACATTTTATTTGTGTAATGAATACGCGCTGTATTATTCATTTGTTATGCTTGGTAACGTTCCCAAAAGTAACTGCGCTGGAATGATAATAGAGGAATCGGGTGATTGAGACAAATGGAGCCCCATTGCACAATGTACAGTAACAATACATCAGCCACAAGCAGCAGGCATGTTGCTCCAAGGAGGATTGATGGAGAAAACAGCGTCGGATTTGTTCTCCCCTTCATTACCATGCTCATTCTGCACAGCGGCGCGCCGAACATGTCTGGGTCTGAGTGACTGAGGCTTCAAAATTGTCTGGACTTACGCAGATCCGGAGGAGACCCTGCGGCTTGTTTTTTAATCTGCCGGTGTTTCGCAATCAAGTCCTTTTAAAGGAGGGCGGATACGCAAACAAAATGTCACTAAATGAATTAGAAAAAAAGGAAGGGGAGGATCTAACCTTTGCAAAATTGCTGTTTGTGTGGGCCTGTGTGACGACTTCTAAATGTGCAGGTGCTTTTAGGTAAAGCTGGGCCCTCAAAACTTTGTTTCACCTCAGTTTTACAGCACAACGCAGTGGATACATAATTCCTGCGCTTTCCCTTTGAGAGGCATTTCTCTTCTTCGAATACAGACACCGTGATGTATCGTCGACGACTGTCTCGCAGTGTATCATGTATCGCAGAAACTGTCATGCAATAGGATCGGTATCGTGCGTAAGGTAGTTACACCTAAAGATTTGGACTTTCTATGGACCTTTTGCTTGAGTATTACTAGTCAGCATTACTATCTCACAAACAGGAGCTTTAGCCAAAGGCATAAGGAGTTTTGTATGATGTCCCAAGATTCAAACATTTTGGTGAATGAACGAACCGTTAGTTAAAGTACTACAATCTGGACCCTTGCCCGAAAGAAGCGCAATCAGAAAATTGGTGGTAAATATCTTCTTCACGAGCGTAATGATCTTCATCATGGCACTAATGAAAGTCGTGTCTTTACATAACTATTTTGATTTCTGTTTATAAAACACATTCACAAGGGGAGGCTGAATTAAAAAAGTGGAATACGGAGATGGAAAAGCACAAACTGAATAAAGGCACCCAGCGGATGCATTAGCAGGGATGTCACAGAGTCAGAGCTAAAAGTAGCTACGAAGACAATTAGCTTAAAACAATTACCCATCTTAAACAAATCAGCCTCGAGTCCTGGTGTCTGAATCCCGTTTTTCCTTTATATTGGCCGAGCATCTGCCGGTATGGAAAGGCAATCTAATTAGATTGTAAAAGAAATCAAATTGTTTTTTAAGAGATTGGACTAAGGAGTTTTCTTATTTGCCAAATTGGGTACAGTACATAGTCTTATTAGCGAACACTTATTACCACGAAATTTCAAACCAGGTGCAGCCCTTCTGGAAGCAAGCAGAGGCAGAGTTTCTTGAAAGGCTGCAAAACAACACTGGGTGTAATATTAGACCAAATGACTCGCGACTTGACGTGCTGATCTATCTCATTGTGGACATGTCCTTTTCATTTGGCTTCACATTAACCGGTCGCGCACTGCTCTTTTCAGCCATCGACTGCGTTCAAGCGGCTAACAAAAGTCACACGCTTAATGGGCTGATTAAGAGCTACGTCGCCTTATTGAGATGGCATAATGAAGTATGTACCGTTCATTCATCTCGTTTGACAGTGAGTTTCTATGAAGTGCCGACGCAAAATGGAAAAAAAAAAGAAAAGAAAGAAGAGAAAGCCTCACATCTGCAGGCCTGTCAGGATGCTGCACGTTTATTGTGGGATCGGTGCTGAAAGGCTCCAATCTACCACTGATCTGGGCCCGTTCGCCATCTGGACCGGCTGCACGAGTCTTTCCTCGAGAAACCACGGCATGGCCGAGGAACGCATCCATACTGTCAGTTATGTAGGCCAATGGGCAGTTGCTCTTCAAGAGGGCATCTGTGCAGGTGCCTGAGCAACCCCATCTGCCCCGTGTGTGTGTGTGTGTGTGTGTGTGTGTGTAGGTGTGTGTTTCCTCTTCAATACATCCAGTGCTGGAACAGACAGCGACCTCATGCAGATACACCTCCACACAGGGGCCTTGGAAAGTCCTCCTCACAAGCGCAAGATTACAACCGAAAACATGTTGTTGCATAATCATGTTGGCTTTCTCTTGTTTCTCTCGACCTTAACACAAGGTTCTTTGCTATTACGTACTCAGAAGACATATCTTCATTTCAGCGCTTCACGGTGCAACTTCAACCAGTGTTGGTGCATACGAAGATGGCTCCACGGGATCCAGAACCCCAAGCAATTCTTTTTCGAATCAAGCTGATATAGATATGGCATAAAAGTAATGGACTTTTGATCTTACAAACCCAGATTTGGATGTAACAATTGTGTATCTAGATTTGGATAATTGAGATATCCCTATTTAGATCTACATTGTTTATTTTATTGTTTAATTTGGGACTCCATTTTCTCTGCTTTGCACATCTTTTGGACCTGCAGCATGCAGCCCGGTGCGGTCCTCACTGTAGCAATTTCGTGGCGCGCTGTATGTTATTTTGTCGATGTCTAATCACATTTTGAGTGAACAGCCTTGTTAGTCATCAGTCATCCGGCCATTTTAAATGTGCTCGCTGAAACTGAAATTAAAAGTTTCGGTGTCCGGTGTGATTTTGACACAGGCTTTACACTCAGGTCAACTGATGTCCTTGACTGCCATGGTCAAACTCGCCCCGGCAGTTATGTTAGCATGAGCCAATCAAGATCCGGCCTTGCATGTATGTTCGTGTAAACACACACACACGCACACAAACAAACCAGACCTCGGAAACGACACACACACGCACGCGTTTGCATATCTTTGTCGGCACATGGCACGTTCTCTAGCGAAGTTGCCCTTTCGCCTGTTCCCCTTCACGTCTGCCCAAAATGTCTCATTGAATATTTAATATGTGCACCAATCTAATGATGGCAGGGACCCAGAGCATGGCTCTAATTATTCAGGCTTCCACGGCTGAGTCATCGAGGCCACCACAGAAGGAGCCAAAGCCCCTCACCTCCATTTCCCTCTGCTCCTCCTTCCTTACCCTGCCATCTCTGCTCTCCTCTGTAGTTGTCACTTGTAACCTTGTGCTCTCTCTCTCTCTCTCTCTCTCTCTCTCTGGCACAAAAAACCTGCTCCGATCTCCCTTTGCGGTTCCTTCTCTCTGCCTCTTTAAGTCTGTCTGCCTCTCAAAGACATTAAATGCTCATTGCATGTCTATATATAGTAAATTGATGTAGGCAGAAAGCAGAGTGTGTTGCAGTATGGGAGAACAGTATTTAAATGACTGTGTCACCCTGCTGTTAGATGTGGAATGCTGCCACGGCATTGGCACAAAGCACCTCGATGAATATGCAGAGCAGCCACAATGATGTGTAATTTACACAGAATGTGTGTACGCGTGTGTACACTTTGTGTGTGTGTGTTTACCGGAGTGAACGGGGCAGTAAAGGAGAGTATTCTGCTGAAGCGATCCCATTCTCCCAAATCCCGTTGGTGGAGAGCAGCTCATCTATACGGAGTGATGCAGGGCTGAAAATAGACATATAGAGCTGACCTGAATAAATGATGACAGGACAGCACAGCCTTACCCCAACAAAAGCCATTCCGAGTGCATGCGTGTACATGTGTGTTTCGCGCACGCGCGCTAGCCTGCTAGCACTTAGCATGTGCAAGCGCGCGTTCGACGCGTCCCTCGTCGCATGCCCCCGAGCTAGGGTCTCCTTTTTTGCTCTCCCACATATATGCAGATATATGGCGTATAAAAATAGAGAGGAGGACGTCGCAAAAGTCTCTTCCACTCATATTTGCACGCATGAGTAATTCCCTTTCATCTCCGGCTGACCAATCAAGTGCAGTGAACTGGAAGAGGATAATGACAATGATGGGGTTGTTTATTTCTTTTCTATTTATGCTTGTTTCAATTAAAGGCAAACGGACATGTCAGGAAATTAACCCGAATGACAGCTTATTCCCCAGAAACCTTGTTTTTCTGGTTCACTGAGACTTCCATCTTCGTCTTCAGTTGACTATCTTTTCCAAGTTTTTTTTTTTTTTCTCCGCTCACCTGGAGCCGCAGAGAGCACCGTCGAATGTTTATCCATTCCTCCCCACACATGGCCAGCCTCGGAGTCGGCCATGCTACAAACTTGAAAAGCAGCGCGCGGCAGCGGATGCTGCTTCCCTCCTGGCTAATCTGTATGCTTTCCAATTGGGAGGCTTAAATCCCCCAGTCTGCCTGTGTGCCAGGGAAAACAAAGCCTTCACCTAATAACGAATCCAAGCTATATTTCACACACCACTTTGATTTCGCTTTTGTTACCCAAGCACGAACTCGCTGGCTGCATCGGGGATTGAGGGGGATTGGAGTCAGGGGACAGAGTGTGTGTGTTTGGTTTGTTTATCGGGCACGAATTAAGCAGGTAATTATGCTGATGTTTGGATGCAGGGCTTTGTGCGCGTGTGTGTGTGTATGTTTTTCGGCGTTTCTGTCGCCGGGCCCTATTTTGTGAGAAACTTTGCTTTCATTTTAGAATTAGTGACCCCAATTGGACTTCAGCTGCGATGAGTAATAAGTAGTTTAAATGTTTCTTAATTAGGGTTACATTAAGGTTACAGTAAGGGTTTATTACAACGCCCTAAAGCAACTTTTTTACACCGCCTTCTCCGTGTGGGTACAGGCTGCACGCGCGGCCACATCTGCCAGCGTGGTTTCATCTGTTCGGTACTGTATAAACAGTGGTGACCTTTGGCTCTGTCAGAGCATCTATCTCCACAGACTTGTGCCATAGCTGTGCCTCTGTGGTCCCAAATGATCCTCCTGCTTCCTGACAAAATGCCCAATCAGGCTGTTTGCCAGCCAACAAATGCTCTTTGAGCTAGAAACAACAGTTTTAGACATTATGTGGCTTAACTACATAATGCTCATGGATTCATGCATGTATCCAATTCCTAAATGGATGGATAAACTTTCTACACTCTTTTGTCTTTGCTTTTTGTTTGCATTGTTTTGTGCTGGCCTGCCATTCTGCAGCACCGACTCCACCAAACTCTGTAAGTAAAATGTCTACAGCATCTCCAGCAGCTCTGCGAGGCTGTATCGAGGCACAGCAGGGCTTTGAGCTTAATTCTAAAGTTAGCATGCTAACACGCTCACAGTGACAATGCTAACATGCTGATGTATCATTTTTTACCAAAGAAGATGGAACAGAAGATGCAGCATTGCAAGCTGCGCCAATGGACCATGAAATGGTGGATACTTCCTGTCTCCTAAGGGGTTGCAGCCACCTCTCCTTGTCAATGTTAAAACAATATAATGTAATATACAGTATAAATTCATGTTTTATGCCTTATTTTGCAACTTCAATATATCTGCTAGCTTTTTATGGTCACTCCAGATCTTGTGAGATTGTGCTACTGTGACACAAAAATGTCTTGAACAACGATAATTTTCTAATTTGTCTCATATATTCTAAAAAAATTCTGATTTTAGGGTCAGAATGTGCATTACAAAATGAATGTGGCTTGTGATAAATGGGTCCAATATTTACTCCCGTGTCAAATGGGGCAAAAGAATTTGTCATAATCTGTGCTGACATTCAATACCCACACGGAGTAAACAGACTCAGGACCAGCAGCTAGTGTCCTAAAGGGGCAGGGCAGCAGCAAAACCCACATGACACAGATACAGGAAATGACTCTTACTCTTATGTCTCCAGTCTCAATCTGAACCAACCTTTGTTTAATCCCTGTCACCATCCTGCGTCAGCATGTTGGGATCCTTTGCTAATAAGCAGCAAATTCAAAATACAGTTGAGGCTGATGGGAATGTCATTAGTTTTGCAGGTGATAATACTGGAAAACACTGGACACAGACTAAATGTTAAGGGATCGCAAAAGCTATTCCAAACCATCCTTAGGCAGACACAAATTCAAATCTCATGGCATATATTCATCAAAATCCTTCCTATAGCTGTTGAGATATTTTATTCAAGAGACACAAAATACACATAAATATGTTTATTTTAGTTCAGATAATGCCAGTACGAATCCTTTTCTTTATTTATATTTCTTTCTTCTTTACCCTAATTAAAGATAATAATTTTATCATACATACATGTATGATGACTGTATTTTATTTATCATCTATTGAGCCATCAGTCCATCAAGCCCTGTTCCTGTTTTCGTCCAACTATATGCTGAAAGGTTTTACAGGCAAGTTTTAAAAACATGGGGGAAATCAATTTTGAATGAATGCTAGTGTTTTCTGATTCATGGAATGATATAAAGATGGAACAAAAACTCATTCTGTATTGGCCGTTGACTACATTTCATCAGAATAAAATAAGAATTTAGACATCAAAATTTTTTTCAAATATCAGAAATCATATCAGTCTTAAATGTAGGTAATCAACTGGGGAAATTTCATGGTAATAAATGCCTAATTATGCTATTCACCTGTAGTGTGTCCTCTTAAGGGAAATTCTTCTGCCAATTGACATTTGCTTAATTCCATATATCATATAGAATATTTTATAAATAAAATACAAGAAAATGCCTGATTTAGTTATGGTAAAATACAGCAAACCCACACAGAACAGATGCATGAACTGCAGATGAAGGACTTAAATGACTTGCTCTGCTTTCAAATCCTCATTTGAAATTTCTGCTGTAAATTATTTAGCCGGCAGGATGTTCCTTAACCTTTCAAGACCCGTATCAGAAGGCATCTGCCGGATTGTCCTTGAGCAATACACTGCATCCCGACTAGCCGCGGGGTGTTTTTCTGTAGCTCATTTTGACCTCTGTCCTCACCGTGGACGGAGTTGGACAGCGAGACAATTTCCCTACAGGGATCAATACTGAAGGAGTCTTACTTTTCAAAGGTTTCCCTATCTATTTAAATGTCATCACTTATAGAGTAGATGGTTATGTCTGAAAATAGAGGATGTCGCTTTATCCTTTATCCTGCCAACAGCCCCCTTCGGGGGGCGTGTTACCTTACAAAACCCCACTCAACCGAACTTAATTTGTTTTTCCATCTCTCAATTCCTCTTCCTTTAATGTTATTGTGTAGCGCTATCTGACAGCAAGAAAAGCAAAGTTCACCTCTGCATAACTATTACAAACTGTTCCTCGCTAGCTCGAGCTGTACTTCGCTACTCTGTCGAAAGCCAATTTGGAACTGCAGCAAGCACGATAATATTCACGCATGAATAGTCTTGGGTCGTACAGCTGAAGGTTTTTGGATGATGCTGACACAGACTGGGGAAAAGAGATACTCCAAGATCATCCTAAAATGCTTTGACAGCGTTCTAATTCTTTACTGTCAAAATGATGCTCTCAATCTGACAAAAAAATAAAGTATTCTCGGATCTCCAGGGTTTGAATGCAATTTAAGAGTAGAAACGTGTGCGCCTTAATGGACAAAACATTCTCTTTCTTTCCCTCCGTCTACTGAAACACTTTGTCGTGAGGAGAAAGCCATGTTGGGGAAAGAAAAGAGCGCATGGTGAATCTATTATTCCAGGAGACTTCAAATCTTTTGCTCGGGGCAAATGTGAAGTCGCAAAAGCCTGTTTTGAGAAAAAGGCTGGGTGATTCTGTGCTATTTTTAGTTTCTAACTCCCCATCCCCCCTTCTGCCTCCTCCCCCTCTCCTGCCCTCCTCATCCTCTCCTCTTCACCTCTGTCCATCCCTTTATTATTCTGAGGAGGGCTCCTCTCAACGCTGAAACACCCCTGTGCACACAGGTATTACTGAGGCTGCACAGTTCACCTCAACACCCCCATGTGTGTTGATGTGTGTCTGTCCGTGTGTGTCTGTCAGTGTGTGTGTGTGTGTGTGTGTGTCAAAGTCTCTAAGAAGGACAGCAAGAGATACAGAGTGATTCAGCTTGACAGACAGGTTTTGTCATACAGTGCTTTAAATCATATTCCCCCTACGCCAGCTCACCCAAACCATTTATTCAAAGCTGATTTTGGTCTAATGGAGGTTATAGCCTGGGTTCACGAGTTCATTCACTAAAACGCTCAACTAGTGTCCAACACCAGGAAACATATCCTTTCAAAATGCCTTTAAGCAAGGCAATAATCCAATACATGCTGCATTAAGTGTTAGCAAACAAGACTGAGGGACTATCTGTGCTAACAGCTCTGTGCGCCTGTGAGGGCTTTGAGCTAAAAGCTAATATCAGCTTGGCTACAATGACAAAGCTGTCATGCAGATGTTTAGCAATTATATACTAATATTGACCTGGTCTAATGTGCTAGCATGCTAAAAGTTGCTAAATATCACTTAAAAACAAAGTACAGTTCAGGTTTATGACCCAAGCATTCAACAAATGACAAATTATGAGGCGCTAAATAAATGTTGAGGGGTCAACAGAGCTATTACTTTGAGAGGAACATGAATGTTTAAACCAAACAGAATGGCAGCCCATCCAATAGATGTCGAGAGATTTCAAGAAAGAAAAATGTCAATTTCATGGTGTGGCTTGATAAAAGGTTAAAGTGTCACTAAGGTCCATATGGATCATCTTCTGGGGACCATGAATGTCCAAACTGACATTCAATCCGTCCAATGTCGAGATGTTTCAGTCTGGACTAAAGAAGTCTGACTAAATAGATGTAGCTTTCAATTGGCTGACTATTTCAGACAGCATTCTCCCCCCTTCTGCTACCTGTATGTTAGCATTTTCCAAATCCCCAGTTGTAATGGAAAACAACAACCTCTGAGATAGCAAAATAATAAGCTACCGTAACCTGGTAGCTAATGGTACAAATTTAAACAGGCCTAGTCCATTCGTCAACACTGTTTTACGAGGGTCTTGCCACTGCATCGTTGCAATTCCCAAGACGACTGTAATTGGTTTAGAATAGAAATACCATCGAGCCAGAGACTAGGCCAAAGTGGTGAGCGAGACGACAGAATGGCATTTCCACCCTGGGTCCATTTTTTATTTCCTTAACATTTCACACGGTCTTGCTACTTTTGTTGTCGCTTTTGCCGTGTCATGTCAAGAAGTTATTTCTCACAGTAAATTATCAGGGGAGGTCTATATACAGCAGGCTGTGCTTCCTTCTAAATTGATTTGGCTCTGCTTTTGAAAACATGTAAAGGCCTGTGGCAAATTAAATAACAGTCAGGTGATTCCTGTCCACCCCCGCAGCTTGGTTTTCTGGAACCGAGCCCGATGTATGGTACTCAACTCCCTGATACACCTAATATTCTATTCTATAAACAGAACTTGTACTGGGGTTATAGCAGGACAGTAGTTGTAACTAATTAGGGGCAAAATAGAAAAGAGAAATCTCTCTCATATTCAAACGTTGCCATGAGTACATACATTGTTGATTCATGAGTTAATCATCAAACATTTTAGACATCACTAAGCCCTACTGGGGACACAAATGAAGGACATCAGTGGTGGGGTGCTGGACTAATATAAGTTAATTATTCATGAACTTAATAATTATTTATTCAAGTATTGAAATTAAGCAGATCTCTTCAGGTCAAATGATAGTGTAGCTCAGAAAGAGGGGGGGGATGAGGAATTGAAGGAAGGGGGGGGGGTTGGGAGTAATTGTTATGGAAGAGCTGTGTGAGGGAGTGTGATTATTGGTTTGGGAGTTGTTTAGAGGAGCGAGGAGGTGGGACACAGTAGGCAGGGTTCAGGTGTGCAGATGTATTGGTCAGGCCCTGCTGCCTCTTAACCCAGGACCCCTGCCATCCTCGCCACCTGAGCCAGCCGCACCGCCATCATCTCTTTCCCGTTTATTTGCTCAAAGCTAATTTAAGCTCCGTCTGGACCAGAGCACTGCACAATTTCATTACGGCCACATAATGAAAGGTTCCTCTTAAAGCGAGTCATTTGTAAGTATGCTTCTTATGCTCCTAATAGGTAATTAATATCAGAGAAAGGCAGATGAAGTGCAAATGTAACTCACTTTAAAGTGAGAGTATATAACTTTTGCTAAACAGCAGCTACTGTGGCTATGCACAACAATCAAGCTCAAGGTCATGGTGAATGCTAAAATGTATAGCACTAGTAAAAGAGTCACAAAGTCTGCAAAACAATAACCCAGTAACACTGCTACATCCACCTCAAGTTCGACAGCAACCTCGATGAGAAATACTGCATCATTGCTTTTGAGTTCCATTTTTTCTTTGTAGGTGGAGGAAAGTGTACTTTTCGGCTGAGATGATTGTCACAGAACTCAAACAGTAAAAATCTCCAATACAATGACTTTGAATCAGTGCTTACATCACCTCAGCAGGAAGCACTTCAACACGGCAATCCAGTCCAACACGAGGTAACGTTAGCGTTAATGTCAACATACCGGTGATTGGTTGCTGTTTTAAATGAAAACTAGCAAATCATTTGGGTTCAACATATCTATATAAATTGGCTAGTAGAGAACATACATTATTATGGTGGCTAGTGATGGTGTCCATGAGCTGGCTAAGTTTGACTGTTTTATGAACTACAATGTTACTTTCATACCATCAGCGATAAGGACTACACAACACCACGACCACAGCTCCCAACACCTCCTTTCTCCACTGATGAAGGACTCAACTATACACTTCACTGTCACTTCAAGACTGATTGTTTTTGGTTCTGCTGTTATTCATTATCTCAGGAATCCTGCACATTTCACATTGTTGTTATTTAATATATCAGAACTCTGCAAATTGCACATTTTTGCACAGTTACATCTATTTTCACATGTAGTATATATTGCACACATACACAGTTACTGTATATAGTATGCTTATTTTTATTCCAATAGTCTTTATTATATTTTTATCCAATTGTTATTTCATTCTCGCTACTTATATTTTCTGTACTCCTGTGTTACCTGTGAATTTCTCCCTAGGGATCAATAAAGGAACATCTTATCTCATCTTAGTTTGTAAGATTGCCTAATGAAGTACATTATTTACTGTTGTAGGTTGCCCCACACCTGCTGATCCTACTCACTGCAGTCATTAAACAATTTGTTGTTCACTTTAAGACAGCCATCTTATTTTCCCTTTTGTGTATTCACAATTGCTCTTTAAGCAAACGAGCAAAAATATTTCTTATCCGACAACATGATTAATCGTAGGAATGTTGGGTAGAATACTTACTGCAACTCTAGCATTAGAAGGTTGTATGACCTTGCTAAAAACATGAGTTTACACTTATCAGCAGCATCTTTACACAGATCAACCTTATTTGATTAAATTATTATTTTACAATTTGATAATTGATAAACCAATACATGAACATGAATTGCTCCTAGCTCCTCTAATGTGAGGATTTGCTGCAATTTCAGTTTCCATCTGTGTAAATACAATATCAGTGTGGGTCAGACAAAAACAGACTGTTAGAGATGGAAAAGTGTGAGCTTTCAATAATTTTTAACATTGCTGATGACATCACACATTAGGAGGTCATATTCCTCCAATGGTCATGGATATGTCTCGTTTGCTGCGGTGAGTATACCTGTTCTGTCCGTGATTAGTGAAATACTGGGATAAATCTAAAGATGTTTGATCAGCTGAGATCTGATTCAAGCCAACATATTTACTGCTCGGCAAGTCGTGCTACATCTGTCCTTCTTCCATCCATCCATCCATCCATCCATCCCAAACACTCATTTACAGCCTCTGAGTCGATCTGACTCCTTCTGTTTGCTGTCCTTGGTCTCTTTTCTCTGACTCACTCTCCACTCATCTCTCTCCTCTTCTCTCTCTTTTTATCTAATCCCTCTCCACATGCACTGCTGCATTGGCTCCAGCCTTCTTAGCAGCAGAGTTAAAAAAAAAAAAAAATGGGGGGGGGGGGTATGGTAGCAAGTGGCGGGGGGGAAAGGCAAAGACAACTAAAAGAAAAGCTGGGGGTAAGACAAAAAGACCAAATGATTGCAGTCGGTCAGATAAAGGAGGGAGATAAAGCAGGCTAAGACACAGGCTGGATGAGAGAGGGAGGTTGCGTCACAGCTCCAATCAGATATGACAGGGAGAGAGAGAGAGAGAGCGAGAAAGAGGAGAGAGAGAGACAGGGAGGAGAGGATTGATGGGTTTAGGAGGCGGAAAGCCATAAAGAGGCAGAGGTCTATTAAAAGTGGAGTGTTGGGACGTACGCGGGTGCAGTGGTGATTTAAATTAAATGTGTGTGTGTGTGTGTGTGTGTGTCTGGCTCAGTGTGTATGTGTGACAGTGGTCTCTCTAGGTCTGTTATAACCAAGCGTGTTTTTGTCTGTTTGTACTTTAATGTGTGTCCGTGTTTCATGTTTTGCGAATACCGTGAGTGTGTTGTGATGAAGAACGAGAATTTTGGGGGTTTCAACACATGACACGGGGGAGAGGCAGAGAGCAGCGGGTGAGAAAGAGAGATGATTGAGGACAGGCAGAGATGGCGGGATGGAGTGGTGATGGAGCTGCGGAGCAACACAGTGCCACTCCAAGTGGCTCCCTGCCAGCTGACCATAGCTTTCAGCCTATTTCATCCACCGGTGCCGACTTTAGGAAGAGTAATGAGAGTGTTTACATGCATACTGTACTCCAGCAAAGCAGTTCTTATTCTGATTAAGTTCTTATTTTGAATAAACAGTATGTGTGGGCCGGCAAACATCCTATCCATCAATATCCAATGCACCTACATCAATATGTTTTCCAGATTAAAGCAAGACTGATACCACGAAATGACCATTATTATCCTCTGATATCACCTCACCACTGATTTATTCATAAACTTTATTATGTTCAAGGTGTTTCAGAGGATTTAGTGGATCTAGTGATATGGTTTCAGATTGAGACAAAATGAATATGCCTCACTCTCCCCCACGAGGGCTGCTAAAAAAGTCAAAAATATGACACACCCTCTCTAGGGTCAGTTTGGTTCGTTCATTCATGATTATTAACCTTTCAAATATTATTATGAATATATATTACATCTCTGCACAGAAGCTGTACACACTGGACCTTTAAGATAAGTAATAAGAAATAGGAATACAAATAAATAAAGTTTGTTGAGGTAGTGTAGAACAGTGTGGCCAGGGAGTTTTGATAAATAAAATGTTAGCAGCATTTTAGTGCCTATGAGCTCGTGTTTTACAGTGTTTATCACCCGCAACTTCAAAGCTCGGTAGTATGCATCTTCTTTCACTTCTTTCACTCCTTTCTGCACACCACCTGCCTTGCACCAAATGAAATCTTGCAGCTAGCTGGTGAACAGAGTGGAGCATTTAGCACCTAAAAAGATGTTTCCCTCAAAGTTGGTGGGGTACAAAACAGAGGTAAAACAAAATGAATATTGGACCTGGAACAGGTGGCCAGAAACATTAATTTAAATGAATGATATTTAAAAGTAGATCCGACCAAATATCCTAGAATTCTGTCAATTCAGAAAACCAATACAGGTTTATTTGCCATCTGATGAAACATCTGTTATTCTAAGATACCAAACTGAATTATCCAACAAGCCCTTAAACTCCACTTGCCTATGACAGATTTAGGCATTGTGATTGAAAACCACTTTTAACTAAATTGTGAATGGATTCGATTACTGTGTATCTGAAGCTTATGAGTCCAAACAACCACAAGGGCCGCACAGAACAAAACCTGTCCTTGGTTTTAGTTAACATTCTTCTTTCTAGTCGGATTGCTTTTGCATATGTGTGATTACAGATATTGGTTTTTCTGAAATCAGATTACCGTAGCCCCGGAATGACATGTAATCAATGTCCTCCCAAACCTTTGTTGGCAGAGGCAGGTCTCAGCTGTCCTCGCCAGCGTCTGCCCTTCAGTGCCTACTGATGCCCAGCCAAGCCTCGCACCGGCCCGTCCTCCCCTCGGGTCCGTTCTGCTGATGGCAAGGCCGGCTAATATCTGCTTATCTCGCTCCCACACTGCGCTCTGACACGGGGACTATTGGTAATATCTGGCTGGGAAATGCAGAGTCAGGAGAAATGGAAGCCAGGGGGAGAGAAAGAGGGATGCCAATATAGGAGAGTCATCGGGAGAGGAGGAGGAAAATGCTGTCTGTCACAAGAGAGGACAGACATGAAGGAGTGGCGGGGCATTTTGTACTGAAGCCAATATTGAGTGGTTCTTTCCATTGGTGACATGTCTATCTTTTGGAGAGGAAAAAAAGTAGCACCTTCTGTGTCAAAATATGGAAACGTAGCACTGTAATTTTGAAGGAAGGTGTGAAATTGATAATCAATACATATCAGAAAGCTGATACAGGAGTCAGTGATTGGCTTCATGGCAACACAACCATAGATCTGACTCACAGTCTGCATTCCATTCTGAATAAAAGATGACAGGGCTTACGCTACTCACAACTGGCCAAAAGTCCTTCCAGCTACTGACGTCATGTACTGTTTTATTTAAAAGAAAACGTCAGGTTCAAAAGATTGATGGTAAAACCGAAAGTAAATAAGTTGTACTCCCTGGGCACTAACTAAAAAGCGGCAGAAGATATATGGTGCATTCATATATTCAATCTGACGCTCTAACGCTAAAAAGAGAAAGGGGCCGTTCAAAGTTGTAGAGCATGCTCTCTCTGTATGAATTAA
This sequence comes from Sparus aurata, assembly GCF_900880675.1. Taxonomy (NCBI): domain Eukaryota; kingdom Metazoa; phylum Chordata; class Actinopteri; order Spariformes; family Sparidae; genus Sparus; species Sparus aurata. Next base: position 28,410,890 of record NC_044196.1, on the reverse strand, counting down.
ACTTGACGTTTCAGCCGTCAGAAAATGGATGAGAGAAAATTGCACCTTTCGGACTGACTACGCTCCAACGCTCCAATGATTTTCTGGAGCACTTAGTATTTCATACCAAAATGGAGGAAGTCATTTATTTTAATCACACTTTCATTATTAACAAAGTAAAGATAGAACATCTCAATCGCAGTTGATTGATCGATCGATAGATACACACCCCTATATCCTAATATCTGGAAATGTTTTGCAGTACAGCTGTTATGATTATCCTCTTCATCAGTTAGTAAGTGATTACATTTCTTTCAGTCACCTATTTCTGCAAATATCAAACAACACTTAACTGCCAGGATTTGCTGCTTTTCTTTGTCATTCATGATTGAAAGTCTCATCAAAACAGTTAGTTGCCTTCAAATAATGAAATCAACCTGTCCATGTCAAAATATGGAAACACAGCACTTATTTCAGTGTTGGAGACAGGTCTCTTATTGACTGCTGTTTCCTTGGTTGCAAAAACAAACTGGGCAAACTCGAATTTTGCAGATGAGGTAAATGGTAAAGTCAAGTCACAGAGGTGCCTTTTAGCTAGCTTACAGTCTTAACTCTGCATTTTTCTCCGATAGACACGACAAACTGTTAACTGCTCTCTGCGACTCATTTAACACAAACTACAATTGACCTATTTTAAGATACTGGATTACATTTTTTTTTTATGGCTGCGTTAAAGCATTCAGTTATAAATACAGAGAGGGAGCAGAAAGCCAAAATGCACCCAAAAAAGAGAAGTACCGGTGTACAGTACCCGCTAACATTTAATTGCCCTCATCGGGTTTTCATCAGACTCTCACTATTCCCAGGACGGCACTGGACAGCCCAGAGCTTGTTAAACAATAAGTTCACCACTGGTATTGCTGAGCGCCCTTCAACCTGAAGAGCCAAACCTCTGCCCACAAGCCACTCCGGCTCCTCTTCACAGGTCCTCCACACAGGTCCTCCACACAGGTCCTCCACACAGGTCCGCTGTGGCCGAGGGGCTGCTGGAGTTGTCATTATCATCTTTACACAAGGAGGTAAACTCCTGCTACTTCCTAATCAACCGGGGCCATCTTGACTCCAAGCCTCTCTAACTCTTTTCTCAACCACTTGTGGGCTAACAGGTTTGGCTTCAAGAGCTGGGTAGGAGTGTGTGTGTGCATGTGTGTGTGTGTGTTTTTGGGGGGTGTAGTATATTCGCTGGTCTTTGTGCAGGTGCGTCTCGCCAAAATGTGTCTACGTTGAGTTGTATGCTACCCTTCCACCATGCACAGTAAATCTACTGTCGGGTTTTTTGCACGGATATGTGTGTCTTCTGTGTGTGCTGAGGGCCTCCCAGCACCTCTGTAAGTGTGCGACTGTTGCTTCAGCACAGAGCTGTGCTCCAGTTAATGAAGACTGGCAGAGCTAGCTCCATTTGGGCAACCATGAGGGCACTCCATTCACCACACAGTGTGGAGACATCTGTTTTATAAGCCCCCCTTTCTAGTCAGACAGCAAAAAAGTCACATAAATCCATGCACATGGATGGTAAGTCAAGAAGACGCCGCACACATTTTGCTTTTTTTTGTGTCCTCGGGCCTAACGAGTGTGTTTTGTCCTCACAGAACTTCCTCCTCACAGAGCTCACTCTGGCCCCGAGCTCTCTGATCGATTGTGAGGTTAGTGCTAGAGCGACGAGCATTCAGTCTCCCAGGCGCCGCAGTGGCGGTGACCCAGCGGAGTCGCTCATCCAAAACTCATAAAAAAAGCACACTGCCCAATTACTTTAATAGAGCGGAGCCACAAAGAGCCGTGCAACTCGTAAAGGAACCGAACAATTAATATCAGCTATAATAAAAGTGTAATGAAGAAGCAGGCCCACCTGATGAGATGGACCATAATGCACTGATTTCTTTGTTATGTGAACCAATTAATTAGACAGTTAAAGCTATTTTTAAGGGAGGAAATGAGAGAATTTCACATGGACCGATTTTTATTATTCATTCAATTATTTAGAGAACAGCGCCATACTGCAGTGTCTAATTTCCAAGCTCGCTGTGCATGACAATCGAGCTTTGATGTTCAAATAAAGGCTACACTTCGCTTCAAAAACTACTGTATGTACAACCTGCTGTTCCACCGCGCTGACATCAAAATGCGCGCAGCTTTTCCTCCAGCATCAGTATAATAACCAGCGGTGTGTGTTATCGTAAATGTGTTCCACTTCGGCAGAAAGGGGCAGCACACCCTCAGCGCAGTCATTGTGGCCCTCCACATTCTGTACATGCACTCCACTTGATGTCTCTATTTATTTTTTGATAACATTTACATTACCGACCCCACTCTGCACCATGTGCTGTTACACCGCAATCTCACTGTTTGTCTCTCCATTAAATGTGTTGCTGCACTTTATGTAAAAAAAAGAGAAATGAAGCAATTGCAAAAGCAATTTCGCTCCTCTATACCATAATTTCTCTCATCCTCTCTTCACTTAAAATGTTTGGATGTTAAACTGTCTTCGGGGAAATTAGCAGGTTAGAAAAAACACAACCAATACTTTGTAGAACTGTAGAGCTAAGACAATATTACCCGAGTGACAAAATTGGGCAGATTTGAGTTGGTATACGCTGGTGAAATGGCCACGTGCCTCCTGATATTTCACACAGAAATCCCTGCTAGTAGTGCTCGGCATTCAGACACTCATCTCCTCCTCTTTCACTTTGTCCCTCTTATCATTCTCCAGTCATTCTCAACCTGCAGCCTCCTCCGAAGACGGCCACTACGGCCCCTTGGATGGCTCAATTGATCCACTGATTGGCACAAGTAATGAGCCTGATGGCAAGGACTTCATTGGCTGATGGTTTCCCTGCGTCATCGGCTCCCTATTGACTGTCCCCACCCCTTCTCTCTCGCTGCCTCTATGGGCATAAAATGACAAGTTCTCAATTGACTGTCAGGCCCAGCTGTGAGGGATCATTTAGATACAAATGAAGCTCTGTCTTTTTCCCAGAGAATCAAGAGAGGCAGATAGGGGGCATCCTTTTTGGTCATCGCTGAGCCAGCAGATGACATGTCTGTGTTTTCATGTGGCACTATCGCCGCTCTTGGCATACACGTGTGTGCGGTAGAGTTTGACATGCAGCATTATAACCGGGCTGACATCTGCCACATGTTCTCTTTGTCTGTCTATCATCCAGCAGACCTTTGACCTGACAGTGTGTGCTGGCACAACAGACCTGCATGTTACAGCCTACACTACTGTAAATGTAGGTTATTTAGTGAAAATTAAAAATTTAGTGACACTACAGTGGTAATGCTCTGTGCAGACTTGCACATGATCATATTGTTTATGTACAAGGTGATTTACTATATAGCATCAAATGCCATATGTTAAATATGTCAAATACATTGTATTTTGGTAAGAATACTAAAATCTGATTTATTTCAATTTTAATTATTGTCCCAGTTTGTGTGATGTTTTTTGCTTTACAGTTTTTGTCATTCTTAGGGCTGTATCCAACAGATAGGTTCAGACCTGTTTAACTCTGGTATTTCTGCACAACTGCAGATGAAGATTAGGCTGCACTTACATCATTAGTCTTACACTATTTTTAGAATTAGATTCCAGCGGTGGCTGCGTAGGATTGTTTCCAACTCAGTGTTTCCCACAGAATCAGACTTTAATTGTGGTGGGGTGGGGTGCCATAGAACATGCGCACTTGTGACTTCTGTGGACCGAGTCGTCTAACTAACTGACCGGTTTATGGCAGAGCTAACTTGGATGGGGGATAAAATGTAATCAGGCATCTCTTCTAGACTCTACAAATTTTATTGGACCGAATTGGCCAAATTCTGTCAGTAAAACCAGTCATTTTGCGGGGGTTGTGAGGCTTTTGCTACTGTTTTACAGACGCATCTTACACAATGTTAGCTTGTGGGAAAAAGTCCCCAGTGCATCACATGACAATGTAATTACACGAGGAAGTTACGGTGAAGCCAAATGCGTTAAATAGTCCTCCTCCTCTTCTTCGTTGGTTTTACTGGTGGACTAAAAGACACATCGCCATCCACTTTATCGGTGTATATAACATCATGCTATTCACTTACAGGTGCCCTGTCTTGAGTGAGTGAGAACTGGATGTGCAGCTCCAAAAACAGAAAATCAATATGTGGCAACCAATGTTGACGTTGTGGTGGACCGCCACAAAAAAATAAATGTGTGGGAAACACTGCAACAACTGCAACTATAATGATCCAAAGATCCAAACTGCAGAGTGCTGTCAAGTCCGAAATGCGCATGTAATACATGTGATAATTTCAAAAATGTGTGACCAAACAATCTGCTTTTATCAACATTTGTTGGCGTCTAGTCATTAACAAATCACATCTTCAGTGTGTTGAAACAACAGTTTGCTCTCCCATTTGCAGCACACAAAGGCAGGTATGCATCTGTATTAACAGGGTGGTGTGGCAGCATGCGTTATTTGAATCAAAGTAAAGTTAAATACATTTGCGGAGAGTTAGATTCAACAGTTTTACTCTGAGCAATAACAAGTAATATGTTGAGAAAGTGTGCATCACAACGATCATAACATTTTATCATCGTCACTCTGTAATGCTAAAATCTCACTGACTGCGATGTATTTAATAACAGCTTCTTTGCTGTTTGATGCCTCTTCTTTTAATACATGTAATCATTCACTGCCATTGTGTGGTATTTTAGATGAATTGTCTCAGTGCTCTCCGACTCCCCAACTCCCCTTACTCCCACTCAAGTTTTGTGTGCCAGCTTCCTCTTTAATTTTCTAAAGGCATCATCAGAGAAATGGATGCTTTTCCATGCCCTCACAGTTTGTGTTACTGCATTGACTTGCCGTTGCTGAAGAGCAACAGCAGGCTGTGCGGTTTACCTGCTGGCTATATCTGACAGGGGCTACAACCCACTCAAATCCAAATCAAAACAACAAACATCAGTGTGCAGCTGTAACCTGTGAAACCATTTGCCCGAACAGCTTGTACCGACACCTCTGTCTTACTCTTAATGCGACCGCAGATTGAGATGTTCTTGGAAAGGTTTAAGGCAACAGAGTAGCTTTTTAAACACAATCCAAGGTGCTTATATGCGTAAGTATTTTTTATTTTTTATTTTTTCAAACATATATAGCCAAAGGTAGCCGAGCCCAATGCCACAGATCATTTCATATTCAATATTACTGGGCCTACAGGCTGTTTTTAATGGCTGTTCTGAGTGATTCTTCACACATAAGCATTGACTGCAACCTGCCCCATGACTATAACTAAATGTTAACATCTCCAACAGTGGGTTTATGCCCCATTCCAACGAAACTACTTCTAAATATAGTTAACAAAGAGTTTTATAGGAGTGGCCGGGCCCCTGCTTGTGAATGTGACCCCCATAAAACATATCAGTAATCTTATGTTTGTTTGACCGTTGCTTTACAGTCCTCTTAAAGTCTTGTATTTGTCAGTTTTGGGAAATAAAAGCCCTAAATCTATAGATTCAGTACGGCTGATAGAAGGTTGTGCGGGGCAATATGGACACACTCAAGGGCAACGCCGTGGTGAGGCTGTAAACCACCCTGCTGCATGTGTGTGTGAGTGTGTGCGCGCGCTGTACGCAGAACTCGTAAACAACCGGCCGACACAGGACCAGACAGGACCCCAATCAAATCAATGCGGGTTTAACGTCCATTGCCCCCGCGTGTGTGTGTGTTTGTGCGAGTGTGCAGGCGAGCTAGATCACTAGATCAATCGCAGGGGGAAGAGGTTGACAGAATAATGACCCGTTCCTCTGTTTTCATCAGCCTTTCTTTCTCTTTCTCTGTAGCCATATTCCCTACTTTCCTCCCCCCTCCAGCTCTCCTTCTCTGCTCACACGCACATCACCTTCTTCATTCATCCCTCCCTTATTCATCTTCTCTTCCTTATTCATCTTCTCTTCCTGTCACACTGGTCCAGGAATAACTCCTCTCCGTTTCCTCTATAATCTCACATATTGCCCCCTCGTTCCATCTTCTCTTCCTCTTACTGCCATCTGCGGTAATCCTCCATTCCTCTTTTGTTGCCCGTCGCCTTTCTCTCCCCTTTTTATGAAATTTCTTTTCAAGAGACCCCCCCCTCCACCCCACTCCCACTCCCAGCCCCAATAACTCAGTCTTTTCTTTGATGCATCATTCATGGTTTTGTTCCCTAATGCACTCTCTATCTCTTTCACAGCCACACTATCAAATCTTCATCATCAGCTTTTATCTAGTGTTCCAGCTCTCCTCTTCTCTCCCCCCGTTGGTTATGTCTTGTCTTGGCTTCTCTTGCTGCTGCTGCTGCTGCCGCTTCTTGCCCCTTTCTATTTCTATCCATGCAGCAAAACCCTCGATCTCTCACTTCGTCCCTGCTCTTTCAACCCTTTCTTTTATCCTCCCTCCCTCCTATCTCCCTCTCATTCCCTTTTCCATCACTTTCACTTTTCCCTTCCATTTCTTCCTCATTCAGCCAACCCTCGCCATCTCTTCCCCCACCCCGTCTCTCCCTTCCCTGAGGTGAGTGACTGAGTGCTAATGTCCAGGTCTCAGTAATGGGATAATCCTTTACATCAGAGCAGCAACATCAGTCAGGCTCCACGTCACTCTCTAAAAGCCAACCCTTATCAGGAAAATAGGGGCTCTAATCTCCGCATAAAACGGCACTCACACGGCGAAATGTACACGCACGTATGCGCGTTCATCCCGGATCTCTCACTGGCGAGGCCCGGCCACGCTCCGGATCCCATTTTGTTTCTTATCGGCCGAGTGCGGCTATCACAGAAGACGTTCCGCCGCTGCATTCACCTGCAGACAAACATGTAGCCTATAGGATGTTTATCTTCCCTGCGCAGCAGTTAAGACGCATGTATGTTGTGCGGCATGACGGAGAAAAATGTGCACGCTGCAGAAAGTAGATACGCAGCTTAAGGCTATTAAACTAGAGTCACGACAGTCTTTAAGTGCAAGATAAATGTATTTATGACAGCGTTTGTTCAGATACAATCATATTATTTTGCTGCCTTGCACTTGCATTTTCTTGAAATGTCAACGTGAAGTGCTTGGGAAACAAATGCACCCATACACACTAGTATGCACACACACACACACACACACAGATTTATTCCTGCCAGAGCTAAAACATCTGGGCTCCCGGATGGCTGGATCGTCTTGGGAGCGCCGATGTGTTGCTTTGACTGTCCACGTCCACCTGTGCCCAGAAATAGCTTGAAAAACACAATCTCTCAGCAACACCTGCTTGGTCCGGGGCCCTTACATAGCTGTAAGTGGGGACCACACAGATACGAGCAGCGTGTGTGTGGACGAAGAAGAGGAGAAATGGATCGGGAAAAGGGAAGAGCCTGAGCCGGTGTGTGTGTGTTTGAGGGTGTGTATCTGCAGAAGCTGATGAGAGAGGGAGTAAGTGAAGCCAGGCTGCATAGAGCTTATTCTTCCATCAACATATTTGAGTTTTTTAACATTTCTAACAATGTGTTGACGAAGTATATCAGTCATGGTACTTCTAAGTGCTGTATCGTAGGCAAATGGTCTTTCATTCAGTTCTTTCATGAACTAGGAAAATTGTGATTCATATCACAATTTTTAGTCCGCAGATGAACTGACGGTGATCGTTTGTTGCAGCCCTACTACAAGTAAGGTTTTGGATAAGTTCAGGCAACCCTCAGAAAAAATACTTGGTGAAAGTTTAGGAAGGATAGTAATCCTGGTTAAAAGAAGCCAGAGAGAACTATTGGTTAGACGAGGATGGAAACAGGACGGTAACTGCAGCTTCCGTTGTTAAAGCCACACAGAAAATGACCTATGTGACCACTGCAGCAAATATTCCCGGGCAAATCTGTAACCTCTACCTCTACAGTTTAAGGTTTTGTTAAGTTTTCATGCATGGAGGTTGGGTTAGAAAAGATAATGTTGCTTGAAAAGGAAGCCTCTTGGGTGATCGTTTGAAAAATGGTCATGTATAAAAGAAGCCAAATGTTGACTGTTTGTTGGGGAACAGGGGGGCCAAAGTTAGTGGCTCTGCACAACTAATAATCCATTCTGACCTCCTTCCAAAGAGGTGGTCTTACAGGTGTTAGAAATATGTCATACTCATCTACCTTTGTTTCTGAGGGAATCAGTCTGTACTGGCATGACCACAAGGGGTTACTTGCCATCAAAATGTAAACATGGATCCCTTGAAGCATCTGGAAAAATGACAACTGCTGTCATGTTATTGGTGTATTGAATCTTGCTGTTTAGTTAAGAGTTTTTTGAAATTCATTTTTTGACTAATATTCTGGTTATTTATCATATTCATACAACCACACACGGGTGGAAGAAAGACAGCACCAACGACAACCAGGAGTAACTGGTGTGGCTGTGTTATTGCACTTCGCCTCACATCAGGTAGAAGCTCTGACTTATGTGTTTTGATGGAGCACAGTACTCAGGGCGACCTTTCAGAAGAAAACTAATATTCTTCTTGACGACAGAGGCAGCGAGGCGTAATGCCTGTGAACTTGTCAGTGCGCCTCATGCAAGACATCAGCAAGCCAACCACTGATGTGACATTTAAGTCACAAAGCGATAAATAGATGCAGCACTTAACTGTATCACTTATGAGCCATTGAGAAAATATCGTGCATGTGGTAAGTGCTATCTGCATAGCATGCATGATGTTTGGAGGTACAGGCGTGTCTGCCTATGCTTAGTGTCTGACATGATTTACAGCGTGTATGGTAATTAGATCCCATTGTACATATTATACAAAAGAAAATATTGTGACGCTCGAATGAGTTTAATGTGTGTAAGCATGCCTGGTTTGTCTGCATACATTTACTTTACATTTCTTTTCTTCTCCTTTTTTCTTTTTACATGTTTTCAAATGATATTGAATGATGCAATATATCTGGGTATGTTTGTGTATGTAGTGTGCATACTTTGTATGTGTGTTTCTGACATAAGCTACTTTTGGGGACAACTAATGTTAATGTGTTTGTGTGTGTTTTTAGGACCTATTGGGAACCCTTTTTGGCATAAACGCTAAACATGTAAGGACTGCTAGTTCTCATGGGGACCAAAGATCGGTCTTAATGTCCAAAACATGCTTACTGAGGTCCTGGAAGTTTAGAGGTAAGGTATGAATAGAGGTTAGGTTAGGGTTGGGTTTAGGCCTAAATTTGTTTGGGTAAGGGTTAGGGTGTGCTAAGCTGCTCATACCTGTGTGAATGCGGCGTGTGTTAAAAAAAAAAAAAAAAACGTATTATGTATGCTCCCAAAAAGCAGCCAAGTAGAAATGCTGAGACAGTACAAGACCTTTAGAAATGTTATAATTGTGTATGAGCATGACAATACAAGGAAGTGTGTATTTGTAATTTCAAACAATAGTGTGTATGTATGATAGGAAAGTTACAGTGTTTATTTCGCACATACATACGGACATACACACATACATACATAAATGTAGATCCAACCTATTCAAATTGCAGAGCTTGAATTTTAAATCCATTTCTCCTCTCTTTGCATTTATCTTTCAAGTATGCTTTCCTGTGTTCCTCAATGTGGAGAACCTGTTTATATGTAGATGGTGCTTTGTTTGTCATCCATGATGGGACACAAAGAGCCGACACTAGACCTGCACCACGACAGCTATTCCATCAAAGGCACAGACAGCACAGTGAATGATGATTCCTGCTTTGTGCCAGGGTCTGTACCCATCATGCATCAGTTCAAGATAACATGATAGACTGGATGTTGTTTTCGATTTAGAGTGTCACTGAGCGCCGGCAGCGGGGGAAGTGGCAGCGGTGAAATCTTACCTGAACTCCTAAACTAAAATCTGGTCTTAAATGCTGTGAATTTGATTCTAAATATTCAAGGCAAAAAGAAATACACTAAAAGCACAGATTGAACTAAATCAGACGTGAATAAAGGTAAAATAAATAGCAGATGCTAGATGAAAGATGAATACTCTATGTCGGGAGTGAAAGGAAAGTACATGGACATGAAAAAGTGAAAAAGCCCTTCCTCCTGGTCTGATCCTGGGTACTTACAGCTGCGGTTTCCAGGTTGGCGTCAGCTGAACGGAGCTTAATGATGATGACTGACTGCAAGTCATAATTTACCACCACTTCACTGCTTCCAGGTTGAGGATAATGGTGGGGATTAAGGTACAGTAGGTGGAAGGGGTGGGTTTTTAAAGAATCATGCGTCATGAAGTCTTCGTATAAGGTACTCAATAGCTCACATCTGAAATGAGGTCGTCTTTGAGATAAGCTCTTCATGTACATCTTCCAGCGATGTAACGGCACAAAGGTTCAACACGTACGCTGGATTAGAAAGGTCATGATTGAATACGTTTTCTTCATGGGGCACAGGTTTTCCATGAACACACATTTTCCTGGGATGCATAAACTCAATTCCTTGCCGGTTCATGTCATTAATCACATTTTTGTAACTTGATTCATCATTTACATCCCTACAATACAATTTCGATTTGATGGACATGCCCTTGTCCATGTTTGTTGTAATGCACTGAGACGCCAAAATCTTGCGTAAATTTGTATTGGTCAATGGGTCGAGTATCATATTTCCATGGAAACTTTGACTACAGAGGTGAAGAGAGTGACGGATGTAAATAAGCGCAAGTATATTGACATTGTTCTTGTAAATAATAATTGTAAATAAGATTCTTTATACAATATAACATTATGCATACAAACATGCTGACTAAAGGGCTGACAGGTATGCTAATCTCTATAGACTCCATCACTCCAGGGATAAAGTTGGCGCGGTGTTAAATACTGCAACCTCATGTGATAGTGTTATCGCTGACCTTGACTTGTAGAACCCCTGGGAAACTATTTTACTCTGACGCGTAAAACCACAATGTTTAACTTGTTCTCTGCTCAGCTCCAACTCTAAATCCCTGTCTGTCGTGACTGACCTTGAAGTTGGGCTTTGACAAGAGTAAATGTAACAGCATTATAACTGTTGTACAGAAAAGACTCATGAGCTGGAGAGGGCACTTGGCAGATCAGATTATTCCCGAAAACATATTTACTCTTATGTAGCACTGACAGTTATAGTGAAATATGCCTGAGGCTAGGAAAACCTGCATGTGTGTCCTTGCATGTGTGCCTGTGCGTGACAGGCTGAGCTACTTAAGCATAAAGGCGTCAACAGACACACAATGTACAACACAATGTGGTCAGACAACAAAGATGATAACTCACCTCCACAGTTCTCTCAAACTCCCCACAGATATTGCCTCATTCTGATACAATAAGACGGATATATATACTGTCGATAGACGAATACCCATTGAAATGGGCTTGAACCCTAGCAACAGAGGGCTAACACATGAGCCGAAAGGAATCCATTCAGCTCTTCAGCATGCTCAGCTCCAGTAGGCATTCTCTACGTGAATCCTCGCTGTCTTTGCCTCTTTTTTTATTTGCAGAAGGCCACAATAGCAATCCTTTCAGAGAGAAAAGTGATACTGGCCTCGCCAAGGTTATAAGTAGTATCAAACAAAAAGAATTTGTTTTATCGACACTGTGGCCATTTTTTCCCATCTTTAACACGTTGTAATGGCCAAGACACAGCTGGCCTTGTCCATCCTTCTACTCTCAGGTAGTCCAGGGTGGGTGCAGGCTGCCATCTGTCGTCTTTTCACCTGGAAGTGAAGAGCTAAACCAAGATGTGCTCCTAGGTTGACAATACAATGTCCCACTAGACTCCACAAAATTCTTGTGGAGGTGCTACTGTAGCATAGCAATTATATGGTCCCTGACTGGCTTCCTTCCCAATGGGTACATGCCAAAAGTTGTTGATGAAGCACCCAGTGTGGCTGGAAGCACCGCAGCTGAGGAGCAAACCCAGCTCACTATGCTGGTGGCTCAGTATTTTCCCCCTGCGCCATTCAGGCGATGTGAACTCTATTGTGACAAAGTTCTTGTCGCCAAGCTGTTAACAGAAAACATTTCTCTTCTATATGCATTCCCCTGTGCCAAAGCATTCTATATTTAACGGACTTTGAAATGCACACATTGCTTCTGGCTCCGCTAATACTCTGGTCTCTGGCTGTGGCCCCTGCAGGTGACATTTAGATATAAATGAATGAATGCTACAGTAAGCCAAGCCTTTAAATCTAAACATTCGCCAAACCTGAATCAGCCGATAGATAGCGCGTGTTCCTGGTTCAGATTAATTTAGCACTCCGTTAGGTAACAGTAAAAAGTTGACAGAGGGCATAGGGTGTGACGCATCATGGGGCAAGGCATGGATAAAACATTACAGAAATAAGGCAGGTAAGGGTGAAGATAATTTAAGTCCAGAGTGAGAGCTGCACAAAGGAGATTCAGGAAGAAACATAGAAGAATGGGGTCCTCCGAGCGAAAAAGACAAACAATGAAAGAGGTTGTGGTTAACGATAAAGGGAGGGCAAAGCAGAGGCAGAGGCAGACATGGGAGAAATAGGCAAGAGGATGTTGGTGAGGGGTTGTTAGAGGGGCTACTCCATAATGATTTCAGAGGTCCTCCTAATTGGGCAAATCTCTGAGCAGGCACCCGGTACCCTGCTCTGGAGAACAGGACAGACAGAGTGCAAAGAGAGAGACGGAAGGAAGTGGAAAACATTTTCAGACACAAGGGGGGTGCCATGAAAAGGTTGAGCTATGTGAGCCTAATGAATTGAGAGGTTGTACAAGGGCAGCATTGACCTCCACCCAACTCCCTGCTTCCTACTCGCCTTAATGCCTCTTTCCGACTACCCCGCTGTAAATCAACGACAAGCTGAATCGACTGAAATTCTGAAAAATACATTTGGTCTCGAATGATCACACAACTGTGGCTCAGGGTTGGTCCAGGGACCTTGTTTGTAACCATGTAGCCAGTGAAATAATGGCCCCGGGTGAGGGGTGTGAGAAAAGGAGAAGAGTGCTCTATGAGGGCCTCTCCAGAGGACTAATTTATGAGCATCCTGATCAATGGGTTAATTAAGTGGAGAGACGAGAAAATGGAGAGGGCAGGGGCCGGCCTGACTAGCCAGTGGCAGACAAAACGGAGGAGGGACGGAAGGGCAAATGGGTGGAGGTTAGTAGGGTGGCCGAGGTGGGATGTGGATCCAACTGTGAGGGTCAAATTCCTGTGTGTCCTTAACTAAATTGACTGGGACCTTCCAATAACTCTGGGATGGGAACTTCTTCATTTTAGAGATGATTATGAACTATCGGCTCACCTGCTTCAATCAATACTACTCCACCTCTTCAGATTTGTCAAAGTCTTGAAAAAATAAGATATCAAGAGTGCAATCCATGGGGCAGACCTTTGGAAAATCAATTCAGATATTTACTTGTCAACGAAACCTCAAAAGGAGGAATACACATGTCAAGCACACACATACACACCAACCCTGCTTACACACTCCACACCACTGCGGCCCTTCTGTCTTCCGGAATGTGAAGCACGTTCTCCAGTGAGGGGGAAAGAGCTCATCCTTTGAAATGTGTTTATTCCCGACAAAAGGAGAGAGAGAGAGAGAGAGAGAATGAGGCAGTGGAAAAAAAAAAAAAAAGCAGGGCCAGGAAATCCTGCTGACTCGCAGGCTTCTAAATCGCTGCCCCCTTCTCCCCTTCCCCATCTTGTTTCCATGTCCCTGGAGTTTAAACCCAAATGGAAAGAGATCGTTTCATGTTGGCACCAGGGGAGTTCTGTTGCATTCTTCCCATGTCTTCGTTTCCGCAGGAAACGATCCGCCATCTATAAGCAATACACGTGATCATATAGCCCAGCAAATCAATCTCACAACTCATTAGTTGTTAGCACCAGCGTGCGATCAAGGTTACACTCCCTTACCCTGGCTAATTAAGGTGACAAGACCCTATCTTTCTTCCTCTAATGGTGAGCTGTTCCTCTCTTTACATGCCACCTATCCATTCCTGTCTCCTCCACCTTTATATTCCATACTTCTTATTTCTAATCTTCTAAATTCTTAAATGCCTTAACCACAAAATGTCCATCCTTGTTCTTTACACTTTTCCTCCCTCTTTCTTACACCTTTGGTAAATTCTAGACTGAGGGGACGTATGAAGGGCACTGCACAGGGAAGATGAGTCATTTTCACTGAGATACTGTAGCCTGAGGGTAGCAGATAAGTGCACTCAATAAAGTTTGGTACGAGTCAGAACACTGACATTTATGTTCCTGGTGCTGTGAGCTGCTACCTGTGCAAGTATAGTCTACAAGAAAATCAGCTCATGCAGGTTGTTTGGCCCAGAAGTCATCCACCGAGATTGGAATTTAGCCCCTCTTCCCCGCTACCATTTGTCAGCAGAAGAATTGCCTCAGCCTTGAGAGACAGTGCGAAGAGCCACAGATGAATGATTTAACCGACACACATTGTTTTCTATGAGGGATGAAGGATACACACGCCGCATCCTTAAACATGAAGAGAAAACAAAAGGAAAATGCCTTTGGTTAAAACAAATCAAGAAAGAAAGGCGTGCCAGAGGTTTGGAGGCATTTGCTATTTACTGTGCGCACAAAGGAAGACTCTTTCGCTGTTTGTGTATGTTTTCGTGAATGTGTGTGTCCCTGCTCATCCTCAGGGTTAGTGTTTTCTTTGCTGATTGTGACAATAACAGCGACGATCATTGCCTGCTTGGCATCATCGAGCGCGAAAAGTCTAGCGCTGCCATTCTGGTGCTCATTCATCACTGTCGCGGCTCCTGCTTTCATTTCTAACCAGCATTCATACTCACACACGCATACACACAAACTAAACCAGAATCTAGCAAGGGGCCTGTCAAAGAAGAGAAATATTAATTCACCGCGTAAGAACGGGCTTATTCTTTTCATTAGTGCCCGCCATCGCGACAGCTAAAGCCCAGCAGCCTAACAATGCATCAAGTGGAGCTCGACGGCACACGGAAGTACTCGAAACGCTCCATTTGCTCAGGGGCGGAGGGGTTGAGGCTCAATTCTCAGAGTGAGGTTGAAGAGGTGACGTGCAACTGTACACGCATGCATGCGCCCACACGCATCGACTGCCTACCAATACATTTCTCGGCGGCAGAGGAGGATTGTGACTATGTTGCCCACAGCAGCGGCAACCCCTGGGAGACCGACGGCAGCAACTGGTATCAATGCATCCTCAAGTGTCGCTATTAGCCCAGCGTCTCTGTCCACGCCTCAAACCCGCTTGTCACTTGCGTCAACAAACGGGCATCAAATCGATTATCGGCATAGCCTGTACCATGGGACAGCCACTGGCTATGCCGACACAGAGGCTCATTATGTGTGACCGACTGAGACTGGCACTCAGTGTGTGTCTGCCAGCACGAGAGGGAAATACGTGTGTTTTATAACAAACCCCACATCATTATACAGTGCAGCCACAGTGATAGCACTTCAGCATGTTGGCCAACACAGCCACTACTGCTGCTTCTTCCTTAGCCAGCATTACCAGTCGACTGGTCTTTCTCTAGCTAGTTGTTAGGGCTTTCGGCTGACAGCTCATACTAATACGTGTGGTGGTGTGTCAGCCCATACTAATGTGTGTACACCAGCAGGGAAGAGGTAGCATATAGCAGCTGTTAGGAGTCCAAAATAGAGATGGTGGTGGTGTGATGTTTTTTAGGCCTTCCTCTGCCTTTCTCTCTGCCTTTTATACAGTATGCTCCTTCAAAGCTTGCTTTTTCTGAAGCCCCCCTCCTGTTTGCCTTTCAGCTTGCTACCTCCGCTCTTTTCCATTCCTCGCGACATCCGCGGTCACTTGACTTTCAGAGCACATTCCCTCCTCCTCTCTCTCTGTGTGTGTCTGGGGTAAGAGGGCAGGAACAGCGGCCTGCCTACCTGCCTGTCTCCAGACCCGCTGACCCGGAGCTTGTTTGCGATGCCGAGGGTTTACTGCCGAATGCCCGCGAGGATGTGGCTACTCCTGACCTTGAGACGCTGTCAATACCGTAACTCTCTCCACGTCCCCTATCGATGGTGAAATGGAGCCTACCGCGCGGCGAGATGCACCGCGGCGCCGAGAGAGAGACAGCGCGCAACTGTAATGAGTAACAAGCGAGCAAAATGGGATTTTCCACGAACACGTTAATCTCCAAAGTTATGTTGCAGTGAGATTTGTGTATAAAATCCCTGGACTACGGAAAGGATTGCAGAGGGGTATTAAGGACAAAAAAAACAAAACACGCAGGTGGAATTCCCATGGCTGCAGCAGAGAAATGCAGGGAAGTCACTCAGTTTGCCAGAGGGATGAGCTGCACTGCTCAGAGCAGCATGGATTCCAACTGTCAGTCAATCTGATTGGCCAGAAAGCAGGATGTATTTAATCCCGGCTGTTGCTGACTCCAGTGCTGTTGATTCCATCAAATCTGTATCAAGCTTTCTATTCAGGGCCCAACGCTGCAACACAGGAGCATGAAATCCCATTGTAGCCTTGCACCTCTATTATGAATGGAATTATTTGTTCAGAAATCGCTCGACAGCGGTTTTAATCTTTGCAGGTTCGCTATTGTCGGAGGGAATGCGGAGCTGTATCCAACCTCCCGCACTGTCAAACTTGAGAGGGGAGCACTTCGGAGCTGGCCGGTGGGTGTGTTCTGGGTGGTTTCTCGCTGTCTCTGTGACTTCCTTTGGCTTTTATCTCTTTGAAAGAGAGAGGAGAAAATGTTCATTGATCTTGGCCGGTGGTCAGCCTGGTTCTAGCAGGAGATTGGGGGGGGGGGCGATGTGAAGGTTGCTGCTGCTATTAACCAGAGATTTGAGAAGCGGACATCAGGTTTTTTCGATCAAAATGTGTCAGACAGCGTTTCGACCTTGATCTAACCTTAATGAGCCCACCGGGGACAATACGGCACCGTTCGCCTCCGGTTGACGGACAACACGAGGGTTTGAAGACACACGGAGGAGGCGGAGGGAGAAATGTTTGAAGAGGATGTGTGAGGGAAGGACTTGGGGAGACAGAAACAATATACTGCAATACAGAAAAAAAAGAGGACGACTGAGGCAGAGGGAAAAGAGAGAAAAGAGAGAGGGGGAATGGAGCTGAGACAAGTAATGGCTCTAACCCCTCATCCCCATCTCGCACCCCAGAGAGCAAAGCAAATTCAACAGGCTCAGACAAAGGAGAGAGATGAGCCACTGTGGTGGGACTGTGGGAGACCAGCGCTATAAGCGAATCACAACAAAACAGACAGGCTGAGCAGGGAAGATGGAGGTACTTGTCTCAGGGAGCGATCCTCGACAATATAATGTAATCTTTCCCTTTTTCTCTTTCAATAACTCCAAAAGATAATTGCCAGATCAATAGTATTCACCACCGCATACGCAAGAACTGCATAACAACCAAAAAAAAAATGGGCATCCAAGTTTTGCAAATGCCTTTTTTTTTCCTTTTTTTTTCAGCTCCTGGAACTCAGAGTAAATAAGACATGCTAATGCTTAGGTCTGCTCGTTTTGACCACAATAAAATATTTGGTCATAACGATTTAATGTCGGGATTCTGCACAGCGCCAGAGAACATTGTTTACTGGGCTTTCTCACGAAAGAAAAAATGCAGCCTCCAGCACTTTGGATATTGCAGCAGTCGATGTGTTGATGTCAGTTGTTTTTTTGATGAATTCTGCAGCCTTAATACATACGGACACATGCTGGAGCACAGATACAAACCGGTGAAAACAAACCGAAAGCTTCAGGTTTTAAAATCTTTGCGGGGCTTATCCTTCCAAAAAGATGCTGCCATAGCAACGACACACACTTCTCGCTGAAAAAAAACACAGACAGGCTCCCTCTGAACCAAATGAAGGAGTCGGACACGAATGAATGGAGGAGAGCAACAAATGGATGCACGAATGAGGGATAAAGGAGACGTGCAGAGTATATACGGTCTCGGAGAGCAGCAGCCGACACATGTCGACGAACATGTGCAGAAGACTGTGTGATTACATGCCGAGAACGGTGCTCAAGGGAGAAGAAGAGGTATATTCCCATTGTGAGCAGCTTGTTGTTAATTACCAAACCTTCCTTTATAAAAAAAAGAGGACCCATTGTGGAGCTATTCCATTTAATCAGCTCTATTTTCTACTCGAGAATCAGCAAAAAAACAGAGTACGATGGTGGAGTTTGGTGGCAACGCGGAAGAGGTCCAAGCAACAGGCACATGCCGGAGAATCTGCCAAAATATCTTGTAGTCGATGGCAAGAAGATCGTCGACTATTCTGACAATCGATTATTGTTTCAAGCTAAAATGTCAAAATTTGCAGGTTCCAGCTTCTTAAAAGTGAGGATTTGCTGCTTGTCTTTGTCATTAATGATCGCAAATGAAGAGTCTTTGGGTTTTGGACTGAAGCAACATGAAGAAGACACTAGGAAATTATACTTAGTTTTTTGACATTTTTCGGTCAATGCATTAATTGGCTAATCGTCAGATGTGCATACAGGTCCCCAGAGTTGTTGAATATTCCATCAAAAATACGACCGCTAACTGAGCCTTCAAGTTGGCTGAGAAGCGAGAAAACAAATTTTCACTGATGGGTAAACAAAGTTGTGCCAGCTGTGCTGAAAGTACGTTTCTGCACCTTCAAAGCGATAACTGACACACATTGTTCGCTTTCCTCGTCTTCTCGTAACAAAAGGGAGACATGAGCAACAGTGCCTCCCTGAGGACTCGTCTGTTCAGCCAGCCTTGGCTTTACTAATTCATTTCAACTTTGCTAAACAAACATCTAATTTCGCCGGCATTCATCAGATGAGTACTCCAGTCCTCCAGTCAACATGACAGCGCCCATAGTGCTGAAGATTTTTTTACACAGATGACATCTCTCACCTAAAATTAGCAGCATCTGCTGTCATCTCCGAAAGTCAGAAAGCATCCTCACGCACTGGGGGACCTGCTGTCACTGATTTATCTCCAGTAAAAATAAACAGTGAGGGACAGAATTAGCGGTGGTAAACAGACAGGTAGGCATTTTAAGGACTGTGAAAGTGTGATTGTGATGGCTATTTCAACCCACCCTGTCACAACACCGGTCTGCATCTGTTGACTGCTTGGCGACCCGCGCTAGGAGCCATCAATCTCGCCGACAACGCGCTTAGAACGCTTCAGCCCCATCTGCCTCCAGCTTTGCTGCACCTTGCAGGAGATGGATGGCACCGAGCAGTGTTTTCACGGGGCCTTGCCTGCATTTGGTTGGAACGCGCACAGGAACATTTTTTGAACAAATTCTCGATGGCAGAATGTTCAGGCACACAAAAAGGTGCTTACAGGCCTTCACAAGGCTGTTTTTATAAGGTTGTTGTAAATCAGCCACTGACCCCGGATGAATAGAGGGAACACTGTATTGCATTGCTGCAGAAATGCTCTATGATGTCTTTCTATGTGTGCATATTTCTCTCTTAAACACAAATGCCTGCAAACACTCTGTAGCTTTTTTATCCCCTTTAAAAATCTCCACAGGTCCTCAAAAGTTTCCAACCAGCCGCCATCGAGATAAATAACAACTCCAATGTGACAACATCTATTTAGCACAAGGACAGCGGCACATTTTCTTTCTCCCGCCTCCATTAAAACACTTTTCTCCCCACAGAGGAGAAGCCCCTATCAGACTTACACGGGCACGCTAGCAAGGAGAGAAGCCGAGCCGAGCCGAGCCGCCATCCCCTTCTCGTCGCCGCAGATAAGAACAGAGGTCTTCTTGTCCCTGCTGAATTCTATCATCTAGCAGGCCCTGCCGATCCGAATGCCCCACAACACCAGCCGCAGCATATAAATGCGCCCCATTCTTCATGCTGTGTGTGTGCATGTATTTGTGTTTGTGTGCAGAGAGGAGCATTTAGGGGAATATGTTCTCATGGCCGTGGCGTTTCCTGGGTCTTTTGAGCACAAAGACCCCGGGAGAATGTGCTCATATTAAGTTGAAGGATGATTTCAGCTGGTGAAGGGGGACTTTTGTGAGCGTGTGCGTGCATCGTTTCAATCATCTCCCTGCAACACAGGGTGGTTTTTCCTGGCCGAATGTCCCTTCCACTCCTATTCATCGTACTCGCATTCAAGAGACTGCACAATCAAAGAAGGGCACAGCGATCACCATATGCCCGGTGACTGATCGAGAAGGGATGACTCCGATTAATAAGCTCAAAATCTTGCACGTTAGGAGGACAGAGGAGGGAGCTCAGTCCGACTGAATGGCCTCCTCTGTTTCTCTCATTCCACCACAGGAGCTCCGAGCCCGAGTCCTCGCTAGCGGTACGGACTTGAGGACACATCTTCTCTGTTGGGAAGGATCAGCGGCGCGCCTGCACGAAGCACGACTCGTTCTCAACAGGTCTGACATGACCACAGAGCAAAAAATACACACATGCTGCCAAATCCGAAAGCGTGACAGGGTGTCGATCATTTCAAACATGTTTTGGGCAACACCAAATGCATTTTTAAAAGGACATGTAGGCTGATTAAAAAAAAAAAAGAAGAAGAAAGAAACAAACATTTGCACAGAAATTCTCTCTTGTGCCCCAATTTAGTGATTCTAATGCTCATTTTTTTCACCAGGCATCAAAGATTGTCTTCAAGCACACGCACACACACATTAAAAAATGCAAACTTTAGAGGAATGATCATCTAGAACAACACATTTTACAGCACAGACCGTGTAAACCTCAGCCTACCTGCTAATGTGTGATCCTCTGGTGCTGGTGGGATGCCAGATGCCCACTGATGTTCCCTTTTTTTTTGTTGTTTTTTTTTCCTGAGATTTCGTCCTTCTCCTCCTTCCTTGTCCTCTTCACCAACCCTCCCTCCAGCAGTGGTAAATGTCAAGCGAGCAAAAAGTGCTCGCTTCTAAAAAAAATAGAAAAAAATAATAATAAAAAAACAAAACCTTTCAAAAAAAAAAAAAAAAATGTCCCCCCGGCAGCACCACCTCGTTCAATCCAACCGGGCCGGCAGGTGGGACTTCATGACTGCTGGAGACACCGACAGTGATGCTGGATAGCAGAAACCAAGCCTCTCTACTGCATTAGCCGACACATACAGCGGGATATTGTATGATTCCCCATCCGAGCGGGCTCGGCTCGGCTCGGCTCGGCTCAGCTCAGCTCGGCTCGGTAAACGTCTTCTCCACCACGGCAATATATTAATTAATTTCTCGGCTGACAGTCCGGTTTGCCTCGGGGAGAATGTGTCTTTTTTTATCGACGCTTTAACGACCCCCAAATACCCCGGACGTGTCCACGAGGTCTTGGTGGTTCTGACAGCCGGGAAGTGTCACCTGTGTGGACCCAGTGGTCGCGGCTACTCAGGTTTTTTTTGTTGTTGTTTTTTGAATTTTTTGAGCGTTTTTTCTGGGACGTCGTCGATAAATCCTCAATAAATCCCCCTTAATGCGAACTCCGACACCGCCGAAGTCACGTTGCAAGCCTCGGCTCAGCTTCGGCTCGTCGTGGACTGCGCTGTCGCCGGGTAGTCTTGTGAGAAGATGCTGCCGCTGCTGCTCCTGCCGCCGCCACCGCCGCTGCTGCTGCTGCTGTGTGGCTGCCGTGACCGCGTCGGCTGGCTGTCGCACGCTCGCGCACGTTGGCAGGCAGGCACGCACGCACTCACGCTCGCTCGCACGCTCGCTCTCGGCGTGTGACGCGCGCCGCAGTGTCCTCCCTAGCAAGCTGGTCGCCTTGGCAACGCTTTCCTCTGACCTCAATATGGTCGCTCCTATGCTTAAAACTAATGTGCGGCGCTTCGGCGCAACTTCTGCCGCGGTGACAGGCCCCTCACACTCGGCGGCGGAGTCAGGCGTCAGTGGTCTGCAGCCTCTTCTGCGGAGGGATGCGAAAAATGAACGCTGAGGAGTTTTGATTCTTTTTCGGCATCCCTCTCTCCTCCTCTCCTCCGCTCGCATCCAGCCGGGCAGATCTGCATCAGCATGACGTCAGAAGACGTTAAAGGGATACTAGCCCCTTTTTTCTTTTTTTTTTTTTTCCTCTCTCCTCCACTCCATCCATCCCTCAACCCTGGCCTGCATCTTTCCTTTTCCCACTGTCCTTTCAGCCACCGCCAGCGTCCCTCTTTAACTCGGCTGCCCTCCTCCACCTCTCCATCCATCACGGAGAAACATCCACAGATGCGCATCCTGCAGTTTACCCATCGTAAACTCGGAGAACATTTAATTCTATTTCTCCCCTGGCTAATCCCTACAGGAGGCTCACCATGTTAATCACTGATGGATACATATCACAGGGAGCCAAACAGGGTATTAAATGAACTTTATAGCGACACCACAGAAGATAAAAATGATATCACATACAGTAAAATTAGGATATGCACTCACTAATCATCACCACAAGTCCCTTTTGGAATGTTATTGAGGATTTTTTTTTTTCATGGTGGGCTGCTGACTTCACCAGCCGGCTCATTCATATTCTTTATGTTTTACTTTAAGGGGTAATAACCATCCAACATCCAGCATGGCTGAGTCCCTGCTCTCATCAGTGCAGATGGTAATGGCTGTGTGGTGGCAGCACCTGCTCCTCTGGATGCAGGACAGCCACATGTCTGTCTTATTACCGGGGTCATAACACAGCCAAACATCTGCCTCCGTCACTCTCCCACTGCACAGCCATGTATCCACAGTTGGTGGGCCGGCACCTGCCAGAAATCCCCAGCTCACAGGATAAAAGTCTCCTAAAAAAAAAAAAAATTGAATTTCGCTCCGTCGCCGCTTGTTTTCCTGCTATTATCTGCCGACGCTTAAGCTGGAGTATAATGATTCCCGCCCCCGGTCACATCTAAATGATGCCCATGTGCTTCCAGGCAGCATCCAGATCTCATTGTAGAGAAGATTTACTGCTCAGCATCCATGTGCCAGTGTTCGTTCAGTTCTTCGTATAAACCCCGGGCAGGGGGAAACGGGCTGCTTCTCCGCTCGTGTGGGGGAGCCAGCCTGTCGTCAATCAGCCAAAACATCATGTCAGCCGGTCGTGCTTTTTACCTTTCGGACACATCCAGCGACCTGAGGGACATAGATGAGGCAGAGGGAGGGGAAGCGGGAGATCGCTATGGGGCTACAATCTCGGCTATCAAGACAAATTGTCTTTGGTGGTGGATGTACATTCCCCCAGTGACATCCCATCAGGCCAAGGTGAGGAGGTAGAGGGCCTGCGAGTGTGTGTGTGTCTACACGTACGCGGGTGAAGTTGATGTCCTTCACTTGATAGACCCTTGTAGAGAACCGGCGCTAATGGCCCACCAGGGAGGCCTGACAGCTGAGCCCACGTCCACGTGTACACACTCGCACACGTTCACCTGAATGCCTGTTCCGCACATCTCCTCGTCTCCGATGGACTACACTGATACACTGTAACACACGCATGTATCATGGCACACACAGTCCGATAGCACACAAAGAGCACGCACTATCCCTTCACTGCACACAGACACTCCCAGATGTGATATATGTTGTGTTAGAGGTCAGTTTGCCACTGTGGAGCCCCAGGGGGAGCTGCTGGTCTGTGGAGAATTCCTCTGCAGTGTTTCTGTATGTTCTTATGCCTCCAGAATACCATAATAATGCTTGATTAGCACAGTCCAGTGAAAAGGCCTTCTGGGACAGACGCATCTTTTTTCTATCTCTGGGCTTTCAGTCGAGGTTGGAGCAGAACACCCAGAGGGAAAGTGCTGTAAGCATACACACAGAAAGGCATGTATTTACAGAAGGCTGTAACTGCTAAAATCATAAATGAATAAATAAATGACCAAATAAATAAAAGAATCTGCAATGAATGCAGCCCAAAAATTTGAAACATTTTTGATTTAGGCATTTAGCAATTTATTAAATGTGAGACAAATAGATACTTACCGTATATTCTAACTTCCTCTGTTCATTTCTGGTGTAATTTTCGATTGTATTCTTTCATTTACAATTGTTTAAATGTAATTATTTCTTACACACATTGAAAAGAAAGAAAGAAAATACATATACGAATACTGGTAAGTTTGCGAGGATGAAATTGATATAACATATGTAGGTTTATAAGTAAATATAAGTGAAGGGGAAAATAATAGGCTACTGAAATAGATACGAACATACATTTTAAAAACAAATAAGCTAAAAAATAACACTGAAGAGTAAATGCAAACGTACATATATAGGGGAATTAATACAATTTTTCCATTTAAAGGTGCACTGTGCAGTTTTTGGGAAGGAATTTTAATCAGAAGCGAAATATCTTTATTGACCGATTTTTGTTTTTATGCCTAAACAAACTTGATAAACAAGTTGTCTTGTTTTTCATGAAAAACTTGATAGAGAAAACTGACCATAAAGGACGACACAATTTCATACTGTTTTGTTTATATGTGGGCGGACCCTGCTACCTTTCTCGCTTTTCTTCTGAGAACCCTTTGTTTATTCAGTTATTGAGAAAATAAATATTTCTGAGTTGGCATTATTACCTCATTAATATCATAAATAATGCAATTCTGAGTTTGAATTTCTTATCCAAAACTACAAAGTGCCCCATTAATGGCATACTAATTTATTTATTGAGTTTTTCTACTTTGAGTTTGTCATTGTCGATCCCCCACATCCACTGTCGCATATGTAAATGCATGTACATACGCGTGTCCATGCAGCGGTAAGACATTATCACACGCATACACATGCCTGTGGATTTAATATTCCATTAACAACGGGCTGCTACATCCTGCGATATTACAATCAAATAATTTGTTTGCTCGGAGGTGTTTGCAGTAATATGTCATTGCAATCTCATAAAGCCATTAACCTTTTCTGTCGAAGGTACCAAGAAAGCCCATTTTCTCTCCGCCTAATTTACTTTTCCTGCAACCTGACCTTATTGAGTATGCCCACGAATCCCCTCTTGTGTTTGCAGACTGTGAGAGCCCACGCTGTCACAGAGAGTGAAGTAGAATATCAAAGAAAAAAAACAATTATTTGCTTGTTTACGACTAATTCTAAGGATGGTAGCACCGCGCAAACTCACCTGTGCACACGTACACATTAGGTGCATAATTGCGGGCTATTATCCCCCAGTGGGGGGAAAAAAAGGCCTGCAAAGATGTCATTCCAAAATAGCTGAAAACCGGCTCCAGCTAGCCGATGCCAGGAGCTTTTAATTTACAAAGCTGTTTTTGGCGAAAAGAGACTGGGCTTTAGCACAGTTGGACGCTAGCTTGCCAGCAGAGGCAGAGGAACTGCATGGCAGGAACACACTTTAAATGAAATGTGCTCACTGTCCTCCTGTTCCTGCAGGACCGATTATTCCTCCGCCGCTTCATACTCACGCAGCATGACACAGGAAGTTCAAAATCTCATCCTTCTCCCTCTCCCCCGTGCGCCCTTATCCCCTCCCCCGTGTTCTCGCCCTCACACCTCTAAACTTCTTACACGTCACACCCTGTCTGAATTCCTCACACCGGTTCCCCCTTCACTCTGAACCTCATCACCGGTAATCTCTCTTGACTGTCGTGCAGCCTCACATTTGTTCTCCCTTCTCTCCCTCTCATCTCTCTTTCTACCTTCCTGCTCGCTCGCCACGAGGCACCTGCCCCACCCCCCTCCAAGGTTGGGAACTGGTGTTCTTCCAGCTTCACTCCCACCTCCTCTCCGGCTCTTTACCTCCTGGCACCATGTTCTGCTCCTCACATGCTCGCTTATCTCTGTAGGGTTGGAGTTACGCTGGAGCACAGTGTTATTTATTGGACCGGTGTTTAACGCGGGGTGAAACGGATAGTGAGAGTGTGTTGCGTGAGTCAGGTTCGAGACAGAATGTTAGCTTAAGTATTATGTAGTTCAGCGGAGCGCCAGTGGCATTGAGCAGTTAACAATGGTTGCCAGTCGTGAGTCACGCCAAAGCGCAAACCTTTGCCAACTTTGACCTTGTCGTCTTTCATCACCGTGATGGAGAGAAAAGGTGATGCAAATGAAACATTTTGAAAAATGTGTCTGCGGCATTCAGAATGAAACAGTGTGATGCATTGCAGCCCTCGAGACAATGACACATTCCACTTGGTCGCAGTGGGGTGAAGCTTTTAGTGTTGTCGATATCTTTCAGTTTGCTTAGTCCGACGACTTCGATGAATGCTTCTTGTAACCAAGGGTAGCATCTCATTTCTTGGGCTATTAGCATCAAAAATGTAAGCTAGATGTCACAGGAAGTTGGTGTTTTCCACATCCACTCTGCAAAGTAGCACTAGTGATTTTGTACATACAATGGCAAGAAAATGTATGTAAATCATTTGGAATTTCATGGTTTTCTGAAAAAATTGTCAAGGGTATTGACAAATATAATGTGTCTAAAATAATAACACAACGTTTTTTAGATTGTTCATGTCTTTATTGAGAACAACCAAAAAAACCTCATAGTGCTTGTGGAAAAAAGTATGTGAACCATTGAGTTAATGACCTCAAAAAAGCTAATTGGAGTCAGGTTTTAGCGCACCTGGAGTCTCGTTAAGATAATAAGTTTGGAGGTGTGGACTACAGCTACTAGTAAAAACCCTCAAACTTTTGGAGTTTGCTCTGCACATGAAGAACACGCTTATGTGCGCCGTGCCTCGCCAAAAAGAGCTTTCAGAGGATCTACGATCAAGAATTGTTGGTTTACATAAAGCTGGCAAGGGTTACAAAGTTATTTCAAATTCACCAGTCTAAAGTTAGGCAAACAATCTACAGATGGAGACACTTTGGGACTGTTGCTACTCTACCAAGAATTGGGCGCCCAGTCAAAATGACACCAACAGCACAATGAGGACTCATGAGTGAGGTAAAGAAACAACCCAGAATGACAGCCAAAGATCTGAAGGCATCATTGGAACTGGCAAACATCTCTGCTCATGAGTGTACAATATGTAAAACACTGAACAAGCAGGGTATCTACGGCAGGACACCACAAAGGAAACCACTGCTTACTAAAAAGAACATTGCTGCACGCCTGAAGTTTGCAAAAGAGCACATTGACACTTATTTTTTAACGTTGTTTGTTTTTTTTTTAAAGTGTTTTAGTGCCATAAAACCAGACTAGACTAGAGCTGCTTCTTCCCTCCGGCTGAGAGACCTCTCAATTCACTCTCAGCCATTAAAAAAAGTTTCCATTTTATGACTTTTCTGACCCGGATAAGTTGGAATCAAATACGGTGACAGGCATTAAGAACAAGTATAATAACTATATCTCCTCGCTGATGTCTCGTTGGCTTATGTAGGTCATGTAGAGGCTTCGGTATTAAACTGTGACTGTTACATAACCAGTTAAAAGTCCCTTGTAGTACGTTTAAGATGATGAACGTCTCCTCTGAGAAACCAATACCTCCAGCACTCTGGCTCACGCTCCCGCCCTTACCTCATCCACCTGCAGCTCATCTCTTAGCAAATCTCTCCCAGTGGACTCTCGATGGTTTCCAGCCCCTTCTTCCCCTTATTTTACATCCACTACCTTACTGCAGTGAGCCTTGGACTTTCATCTGCCACCTTCTCCTCTCCTCTTTCTTCACTCTCACCTCAGCGGGCGTGTGATCCGGTGGGGTTCGTGGTGATTTCTCTACCTGCCTTTGTTTCTCAGGCTTGCTCCGGCCTCCTCTACATGTCATGGTTTCCATCTCCCCCCCTTCCTGTTTTCTTATATCTTTGCTCCTCAGCAAGCCCTCAGCCCCTCGGGGTCGGGGATCGCATGCTTCTCCTCTGATCTGCAGCAGCAGGGAGCCTTCCAGATTAGTGCTTAAGTAGCTCCACTTGCATTGGTTCCCATCGTACGCCACCCCCTCTCTTTCCTCCTATATATTTCAACATCCACCTACCACACACAAGCGCACATACACAGCCCATTAGCCAGAGCGGCATCTGTTTTTAATTGTACCCATCTGAGCACTGGCATAGGCTCCACACCCACGAATCGGCCAGTGCTAATTGCAGCGCCACATGTCCCATCAATGCCGGCTGCCGCGGCGAGGTATAAAGAGAGAAGCAGACCTGCACTGTGTGACTTTGCTTCTTTTTTTTTTTTTTTCATTAACTCCTCTTGCCCAGAAACTTTAACTCCGGGCCGCGTTATTAAACAACATAAGCACATGTTGTCAGCATTAACACTGATCGGTTGGCATGCCGCGATGTCTGCACATTGTGCCTGTACCCGTGTGAGTGTGTGGGACTGTGCTGAGAGAGGAGCACAGGACTTATGTATTATTCATGGAAAGGAGACAGTGAACCTGCACAGAGTGAAAATGCTTATTTGATATAAGCATGAAGAAGCCCTCCTCTCCCCTCCACATACACACACGCACATCACAAATGTTTTACAATCCATTTGTAATGAATACTGTTATGATAGCCTTAACCCGACTTTATTCTCACCAAAGGCTTATGATTAGGCCTTGGTACTTTGTTAAATTTGCTTTATCGTTGGTGTCTGCATATTACACTGATGGGATTTTTGAGTAGCCCCTGTCTTTATTTGATCCTTTAAATGAAAAGTGTACTTTATTTCATTCCATTTATTATTTCTTTCATTATTCTATAGATTATGACAATATTGCTCTCGCCAAACTAAGTGTTGAGATCTGAAAAGAATGGCGACATCTCTTACAACCGATTTGAGCCAGGAAGTCCGTCTGTTAGCTGCGATGTGTATCTACAATCAACAGTTTGGTAAATTATTTTACTTTTTACATTTCTCCTGGTAAGTTTAACCACTAGCCAGCGTTGGTCAGCAATGCATTACTTGCAGGACCAGTGTGAGGGATTGGGTGGCGCCTAGCAGTGTGGTTGCAGATTGAAAAAGTCAATGCACCCCTCATCACAACGGCCTTTGGTTCATCCTGTCTGGGCAGTAGTAGAATCATGGAGGACCCGCTCCATCTGTCAGATAATTATACACTAATAAAAGCAGAATTACGAATATTGTATTCCATTTCAGCCAATGGATCCCACTAAATCATCCAAACCAATCATGTTAATGATGGGTAAGTTTGCAAAGGCAGCCTGTCTTTCTACTTTAAATAAAAAACTTTATTTTCTTTTTTTTTTTTTTTTTACACTGTGTCATTTAGATGTTTTTGTAGTGGAAATGACTTACAACTTAGACAATAGGAAGTAGAGATGGTAAGTTTTCCTACCAGAAACATTCAGCTCCCTGGCGATCTCCCTCCAGCCAGCTGCCACCTTTTGGCTTTTGCAATAAAACGAGACAGTGTTAAAGGTAACTCCTCATTTCAACTTCATGAATCGACATGTCCTTATCCATGTCATGCTTTTAACGCAATGACAGGGATCAGATAAGAGTATATATAGAATCAGAGTCTTCTTTTCGAGCTAACTGGCCGCAAGTAAGCTTATATTGATGATGACCTGGGTTTGGGGTATTGCCCCTGAACCTCAGATAGTCGTTGAGTGAGTGTATTTAGTTAGTTAGTTAAGCTAAAATGTCTTATTTTCTAAATAGAGTCCATGTGACGTATTGGTGTAGAGGCAAATTAAGATTCACATTAAAAATTAAAGGCCCCTTTGATGGAGCTTGGCTGAGTAATGAATGTAAAGTAACAAGTGATGTAACTAATTACGTTCGTTGCTGAGTAATTTGCAAAGGAATACAATTGGTTTTTTTTTAAATGGGTAATAAACAGTTATAAGTGAGCACATTACAAGTAATGTGCTATTGATTACAAGTAACTTCTGCAACGTTGCAGAGAGAAGAGAATCACAAAAAAAAAACCCCAATCACAAAGAAAACACCTTGCTGAGTTGTAACAAATCTGAATCAAGTGTTAATTGAACACTTCGCGTCACTGTCGAGCACACACGAAGGCACCAGAGCAAACACTAATGTGTGCTCGTTCATTCGTCCCGCGTGTCTGCGTGTGTTTGCGTGTCCACATGCACACTTCATTATGAATAATAAGCAGAAAAGAGACATCATTTCACAGGTTGTTAGGCCGGCTTATCCTGGCTCTGTCATTTTGCTGACTGTAATTGTTTGTGATAGATTTAATTCATTCCCTGCTCGCATTTCTTTTGTTTTCCCTGCCCTGTGAGCAAAAGCGTTCGGAGGAGCGGAGACGGCGTAAGGAGACGAGCTAAATCAACATAATGAAAGCGGAAAATGGCTCCTCTGGGAGGAGTATCCAAATGACAGACATCTCAACGACTCCATCACGAGCAACATCATCGTTCCAGATGGATGGCGTTCAGCTTAAAGCAATACTTTGCCTGCGATCTGTAGAGCGCTTGAACTTCTCAGCATTATTAGATTAGGTGATTAGATGAAACCTTAATGGTGCCCGCGAGGAAACCGGGCTTGTTGCGGCAGCGGCGAGCCAGATCTAGATAAGAATTAAACAAATAGAAAGGACTGAAGATGATGCTGCGTGCAATTTGTACAACGGAGCACAATGGCGGACAGAGTACTTTGTGGATTTGTAATGGGCGTAGAGGGATGGAGTTCATTAAAGAAGGCGCAGATGTAAGGGAATACAAAAGTTTCCAGAGGGCTTACCTTACCAGAGTGAAAATGTGGAGCGGATCAATATCTTTATACAACAGTGGAACAAGTTGCGATGTAAAGATTTCAGTCGTCGTGGAGGACCAGACTTTTATTTGCACAGCTCTCAGTTGTTCGACGTTTTCAGGCTGGTTTCAGATATGTTGAAACATTACATTTCTTCATGTTCAAGTTTCAATTTCAGTGTTGTGACAACGCGGTGCTTACGGACAGGTTAGGTGTAGGCACAACAACCACTTGACTAGGGTTAGGAGAAGACCGTGTTTTGGTTTACCTGGTTCTCTCACCACTTGCATGCACCAATATCCAGTGGTTTTGTGCTCATAAATGTTGGAATGATGTCTCGAACAGTGGTCTCTAGCATTGAAGCATCTCACCTCGCTGCCCAGCTGTTTAGCTAGTTTGCAACCGCCATCCCCTCCTCCTGCTGACATGGGAGTCAGCCAAAATACATGTAGGTTTGGGGCTGATATGACATGTATTGTAGAAATATTCAAACACTGTCTGAAATGTTTTAGTTTTTTTATTTAGTGATGCAACACAAGACAAGTGAGAGAAATGACACTATGTGTGAAACAAGAAAGATACTGTTAACAATGGAGTCAGCAAGATAAGACAAATAAAAGAGCAAGCTAAATGAATTGGTATATTGCGTTGTATGTTGAGGGTGTTGAAAGACGCTTTGTACGTGTGTGTGTGTGTGTGTGTGTGTGTGTGTGAGTGAGTGAGTAAGTGTACAATATAACAAATATAATATACCCTGATGGTTTTTGTGAAAGTTGCTCACAAACCTACCCATAGATAAAGTTAGCATCCAGCGAGTGAACGAAGCAGATCCTCTAGCAAGCTAATGGAGACCTAACCAAAGCTAAATCAGAGTGAATTGTGGACTTTTTTTTTCCTTTTGTATAATACGACTGCTAATATTCCTCTGTGTCTGCTGGATGTGATAAGAGATCAATATTTAGGATTTAATTTTGTTGTGATGCCCCCTAGTGGCTATGCAGCTTTAGTGTCCATTGACCTTCGGCTTCACCTTTTTTATTAGGACTATTTTGTCAATGATAAGCAGTCTGAATGCAAATTGTCCACAGTGAAGAATCGTTAAATGCATTCATGTTTCCCTGGTGCGTAAAAAAAACAGCAAAATCTATCCAACTGTAGTTCAACTGGCTCACACCCTCTCTCTTTATTTAACTTAAATAATTAACTCTTTATTCTTTTGTCATGCAGAACAGTAACAAGGACATGTGTTTTAGCTGATGCTGTCCTCTTCAAGAATTTCATAAGCCTATTTTTACTGAGCATGAACTGTCTTATCTTGAGCTGGAAGAGCAGATTATCCCGACCAACCAGGTGCATCCGAAGAAACACTACAAATTCCGAAAGTGACAAAAGCTTTACTTGCTATAGGCAAACTTTATGACATTAATATAAAAAAAGGGGAAAAAAAGGGAACATTTCAAAGATGTTTGATTGCACGATTTGTACAACACTTAGAAAGTGATAAAATAGATACAAATCTAAGAATTTGAATGATTGATTAAATGCGCAGTATGTAATTTCTGCCACTAGGGGTCTCTCGGTCAAAACAGAGCAGAAGACGTAAGTAACGCAGGATCATGGGAGCTGTTGTCTTCAAGAAACAACCACCATTGCTGTTGAAAATCGATTTTCTACAAATCTAACCTTTATTTTTTAATATTATGTTCCTGCAAATGTAAAAGATTTTGTAAATGAAAAAAAGGCCACACCAACAGAAGCTCCTATCTCCCACAGAAAACAACTGCTCCTGAAATGCCTCGCCAGTAGTCCCTCTCTTAATTCTGTGACTTTGTTACATCAGACATAATCAGTTTGGCATGTGAGAAATTATTTAGAAAAGCTTCTCTGCTGTTGCCTGCAGTGCTGGGTCAGGCATGTGTGAGCTGACCAATCAGAGGGGAGCGGGTATTCAGGAGGGGGGACCTTAAAGAGACAGGAGCTATGACAGAGTGTTTCAGACAGAGAGGGAATATAGTGACAGTATGAGAAAAGTGATGTCTTTTTCAGCATTAAAGCATCAACATATTTCTAGTAGTAACCAAAAATACAATTATGAACCTGAAAAAAAGCATAATAGTTCCCGCTTAATGTAGAAATGTTACATACTTTTACGTTTTTGTCTTAAAATCATCAATACCTGTGTCTTTGGGTATCAGTGGTAACACAGAAAAACACAATATTCTTTCATAAACCTGTGTGTCCTCAACAATAGGTGCAATAAGTGAAAAAAAAAAAGATATTTTCAAAGTATTTGTCTGTGTTCAGTGCCCAACCCGGCCAAAGGTAATTATGTCTTTTCTGCAATTATAGATAACAGCAGTAAGAAGAAAAAAAAAAGAAAAGAAAATAGCTCGTCCGTGAAAAGCTGGATACAGATTAAGTGTATCGATAAGGCGAACAGTCATTTTAAGTCGAGTGTTGAGAAAATGAAAAGAAAGGTGAAAACAGAAAAGAGTAAAACATGTGCATACAGATGTTCAAATTAAACGCGGGTGGGTGGGTGCGGGTGTAGCGGTGTTGTTTTGAATGCATGTCTCTGTGCAGGGGAACATTGAAATGGTTGGATTTCGGCCTCCATTGTGCCGGTCGAGCGGAGCCGCGTTAAATGAGGGACCTGCCAGTCACCTATGGAGCGCACTCGCAGATGTATGACGACATTCCAGCGTGAACGTGTTGCCGCGATACTTTCCCTTTTGAGAAAGTAAAAATAAAACACGTCTCCTCTTCGGTGCCCGGTTTGGTGCCAGGTACATGACTAATGGGGCCAGAATCATAAAAGAAAAACCTGCCGAGAGGCTGCTGAAAAGGTTTTCTTTGCTCTCTTTTTTTTTTTACCACACAAAGAAAGCTTTGTTGCAGCCTATAGGAGCACACATACGACACCGCCATCTACATTTTCCACCTCTAATTCCAGTTGTCCGCCGGAGTGCTGGACAGAAAAGGCTGAACCTCCAACAACCCGTCTCCTCCCTCCGTATCAGACTGAAAAAGCCGAGCCACGCTCGTCTGCTAATTAACTCCTCTGATGGAATTCAGGCTTGGAGGGATGTTGATCACCTTTTCAGCCAACATTTGCCTTGTTAGAATATTAAAAGGCCTCGTAATGTTGATCTCCTGGACACACACATCCATCCCCCTCCTCCCGCTCGCCCGGCCTCCAATTTAGCTCCCGGCGTCTGCATGTCCGTCAGAACCGGTGCCCGCTGAAATTCACGCGCTGTTGTGGAAAAAAGTAAGCATTCAGAAGGGGACTCATTAGAGGTGCGAAAGCAGACCAATGGAGCCTGTAAAGTGAATGAGATGGATGACCTGAGCCGCGGCAGCCCCCAGGACGGAGCGGCGATGTGACTGGTGTACATGTTGCGTGACAGCTTTGATTAGGATGCTCGCCGCCTAATCCGCTCCCTCTCTGTCTCCCAGCATCTCGCTTTCTGACTGTCTCGCGGACGCGAATCAGGTTGAGGGGAGCGGTGGTGGAAAGTGAATTCCGAGTGAATGTGATGTACGTCCGTGAGCCTGACTGTGGAAAAATCAGCGCCGTAGTTCACAGGCAGTACTTAGTTTTCCCTTTTAAGATGAATTCCTTGGGGTTACGATGAAAACATATGTGTATAATTCAAAATATGATAAATAAATAAAAAGAGTCTCGAGGCACAGCAGCTTCTGTTCCTAATAGCAGCTCCGTGAGGCACAGTTGCATTTTACGCAGCTAACGTCAGCATGCTAACATGCATGCTGACGTTAGCGTGTCAGGGTGCTGACGTGTGCTTTATAAGTGTTGAACACAAAGTCGTTAGTTTTGGTTGTAAACAAATTGGAAGCTTTGACCAACGTGACCAACCGTGCATTTTTGCAAGTCTCAGATATTTAACTGGAATATGTGTGTCGCTGCGACAGATGAGCTGCAGAGGGGGATTCAGGAGAGGGGGGGCTTCTCCATGTGTCTCGTCGGATGAGGAGAAAATGATGCACCCCTTCTTTTTGGGGTCTCTGACAATCTGGGTTTAAAACATCCTTTAAAAAAAAGCCATTTTATAGTCTTTGTTTTCAATTGGTGTTCATGGGACTTCATACACAATATGTACATTTGTTTGAATGTGAATGACTTGTTGGCAAACACAGGCAAAATGTGTTTTTCATACGTAGAGAGCAACAGTGGCTGACATTAGTTCAGAACTGGAGTCTGATAACACGAACGATGAGCTTCTAGTACAACCCAGACGCTCCACTGAGCCCCTGTCACGGCTATTTAATGGACTGCCATCAGATCTGGGAAAGACAGTCATGGAGTCAGAGGATGAAGCCGACTGACTTTTGTGAAGACTTGCTCTTATTCTCAACAAATCCCATCCGAACACCAAATCTGACAATGCGTAAGTCTGTTCCCCTGAACTTGAAAATGTCCTTATCCAGTCTGTGGCTCTCAGCCAGAAGCCGTTTATTCATGCTGATAAAATAAATCTTTACAAAAACATGTTTCGGCCTGAATTCAAAAGAACAGCTCGAGATTGTGCAACTCAGTTGCCAGAGTAAATGTTGGAAAAGTTTTGTTTCTGCAAAACCACATCTTGAGAAGGTCCTCAGTCGTCCAGTTCAGGGTAATTCTGAGCACTGTATCGCAGGCAACTGGACTTGTTACTTGCCTAAGATGCAGTGCTTAGAACTGCAAAACCACACATAAGTTAAAACTTTACATCTCCTTACGTGGAACATGTTAACTTTTTTAGGTTCAATTTATTTATTTATCTCTTGTCACAAAGTTGTGCTCTTGCTCTGGTTAGGTTAAGGCACACAATCCACTTGATTAGGGTTTGGGAAACATCATGGTCCGCCTTAGGGTTAGGGTTAGGGGTTAGGGGTTAGGGGTTAGGGTTAGGCGCCTTCTTTTTTTTTGTTAGATCAACACAAACGCAATTGCAGTGTTCTGACTTCCTGTCAAAAATACTTGTTTTTTGTCGCCACAAACACATCTGAAAATCGTCCTCAGATCTCCTTAGAAATATCCAGTGGTGTGAGGTTTACAAATGTTGGAACGCCCTGGTCCATTGTTATATATATCTAGTGGTGTCACACTTACAAATACTGAAACACAGACTTAAAATGCATTCACTGGCTTGGCAGCTGTCTGTCCCGTAACTCCACAATCATCTCCCACATAGTCATATGACTAATATTGTGGAAATATCAATGCGGTCTACGTAGCTTGTGACATGAATAAATTTGAACACATCTGTAGCTTCCTGAAACATTAACTGCCACGATTTTAAGACAACATGCGGCCGAGGGCGGCAGGTTGGAACTGTGCAACAGCAATGCAAAACCTATTTTTAATTTTCAAAACATGAGCGGCTAACATTACATTTGCTAGGGGCTGTTTTCAGCTTTGGTGTGCTTAGTTTTTACACAAAGCAGGACAGTGCGAGTGTGTGTGTGTGTGTGTGTGTGTGTGTGTTCATGAAGAAGCAACCCCCCCCCCCCACTCCGTGCAACCTTGTGGTTAATTGGTGTGTTTTTGCACAGTAACGGAGCTCCGCGGCACGGAGGAATCTGTATCGGGGTATGTCTCCACAGCCAACACATGTTAGTAGAGCTAATCTCAGACGGTGTTGCATTTTCCTAAATGAAACTTCATTCCCCCTTTGAAGCCCAGGATTATGTGATAACCAGGGGAGGGGCTGGTACTGAACGTAATTAAACAGAACTTGATTTGACATGAGAGTAAATGAAAGCACTTGTGTTTTTTTTTTTGTTTTGTTTTTTTATTTCATTATGCGCCTGGTGCTGGGGCAGAAAATGCATTTTATTCCCTGCGATGGAGCCGACTTTGCCTCGCTGTAACCGAGCTTCTCCAGCTAGGATATTTTTTTGGCCTAATTGCCGCCAGTGGCTAAATCCTATCCATTTGCATCGATCTCCTTTGAAGAGAGATGCAGATGAGCTTAACGAGTGTGCTAATTATGCTCGCTCGGCGTGGGGAGCCTGCTGTAACCGCAACTTGTGTGTGTGTGTGTGTGTGTGTGCTTATGCATATTTGAAATTTTATGCCTGTGCATGCCTAAGTGTTTGTTTTTGGATGTGCATAAGTACGGGGGACAAACAACCTGAAGTGAAGGAGAAGGTGACTCAGTTTTAAAAAACCGTTCGGTGCATGTATTAATAAAGCTGCGGGCCTATATGTGCCGCGATGGCTTTGTTTGGGAGCGGCACATACCATATGTTCAACTCGGTGTCAGAAAAAAACTACCTGCCTCTCTCCTGACGAAACACGGGAAAATGGAACTATTTTGCGGAAAACATCCGCGGGACA
Source organism: Sparus aurata (assembly GCF_900880675.1). Taxonomy (NCBI): domain Eukaryota; kingdom Metazoa; phylum Chordata; class Actinopteri; order Spariformes; family Sparidae; genus Sparus; species Sparus aurata. The sequence goes on along the minus strand of NC_044196.1, from coordinate 28,373,990 downwards.
ATATTTTTCAGTGTTGACATGAGAATGGAGACAAATATGAGTGCGTATGTGTGTGTACCTGAGGCTGTTTTGGTCCTGTGTACTGTATATGTGTGTGTGTGTGTGTGTGTTTGTGTGTGTGTGTGCTGCTCTGCCAGCCTGCGTAATGGCAATGACTGGTGTTGTCTCCCCCAGCACACAATAGCCCGGACTACCAGACAAAATGTCACTCGACAGGCCTGTCTCTACTATCTCTCTGTCAGCCTCTCTCCCTCTCCCTCTTCCCCTCTCCCCTCCTTCTTTCCTCTTCGCTGAAAGGGATGTAATGACATGGACGAGTGACAGAGCTGGAGCATGAAAAGCTGTGACACCGGGGCACAATACGTACATTCGTGACTAAACATCTCGGAGACATGAAAGCGCCCTAACAGTTAGATAATTGGCTGTGGTTGCGGCTTCTCAAAGCGAGCCCGGCGACAGTGAAGAGCTGCGACCGTCAAAACACATCAAGGTTAATGGAAGAGTTTCAGAATTGTTGGGTTTCTTTTTAAAATCTCGGTATCGGGGGGGGGGAGCGCTCCACCCAACAGGCAAAGCTTTCGGCACACAAAGAGCATTTCATAGCTAACAGGATGGAGCCGTCCTGTTTTTTTAGATTTTTGCTGTATTTTCATTCTGAGACGCGGGAATCTCACAGTCTGACAAAGGAAAAGGTGGATCGCACTTCTAACCTTTCGAACAGTGTGACCACACAAGAGCCCCATATCACGAAGGCATCAATTAGAGCGAAGCGTATCTAACTAAAAAGCGAGGTATCTCCGTCTGTCTGTATGTTCCTCGCATATCTCGAGAACCCCTTATCTGATTTTCTTCACAGCTGGCAAGTGTGTTCCTGAGGACCGAAGGAAGTGCAGTGTCGAATGTGGTGAAATTGCGACCCATGACTCGGGCTGCAGCCGGGATTACACATGACCCCTCTTGCTTGATCTCATGGGGAAGCAGACTTGAACAAAATGGAGAATACCGTGCCGCAACAACTCGCTGTGGTAAGACATAGACCTATAGGTAAGATTTTAAGTTTCTGCCATCATTAGCATGATAGCCTAAGTTAGCCTTAAAGGTGCAATATGCAAGAATTTTGGTTTTAAATTGTTCGAAAAGAAACTAAAATGGTCAACAGAGTCTGAAGAAATAGCAATTTTGACATTTTGTTGATGAAATCTCTGCAGGGCTTACTGTGTTGTTCTGTGCTGTGCTCACATCCACTGAAGTTAGCGTGCTAACCAGCTAGCCCTAGGCCTGAAAACTTCTTTCTTGTGGCAGTCCAGAGCTCCTGTGATAACGGTGTCAAAACCAAGACTCCCCCAGTTGGAAGAGCTGCATGGCTAAATGAGATAACCGCAACAACCATCAGAATAGAATAGCCTACAGTTAGCAACAGCATCTTGGTGATATGCTGCCCCTATGTGTTAGAGCATGTAGAACTCAACAGGTGGCCAGTTATTACATATAGCACCTTTAAGGACTAGAATGTTAACCTTTGCATGGCAGAACCATCCGCCTCTCTAAGTGGTTAGGTGTGGACCGTGTTTGATGTAACTTGGGCGGCACAGATGAGACTGTGAGCAGTTTAGGACGCTGAAGACTGAACAGATAATCTATGCTGAACAGCCTGCTTTCAAACAGACAACTTTACTTGAAGTCGTCAACATAATGTGAAGAGATAAAAGCTTTGACTTGTATTTCTTGCGTTGCAAAGAGGTTAGCATGCTACCCAGCTAGCTCCTAGCCCGTCCTAGTCTCAAGGCGCTGTGCTAGGGGTGTTAACACAAACACGCATCTGGTCCCCATGCTCCCAGACCACTAGCTGCACGGCTAATTGAGCTAACTAGTCGCTGGCAGCTACAGTCACAGGCATCTGGCGGTTGCTCCGCTGATATTCTGCTCCTTTATATGTTTTGAGTGCGCATTCGACAGGTTGCCAATTCGTACCTTCTGCACCTTTCAATGATCGCAACTTTGAGCTCTCGCTGCAGTGTCTCCATCTGTCTCATTTCCTGATAAGTAAAAACAAAGCATACATTTTGTTTTTCTTTCGACGAGACGGGCTCATTCCACTTCATTTGCCACGCATTCAAATCCCCTCGCAGAACTAAGATGCATCACCACCAGATACACCCAACAATATAGCTAACAAGAATAGGAAATTGGATTTTCAAAACAACCCACGGCAGTACATTAAGTAGAGAGAGAAGTGAGTTTCCACGTGCGCATACATTTATTTTTGAATGCAGCAATGGAAAGCGAGGAAGCACCATGATTTTGTCATACCCCTGCAGAAGGGGTTGCATCAGGACGAAACAAAGTGTTAGGCATCAGCAACTGTCATGTAAGTGTGTAGGTAGCAAGACAAGCGCAGCCACTTCCCCGTTGCAGGAAGTGCTCCCTGTTTAATGCGGGTAATGTTCCCCTGGTCTCCACTGCAAGAGAGAGAGAGAGAGAGCCGAACGTTTCCTCGGACTGCAGCTCGATCACGACAAGACAGGCCGAGGGCAAACAATCTGAGCCAATCAGACACATACATGCACATGCTTCAGCTCAAACACGCCGCGGTTTGGCAGCGAGTAAAGCGGCCGCTGGAGAAGAGAGGACACGACAGGCGGGCTGACTGAAGTGAGATGGATGTTGGCTCTTGGAGGAACCTCACAGCACACGGCTGCCGGGACTTAAGAGATAATTTGCTGCTTGTCTGTGAAAACAAGATGTAAAGCCATACTTCATTGTTGTCCTCGCCGTCCCATCTGCCATGGGCAGGAGTGAAAATGACCTGTGTTTATGTGCGCATGTGGGGGGGGTGTGTGTGTGTGTGAGGGGGTTCTGCACAGAATAAAGCAAGCAATCCGTCCGCATGCAAACCAATCACGCCAAATTAGAGTCCACGCATGCACGAGATCAGACAGAGATTGGCGCGGTTCGGGGCTCGGAAGCTCGCGCGCAAATACACAATCTGGCTACAGGTCCGGTTCACGGTTGACGATGAAGCCTTGTGACTCATAAGGCTTATTTTTAATTATCTACATGGTCATTAAAATGTGTTAATTGTATGCATTGTGTTAATGCTGTGTCAAAGTCAGCTAAGGACGAGGCTCGACGGAAACTATGGTTTAGCGACGCTCCGGTAATGCAGTGTGACCCTGTGTAATTTCAGTATGATAATTGGAAGAAGTCCCCCCCCCACACACACACTAACACACACTCCCTCTCTAGACAAACTTTGGCAGATGAGAAAGCAATACAGCACCCCCTTTTGGTGGGCTCTCTGCAGGGATTGGTGTGTTTCCATCAAGGGGTAACAGCGGCACAACACCTCTGCCAGCCAGAATACACATCAAACAAGGGGAGCGGTTCGCCAAAGCAGAGGGATTCACCAGTGTTTCCCAAATTGCAGCGACGGACAAATTGCGGAGCGCTGCACACTAATGCACCCGACGCACCGCTGAGCCCGTCACTCGGTGTGTTATGTTTGCAGTTTAGTGCACGCAGTGATGCTAAAAAAAAAAATAAAAATAAAAAATAAAAAAGGGGGCAGCGCAAACCCCCTTCTGAAGCCAAGCAACCCCTCTGTGAGGAAAATTAATTATTCATACTAAAGCAGCACAATAGCATAATTCAGCCCTGGTATGAATAATGCATTTTAGACGTGAGGTCTTAAACAAATCAGAGGTAAAAACAAATAATCATAATAATAATAATAATTCTAATAATTCTAATTTAAAGAAATTATTGAAATAAAAAAAGTTTTTGATTTCCTTTTGCAATGGGGGCCAGAGCATAAGTGAGCTCGAGCTTTTTTCTCCTGTCCTCCAAGCTTAGCCAAGATGGCACCAGATTTCACACTCAAACTGAATAATTTAATAACAATTGTAAGTGCTTTTTAAACTTTCGCCCTCATTGCACTGTCTTCTCCAATCCTACATAATTGCTCTGAAAGCCTGAACTGACCAGCCGTGGGAGTGTAACATCCCCACACTCACATACACACGGCTTAAGTGAGACGCCTGAAGGCACCGTGGTGCCCGCTGAAGTGTCACGTCAGTGTCGGATCTGCATGGCACAGCTCGGAAATTTGCCCCGTGGGCTGTAACTGTAGCACGCCATTCGCCATTTTGGCTCAAGCCTCGGAACGGGTAACGGATGTGCTCGGCGGTCCGGGAGCTGCGTCTCCCGGTAGTGGTGCCTTCAAGAACTCGGCGGAGTGTCGTAATTAGCTCAAATGCTGTAATGCCATAAAAGTGAGACGCGTTGGACGTGAGGAAACAAGAATCAGGATGAGTGTGATGTGTCATATTATTTTCAATCATTGTTTTGTATCATTTGTAGGTCTAATGGCATATGAGCCAGACTATTTCGCTAAAAGCCTACTTTTTGTTTACATTATAGTCTAACAGTATAACTATTTTTTTTTTAATTAAAAAAACAAATAATGTGTGCTGAGCGTTAATATGAATACATTATTTCTGAGGGTGTATCAGTTTTTTATGACAATTTCCTGTTACATTTCGCTACAATTTAGCCTCATGCGCGGGATAGCAATTACCCATAACTGTGGACTTTACAAGTACGAGCTAACAAAAGGACAGTGAAGGCAGCATCGCCGTCACTCTTCCGCTGGTCGGACACACGCAGCTACAACAACATGCCCGCTTCTGTTATTGTCCGGAGGTTAGCAGCCCTGTCAGGGGCTTCGGCGGTGGCAGCCGGGGCATACGGGGCTCACGGTAGGGTCACTACATTAGCTTATACCCGGCACTCATGCACGGGTCTTTTGCATTGGGCTACATAGTAAAATACAGTCGGGAACGACTGTCACGTGAACGTCTACTACTCCAGCCTCCGTTAGGAAATATGCCAGTTTAAGGTTGCCTTAGTTATCGACTCAGCTGAATAACGTTTAACGAATAAAACACAGCTGCTGCTAATGTTTAACAGGCTCATGGTTAATTCGGCATCCAAATGGCACACCTAGCAGCGCGTTATTTCAGTAAATTCAAACAATTGTGTAATCAAGGTGACTCCTCCACTGTGTGTCATGGTGGAAAGAGGCTTATTTAAGCAGCAGCTCAATGTTATACGTGCAAGTCTGAGTATGCTGAAAAGGCAACTCCCATAGATTGCACGCTTTGATAGGCTAACAATGCTTTAAAAACTGTAAAACCAACTCAGACCCTGCTATCTTATCTTTATTGAGTAGCCTAATATTGATACTGCACTATGGCAGATAGCATGAGAGAATGCAGAAGGACCACTGCTGCCACCACTGCCAGTGCTCACAAGGATAAAGTGACACACAGCTCCATGACATTAAGGGGTTTATGATCCAGGAAGACTTGATCACTATTAGTGTGTTGGGAACCGTGAAGGGAAATCTGTTGATTGCTGTTTATTATTGTCAGTCGTTGTCATAGATGTTGTCACATGTTATCTGCTCCATATTTCTTGTTTCAGGGTTCAAAAACAGCGACCCCGATGACTACCAGAGAGTGGTGCGTAACTGTGATGTTAAAGTTCTTAATAACTTTCCCCTAATGCAGTTTCTGCTTCAGTTATCATGTTGGAGAACGTGATCCTAATTATGCATTTTTGAGATTGGTTTTAGAGGTACTGTGGCATTCTTTTTTTCCCCGAAGTATGCCAATGAATTTTTTTTACTTTAATTAATACTGAATGGAATTTATTTATTTAATTACCCCCTTTACTCTTTTCCCCTCACTTGTCGTGCAATTTATTAATCTAGATTGTTTTGGTGCGAGTTGCTAAATCTTTGGAGGTATCAGCCGTGGAGATGTCCGCCTTCTTACCAGCATAGTTGAACTAAATGGCATTTGGCATGTGGTGCTAAAATTGTTAAAAAAAAAAAAAAAAAAAAAGAACACCCCACACATTTGGAAAAAGTCAACAGTAATGTCTCTTTCCAGAAATCATAACCAGGTAAGGTTGAATGGTACGATTACCATCTACCAAAATATCACTCTATAACACAATTATCATTATTTTTCTCTTACAGTGACCCTTAATGGAATGGAAACACGTTTTTTTGCATGTAATTTCACAACATAGTTTATACCGATAGATGTGTAAACTTAATCGAAACCTGAAATATAGATACTGATAACACTGATAAGGTCAAATAAAAATGTCTTGGATATAAAATAACTGTCAATTTTCATACGACAAAACACCTTAAAACCGGTGTACCACTGTAACCCTTAACTAGGTTATTCATGATCATCTGTAAGCGTTGTGAGCAGTTTCATGTGAGAACTAGATTTGATCTACTGGACTAAGATCACCAACCATATCACTGCACAGAAGGAAGCATGCGTCTACTCACGGATCACGGGCAATCTAACTAAGCTAGCGAGCATTACAGCTCAGCTGAGGACGCCGTTAATCTCCTGTAATGGCAAGCATGAACCTTTTGTCTGTTATTAGATGCATGGTTCCTCCTGTGCCCTCTCCAAACTTTTCCAGAAAATCTCAGATTCACTGAAAAAAGAAGATTTTTTTTTTTTTCTGAAAGCCCTGTCTCTGTGTGTGTCTGCCTCTCCAGCTCTTTGAGACTGCCAACAAGTACCATTTCTACCACAGCCTGGCCCTGCTGGGTGCTGCCCACTGTAGCAAACCTGCTGTGGTGAGTATAGAAGCGTAATACCAACTCTCAGAGCTGGATGCACTTCAGTGTTCTTTAAACCGTGTCAGTCTGGTCCTCACTTAGATCATCAGTATTCCTTTGGTTTAGGCCACAGTGACAGAGGTTAGAGTTTGGACACACCTGTGGGTAAAACCTGGCAGTGGAGCAGTGTGTGTGTGTGTGTGTCCTTATCAGATCATGACTAATAGAATTTCGAACGTATGCAAAACCTGAACTGCCAAGTCTTAGCAGTGGGAAAGCTTTTTTTTTTTTAAATCGTCGAAATATATCTAATTGAAAATCAGCAAACTCTGAGAAAGGAGATGCTTGCCAGATTAGCTGTCATATACGGTAAGTGGTGGCCAATTCAATCAGGATCTCTTGGATGTCACATCTAGTAGGGCCTTTTGGGGAGGACCCCAGTGATTTCCAACTAGGGACGCTTCTGCAGTAGCCAGGGCATACGTGCAACGATTACAGAGTAGCTCAGCTAATTTTGAATTTGAGGAAATATGAATTATTTTCTGGTAAAACAAAACAAAACACAGTGAAAACTAGTTATGGGGAGGGCAGAGGAGTCGAAATAAGAGCGGAAAGTGATAATAAGAGGTTAAAACCTCCAGGCACTCAATGTTCCCCATTTTCTGACATTTAATAAATCAAACAACAGATCGTTTAATGCAGCGAATCATAAGTAGAATAATCAACATGAAAAATAGTTGTTGAATGCAGCCCTACTTCAGTTCAGACTGAACAGAATTAAAAATGTTTCTCATGTCTCCCCTCTGTTCAGGCTGGTACCCTCCTGATGGCAGGCATGGGGATGTTCTGTGGCGCCCTGTACCACCAGGCCCTAACGGGGGACCCCGGTCTACGCAAGGTGGCTCCCATGGGGGGCATGGCCATGATCGTTGGCTGGCTGGCCATCGTTCTCTGAACCGTAACAGTTCCCAGCTCATCCACAGGGCACCAACGTGACACTAAACTGTCAGACTGTTAACGGATGAGCTGGGGAGCTCTGAGTGTTGGCTGAGAGGTTGAAGTGCTGAGTTATGTCACACATCTGACCGCTCCCTGTCCTGGGCTGTGGGTGTCGGCGGGAGATAAGGTCACGACAGGATTATCAGTTTTCTACCGCTGCCGTGTGTCTGACTGGTGCCCTTTGACTGTTTTGTTTAGAGTCAAAATGTACAAGCAAATGAGTCATGCATGCATGAATGATTTGTTGAGGTGACATTTTCAATGGCATACCGACTTTGTACTGGGAAAGAAAATCACTGAGCTAAAAGAAATTTCCATTGTTATCCATAAGTTTGTGAGTGTGAATAATACAATAGTATATCATGTTTCTTTATTTTTACTTCATTTTCCCCTACTGCAGTAAACGCATGACATGAAGGGATTCAAGTAAAATAAATACATTTTCTTACACATTGTTGGGTCCTGTAATTTCTTCACACGTTTACCTCTCCAAGTGATCGGCAAGTACACTTTTTGATCAGCTCCATCTAGCTATTCTAGGTCAAGACCAAATCTTAACAATGGGTGTTCAATTCGCATCAACGCTTGAAGTTTTAAATGTACGCAAGATAAACTTTTTTACTGACAGGCTACTCAGTATGCAGTAGTTTGGCCTATGATCTACAGTAATTCATGGTTCCCAGAAGATGAATCCTAGTAACGTTAGCATCTGCTTTCCTTCGGCACTACCGTGAGGTTGTAATCTTTGTCTTTAAGGTAAATAATTCAACTAATTTGTGGATTGCCAATAAATATTGTTCAAATATTAATTGAGTGGTCTGACAGTTTGATTTATGACTAGATACTTGATAAATGTTAGGTTAAAGATTGAAGTTGGCCACCTGTCAAATTAATACTTGAAATAAATAAGGGGCAGCATATCACTAGAGTAACTAGATAGATAGATAGATAGATAGATAGATAGATAGATAGATAGATAGATATACTTTATTGATCCCAAGCTGGGTAATTCCGGAATTACTGCTTAAAGCTGCTAACTGTAGCTGCAGTTAGCTCGTTAGCCGTGCAGCTAGCAGTACAGGTTGGGCACTCTGAGATGGGGAGTATTGGGGCTTTAGACAGGCTGGGACTACCTGGTTAGCATGCTTACTTCCGGATTTACCTCTAATAAAAGAGACATCACGTCTAAACTGCTACTTCTTCACATTTTGTTGATTTTAGGTTTTTTTTTTAACGTTTTCAAATAAAATTCTGACTTAATGGATCTTTGTGTGCTAATTAGCAAATGTTAGCATGCTAAAACTCTTAACTAGAGTAATGAAGATGGTAAACAGTACAAATGCTAAAAACATTAGCGTGTTTGCATCTTTAGCGTTACTAGCCCTCCTAGTACCTACTGGCTATATTGTTCAGATGTTGTATTTCTCTGATCATATACTGTACATTATAACTAAGGTTTTTATTGAGCATATTATTGTTTATTTTTGTCCCCTCCATTGTAGTTACCATATGTGGACAGAAGACAGTTTGTACTACCCATGCATGCAGACCTTCAGTGCTGATTTGGGTTCATGTGCTTGTATGTGGATCCATCCATCCTGTGTGGATTCACAGCTAACGAACAACAAGTAACGCCGGTGCCCGTTGATCAGGTGTCCTCGGTGTGTGGTTTTCAGCAAAGAGAGGGATAAACCTATAGGATGCACGACCTATGGCTGCTGAAGTGAAATCATCTCTCTTGCAGTGCTGAGTGTCTTCACAGCCTCAAGCATTTGATCCTGTAAGTGGCAGAACACAAAAGAGTTCATTACCCACGGCCTCCCCTCTGCCGGGGCCGTGTTCCAACCACTCGCCATTCAAATTGAAAGTGAAATCCATTGAAACACTAATTCGCCTTCCTGACTGTAGGCCCACGAATGGGGACCTTTAGAAAATAGCTGTATAAATCTCCGGGTCAATTTGCTGGGGTGGGCACATAAGCCGAGGCTCTGCTCAGACGAGAAGGCGCTATTGACCGAACACGTTGCCAATGAGCTCTTGATCACGACTCATAAAACCCTCATTAGAATTAAGTAACTATTGGGAAGCATTTTGCTGTTCCAGGCCCTAGCAATCACATAGCTCGGAGAGCTCTGACACCCAGTCACATATCTATGACTCACAACTTTAAATTTACAGAAGTCACCTGACTCAAAGTAATAGGGTGTTCCTCACTGCCGGATGCATATTCGATGTGCCATCATCACATTTAAGCAGGGTGTTTAACACTTGAGGGGATAATCTTGTGATTCTCTGACAAGTCGTGAGCAACACATTTCTGACCAGTTTCACGCGGCAGTCTTATTTCAAGGCTTGTTTATTTCTGTCCTCTCTAGCTGACGTTCAGATGTGCTGATGCTGTTGCTGCCAGCACAGCACCTCTGCGCTAAAATCCAACAAGATCATAATGTTCTGCTCTGGCAGACCACAGTTAATGTGTGAGCACATGAGAGAGGGAGAAATGGGAAGTGAGATACAGGGAGACACTCGTGTCTGCCTCAATCTCTTTTACCATAACTTCTCAGGATATTCATACAAAGCTATTCATTCCTCTCACTATGTGGATGAAAAGCGCTTGTCTTTTCTTTTCGTGTTTTTCCAGAGCTCGGTTTACAGTACACTTAAAGTAACGTGCCTACTTGATGTTGACCTTATTTCACGGTGATTAAAGATTTCTGCAGAGTGAGTATTTAGTCTTTTGCTATATTCATTTAACAATCCAGCCTCACAAGCATGGCTGGATTAATCAATTGTAGGTTTGGGGGCATAAAACATGCTGTTGGGCCCCCCACACACACCAAGCTTATTTGGAAATATGCACAACCCAGTGGCCAGAATAAATGTTGGCATTGTATGTTTCTGTAAAACACGGACATGTTGAGAATACATTTCATCATGTTGTAACCTTTTTGTTTTGTTAGCTTCTCTCATCAATTTTATGTTGTTCTGTGTGTGCTTATGGTCTGGTGAGGTTTAGGCTTAAAATATCTGTATTGCTTGCCACGAACCAACAAAAGATGTCCCCAAGTCTTGTTTAAACCCCAAGTTTTATTGCTGCAAACATAGAATGAGATTTCCTGACTGGTTAAAAATGTCTGTGTCTTGTTGCCACAGACACAACCATAAATTGTCCCCAAAAAATATCCAGTGTGACACTTACAAATGTTGAAACTTCCGGATGAGATCGATGTTTTTGCTTAAAATACCTGATTTTATCCCCACAAGGATGGCTGGAGATGTCCTGGGTCTCATTAAAAACACCTGATTTTGTCGCCAAAAACAACTGTCCTCGAGTCTCCTTATAAATTTCCAGCGGTTTCATTCTAGCAAATTTTGAAACACTGTAGTCCCTCGTCAAAAAATAGCCAGCGGTATCACACTTACCAATGCTGAAACGCAGTCTTGGGCTGCAGTCACTGGTTCAACAGCCATCTCGCCTTTAACTCCATCACACCATAAACATGTAATATTAATGTTATATGGTATATATTTAAGAAATTCCATTATGGTTCATAGGCCTGTGACAAAACGAATATGCACAATATGAGCACAGCGTAGGAGAATGAAAGCACTTTCTTGACTTTGCAAATATAGTTTAAAAAACAATTCCAGCTCAAGGTCGACATACTTGATCTTTTTTACTTTCAACCATATCACATGGTCTTCATATGCAAATGCAGCCGCCCACTTTGACGCCGTGGTAATCCGGCCCTGCTTCCTGGGGTCTGCAGCAGAGAAGCCTCCCCACAGCATGATGCTGCCACCTTCATGCTTCACGCTGATAATGGTAAATTTATTATGATGCGATGGCTAAAAAGCTCAGCGTTGGTCTCATTTGCCTTCTGCCAAACTGCTGCTCAGATGTCCTGTGAGTTTTCTTCCTTCAGAGCTGTCAGTGGCTGCCTACGCTCATTCAGCTTCTGAGGACGGCCCACACCCCGTCCATTTCTTTAAGGAATAAATGGTTCAACATTTTGGGAAATATGCTTATTTTTTTTTTTTTTGCTTTCTGGCAGAGAGTTAGATAAGAAGTGCATACCATTCTCGTATGTGTCCGTTAAATATAAGACTACGCCTACCAGAAGCACTAAATCTCACTAATTAGCTGCATATATCTCATTCTGTTGAGTAACTGTAGAGAACAACAATTCAACAATTTATAGGGAGGTACTGTGTGTGCTGGACTATCTGTTTCTGACTCAAAAAAAGTGACTTTACCTGGCAGAGAAATAGCCAGAATTGTTATGTTGAGAACGATTGATTTAACTGTCCCCCGAGGGCTGCAGTGACATGGAATTTGCCTTTTTCAATCAATGCACGAAGAGCGTCCCTTTATCTTCACGGTGCAGGTTTTGCCCGTAACAGTAAGTCAGCGAGAGTCAGACCTTCCAGGTACAGGTGGAATTATAAGTGAGACCCTATGACTGCACTACACACAGTGAGATAGCATTTATCACTTAGCCGCTTGTTAGCAACCAGCTTTTTAGAACACATAAACACTGTCTCAATCAGGTATTTACTGATGCAATACGTGTTGTATAAAAGATATCAAAGAAAACCATTGCTAACTTACTTCCGGGGTTTTAGCTTCAAGGCAATCCAGCATGCACAATTGCAGTACCCTGAAGCTGAAGTAGCTTGCGGTGTTTCCCACACATTCATTTATTTGTGGCGGTCCGCCACAATATCAACATAGGCTGCCACATATTGATTTTCTGTGTTTGGAACTGCACACCACGTTCTCACTGACTCAAGACACCACACCCGTCAGTGAATCGCATGATGTTATATACTCCGATACAGTGTTTGGTGGTGTGGTGTTTAGACCGCCGGTAAAACCAACGAAGAAGAAGAGGATTATTTCATGCTGCTGGCTTGACTGTAACTTCCTCTGCAAAGAAGACGGCTCGCCTCCTCGTCGAGATCAAGCCCCCACAAAGAGCGCCAGGCCTTCAAGACAGTTTTTGTCATGACCAAGCCGTGTAATTACATCGCCATACGACGCAACTGGGGACTTTTTCCCAAAAGCTAACACTGTGAAAGAAGCTTATGTAACACAGTAATAAAACCCAATGAAATGACTCGTTTTACTGTCAGAGTTTACGGTCCAGAGAGAGAGTCTATAAGAGCCGCCCGTTTACATTTTATCCCCATCCAAGTTAGCTCGGAGCTAAACCGGACGTTTGGCGACACCGTTGGCAGAAGTCACGAGTGCGCATGCTCGATGGCACCCCAGCTGGACAGCCACCGCCACAATTAAAGTCCGACTCTGTGAGAAACACTGAGCTTGTCTTACAGTGAGATGTTGAAAGTCTTTTGCGGCTGCTCCTGTGATGATTTAGATGCATCCTATGAAAGGGCCCGGCGTCATAAAGAGCAATGTTAAATCCCCTTTGACTCAGTCTTGTAAAACAGTACCACAGTAGTGAGAAATCATTAATATTAGCACTGTATGTTGCTGTTTTAATCCCGTAAAATAAAGCAAGATGGTTCTGCAGAAATCAAACCCGCTGGCAGAAAGCCCGTCTGGGGTTTTGCCTCTGCGCCAGCCTGTACTGTTGTAAGCATCAGAGAAAGAAGAAGCACAGATACTAACGGTAGATATTGTTAATTATACCTCCAGGGACTTCCCCTGCACTTCACAAGCTTCCCTCTCCTTTATTTCTCTTACCCTGCAGACGGATTTAATTACATCAGCTTCTTCTGCGGGCCGGGGGAACGACTCCTTGTTCCATTGATTTTCTTGGTCCGAGTCTGTTTTGGTCAAAAAAATGAAGATAGCGGTTGTGCAAGAGTCATCAGTCGCGAGCGGGTGGGATGATAGAGAGCTCATAGGAGCTGATGGGCCGACCGTGGAAAAGACACGCTTCTCCACATCCTCTCCCGGAGACCTGGAATGAAACTGCACCGGCCATCTTACATGATTACCCGCAGCTTCCCCTCCCTCATTCACATGGACCGGGGCACACACAAATATATACCCACAGACACACGCAGGCAATATATTAAAGTGCATGCTATAATACAAACCGCAGCAGCGCCAAAACCCTCTCTCAGGCATCAATCAGGCGGCGGCAGCTTCGCACAGCGGAGCGGAATGACTGTAACGGCCGTCCCGGGCGCTCCTACGCCTCGGTCCCCCGGCTGACCTTTTCAAACCACTTAAATGATGGTCAGCGCTATCACAGCCGCAGATAGATCACTCCCTCACTTCAGTGGACACTGAGGCCCCATCACTACTGCCCCCTTTTCACGGCTTTATACTCAATCATTTCACTTCAATCCGCTGCGCAGAGATGATGGCCATGCATCACAGGAGCCGAGGGGATGACACCGGGGGGAGCGGCCCATTGTTACCGTATCACCATAACCGCTATCAGCTCCGGATTAATGTAATGTGTGGGAACCGTCATTAGCCAGCTGGGAGGCACTAGATGGCGGCGGTGATCGGGGGGGTAAATGAGAGCGGAATGTGACGACGAAGTTTAAGAACCGCGGATAAAAAAAAGTTGAAAGTAATGAATCACCTTTTCCTCCTGTGACCATAATAGTCGCTCATCAGTGATAAAAGTTGGGAAACGGAGAACAGACAGCAGTGTGCAGGTGCAAGTTACAGATCCGACTCTTTATCTGCATGTCATGCATTATTCCCCAGACGTTTCCCGTATGCATTATCTAGTCCAGCTCATTGTCCTATCGCTCAAGATGATGTCTTCCCAAGTTCTGTCCCATTAATAGCGACACTCGACTCAAGCTGTGTCCCTAATCCACACTTTGAACAAATCCTATACAGTTTGTACTCCCCGCTAACCGTCACATTGTACTAAATATATCAACGTTCTTCATCGTTTCTACTAGCCAGAAATGGTACAATACGTGTGATGTCAGTTGTCAAACATCCAACTGCGACTGTGGAGAGCAACTGCCGAACTTCACAAATATAAATCAGCGTTTCTCCCTTAGACACTTTTCACAAAATCTCGGAGCTGTGAAGAGCGCTTCGATTCCCTTTGGGGACTGCATTGTGGGAGAACATTGCACATCGACAGCATACTAAACAGAGCTGCATTTAGCATGCATGCCGCCTGCTTTGACTTCATCTTGTCACTCTTCTGGTGTGAACACACTGTATACCAAAAGACTGCTTTGCAATATAGCAATAGTCTACAGCCATGTACTTAGCCAAGGCATTTAGCATGTTGCCATGCTTACGCTAGCTAGGCCATTTGCTCATTTACATTTAGGGCATTTAGCAGATGCTTTTGTCCAAAGCAACTTACATTAATTCATACATACATTCATACACTGATGGCGGTGGCTGCCACGTAAGGTGCCTACCAGCTCATCAGGAGCAGTTTGGGGTTCAGTATCTTGCCCGAGGACACTTCGACATGCACACCAGGGGAATCAAACCAGCGACCGTCCGATAACAAGACGCTGGCTCTACCCCCTGAGCTAAGGCCTCCCACAATCACAAGGTGACAGGCATAATTTAAAATGTGTTCACCTACGGATCAGGTGATGGCCCCATCCATGGTGCCCCCATGTTCGAAAAAAATAAAAATAAAACAAAGGCAGTGAAAGTGCACACCTGGATGCTCCTATGGTAGGTAAAACATGATGAAGTGCCCTCTAGGGTGCCCTTCCAGTGGACAGATCGTTGTGAGGTGCCCTCTCTTCACGATAAATACATCATGACTTTCTGCGCGCTGGTGCCCTTCTTTCTTTCTTTTTTGCCCCTGCATCTCAAACATCCCGAGTCCGCCACTGTACGTTAGCATCTAACAACAACAACTTATAATGGCGCAAGGGAAAAAAGTTCAGGGATCACAAATCTAGGGATGAATCTATTCTATAGTTGTTCATGCACGCCACTTTAAATCACACGTGTCAACCTGCGCTCACTTAAGAGAAAGTCAGGCGATCACTAAAATTCATCCAAAACTGTTGAGGTGCTTCAATCTGATCTAGTTCTTAGAGCTTCTGAGAGCGAAAGGACAACCTCCGCCTCATTTCCTCCCCTCTGCTCTTCCATCCTCCTTTCCCTGTACTCATTTTACCTGCACTGGGGTACCACTTTTCTTCCTTTTTATATCCCTTTATCACTTTTCCCTCACTCATTTTGCTGAACAAGCGCTGACTTGGTGTCAGAAATTGAATCTTGGAATATCTGCCCGTCCCCTGATACGAGACATTTCCACCACATGCCTGCAATTTCAGCCCGATCTGACTTGCAAAGAGGAAGATCTTTGCGGCGGCACCGATTCTAGACGGGGGTGAGATATGGAGGTGTGACAGGGGAGCTGGTAATGTTTTTCCATTCCTGTCGTTTCAGGGTAAAAGGAGGGCGAAGAAAGTAAAAAAGCAGCGAGTTTAAGAGACATTGCACTCGTTTTGTGACGTATCTCACCGTGTCTGTTGGAGGCCGGGGTTGTCTCTCGCCTCTCATTTGGCAGGCGGGGCGGTGTCACTCCCTCAACTTGCTCATTAAGTGCTGTTTGGTGCGGCATTATCTTGATAAATGTTCCACTTACACCGCAGAATAGGCTGATGAATCAGACACTGTATGGCAGTATGCGGACAGTTCTTCTCACAGCCAGTGAGATTGCAGCGCGCGAAGGCTGTAATGATCCATCGGCAGGCTAAGAGAGAGGTCTGACAGGTTATTCCAGACACCATCAATCCAACGAAGTTTAGCAGTGATGCAGGAAATGAATAACTCGGAGTGTAATCAGGGAGGTTTATGCGCGTATATTAAACAGCAAGTGGTTGTCATGTAGTGGGGAGCAACTGCCAGAGATCCAAGGGTGTCCCAGAAGACAACATTAAGCATAACTTTTACCTGTTTCATTCAGCAAGGACATCTCACGATCCTTTTTGAATTTCTGCATATTTAAAGGAAGAGATCAAAATTATCAAAGTAGATCCACCCTCCTCCGTGCGAACGTCTCCGATGCGGCGAGGGGTGAAATTTCGCTGCGCCTCTGATGCGCCGCCGGAGGTAGTATCAGAGGCACAGCGTTGGCGAACCGAAACCTTTGTGATTGGATGAGCTGGCGGGGCCGTGGAGCGGAGGGGGCGTGTCAGGTCTGATGTTTGTTCAACACGTGATAACTAAACAGATCATTCACTCATCAAAATATAGAGAAAGGAGCATTTAAGACAGGGAATATAGTGCTGTGCGCTGGATAGCGCCATGAAACGAATGTGTTTTTTGAGCATTAAAGCATGTAAACCTATTCTACTTAGCAACCTGTTGTATAGTTAATACTGAGATATCGCGAGAGCAGCCAGAACGAGAATACAAAGAACGGAAGGAAAAAGAAACATGGCCGCTGAACAGAAACGTGTTAATAAAGTAAACATAAAACTGAACTAAAGGACTGCTTATGATAAACAACACAACACAACACAACCCAAAATAGAATTTTGAACATGAAGACGAGCGTTATGTCTCCTTTAAGTGAAGAACTGGCCAATTATGAAGAGTCTGGTTCATTCATTCATTTAGAACATTTTCTATTTAGAGTATGTGTTTTCATAAGAGGCAAAGAGACAAAATACTTTTTTGATGAACAGACTAGCACCTAAAAAAGAAAAAGCCTAAAAAAAGTTAGATGAGGGGGAAAAGAGCCAAAAATGGTCTATCAGAAACGAGTTGTGCGTCGTGTTAAATCTCATAAATAAATCTTCCTCCGAATAATTACGCCGATGAGTGGGTGCTAAAAAGTTACCACAGCCAAAAAAGAAAGTGTTTCTCATTACCTACGCTGTTTATATCTAGTTGTAAAACCATCGCGGCACCACCACAGAAACTTTGTGTGATTTAAATTGAGATTATGCAGCAGCCACCGTCACCATCTGCTCTCTTCCAGCTGCCATCCAGACACTACACACAACTCTTTGTGAAGGCTAATAACATTCATATATGACCTGCAGTCAACCCCACACCGGTCTGTGCCTCCACTGCCTGTGCATGTTGCAAACAAGCAACATTTAACCACATTACTATTTAATGCCATAAATAATTCAAAATCTGAATGATCTCTAGAGGAATCCACTAATATATATATATATATGAGCTAACTCTGTGCGCAGGCTTTACTAACAGAGGGGACAGGGGCAAAAGAATCAGCACCCACATCCATCCACATGCAGCACCACATCCATCCACATGCAGCACCCAGTCCCAAGCCGGTGCAAGGACACCTCTGCTGTGCTGGACTTCCAATCCAAGGACCGCTCCTCCGCACGCTCATCCATCAACACGCCGGGCTGCTCGGTGCTGAAACCGCCCTGCCCCGGCTACCGCCACTAAAACCGTTCGCACAGCCTTATCTCCTCTTGCGAGGACACGGGCACAATTTTAATCATAAACCTGACCTCGCAAATCCGTTTGTAGTTTTGTAATGTGGGGCGTGCGTGCCACACATACTACTAATCCCTGGATCCTCAGAGAAGGACCATGATTTCTGGGACGGTGTTGCCAGGGGGAAGGTGGCGCCTGGGACCTGTTGGAAATGACAGCTAAAGAAGGCGGATTGAAGCACAGGGATCACACTAACAGTAAACGTAGGAGATAGCGAAGAGACTCCCTCGTCACTGTGCAGAAGGGTGTGTGTCTGTTCCTTAATACGTGTCGGCTATTAGCCTGATAGCTAATGATTTCTTGTGCGATCCGCGACTCGCAAGCTAACGACACCCGAGCTGAGTGCATGTGGGTGCATGCCTGTGTGTGTGGATGTGTGTGAGTGTGTGTGTGTGTGAGAGTGAGCGAGGGAGTAAGTGTGTACGTATAGATTTTTTGAATGTGTTTGTGCGTTTGTATGCACGGGGCGTGTGTGTGTGTGTCGCCGCACTCGCCTTCGGCTGTCCCCCACCTGTCACGTTAGCTAGCATGCTAATTTGACAAAGCTAGTTGGCTAATATTGGCTAATATTGGCTAATAAACGAAATTAGCCGGCTGTGGGGCGAGGTGCAACGCCGACCTTATCACTGCGAGTCAAATGGAGCGCTAACACGGTACTACAGCAGCCACACGGGTGTGTCTGAGACGGCCCAGGCCAATATGTTATTTATATACAATCGCCTAATTAGCTAGTGTGAACTGTTGGACGGCAGGCTGGCTAATTTCCTCGGCTATTAGCTTAGCAGCTAGAAGCACGGGAGCTTGTTCGCTAATTGACCTAGTTTGGAGGGGCAGAGGCCACCATGTTGTCATTCCACTCGGCTGAACTTTGTTTACATCACAAGTGTTTGTGGGGCACACTATTTAAAATGCGTATGTTTAACGTTTAAACAAGCAGTCGACTGTCCCTTTTAACAGTAATTCCTTCTACTAACGTAATACCTCCTCCACTTGACGCTAAATCTCTAAAGACGCCTGTGCTGGAATGCGAACTATTCCGTCGCGTCTCCGGTAAAGTACATCCTCAACCTTTCCGAAAAAAGGCACGACTCAACCAGTTTAACCTCCTGGACTCCTTCCAGGATACAAGGTAGAATAGAAGACATGTCTAAAAAACTTGACTCAGATTTGTTAAAGGTACTAATATGTATGAAAAGTTTTATTTTTCAGTCTCGTTCCCGATTCGTGAAATGCAGACGCTTCGGGATGGTCCCTGAAGCGTCTGCATTTCACGAATCGGTAATGAGACTGAAAAATAAACGTTTCCCCACAACCTTTCAAACTATCTACATGGTTTACAGGCTTATTTTTCAGAAGGCAGTGGTTTAGCTGTGATTTAAATACATCCGTCAGTGCACAAGTCCCCAAGTAACAACACTTATTCATTAGAAGCACAAACTGGGACAGCCTTTCATTTTAATGGCCATTATTGATGATTTGATTGATGTGTGTACCCGTGCTTGAGTGTTCAGCGTCCTTGTTGTATGTTTGGCAAATAGCTTTTGATCCTGTTAGACTCGGTAGCAGAGAGGAGCTCTTATTAATCATGAATCATTAATGCATTTTTTGGACATAGAGTAGTCGGATCCAAATTGCTTAAGTATCAGCATCAGGTTGAATAGTCAAAGCTGTAATCAGTACCGCATCAGCGTCACATGTTTTGCTGTTAAAACGAAATGTTAGCTCTTCCTCGATATCATATCTTCCTCCAGAATCGAGCCACAAAGTCTCATGATTCACACGAGGCTGTTGAAAACAAGGCAAGCATTATACAGACCCGGAAACATGAGGGCTCAACAACACTGAAATTGGCATGTTGTAAGAGAAGAGATCCTGAAAACGGGTGAAATGTTTTGTTCTCCGGTCGACACTCAAGCCTTCAAAGCCAATAGTTAGAACTGGCAGAGTGACAGCACACAGAGTGTACACGCACATCCAAACCGAAAGGGCAGGTGCTGAGTGGAAAACGAGCAAAACATCAAACACAAAGATGGCTAAGCTCGCTGCGAGCTCCAACATGAGCTTATTTGATGCGCCAAAGGAACGTAATTCATCCCGTATCGACTGTGTTAGCCGTGACAATAGGGCTGTTGTGATATTGAAACTCTCAAGTTATAGGCTGGCAAACCTACATTGTGTTTTCTTATCTCGTCCTCACTCCGCAGGGCTGTAGAGATGGATACACTGATGAGTGCGGTGGCCCCGCGCTCCCCTGCCCCCGTCAAGAAGCCTTCAGAGGTGGACTTCCGGTCGGGGGCCACCCTGGATCAGCTGTCATCCCAGGTGTCTGAGCTGGTGCTGCTTGAACAGGGAGAGTTTGGAGACCAGACCGCCTTAGAGGTCCACACTGCCAAGGACTTCATCTTCAACATGCTCGGTATGTCTGCAGACGTCTTTCTTGCCTCCACTCCTCAAATTGATGCAAATGCGCCCGTGGTCCACCATTTTTGACTGATTTTGTTTGTTATTCGGAACTGTGAAAGGCTTTGATCTAGTGATGGAGTGATATGATTATCGTGATGTGGGCGGGATGTTATCACAGCAAAGATATTCTCGCACTACACCCCATTATCCATTCACCACTAAATAATTGTGACACCTAATTTCCTATTTTGCTGTTCAACATTTGGCGTAAAAATCGAAATCCCTTTAATTACCAGCTGTGATAAATGTTCCAGGAATGTGCTCGTGGTACATTTTGATTTTGCATAGTAATCTTAATGGAATGTGATTTTTGTGCAGTTCGAGCCTGTGGAATAGTAATTTATCACCTGCAATTCACTAAACTATTTATACACTTAAGTGCTTGGTGGAAGTCATCAACACATCACGTTGCACGCACAGGTGACGCCACCTGTGTATCCGTGGGTGTATGTTTTTGCGTGTTCGTGACAGCTGCTGTGACATTTTTCGGGGGTGAAATATTTTAAGCTTGGAATATTATGCTAGATCCTGATGTGCTGTCCCCATTGTCTTAGCACTGATGAAGCTAAGCTACTTTTCTTCGCTGTGTCTGTCGCTGTTTGTTCTTAAACCCCTGTTCCTTATTATGCAGGAGTGCATGTTTCCCCCCCCCCCGCCTTTATTTACCCAGGGTAGTGTCACTGAAAACGATGAGCAATCTTACCCAGGGACGCCCTACTCTGCACTCTCATTATTACACATTCTAAAACCAGAGTTTGATCGGCACATGCCCTCACACGCGGGGAGCTGTGTTTGCGCACACACACATCTCGCGTGCAGTTCTTACTGGTTATACTTCTGTCAGTGTGACAATTTGTTAGAGGTTATTCTAGTGTCTTGTTATGCATCAGGTGGCTTTCACAGCTTAATGAAAAGAATAAAATGCATGAAAACGCTGCTTAATGCAAATTGATGCCAAAGGGTAGATAGAAGTGAAAGGTCTGATGTTGACGGGACCACCTCTTTTGGTGTTGCTTTGTATGTCTTTCTTAAAGTGACGTTATTCATTTATTTCTGCGATTTAATTCTACCTGTAGATTTCAAAATATACCATCTTACTTCTTACACTATTATACTATATACTATCTTACTTCTGAGATGTCAGATTTGATATAAGCCAAAAAAGACATCAAAAAGCTGTAATTTAGAATAGGAAGGACACAGTTCTCTCACAAACCTATTCTGTGACGCAGGTTGTGAGGCAGGTGGTAGATGTGTGACAAACATGATCAGGACTGTGGACTCAGCCTGCATTGAAATGAAGGACATGTGCAATATTTTCAATTTAATTCCCTGACGGAGACATTATCACAGTGTTGGCGTTTTACTCCATGTTTTGTATGCAAAACCAGAGGCTTATAATTTGTGTCAGTGTGGATTCAGTGATTTCATTCTTGCCCATTTAGACTCTGAATGACATGTTGGAATCAAGCTCATCCTGCATATGGTTGGTTTAGTCACTGTGTGTTGCTCTTCTCTGTCTGGCATTTAAAGAAACGGATATCTGCAATACAGACCATAAGGGACAAAAAAAAAATGGAAGAAGGAAGAAGAAAGAAAGATAAAACAATAGATCAAATTACATAAATGTGAGTTTGTAGGCTTTAACTGGCTGAGAACTGATATATTTAAGTCAGGGGATACATTATACCCATATAGGAAGCAACGACTACCATAAATGCACACATACACATAAACACCCTCACCACTCTGATGCATAATGAGAGTTTTGCTCAGTGAGACGCCAAACTGTCACAAATAGACAGTTGTCTTTTTTTTTTGTCAGTCGTGAGCAAAAAGTGAAGTGTGTTTGTTTGTCCAATAGGTGGCACTCTGCCCCCTCCCTGCTGTCCCCCTGTCATCCCTCGCTCTCTCATGTATCTCTCAGTCTGTCCATGTAAACTGGAAACAAAAACAATATTTGGGCAGCGTCCTCAAAGTGTAGTCCCTTCTTTTTTTAGTTTCCTGCTTGACTCACTTAAAAGGTTTTGCGAGTCTGACAAGAGCTCTGTGCTCTGCTCAGCTCAGAATATCATAACACAACACTGTACCTGTCAAACTGGTGGTATTACATTGGTTGGTTGACAGACAGCTTCTGGAGATTTGAAGATCATTTAATCAAACAGACCCTCCTCACCCAGGGAGAAGTCAAACAAATCAAAATGGCACCTAGGTCTGTTTTTCTCATTTCGTTGTAACATCACGTCTTCAAGTCTTCTTTTTAGCGTTTTTTCCCCCCACCCTTTTCCTGTGTTCCGTTTTCATTTTTCATGATACTGCTGCCTCTTTGTCTGCTCCCACACGCTCTCGGTTGAATTTCTTTTTTTTTTTTCAGGTTTTGAGGCTGCTGTCTGTGGCATAATCACCAGTGGTTTGCTGTTTTTTTTTTTTTTTTATATATATATACCCTGTGCCTTACCGCCTGCTGTGACAGCTCTGACTGTGAAAAAGAGGCTGGGAAAAAAGAAAAAGTTTGACGCTTTCAACCGAGGGAAGACGAGTTTGTGTCGAATTCTAGGAATATAAAGTTAAGTACGCGGTGGTAGCTGCATTAGGAGCTCTGCCTCTCAAGGCCCTGCGGAGGATGAAAGGCAGCGCTGAAAAGCAAATATCATCCTTTTGATGGAGGGGCCTTGTTACAGCATGCTGGCTGGCTGGAGGAGGCCCCGTCGTAGCTGCATAGGTGTTTGTATGCGCATGTGTGTGCATGAATCCTCCACGCAGGGTAGCTGTGGCTGTTTCTGCCAGGTTTTTTGTAAAGTTTGAGCCGCAGAGGGATCCCCACTGGGCTTTTTTGCACACTGCCAGGGAAAAGGAAAAAGTAAAGAGATTAAACTGGCACACACGCTCACCAAGTGCACCCAGTGAATTTCTTCACAGCCTGACAGATCCAAGAAGAGGCTCTTATTTACCCTCCGTTTGAGTAAACACTGTGGTTTGCCTTCAGGCAAGCGTGGCGAGGGCTACTGTATACATCTTTTGAAAAACAAAAGTCTGATGAAGGCTGAGTAAATCCACACTGCCAAGGAAGCGGAGGATCTGGTGCGAGGCCCAGACATACCCCGAACCCGGCTTTTTCAGATCTTGGAAGTTTGTTAGCCAGCTTGAGAGAGTTCAGTTCGGAGTTCATCTTCCCCCTCATGTCAGCAGGAATAGTTTCTTTTGATTCAAGTTTTAAAAAGTCATGAGCGCTGTTCCGTCTCAGTGCAGAGTTTGACACTTTTATGTCAGAGAAGGGGAAAAAAAACCAACCTGTTGCATGTAGAGATTTTGAAGAATTAAGTAATTGTTAGGAGAAAAGAAATGCACCAGATCTTCACTCTGTCCTACTGTGACCTCCACTTCTCGACTCCCTGTGGACTCCTTACATCAACCCCTTTGTTTACTGCCATTTTTCACACTTAGGCCACTAAGCTGGATGCACATTTGGGCTTGAACAGTGATAAGTGGGGACGGTTAGACAGAGAACGGTGATCAGCAGCACCTGAGTGTGTTTCCAAGTCAGGAGAGGCATGAGTCAGAAGTTCACCCTGTGCTGCGATGAAAAATGAAAAACAAAACCAAGACAAACAAAGGCTGTTTGTGTGTGTGTGTGTGTGGGGGCATGATGATGCATGAGGGCCTGCATATTTATCAGACTCAAGATGTTTCTCTGATTGTTGTGGATCAAAAAGACTACGAATCTGCAGTTGCTTTCAAAACATAAATATGCGGTTTCCAAACTTATTTTCACACTTCAAAAATGACACATTTGACTACAAATAAATGGTTGGACATGGTCATTATTTAAAGACTTATCAAAATCATTACAGTTCGACTAGGATTGCATTTGCAATTTGCAAATGGAATATGAAGGTCAATGGAGTGTTCTGTATCAATAAAATCTTTAAAATTACAATAAATATATTCCATATATTGTATACAAATGGAGATTGAGTCATTATCTACTCACCCCCATGTTGATGGAATGTCAGGTTGTCAAGTTTCAAAAGTCCCCAAAAAAATCATTAGAGCTTCACAGCAGAACAGTGTCACAGCATTCTCCAGCTGAAGTACATGGACGCCTGTTTTAGAATGTAAAAAAAAAAACATCCCCAAAATAAAAAGGCTCCATATAGCTCTACCGACATAATTCAAGTCTCTGGAAGCCTCGAGATCCCGAATTGATTTGAAGACATTATTTATAATCTTTTGAAGCTGAACTCTTCACTTTAGCTAAAAGCTATAGCGCTCACCCTGTCTGATGTGGGTTCACAAGCTTGACTGCACGCTGATGGTGTACACTTTAATTTTCATCTAATTTAGGGTGACCTGTTCCGTGAATGTAAAAAAAAATGACTGTATTCTGGCTTCTTAATATGAAACATTGATGCCATGACCTAATACAGACAGTTATTATAGCGATAGCTACTTTGGCCTGTCATGGTGTTTCTGTAAACGTTATTTGACTAAACCGCAAGCATTTGCAAGTGCACAAAATCTCAGCAGAGATGGGTTTATTTTACTGTTTGTTTACTTGTAGTTCCTTCCCACAGCTGCATTAAAAGAAACACAAGTCAATCAGAATGGAGCAGGGTTTTCTCCATACACTGTACACTTGAATATTGGGCGCATTTATCAAGACCTGATATTTACCTCCCACATGTTCTAGCCTCTCAGAGGTTGCACAAACTTCTATGCGATGTGATGCATATTTTATTCTTGGGAGTGAAAGTAAATCCCTCCTGCTGAAATTTGAACCATTGGAGTAGAAACTTTCATCCCCTTTGGGAGAGCAGCTCACTTAGTCTGGCTAGCTGCTGGCCCAGCACGGTGGCTGGTCAGTCTCTCACTCCACCCCATTAGCGACAGCTAGATGCTGTCCCCACTACTGCTGCGTCTTCCTGCCTCATTGGAGAAGCCCTGCTTTGCTGCTCGGAGTTCAGTTTTTAGTGCAGGCAGTGGCTGACTTAATTCCCTGTCAGTGCCATTTTGGATTTGACGGCCTGTCTTCACATGGCAGTTGGCCAAATCTATGCCACTGCAACAGTAAATGACCGAAACCTTTGTAATTGATTAGTTAGGATTTGTTCAGGTTTCATCAGCACAGATGCAGCAGTGCCAGGCAGCACAGATGAGATGCAGCCCTGCCCGCTGTAAATGATGGTCATTGGTGCTCACTGCCACCTTTTTTAGCACTTAGCAGCAGCGTCTTAATTGTTGGAGAGCTGGCACATCATTGATAATTCATGCAAAATACATTTTGGTTGATGATAATTTACCTCCGTTCTCAGCCTCTGTTAATAAGCCTCTGTGACCAATCAACCAACAACAAACTGTGATTAAAGCACAATAGAGTGGCCACGGACAGACATCACATAATTCATCAAAAGTCTTTCACGGTATCTAATTAAATAGGACTTAAGGAATGCAGCATGTTCAGCAAGAAGTGTTTTGACATTGCGTGACATATTATCTGCTGCCCTGCTCATTTTAATAACCAAGGCTGACATCGTGATTTCTGCTCTTTCATAATCACACTTCAAGTATTCCTGAGGCGGAGAGGGAGGAATCATTTGGGTCGCAGCTGTCAACCGATAACGGTGTGTGACGTGCAGACTGTAGCTGTCTGAGCTGCTGGGGGAAAAAAAAAAAAAAAAAACATTCAAAAACTGAATGTTTGCCACACACCTCATCATTCACACACACTGACACTTTTCAGTTTTCTTTAAGAAAGTTTTTTTTTTTCCACGAGGGCTCAGACTGACAGATACTCTTTACTCAAATAATTTAAGTGACATTTTTGAAAACTTCAAATAGCAACATTTCCAAATGCTGTACTAATGGACCAGGTAACTAAGCCTTAACATAAAATTCAGGTATGACTTCAGCATCAGTCAGTGAGCGTGAGATTGAGTGGTACACTGAAGGCATTCAGCCTGCACCTGCTCACCCAGCGTGGCACCCAGCAAGTGTTAGACCTGAATCCTTGGCCTGGAACATGTTTGAATATGTGACATGAAAATGTAATATAAAAAGTTTGTTTGTCCTTTATCATGTGGATCATTTAAAACATTAGGTATGCTAGCAAGAGATGTTCCCGGTTTCCTGTCTTCTGCCTAATGATGACATACGATAGAACATATTGGGGAACCTGGTTATAGTTCAGTCTTAATGATTACTTTGCAACAGGAGTGTCTGTTAAAGGTCCAGTGTGTAAGATTTAGAGGCATCTAGCGGCAAGGTTGCAGATTTCAATCAGCTGAGTATTCTTGGTCTTTCTGCCGTCTATGATGGTGGCTAAAAATGTGGAAGGCCCTCTCTTGAGCCAGTGTTTGGTTTATCCATTCTGGGTAGGTAGGGACGATATGAAAATTTGTTGTTGCGATTATCCTGGGCAAGAAAGTTGCAATTCGACTGAAACAGCTTGACATCAGGCTAACAAAATCAGTCATTTCTGGGTTATAAAACTGGTGGTGGGTTGGAATGGTGGAGATATGTGAAATCACCAAACTTGGTTGTTGTTGTCATTTTTAATCGCAACTGTAAAGTTTAAAGATAAATAGTTAAACACAGTGGTCCAAGCTATTTGTTGTAATTTTCGTGAGATCATAAAACGTCGAACATGTATTTAAGATGATTGAGATGTATAGACACATTGAAAAAAGACAGTTGAAAGAAGCCCGTAATTGAGGCAGTGGTTTCTACATAGGAATTACTGTAAACAAACACAAATAACTGGCTCTGTTATCACCATCAAAATATGGTTAAAAACTTTTGAAATGGCATCAAAACATACTGGATAGCACACATCTATTTTTAAATCAGCGTCCTCTTTTTAGTGAGAAGCAAACAATTTGCCGTCCAGAGCTTGATGGTGGTAGCGAAGATGGGAGAGCACATTGGATGTGTTGGTCCGCAGGGCTGACACCTTCATCCAGCAGGCTCTGGCGGGTGGGCGCCTTATCTTCCTGTCGTCTTTAGTTCGGAATCAATAGTACTTCCACATGCAGAATACAAAGCCAAGCTTTCAGCAATGGTGACATGCTTGGGGTTCTGTAATGACTGGAAAGATGTGGTCTCCCCCTTGTGGCAATTAAAATACATCAGTAAACCAGGAAAGGACTGCATGTTGGCTTTAGACAGCTTTAACAAGTCACTCGTAAGGATATTCATGATATGCGGAAAAATCTGATATTGTTCCATGGCTAGCTCTCGGCTCCTTTAGAAACATGGAAACATAAACACGGTGGACTCCAGAAGAGGTACCTCTCTGTAGATATTTTGGTCATTCTAATCTACTGTCAGGTGATTATACACTGAATATTGTAATCAAATCTCTACCCATGACTATCCCTAATTCCTAACACTGGAACTCCAGACTATCAAAGGACAGGGTCAGTATCGTTTCTCAAACGGCGAGGCTACCCCGCTGCCCTCAAATGTAAAAGTAAACCTGCAGTGACACTTTCCTCTTTCAGTGATAATTGCCTGTCATTTAGCGGCACTGGTATCACAGTTTGGCTGGCTTCAAAGCAGCAGTGAAGAGCTGGAAGACGGTGACAGCCTCCTTCCTCCTCTCTCTCTGCAGGTGGTTCAGACACACGATGTCTGTCATCACTCTGAGCTCTGTTTGTTGTATGAAACACAATCGCACACAGGCATACACACACCTGGCACGGTGCTCTGACACCCCCTCCCCCCCATTAGATTAAATTGCTTCTCTCGGAGCTTCTCAATTCCTCCCCTCTAAAAGGCCTATTTTGGAGCTAATCTCCTGCCTTGATATGAATTCATAAACAGCAAGCAGGCGGACTGGCTCACCCTTCAGCGGCTGGGTTGTCTGGGATTAATCCCGCTATTAGTCTGTGAGGTGAGGCTGCGAGAAGTGCCGCGTGAACAGCGCTGATAACATCCGGTTTAGACTATAGTAGCAGTCAGGAGTAATATGTAACGGATTGAATTGCTCCGTTTGGGATGAGGCCCCTTTTTAAGATTATTGTTATGGCATGCTTTGCGGAGGCATTAGAGCTTTATTGTCTAAAACAACAGAGAGGTCATGCAGAGGTAGGGGATGCGTGACAACAACATCAAGGTGCCCCGAATCAAGAGCCTCGTCCCGGACTGTCAGCCGTGTTTCAAATGATGATTCCGTCACAGCTAATTAATTGACATATTGACAGGCAGTCACCTTTTTAACCCTGAATAGATGATGGAGGAGTCTAGAAAGCTGAACAAGGATTTAATGGGAACACTTTGCTATTGTAAACAGAGTGCCTGGGGAAAGCATTACGGGACCAAACCTTTGCAACATTCAGACAACCAGCAGAGACATAACTTTACGACTGAAGGTTGTTGCACCATATTTTATGTAAAGACTTAACTTTCAACAATTAAGCTGGTTAAACAGTATTTGAGTGTTTACCCAAAAATAATTCTTTGTGGGTAAACACCACATCTTAATTTTTTTCAGTTGTGTGCCTGGGTTATTTATTTAATGACATGGCATTCCATTTGAAATTGACCAAATTACTAAAGAAAGACGAGGATCTCATTTATATAAAGTACATAGCTTGTATTTAAGTAGTGGGTTGTTAAAAGGTAAAATATAAGCCATCATCACTGGGCTGCAACTAATGATTACTATCATTGTCGATGAAATGTTGATTATTTTTCTCGATTTATCGTTTAGGTGTTGGTTCTATACAATGTGATACATTTTGATCAATGTTTCCTAAAGCACAAGATATGATCATAAAATGTCTTGTTTTGTTTACAACCCAAAGATATTCAGTCGACTGTCATAGAGGAGGAAAGAAACCAGAAAATAATAACATTTAAGAAAAAGTGTTTCTTCTTAAAAAAAAAAGCATTCAAACTGTTTAATCAGTTGTCAAAAATAGCTGGTGATACATGTGATACTGACAAATCGGACAAACCTTTCCTAATATGTAGAATGTTTAATTTTTAAGCAAGGCAGTCAAAGCTCAGGTGTTTTCAGGCTGGTAGACGGTAGATTTATGATTAATGTACACACACACACACACACACACACATTTACAGGGGATGTTCAGCTCATCCCTGTTTATATGTACATTCAGTAAGATGAGTGGGTATTGTCAACTGTCAGTGGACCAGCAAATCTAAATAAATCCAGAAGAATGTGATTACTAGCGTTGCCTATATCTCAGTTGTTAGAATGGAGTCCCAGTTTCAGACCTCCCTCTCCCTCCTTCTGCAGCCCTCTTCACCAACAGCATATAGAAGTCATCGGCTTATTTAGAGAAATCCCATTTTCCAGAGAGATTTACGCCGCTATTTTTGGAGTCTATCAAACTAGAGGTGTGCGGCAGAATATTTTCACTCTGCCCCGGCTGCGAAGAGAAAGGACGTCTCTCCCATGATGCCGCTGCTCTGCTTCAGGGGGATTTCTCTCTCAGCAGTGTTACTTTGTAGCTTCATTTTGGAAGCAGGCGTGTCTGAATGCACCCGTGAGGGCAGAGTATAGTCTGTGTATTTGGTATAGATGTGTGTCTGTGCAATTGTTTCATTTTCAGAAAAGTATAGCCTAACTATACTTGTCTTTTACTGTACTTGTAAAGCATCATAAAACGAGCTCCAATAATAAGCAGTGAAAAACTGATGCAATTCAATTCAAGCACCTGGGACCTCATGCAGGTGGCCTCTTTTAATATGTGGGGCCATGCTGTAATGTTCCATTTGAGTACATTTAATATGATTCAGTGATATGCAATACAGCACTGTTAACAAACTCCCAAGGCAGATGACAGAATAGAGCTCTTTTGCAAATAAATGATCTATTGATTTTGGAATCATAGTAATTAGTTTTTAAACAATGGCATTTTAATGATATCTTTTTTTATATTTTACGGCAGGGCAGAGACTTGAGAGCTGCCCTGTCCTGTTGAATATATAGAAGGGGGCGCCCTGCTGTATTTAAGCTTGTTTGTTCTTTCATGGTTTGGATCAGATTTCCCCTAAACCTCATTTGTCTTTGTCAAAAAAAAAGGGGGTTAGTTGTTGTTTATCCCCCTTTCCTTGTCGCTTTTAGTCTTTAAGCTTGTGCCATCCCTTATCACACTAACTATGCATGTTTGCAGCCAGAATTGTGTAAAACTGGAATAAAACTCCTTTTTTTTTTAAGGCAAAACCAGTCGAAATCTTTACATTTCTTCAAGTGAAATGCAGCGTCGAGGTCGGCAGCAGCTCCAGATCTTCCCGCTGTTTGTTTATGGCAGTCAGAGTTATCTCCCAGGATTAAAGTAAACTGATGATTTATTGATGTTAAAATAAGATATTGATATTTTTTCCCCCAGTCTCATCTCCGGGGGCAGGTCATTTGAAAGACTTTGAAAACAGCATGATTGCTGCCTGATTGCACCATACACATGATTCTTGACCTTGAACATCAGGTCACGGTAAAATCATGACCCAAACTCTCAAGTACAGAAGCCTTCTTTTATTTATTACGATGCATTAAAGAGGCAGTATGTAGTTTTGAAGAAGACATTCAAACTAGGGCTGCACGATTCTGGAAAAAATGTGAATCACGATTTTTTTGCTTAGAATTGAGATCACGATTCTCTGGCACGATTTTTTCACAAAATGTTTATTGCACTGATGAGTAAAAAAACATTGTAGTATGGCAGAGGCATAAAGCAATGTTTTTTTTGTTTTGGTCAAGTTCTATCATTGGATGAGAAATGATTTTTACAAAAGAAAAAAAAATAATAATTTGTCTCCAAGATGAGAGGGAATCCTTTAATCCCTGTTGTACAGTGTTTATTTGGGCCGTATCTTTGGCTAAGTGATATGTGATAACTGCTTTGATCGGCTTTCTAAAACGGAGGCGTAATATTCATCGAATAAACATGTGACGTGACATGAAGCCCGAAGTTGGGCTGGGAACAGAGCCTTACATTGCACCCCAGTGTAGTTTAGAACTAGGTTCTTAGCGGGGGGCTTTTACTTTGAAAGTAGCGACCGTTTCTAGCTTGCGCTACAACAACAAGCTAACACAACGAAACCGCTAGAGATCCAGAAGAAGCTAGCATCTCCCGGATCTCAGCGGCTGTCCAGTTGCTCAACTAGCAGGCGAGGTGGAATAAAGTGTACCCTCAGAGGCGGCAAATCGGCGGACCTAAACAGACTCTCAATTTGCCGCCCTCTGTCTAAAACCGTGGACCTAGCTGCCCAAAAGACGGGCAGATTGGCGGCTTGCTGCCCCGTCTAAAAACGGTCTCTCACTCACTCCCTCCAAACACTCAGCTGTAGGCGGGCTTCCTCCGCCGAATCCCGTGTTGTAAAGATGCTTTACCACAGGTTGAGGGAGGAGGCAGCGGCAGTGCTGCGTTTTGGGGCGCTTCGAAAAATCCGGGAGGAAACAGGAGCATTTGTTTGTGATTCAGCTCGAGATATAAAATGCTCCAGAATCGCTGTGTGTAGAAATAAGATCACGTGTATGTGTGAATCGAGATCGCGATTTTTTAACGATTTTTTGTGCAGCCCTAATTCAAACTCAGAATTATTTCCTCATAAATATTTACAATATTAATGAGGTAATAATACAAACTTAGAAATATATTTTTTGTCCATACCTGAATAAAGAAGTTGTTCTCAGAGGAAGAAAAGGTCCTGAGAACACTGAAGCTAGAAAGATGGCAGGGTCTGCCAAGTAAACCGTGTGAAATATTATTGTCCTTTGTTTTTTTTCTCAGTTTATTCAGTCAAGAAAACAAAGAGTGTTTGTTTAAGGATAAAGAAAATCAGTCTATTGCTGTGTCTCAGTTCAGGGTCTGCATCCTTCGAAGGCCGCATTTGAAGTCCAATTACGTCACTATGCCGCGCTGTCCCAATCCGAAGGCTTCTCCAAATGCAGCCTACAAATGCGGCCTTCTTTTCCCTGTTTTTGGAGGATGAACGGCTACCATCCTTCGTGGCCTCGCATATCCCAAGATTCTTTGCGCGCTCGGAAAAGAAGAAAGAAAGAGAGAAAATGGCGAAATTATGTGCCATAGATCGTCACTTTTGCAGGCCTGGGCAGCAGAAATTGTGACGTAAGGGTAAAACATCTGGTGACACAACCAGGAAATGCTCAAAAGGCTCGACGGTCCCATTTAACAACGGCTGACGCAGTTAACAAGGCCTCTCCGAAGGACTCGCCTTCAAAGACCACAAAGGCCATGTCCTTCGAAGGATGCAGACCATGAATTGAGACACAGCAACCGTCTTGTCAAAGTCTTGTCCTGATTAACACTGGTTCCCCAAAACTACAAAAATAGAAAAATACATTTTTCATTTGAGTTTTTTTAAAATATTCAACAGGAAATGGTCAATAGAAAACAACCCTGCTCTTTGTACAGCTGCTGCGATTTATCAGTTAATCGATTATTTATCATCTGCTAAATTAATCGCAGACTGTTTTTATGATGGATTATTATTTTATGAGTCAGATTTTATGACTGTTGTATTTAGTTTTTAAGATGAAAGAAAGGAAAAGTCTTCTTAAGTGTGAATATGTTCTGGTCTCTTTATTCCTATATGACAGGAAACTGAATATGTTTGGGTTGTGGACAAAACAAGACATTTAAGGATGTCATCTTGGGCTTTGGGAAACACTTGACGTTTTACACAATTTTATGACATTTTATAGTCCAAGCAACTAATCGATTGATCTGGAAATAATCGACGGATGAATCGACAGTAGTATAACTGATAGTTGCTGCCCTAGTTCTGTGGAGAGGTGGATCAGCCTCAGCGTGCAAAGGATGCCGTGTCAGGTAGTGTACTGAGACTGACAGAGTAACCAATAGCCATCAAATAGTCACTTCACAGGCACGGAATTGGGCCCAGTCTGGAAATAACTCCTATCGGAAAACTTCCCTCTAATGGAAATCTACATTCAAAGACATTTCTTATAGGATTAGGTTTAATCCGTGGCTGTGAAACCAGCCTAGACGGTCTCCATTCCGGCTCTATTCTCAGACTGTGTGTCTACAGGCATATACGTTGGAGTGCGTTCCTGCGTGCTCCCATGTGTGTGCGTGTGTGCGCGTTCGCTGGCGGATGCCCAGTAAAGCAGGCGCGCGTGTCAATTTGAGAGTTTGGATTAAAAAAGTAGATTGTGTTCCTTGGAACCAACTCAAACTTCCCGCAGCCAGCGTGGGGATTGAAGAAGCCTCGCTAATTGATACAGTTTTTCCCTCTGCGCTCCCGTCTCTCACTTAAGTCCCTGCTGGAGAGATAAGATGCGCTTTATTCTCTTTTTCATCACCCCTTTTCCTCCTCCTCGCCTATTTGACCCAATTTATCAGTGGCAGATAAAAACCAAACAAATCAGAGGAGTCGCAGCTTCAAACTCGTTGCCCTTTGGCTGGCGTCTGATCCGTTCCTCCCTCTGACACTGTCTCTCTTTTGTGCTTTGATCTGCCGGTCCAGTGTCTCTACCCTCTTTTCTTCCCCTTTTCCAGCCCAATAGATTTAAAGTTCTGATAATTGATTAGTCATGATTCAAGTTCAAACACTTACCTCAGATACAGGAGAGATGAGTTCAGTGTGATAGACTGTAACAAGTTTGTAAAAGTTTATTTAGGACATGTGCACTGTTGCATATTGATGAAGTATTCATCCTATGACGCTTCTGTGTACCTTTCATTACCCTAAACACCTCACCGAATCGTCTCTGCAACAATGCCCATTGCCAAGGCAGCAACACTAACAGGTTAGATAGCTGACGGAAAGAGAAATATGCCGGATATCCAGAGCATCTGCTGCCCGAGTCGGTAACATAACCCAGGCAAAGGTAAATAATTCATGGGAAAGATGTGAAATATTGTGAGATATTTTGATACCAAGTTGGAAAGGTCATATCTCTGATGGTGTTTACGTTTTGTTCCTTGTGGGCGAGGATGTGGTAGAAGTGAAGTTGCTGGCAGAAGCAGAGAAAGAGAGAGAGGTGTAATTGGTTCCCATATTGCTTTTTTCTCTTTTTTGTTTGTTTATTTCGCTGACAAAAAGTTTATTGGATTGGAATCACCGACTACAGCTTTAAAGATTGCAGTTATGCCAAGCAAGGTACCTCTATACCCTGCGCTAACCCTTCAATGTCCAACTGTAGCATCACTTTTATTTGTATGGTAAGATTACTTCTTTCTTCTGTGAATCAAATATTTAGAGATTTTTCTCTTAAAATAATGCAAAGGTGAGAAGTTGTTGGTGTTTGAGGTAAAGTCTGAGGAGCTCCCTACTAGGCTGCACGCAGTCCCAACAAGCTCCATGAGCCAGAAAGTTATGGGAGCCTCTACTCGACCACTCGCTGAGGACTTAACATGCAATAGTACCTTATCCTCTAACATCCCGTTCTCTACATATTCTGATCTTTATTACAAGGAGCGCTTTCAAGAACTGAAACATTTGCGACATTTTGAAGTCGCATGCTAGCAGGAACTCGTGCAGGCGTCAAGGGAGACTTCAGAGGCTGAAGATCGCGAGGAGCTTCAGCACTTTAGTTAACAACTGAGATGCTCGTAGAGGGAGATGAGCGTATTCTGTTGAGAAATACCATTGGATGTTAAAAATAATATCCAAAGGTGCGCTGTCAGATTTTTTTCCTCTTGTTTTCTTGGAGTGCTCCCCCAATGGTTGCGTCAAACAAGCACTTTCCCTTTGCTCCGTTTCAAAGCAAAGCACTGGAGAGCGCCTCCTCAGCACATTTGACTTTGACTCTTGCTTTAGTTGCTCATTCAGTTTTAGTCTCTCTATGCGACCCCCCCCCCCCCTTTAGATATACCGTTTTACCAAATTTGATGTAAAGTAGCAAATGATTGCGTTAGATTCTGTGGGTGCGGATGCTGCTCTCCCAAAGAGATATGTTCCTCGGTCAGACTGTGATTGGTTAGTCATAATTTATTAACATCCATACTTTAAGTACACTCACAAGGATGATGTAAGAGTTGTGTGAAATTCAGTGGTTTCATCTCTTAAAACTTCCACCCACACACACACACCTCAACATGAAAACATGTCACTAAGGCTGTGTGCCCATGTAATTGGATCAGAGCACTCATGTTGGGAGCTTTGTGCCCCCAGCCATGGCCTGCTGGCTTGGTCTGATGCCCCTGTTTCAGCTGCCTGCAGCCACTTACCCGCCCTGCGGGGGATAAACACTCGTACTCGAGCTCCCACAATCTCTCCCCTGTGAGGGGATTTTAAGTGTCCACTCTATACCTATGACCTATCATGGCTACCGTAGCAGTTAGCTCCAGACCAGTGTATGTTTGGCCGTAGGATCAAGCCTTTCTCAGTTGCTTTTTTAAGCTGGCAAAAACATCATTTACTTGACTCTAGTTCCGCGACTCCCACGGGCCCCGGAGCCCGGGAAGTTTACAACACAGCTAAGTAGCCATAAAGGGATTTGGAGGCTCGGGTTTCTCTCATATAAACTGTCCAGAGAGGAGGGTGAGGAATACTTTTTATCACTCTGGAAAATGATGGTGCAGCCGGGCCTGAAATATAATATGAATTTAATAAGATGATCATCTGATTGCTCATATTTCTCTCTCCCACCAGACTTCCTTTTAGTGATATTGCTGTGTTTCCAGATCTCTGCAATTAACTAACCAAACAATGAAGAAATGCAGTAAGCTGAACGCATCCTTTTAGTCATTTTCCTACGCCTGCTTACTGCTGATCTTTAACAGTATGGAAGCTGAAAAAGAAGGCCAGGCTGCGCACACATGTGGACGTGCCACTGGAATTATCATTATTTTCTCGTGGTCAGCTGAGACAATTAACCCCCCCCTCCTTGTGTCAATATCACTGCAGCTCAGACTCATAAATATATGCAGCACCTTCTTAAAACAAAACTAAGCCAGATATTTCCCAGGCTCACCCACTTGCTGCTGTTTTCTGTCCCAGTGCGCTCGGCGTGCACACTCAGAGCTCGTGCGTGCATCTGAATATGAAATGCATTTTAATGTGTGTAGGCATCTGTGAGCTAGAGAGAGCACTTCTCAGAACTTTTCCGTTCATCGCCCCTCACATTTCCACACATACCAAACGCGTTCTGAATTTGAATTTTGCTGACTGTGATTGATTTTGTGTTCTCTCCCCTGCTGCCTTCCAGGCTTAGTCCAGAAGGTAGACCAGCGCCTCCCGGTGGCCAACGAGTACCTGCTCCTGTCAGGCGGGGCACGGGAGGGGGTCCTGGACCTCAACCCCGAGGACCTGGGAGACTACGCCAAGGGGGCGGATTTCGACCTGGACTTCACACTGCTGGTGCCCGCGCTTAAGCTCCATGACCGCAACCAGCCGGTCACCCTGGACATGAGGCACTCCCCTCCCTGCCACTCGTGGCTCAGCCTTCGCCTCTGTGACTCCAACATCCTGTCCCGCTGGAGTGTCTGCTGCCAGGAGGAGAATGGACTTCTCACTGAGGAAGACGAGGAGGAAGAGGGAGAGATGGGTAAGTGGAAAAAGTAGGATGATAATTGCAAAGGTAAGGAAGAACAGTGAAGGGTTAGGGTTAGACATTGGTAATGAGGAGGAAAAAAGGTGAATGGTTGAAGTGGGAACAGACAGAAAGGAGGATTGGTAAGAAATGGCAAGATGAAACAACAAGAAATGGAAAGATGAAAAGAGAGAGAAGGGGAGTAGACAACGATGAAGGTACTGTAGCAGTGCAGAGTGGAGGGAATAGGAGCTGATTGAATTTTATTCATGTTTCACTGATATAATTTGATACATGATGTTGTGATGCAATTTCACCCTCCCAAGCAGTTCTTCCAACTCCTCAGATAGGTGAAGCGAGGAAATACGCGCTGAAACGTTTTATGTGTCTAACTTCACAATCAAAAGTTTGAGATTACACGACGGCTTCCGGATCGCACCGCGACATCAATCTGCCACACGCTCGGGAGTGCGAAACTTCCACGATGAGGGAAAGTGATGACATTTATTGATATGAATCTCTTTAATTTTCAGCAATTTAGAATACACATTCACTACATTTCCTGGTCGCAACAGAAAATCTCCCACAGGATCTTCTGTTGCTGCATTTGTGCTGGCAGGAGGGGGTGATACACTCAGGATTAGTTGACAGCATTAACATGTAAAACCCCTTAATGCCACTGAAAGGTTAGAAAGAGGGTAAAAACTACAAGTCTTTGCAGCGCAGCACAGCACTGACACCTTTCTTTGCTTCACACAGTATGCTGTACCCTGAAGGAGCCCAAAGGTTTTCTGTAGGATTCAAACAAGCTAATATTATCAGTTAATCTGGGAATGATATTACAGACCAGTGTTTTATGCTTAACCCCTTAAGGAACACCGTTCCAACATAGGAACATCCGTCACTAAACGAACACCCTTCGTAAAAACAAATCGTTTTTTTTGCTAATAGTTTTGAGCATCTGATCTTAACAGTATATACTCACTGTTGGAAAACTGAGACTGTCGTGATTATTTTAAGCCCAAACACAAAGGAAAAAAGTTATTTCCAGACCATGTAATAGCCTTCTAAACTCACTATGACACAACATTAGAAAGAGCCCTCTACCGCAAGAAGCAAGGATGCCTACATACCTTCGGAGTGTTCCCTTTTTCCACAGCTACAACGTCATGCCACAATTTTTTTTTCATAGTTCGCCAAGAGTCCATAGAATGGAAATATCCATGTCATTTTACCCAAAACTAGCTACAGGTGTCGAACAAGCAAGAAACCCCAGGGTCTTAGCTTTCATTTGAGACCAAGATTATGTTTTTTAGGTAAAGGGGTTCTCAAGTTATAAGCCTTTGAATCTCAGTAGGCGCTCTTGGAAAAAAAGGACCCAAGCAAAATGCACAGACATGCCTTTAGAAAAGAAATTGTGAAAAATCAATTTTTTAGTCTTTTGACTTCAAATTTTGAGTGTAGCCATCTAATTGTGTCTGCCGTGTCCATAGACATACCTGAGCCCTTATATCTTAGTCAGTTTATTGACATTTGAATTGGACGGAAACCAAAACCTGTGTTCCAACCTCTGTAACTCTGTGTCAGTATGTCATAGAATCTCACTCACACTTCTAGAAAAACTTGAGGGTGTTACCTTTACAGTGGTACCAAGCACATCCCTGAGTCTCAAACTATGTGGGAGCTGTCATGCTTTTAATTTCGGTATGTCGTTTTGGAAAAAGAACCTTAAAATGGGGGCGTTCATTAAGAGGTTAATACACCTATCCACAAGCAAAAAGTGTACAGTTAGAGCACATTGTACTTGAAGATAAATATACCAGATAAAATGGTTTCACATTTTAGTTAAATTTAAGCTGTTAAACACCACACGTGTCTAAGTGTCTGGTACTTTGTGGTGGATTGGTTTCCATTGGAATCCTGAAACTTGAGTGCAATAAATGGATCTAAAATGGATTTTTGTAAGTCTGAATCGTAGATAAACACACCACCAGTCTGACTAATCACTGCTGTATTGTTCCAAATTCAACCAGCCCTGACAAAAATATACAATTAGTTTTGTTATGAGTGAAACAACATCCCTCCCAGGGCCCTTCAGGCTCCACCGCTGGGTGTTGGCCATTAATAAGGGATCTCTGGTTTACTAAATAACAGTTTCAATAGACATGCATTTATACAGCACATTTCTACTCTCCTCACCACCCATAGCGCTTTAAAACACGTTTCCACTTTTCAAACAGCAATTCCTATACACAGTTACCTTCGATATTTCCATGCTCATCCATTCACCACTCACACTCTGATAGAACAGCCATCTAGAGAGTTCAGTATCTTGCCCAAGGACAGAGCATTCATCCCTGACTTTGCCTGCTCAGGTAAAGGCTCAGTGCCCTCCCTGGGCTCCCCTCAGTCTCTGGATGGATGCTACTTCTCTCCCAGCCTGGTGACGGACTGGTTCTGGGGTGTGGTGAGCGAGGCCGTGGAGGAGCTGAGGCGCAGCCCCCAGAGAGGCATTCCCAGTCCGGACCGACTGGAGAGGAACGGACCCCTCACCACCATCATCCTCCAGGTACAGACTGGAAACGCATCTGTTCCCATTCCTGTTACGTCAAGTATTGTCAAGGCGCTACTCACTGTCAGCATCTCCATAGGAAAACTCTAACTTTTGAGTTGTGCTCTTTAATTGCTCATTAGAGAAGATGTTTTTGTGACATCAGTGTTGGAGCCAAGTGTTAAAAAACGCAGCCTGCATTAATGTTCACCACCATCGTCTCTGCAGGCAGGCTCCAGCCGGGTGCTATACGACCTGCTGCCCGTGGTGTCATTCCGGGGCTGGCCCGCTGTAGCCCAAGGCTGGCTGACCGCCAACCACTTCTGGGATGGTAAAATCACAGAGGAGGAGGCAATATCTGGCTTCTATCTGCTGCCCTGCTGCTCCCCGCTGGGTGGTCGGCCCGACAGAGAGTGGAGGCTGGCATTCTCACGCAGCGAGGTGAGGGGATTGTTAAATAAAGCTTTTGCTTTGGTGTCACTTGGTTTTAGGTTTAAAACATCGATGCAGCTTTTCCATCTGGTTTTCTGTCTTTTTTCTCTTGGCAAATGTTCTTTCCTTTACTACCACAACATTTCTCTTTCTATTGAAAGTTAATATTCAGTTAATGTGGTTAGGGTTAGTTAAGTTTATCACAATGTCGATCCTCTGTTTCTTTTATTCCCAGGTTCAGTTGAAGAAGTGCATCCCCTACCCCATGGCCCAGGCTTTCCAAGCAGCTAAAGCCGTGTTGTCTCGCATCCTGGCCCGTCCACGCACAGGCCTCAGCCTCTATCACCTGCGCACCCTCCTCTTCTGGGCCTGTGACCGACTTCCTGCCGCCTATCTGTCCTGCCCCGACCCCGACACCCCTGGCCGCCTCTTCCTGGGTCTCCTGGATGACCTGGCTCATTGCATCCTGGGAAAAAACTGCCCAAATTACTTTCTGCCCCAGTGCAACATGTTGGAGCACCTGACAGACAGCCAGGCGCTGCTCGTCGCCAGGAAACTCGCCCACGTGCGCTCGGATCCCAGCGAACACCTCCGGGCTGCTGTGGACCAAGCCCAGCAGGCGGGCCAGCTGAAGAAGGAGCTAACAGGAAGCACCAACGGCCACGGCTCCCCCGGGCACCACCCAGCCAACGGCATCATCTCGCCTTCAGAGGACAAGCTGGCACAGCGACTGCAGCAGCTGGTCACCGAGAACCCTGGGAAATCCATATCGGTCTTCCTCAACCCTGACGATGTCACCAGGCCCCACTTCCGCATCGATGACAAGTTCTACTGATGCAGACACGCTACTGACAAGATGGTTGGAAGTGTGTGTGTTTAGCTTGCGAACACACTCTGAGAGGTCGCATCAGAGGGTACAGAGACTGAAAATCAGGCAGGTGTTTTTCTTCTAAACACTGGCGGCCTGGAACTGAACACACTCCTCCTGTTCTCATCCTAAGACTGAACAATGCATCAAAGTCATGCTGCTCAACTGACTCTTTAAACCAAAAACACACTATATCCTACTACTGGCAAATGACATCCAGTTTGTCGGCCGTCGCACAACAGACCTGATGTCACCCAGCTGTTGCCACGGAGACTTGCCTCTCCTAACGAGCTGGCCTTAACGAGACTCTACGGCCAGGGCTACAAAGACAAGGGCCGGCTTCAGTCATGTGAAATAAGTCCAGTGGAGATCAACAGAGAGTTTGTGTATGTGTGTGAGATTGTATGTGTGTATATGTAAGCCTAAGGGTTTTCACATATTACTTACACTTCTTAAGACTGAGGGAGAAAAGCCTCTTGATTGCTGCGTTTCTCCCCTTTTTGTTTTAGATCCGAGTGGGCGATTGGCTGAATTAGAAAGAAAAAACAAGGTTTGGTTGATGTAACTGAATGTAATGTTGTGAGGAGAACCGCCGAGTCTTTGAACAAAGAGTCTCTTTTTCTCTGTCGACTACGTCCGAGCCCTCTTTTACCCGCTTTATGATCCCCTTGCCTCCGTTTATGGCATATTTTTCATTGTAAAAAAAGAAAATCTTTCTCAGGTATTCATAATACTTAACTTTTTTTATGTATATGATTCCCTTTTCCCTTTTTTTTTCAGTGCCGCTTACATTTCATTAGTAACAGAAGTGGAATGTATCAAAGAGCTGCGTGTTCGTATCGCTAAACATCTAATTTTGATCCAACTTGATGAATCCGCTGAGTCATAGTCAGAATATTAAGTAGCCGCTTCTCCTTCTGAAGGCCTGGTCGCGCCGGGATTTAAAATGTCAGAATTCACTAATTGCAATGGAATCTGCGGCTGTTGAGACGAGATAAATGCTGACGTCTTAGGAAAGGTGAACCATAGAGTCCAAAATGGAGGAAAGTATTAGCTTATTGGTTGAGTTGCACCATCCAATTTTAAATAACATCCTCTGTGGGAGAATAAACTGCTCCACAAAGGATGGTTGATGGTACAATTATCATCTCTTGAAAATACTTT
The DNA here is from genome assembly GCF_900880675.1 of Sparus aurata. Lineage (NCBI taxonomy): Eukaryota > Metazoa > Chordata > Actinopteri > Spariformes > Sparidae > Sparus > Sparus aurata. The sequence goes on along the minus strand of NC_044196.1, from coordinate 28,331,967 downwards.
GTGAACCGTTAGCAGCCAAGCTAATGAGTTTGCTTGCTGACAGTTATTAAGCAGTTAGCAAGCAGCTCTCTTCAGTGGAACCCCGTTGTTTATAATGATGTACAAACTGGAGAGCAAAATGTCGAAGGGTGGTTTTGGCCAAGCACGCAGGAACTAAAAAAGAAGATGGTGAGCCATTGGGACAGGCTAACGTGTCCTGGTTGGTTAGCATTTCAGCAAATAGCTCAGCAGTTGTTCATCAACTAGCCCGGCAAGAAATCATTACCAGAGCTACCAATACCAAATAGTCGACCATTTTATTGTTTGAGTGTCAAACTAGTGAACATCTTTAACTGAAAAAGTGACAGGACAAAAAAAAGAGCTGTGTGAATCTTTGTCATTTGTCAAGCAAAATTGTCAATCATTTGCTGGTTCCAGCTTCTCAAATGCGTGAGGACTTACTGATTTTCTTTGTCATTTATGACAGTTGATGAAAAGCAATTTGAAGATGTCCCTTTGTGCTGTGTGCCGTGGGACATTATAATGGCCCCTTTTTGACCTTTTTTTGGCAGTTACAGACGAAATATTTCCTCCGTTATTAAAGAAGTGAGTTGCAGCCTAATCACTGTATCACCAAGCTTCTAGAACCACACAGCGTCGCTGCTTCACGTTCTCGTGTGACCAGGCCTTGGATAACAGTTAAGACTGTAAAGGATGGAGATGTTAAATTAATTAAACTGGTTAATAATAATATAAAATATAATGATTTTCTTATTGTACAAAGATGTAAGAGTTACTACAACACTAAACAAAGTCCTCGAAAATTCTTAAAGTCTTGTTTTCCTACCTGAGCAGACATTTTGGTCCTTGGTGTTTTGAGTTTCACAGTAGGCACTTTGTGAGGAACATAGGAGGATTTCAATTGTCAGGAATGTATTGATCAAGTAAAAAAAAAAAGAAGAAAAAAAAGGTCTTGATCAGCAAAAAAAAAAGGCACAGACAGAACAGCTCTTTTGTCAGGACTTGGGCTATTTTTCTACCACAGTCACGGCTAAGTCGGGGTACTTCGCTGTGGGCCCGGCACGTCCTGTTTCACATCATGTGCAAGTCTCCCATTCGATTATTTTTTTTGGAGACTGTTTCTGACTTGACTGATTCCGATAATTGTCCCCCGTCTCCTCTGCTTGGTCGGTCTTTTTTAATGAGCTTTGCGTGCGAGTATGTCTGTGTATTTGTTTGCTCACCGGGAGACGAACCACGCAGCAGGACGCACATGCTGCCCATGGAATAACACCCTCAGTGGGTGTGTGTTAGCTGCTGGGCCCTATCGTTTCTCACCAGATGCAAGTCATCCACGGGGGATGGAGGGATGGAAAGAGGATGGGTGGAGGGAGGGAGACGGGTCCTCCTTCGGTCCTTTTGAAGAAGGAAGATGGGCCTTGCGGGGCCTGGACAGTTGCCTCTCCATGGAACTGGCGCGTCTTTCTCTGCTTAATTTCACTTTTTCATCTTCTGGTTTTGGTCTTTTCCTTGCTCTTTTTTTCCTTTTCTCTTACTCCTACGGCTCTAATGTTCCTTTTATTCCTTCCTCCTCCTCCTCCAGCGAGTCTCGTCCTCAGAGGGTTGGCGTCTTTCTTTCTTTCATTTCAGTTCTGGAAGTCCAGACAAAGCTCCTTGAACTTGGTACTAGTCCGACCTTATGTTTACACTGTTGACACTGATTTGATTACGAGCTGTACACTCCAGCCAGTGAATGGTGTTTGGAAACAACTAACAACCAGACGGCTCTCTCGTCCACTTGCAGCCGTTTAGTGGGTCTTGCTTGTTTTACTTTAAAGGAACAGTTCACCCAGAGACGTAGACATTATCTACTCAACCCCATGCCGACGGAAAGCAGGGTGAAGTTTCATCGTTTTGTGGTGAACTGTTCCTTTGATAAACACTACCTGCAAACAGACTGATGGTGGACTTTTTCTCTGTTTTACCACGCACCAAAACGCTGCTTCCGATGTTTAGTGTATAGGCGGGGTATAAAACGCTACAAGCACACGATTGGTTACGGTTAAGTTTACATGAATATACAAGTGATGTTTATTCTGCTGAGTTTTTAAGCTGCTCGTGGATTGTTGTTCTTTCAGACAGGCGTATGCGTTTTTTTACATTATCTGTTCTCAAAGTCATGTGCTTATACTACTGAGTGGATGTCTTGCAGCATCTGTCTATATTGGTGTGTGCTTGCGTGTGTGTGTGAGAGAGTGTGTATATGAATTGAACCTGAGGAAAAACCAAAGCGGGTTGTGGCGGCGGTACAGAATGTCTAAGCAGGGCGTCGGCGTGTGTTCTGAGCACTTTTCCAAGATAAGCGTACGTTCTGAATAGTTCGAAAGAAAATCGCAGCATTTATTTATTGGAAAATAGATAAATAAAGTCACGGCGCATCCTTAACGCCCTCTTTTAATGTTCGACTGAGAGTGTTGGAGGCGCAGAATGTGTCTCACTTTGTACCTTAACAGGCCTAGTTAGAGATTACTAGACACTGGAAACAATCAATGTTTTTCCTGAACTGTACACATGAAATCTTTAATCTTTGTGGAGAGGAAAAAAAAAATAAAAAATCGAATCCTGTATTTTACAACAGTGTCAGTTTCTAGATATGCAATCAAGCCCCCTATGGAAAGGTTTACAGCGCCTGCTCTAATCGTACTCCGGTGTGGATTTCGCTCCAGTTGTCGAAACGGAGGAATCACTTATCTGCTGTCCAGGGATTGCATGAAACACAGATGACACTCCCGAAAACATCTCCGCTCTGTGCTCCTCCTGTTTATAATCACTGCTGTTCGTGGGTTTCTCCGTGCCGAGACTTCTGATGATCCCGTTCCGAGATCCATTCGGCGTCCGTGGATAAATAGCTGACCAAAAACAATGAATGTATCCTCCATATATCTCTGATCTGTTCCCGCCTCGCGAACACGTCAAATCTAATTTCTCACCGTTATCTGAACAGATGTACTCTGGTCTGTCCTCAAGTGCTGAGATAACAATCTGTACTGAATCACTCCGCAGTCTGAGAAATAGAATTTCATATCGCTTTTTATTACTTGAGTTTCTTCTTTCTTTTCTTCTTTTCCGTTTCTTTTCAAATAAGTGCAAATTATTTTTGCTGTATGATTATATTATGACTGATTTGCCGTATTTATTACTGTTACTTTCTGGGGGTTTATATTGATCAAACTTTAAGCTTTAGCATGAAATAAATCACTACATTTCAAATCACATGGTGTGCAAATGCATCGATTACTGTGGTCAATATTGGTGTGATATTCTAGAAGGAATGACTAAGAGAAGAACCCTTTTCTGTGTGAGGCATGTCTATAATTTCTTGGGATTTAATTGACGCTGCAACACGCGAGGAGTCCAACAGAGGGCGCTCCAAGACAGTGTGTTTCACCGAGGGTGTTTCACCTGAGTGTGTTCTGCTCCGTCACACCGCGTTAGGAGAGCGAGAGGATGCTCCAGGCCGACAGTACCCACAGATGCACATGCTGTCAGGATCAAAATACTGACTTGCTGATGTTGGTGCAGGACTTGCTTTCACTGCTGGTAACACTCAGACAGCCGGGCAGAAGGGGAAGATTACCCAGGACATTATTCTAAGTTATTTAACAAACGTGTGTATGCATCACAGATTTATCTTATCCAGCTCGAAGGGTCAATCTGCAGCTTTATGAACACACGTTTAAAAAAGAAATGATGGATAACCATAATGTGATCATCAAGTGGTACATGTCAGTGAGTTCTCTTTCTCTTTCAGGGTCAGGCCAAAGGTCAAGGTCAGAGTTAACCTATTTTGCTAAAGCAGCACACACTTTTAATGATGGACTTCATGAACACGCACAGCTGATTACTTGCATAATGGCGTCACAGTTAGTCTCAAATAACCTCCACTCACAGTTTTGTCATTTTGGGATGCCTACCTAAACACCGTTGCACCCCTTCATGGCAATGGCGTGAGACCCCAATTCACAACCCACTGGATCTGAACCAACGCCCCGGTGACAGAAACCACAGGACACTACCAGAGGTCCTGTTTCCATGAGACCGGGTTATTTCTATTTAAGTTAATGGATTTTAAGATAATATAACATGCTCTGTAAGTTAAAATCAATGGCGATCCAAAATGAGACAGTAAATATGTGGTTTAAGGTTCAAATTCATGCACGATTGCAGAAAGTTTAAGACAAGGTCCAAAGAAACAGAGAAAATGGAGTTGAGTTTCCCACTGTCCTTACAAACAGGGCTTCGTATTCAAGGTAAAGTTTCACAGGGTCATTTCCTTTCAAGAACCTTGAAGAAATCTGTACATTGCAACAATTTAAGAGCCCAAAAAGGTTCACTGTAACCCGGGATCAAATGCTGTGCACATGCTGAGGACATAATGTTTAACATTTTGCTTGTGCCCCCTGGCAATCCCTGACATTTAGAAATATTTAGCCACTGTCTGTCATTAGTCACTCGATGATGGCACAGATGTTATTCGTACAAACACACGTCCTATCATTTTTTATTAATACCTCAAGCCACATGCACGCACTGACAGCGCCAATCTGTTCATGTCTATTAAGCAGATTAGGAAGCGAGGAGCTCACTGGATTGTGTGAAATACAGATGTGACTGTCTGAGCTCTGGCATCATGAATGGGTGAGACCATTAAATAAATAACATTTTTAACCTCACATTAGTCCAGGTTTAAACTCATGACTGCCTCTAATTTGCTTGTTTCAGACTTTTAAAAAAAACTTAACATTTTCTGCTTAATCCCCTAGCCATGCTAGTAGCTGGTTGGGTGATAATCTACCTTGGTCCCAATTTAAATATCTCAACTCTGCGTTCTCCGCTTAGCACCAAACTGATAGCAGCTAGCTTGTGAACATAGCAGAGCTTTTAGCGGCGCGGAGGCCAGCTATTTCCCTCAGGAGTCGGTGGAGACCAAAAGCAGAGCTTAAAGGAAGTGAAGAGTGGAAACTGGACATTCACATTCAACTGGTGGCCAGGTGCACAACAACAGGTGAATGGTAATGTTGCTCTATAACTTCTGAATGTGTAAATGAGCAACTTTGCTTACAAGTTAGCCATATTAGCTGAAGAGTTGATGTGTCAATGTTGTTTCAATGTCTTTCTGGTGCCCCAAAAAAGCCCCCCCCCCCCCCCCCGATAAACAACATCAACAACAACAACAACAACAACAACAACAACAACAACAACAACAACAAAAACAAACAAACAAACAAACAAACAAACAAAAACAAAAGAAAACCTTCATACCTTCATATTTCCTACCTACAAAACTAACATTCCCAGTTGGCTAGTTTTTGTTTTTGTGCTAATTAGCATGTCAGTATGCTAAAATGTTAAATTAAACTGGTGGTACAGGGTAAACATACACAACAGCAATGTAAGCGGTATCATTTTTACCATGTTAGCAAGCTGATGTTAGCATCGAGCTCAAAGCACAGCTGTACTGAAGTAGCCTCAAATCGCAGCTAGCGTAACTGTAGACCATGAAACACATTCTGTAAGTGTTGTATGCACTTTTGCTTCCGGTTAATTCGATGTCACGTCGATAACCTCAGTGGGATTTGATCAAGGCTCAAAAAAGGCTAATGAAGAAGAACATCTGAAGTAAAATACACATTTTTATGAGGGATGCACACTATTAGATCTTTTGCGGGTCACTGCCTACTGATATTTTATTTTTTAATTTCTCATTTTAACTCTCATCATGGTCGCCCCCTGACAAATGTGGACATGAAATACAGTGGTTTTGAAAATGCACACACTCCGCTGTACATAGGAAGATGCCGATACTTGGTCAGGTTTGCGTCACGTGTGCATAATCAAAGCATCATCTTAGTGGCTTGTTACATCAGCATAAATGTCAACAATGTCACGCATCCGCAATTTGTACATGTAACCTATACAGTATATCTAATTGACCTCCTCTTCTTTACTGTGTCTCCCATTGCATTCATTTGTCCTCATCCTACCTGCATGTGTCCTCGTCAGTGTTTCCCGCCAGTAACTGACCAAGCCTCCCCTGTAAATAGGCCACTGTAACCCCAGCCGTCAGCGGCCTCTTGCCGGTTTCCGCGTGTTTGCGGAAAGAAGTCGTGTGAACGAGGCCGGGCTGTAACTCTATAGCGCCGGGCTGTCTCTCACCGAGAAACTGGGGCTGAACGGGGACATGTGTTCACCTGACACACACGACGGTAACAGTAGTCAGCGCCGGCGGGCCAATGTGATCTCATCCTGTCATCCTAGTTACTGCCTGCATAAATGAAGAGGTTTGTCCGCGTCCTTCTGCCATCGTGTGTGTGTGTGTGTGTGCTCATGCCCCAAAAGTCAAGAAAAAATAAATAATGCCACAGTGCTCAGTGGAGCTATCATAAATCCATGACCTCGACCTAGAAGCGTTTAGGAAGGCAAGCTGGATGTTGCAGCCTCCTTAACACCTCACTTACCTGATGGAGTTCACACACACACACACACACACACACACACACACACACACACAGTCTGAGGGTGTGTGTGTGAGACCCCACAGTGGTGTAATCCCCGTTAGTGTCTGGTGCAGCATTTCCCTGTTTCTGAATCTGCTCCATCTTTCATCTCTGTCCTCATTTCTTTCCCCGCACAGGACACCCCTCAACACACACTCTATTGTTTTAGAATCTCTCTGCCTTTCTCACCATCATACCCTCTGTATATGTGTGTGTGTGTTAAACTTGTCCCAGTGCCAGTGTGCATTAATCTCCATTACTGGATCACGTGTATAAGGAGTTTGGAGGGGAGAGAAAGGGGAGGACAACCAGGAGAGAGCTCTGCGTCCACCACCCCCCCTGCTTGCTTTTCATGCAGATCACACAGTGCGGGTGTCTCCCCACCTTTTTACCCTTGTCCGGCTTCGGCCGTTCCTCCCTGGCTGAGCTGCAGAACCACACGTCCTTATAATGCGCCCCCCCCCCCCCCCCCTCCCGTCATAGCCGACTGTAAATCCCACATCATTAAGCTGATGGCTCTCAGTTCTCGTTGACTGACGCACGCTAAAGCCGTCGTAAAAACCCCTGATTAATGCACTCTTTTGACCATCTTACAGCGCGTGAAGGTGCCGTTCTGTAACTGCCGTGTGTTCTTCAGAATGGTTCAGATTTGCGATGGTGGATCTGTTCTCAAATCACTCCTAAACATCATGATCATCAAGGTACACATCAGACATTTTGTCTCTCCAGATCTGGCGGTTTTGGGCAAAACTGAAACCCCGATTCCGACCGGTGTCCAAAAATGCAGATACTTTTCTGAACGATGTCCCTTAGTGACATAGTTCGATCCATGTAAATCACTAGGTATAGCTGTCAGACAATATTAGCGGAGTAAAAAGTAGAATAAATGCCTCTCAGGTGTAGTGGAGTAGAATGCCTGATATAAAGTGACGGGTGAATTCATCTGTCCAAGTTTGTGCGTTTAGTGGCTCGCTACCGTAAACGTTTGCGTTTTCCTACAATGACGGTGTTCCATATTCCTATTTCGACATCCAGCAGCACAACAAGACCTTTTTACCATGTATACCAGGGATGCTCCCCTTTTCCCCCGGCCAGGCTCCACTTGCTTCGCCAGTTTTCTGCCACTGCAGCGCCGTCCCCGTGACGTCCACTTCGAATTGGTCAAAACTACCAATGGTCGAGTGCCTGCTCATAAAAATCAAGGACTTGGGGCGGCTGTAGCTCAGGAGGTAGAGCGGGTCGTCTAGTAATCAGAAAGTCGCTAGTTCGATTCCCCAGCCCCCAGCTGCACGCCAAAGTGAACTTGAGCAAGATACTGAACCCCATATTGCCATTTCCTTAAAAAATTAGCATTTTTCAAAGAACTTATTTAGTGTGAATAGATATGCTGTGCATGGTTCTACATTCAGAATTGTTTGTGTCTGATTTATTTCTTTACATGTTTGATCATTTCAAACACTTATATCAATTATGACAGTTTATTCACCTATATAACCTTTCATCTTAGGCTGTACAGATTGTAGGCAAATAAGTCATTTGATGAGATTCCAAGAATTGACATGACAACAAGTCCAAAGTTAATCCGCACAAAAACACAAAAAACAAAAGTCACAATTTGCAGCGTTACGCAGGTTCAGTGTGGGACTGTTTCTTGGCCGGCTCCCCGACCTCAGTGTCACCTCTCTACCTGGGAGTCCCGCATACACCCCCCCCCCCCCCCCCCCCCCCCCCCCAATAAAACCCGCGATTAGCACGCTAACATTAGCACAATAGCCGCTGAACCTTAGTATTGTTTGACTGAATTGTGAAAAAGTGTACAAAGCCGAAAATTCGAATCTAAGCACGATCGTCTAAACCGGGTCACAACTTCCTTGCATTCATTCGTCTTCATCTTATTCATCAGTTGCTGGCGCCCGCAGTGTGCACAAAAGGGAGCAGCTGATACAGATGATCAACAACATTTGGACGGGAATCATGGCCTAGAAGCCCCGAGCCGGTTTCTATCAAAGGTCAGCTCCGCTTTAAATTCTCCGGGACACCTGGGGCCCCGGCCAATGTTGTGCCACATCGGAGCTGCGGCTCTGATTTAATGCCCTGAAATATCAGTGGGTCACATTTTCGCCCATTGTGTGTGTTAAGCTAAAACTAATCTCCCTCATTGTGTGAGGTATGAATGCCTTATATACAAATGAGGCGCCATATGTTTGGCTCCGACCCGAAGCGGAGATGCCAAAATGATTTTTGCGCTCATTGATTTTTGACACTGCGGTCGATACTGTTGACTTTGTGGCTCGGCCAGAGGAAAAAAAAAAAAAAGCCTCCAGACTCAAGTTTTCTCGTCTCGTCGGGCTCGGGAGGGAAGGAAAAACAAAAAAAACCACACAGAGAGTGTTTGGCTAAGTACGTCCTCCTCTCGCTGAGTGTTTCCCCTGCTGGTCGTGACATAAGCACTTTTTTTTCTGTCGGGGGTTGTCATCAGTCTGCTTTTTTCCCGCTGTATCTGTGTGCGTGTGTGTGTGTGTGTGTGTCATGCCCGTCATTGGACGTGTGTGTTGGAGATAAAGAGTGTGTGTGAGCTTCAAATGAGTGTTTGCGAAATTAATCTCTGTCACATCTCTGTTCCTCCGTCATATTGTGCAAACCTCTTCCTCTCATCTCCTTTGTTGTCTCTGCCCTCTCTCTGCATACAGATGCGTGTGACTGTGTGTGTGTGTGTGTGTGTGTGTGTGCAGACAGCTCCTGCAGAAGGTGATCGGTGACGTCACCGTTGATTGTAATGCTGGCAGTCATGCCCGTCATTGGACGCAATTACCTTTATTGATCAGCGTCTCCGCCTCTTCTCCTCTCCTTCGCTCTCCTCCTCAACTTTGCAGATGCTGCTGTTGGCATCAGATTGCTGTGTGTGTGTGTGTGTGTTTGTGTGTATGCGCATATGTAATTGGAGATCCAAAAAAATCACCTGTTGAAAAAATGTTTCTCTTTATATCAGAGGGACACGCTAATCCGTGTGGTAAATTGCTAATTCACATCGCTGCCCTGCTACAGATGTGTGTGTGTGTGTGTGTGTGTGTGTGTCACTTCCTCAGCGACACGCCGGCTCTGATGTAAACCCTCGGTGTTTAAAAAGCCGTTATGCATTCCAGATACATTATGATCGCTCTCCCCTCTCATCTGCGCTCGCGTTATTAACAAACACCGCTGCTAACAGATGGCCCATACTAATTTGCCGCGTACGGACGTGAGCGCTTTGTCAGCGGCCTGTAGGAGAGGATTCGTAGAAATAGAAATCTGAAGGAAACAGATCGAAAGCAATGTTGTTTTTTTTTATTTTCGAATCACATGACACAATTACAAATTAGTGAAATTAGTTTTATGGTTTTTACAGGGTTGTAGGTGACCGAGAAGCAGGGCGTAGCACTGACACTGAAGCAGAACACTGTGCTAGTAAATGGCACCAACTGTAAAACGTATTTTTACTTTTTATTTTAGCCACCTTAAAATATACATATTCTTCAAGCGTACGCTACATTTTGAGCATTTTCAGCCCTTTGTATTGCCATCGGACCATCGTTTGGCGCTACATTCCCTCAGCCGTACAGCGCCAGTATTCCTACGCACAAGCCCGCAGCGGTAAAACCACCCGAAAAAGGTTCAAAACAGCAGAAAGTTGATACGGCCGTAGACCAATCTGTGGTGTTTATGAAGCGTGAACATTTAATTGAAAGTAAAGATAAACAAATACGGGCCGCAGTTAGCGGCGTCGAACTAAAAACAATTATTGTAAAAAGACCCAGAATGTGGAAATGGGATCAATAAAAGTGAACAGGTGTACAAAAGTAGCACCCACGCCTTATCTAAAACTGGAAAACTGTCTGGATTTATGAGGTGTTGACATTATTAATGAGTTACGTCTGAGTAATTTGAGAAACATAAGGCGTTTTTACTGTTATGTTTCTCTGTTTATTGCTTATTAATATGCGGGTTGGAATGAGGGACAGCGTTTAACGATCAATAACAAAAATGTTTATTGTGATTTCTCTGGACTGACGAGGTTATTGCTGTATGTGCGCACACACAACACACATGCCCGGAAAAGTGATCAGACGGTAATTGTTATTAACAGCACGAAGGCTGAAACCTTTGGGTGAATTAAACGTGTGATGGTGTTGATTGCTACGCACAGTTCAGTTCAGGTTTTTCTTAAAAAAATCAAGTTTGAAAATCAAGTTTGAATGAAGAATGCTGGGACACGCTGAACTGGCGAAGAAACGGGGGAACACAGACTATATACACAAGGAAGTAGGGGAGAGTTGGGCATAGGTGAAACACATCAGAGCGACGACGACTATCAGAAAAAAAAAACACTGCCGGGAATCACACAGGGACAGGAGGGGGGGATTTCAAACGAGAGGGGAGTTACAATCACTCCGCAATAAAACAGGAAATGGTAAGAAAAAACTCAGAAACATGACCTTGGAGACCTGACAATGATGCTCTCTTTTAACCGAATTCTGGACTTTTTTCACCTGTACCTCCACCCCACCTACCTCTCCCTCCCTCATTCCCCTCCATCCCTCATTAGCCCCTTCGTCGGTGCTGAATTATCCCGCCGTTTTATCGTTCTCCAGAGGCAGCCGGTGCGGACGCAGCGCTGAGGGGTCGCCTTGCGGCGTCTGCTTTCCGCCACCCTTCTTCCCTCCTTTCTCCCTCCCGCCATCCCCCGACTTCCGCAGCCCAGGAGAAAAGGAAACGAGGGAGGACGGAGGCAGGAGGAGAGGGAGGGAAGCTAGCGTCCCGGAGGGGCCTCGGAGAAAGGCGGGCCAACAAAGGCACGTGTGATGGAGAGGCGAGTGGGACACATTAAACTCCCGACAAGAAAAAGATTAGACAGAAGGGACAGATGGATAAAGGGGCTGACAGAAGAAAGACTGACATATTACGGATCCACCAGAGATTTTTTGGCCTAAGCTCTGGCACACATTTGCCATCTAAAATAAGTCATTCTGCCGCCGCTCACTAATCTCTCCGCGCCCTTTCTCTTTTTTTTTTTTTTTCCAGTCTATTTCTCCGCACACTCCAAACATACAGTTCAAAGACCCCCCCCTGCTCCTCCCTTCCTGTTCCCACATTAATTAAATCCATGTGTAATTACTAGCGTAGAGAAGGGAATCTGAGGCGAGTACGAAAAATTGGTCACGGCCTCGTATCTTTGAAGTGAAATTACTTGAGCAAAGTTTACTCTCGCAATAAAAAAAAAGACTGTATCGTTGTGCGGGAAAAGGTGGACGGGGGGGGGGATTTTTTGATTTTAAATTGAGCTACCTGTAGATCTGAACTCACTGTGAGGACACGGGCGGATAGAAAGAGTAATAAACTGGAAGGGCTGTGAGAGGAGACCATTTTCCCCCCACAGAGATCAATAAAATGGTGTGATGATCTGTTTCAGTGGCAGGATATCGAGGCTTGTCCTAATTTCACGACCTTACAGCAAATGGTTCCCCTTAGCATCTTTTATAGTTTATTAATGAAAACAGCTTGTAATTATTCATCAGCTGCCACGGGGACTGGAGGGCATTTATGTGAAGCCATGACTCCGTTGTGCTCTGGTGTGTGGTGAGTTAAACCGTGCAGAGTTATTAAATATCCCACGTTGTAAAGGAACAAGACTGCGTCGTGTGTAAGATGTGGCCAGAATTCAAAAGGTGGTCCCAAAAATACAGGGGGCACCATGTTGCAAGGGTGACCGACAATTGCCGCTTACTATACTCTGTACTTGGGATGCAGCTAGTCATTAGCTCAGTTAGCCATGGAGCTAGTGGCCCTATTTGCTGACTAGTGTTTGATGGACCATGGGGGGGACTCATATCATGCAGCGGCATCTCAGCTAAACTGTGCTTGGCAGGCTCTAAGCGTAACTTGAGGTATTTTACTGATTTAGAAAGAAAATATTTTTTGTTTACTTTTTGTAAGTAAAAGTAACGTACTCGCTGTTGGCATACATCAGCTGAAACTAGAAGACCCATCAGAGGTACAATGTGGTTTTATGAGACCAGGACTAGCTAGTTAGCATGTTTTGTTTTGCACAATGCACCTTTAAAGCTACTCTGATTTTAATTTTGTATGAACCATGGATGAAATGATCACGTGTAAAACAAAAAGGGTCAGTTAGGGACTTTTTTGCTCTATTAGCATTTTTGCGTCTTTCGGCTGAGTGTTTTGGTTGTTTGCAGCCAATTGTTTTCCTTTAATCTCAGTGCTCAGTGCAGTTCCAGAAGCAACTGTTGTCACCAATATGTATTTGAACATACTTTATGCTATTTTCCCTAAACCTGACAAGGGGCGACTAGCTGTTGAAGCCTTCAGTAGCTAGTGAAGCAATTCCTTGGGAGTTAGTGGAGACCGAACAAAAGCTAAAAAAGAGCATTGGACTTTGATTCGCCAGGTTGACACAAAAATCATGACTCGAAATAAATGCTAATGTTGCTCCATGTCTACGGATGTCAAAATAGGTCAGTGTTAGCTAGCAGTGGTGGTTTGTGGATCGGTACGGTGATTAAAATGCTTTAAGTGTTGTTGTTTTAGCTAACTTCCTGTCTGTTTTGAAGTTAGCAAAGGAGGCAGCATCACTCTCACTGACTGTGGTGAAGTCATTCTCCGTCTGTCTTGGCTTTAGTTTGTGCACTGAATTTGAAAGAGTTCCTCACATTCTTAAAACTACAGAATGATGTTTTATTAAGCTTTTGTACAAAGTCATGGTATTGTATTTGTATCAGCCATACCAGCCTGGGTTTTACTTGGTGTGGGTAAGGTCAGTAATCACGCATTACTGGCTGGCAAATTGGCTAAATTAACTTCATAAGGTGATAATTTGTCAGAAAAATTTAATTAAAGGGTAGCTAACAAAACACATCTTCAGCTGAAAGACAATGAGTAGGGGTGTTTAGTAGTGTTGTTGATAGATTCGGGTCCTTATCTTGACATTTAGTGTAAAGACACGGTCATACCATATTTACATTCCTTCACATTACATGTTTATGACCTGGCTTTCATATCGAGAGGTGGAGGTGATGGTGCCGGAGTTGTAGGACAGGTCAGGGACGGCAGTTTGAGACTGCCTCTCAACATTTGTGAGTGTGAAACCAGTGAATAATTGGTTTGGGGCAAAAAACCCCCCGGGCGTTTGGAACCGGGTACTTGCAACATAGTGTTTGATGGTGACACAACCCTTGCTGACATGCTAGTTAATAATATGTTGGTGTACATGCGGTGGTGGTGAGGGGCTGGAGGGAACAACTTAAGTACTAAATGGACGTTGTTTATGACCCCCTGCCAGCCCTGCCCATGCTGAGCCATTTTTGGGTTTCCAGGGTGAGACACTCCGGCCAGACCACAGGTTTGGGTTGTACAGTGCTTTCTACATGGAAAACCACCTTTTTGTTATTTCTTATATTACTTAAAAAATGTATCTAAAGAAGCATTTCAAAGATTCGCTGGCAGTGAACAGTGACACGCCGTAGAGTTTTATCATCACTGCAAGTCAGGGATCAGATCTTTGACCCTGTCGCTGACCCCTCTGACAGCAGCTAGATGGCTGGTCTCAGATGTATATTGTCCACCGTGCCGCTGGTTATAAAGGCTAGTATTCAAAGCACGGACTCACTAGCTGTTTTTCTGGGATGATGTTGGTCGGAGGCCTGTTGTCAGAGTTCAGTTTCAGTTATCACAGGACTTGTAGAGTTTTGGTACTTTTTCCAGCAGTAGCTACTACATTATGTTAAAACAAACATAACTCTAGCTTCTCTACCTTTGGGTCCTTCAATAAATCTTCACACCATCTTAAGCAAAGTGTAAAATGGAAATATTGGTTGCATTATGGGACTGGTTTTGGAGCTGGATCCACGCTATGATCTAAAAGTCTGGATACCTCATCCTCTATTTCTTCAATCGTAATCAATCTTTTTCAAAATATGTCGCTCAGATGCCTCCCAGCTTTGTGGACGTTCCCCTTTAGTTTTCAAATATTGGCACATTAGTGTCATTTTCCTATATGATTAATGTTCCTCCCCGAGCACAGCAAAATGAATGGAGAAGCGACGTGCGGTAGCTGCTAGCTGCTAGCTGCTGTTTCATTTTGGACAGTTCGAGTGACTCATAATAGTCTGATGCTATTCGAGGTTGAAAAGTTTTCTGGCAGGAAAACAGCAAGATTTTTGAAGCTTAAAGGTGCAGTATGTATGGCCACCTGTTGAATTCAAACACATATCATCATCCAGCATACCACCAGAGTAACCGCTAACTGCTGCTAACTGTAGCCGCTGTGAGCTGGTAACCTCAGTTAGCCATGCAGCTAGGGATCTTATGAGCTGACTGCACCCGGATTGGGAGCTATGAGCACGCGCAGGATTGAGAGGGGAGAGGGAGCCGTGCTATGCGAGGTCGAGGTGAAATCTGGACAAATGAGTCTTGAGTCTTTTGCGGAAGATGGCAAGTGATTCCGCTGTCCTGACATCGGTCGGGAGTTTGTTCCACCACTGAGGTGCCAAAACAGAGAAGAGTCCTGAGTTCGCTGAGCGACCTTTGTTTGCTCTCGGCAATGGCGGTACCATCGCGGTGGGGCATGTGGTCTGACCAGTGTTTGGTGGTAGGCAGGTGGGGTTCCGCTGACGGCCTTGAAGGTCAGCACCATCATCTTGAATCGGATGCGGGCCGCAACGGGAAGCCGGTGGAGGTCACGGAGGATGGGGGTCACATGGGAGAATTGATAGATATCCCTTTAACACATCACATAGATGTCTTTGAAATGGCAAAAATGTGTTTCTTCACTTTTGGTTGATAATTTTAGTCCTTTTAAAAAATGTTTTACACTCAAAATCTTACATATTGCGAACCGGTAACCAAACTCCCAAAGGTCAAAGCCAATTTCAGGTGTGTACAGTTCTTTGTGTCAGCCATCGCAGCCGCCCGCCATTCACCAGCTCGCAGCATCACCACCTCCTCTGACAGAACTAATAACCTTTAAGCTGTCAGTCATCGTCTCTGCCTCCAGGCTAACCTGCTGCCATCATCTTTTCTTCATTCTGCGATTATCCTCCCTCCCTCCATCCCTCCCTCCTCCTCCCTCCTACATGGGCCGCTCAGGCCAGGGGAGGATGGGGGCATGAATAATTCTACAACAGAACTTATTATTGCACTTAGTTTAATAGGAACTGGTGAATGATACCTGTGTGCGTGTATAGGTGTGTGTGTGTGTGTGTGTGTTGGGAAAATGATTGTGAAATCTCCTCTCCTCCATCCACTCCTTAATCCTCTATCACTCCTCCTCTCCACACACACACACACGGGAGCTCGCTGACATGAATGGAAATGTGTACCCCTCCCACACACACACACACACACACACACCCACTTACACACACGCCCACACAACAATAACGACAACAAAACAAAAAAAGGCATCGTTGCACATGTAAAATGGACGTAGATATGGATGGATGTGCACACACACCGCACACACACAAATCAATTATACATTTGCACAGAAACACGTGCACTTGGAGCGAAACACACTGTGTACACACAGCGTTAAAGACACACACACACACACACACACACACACACACACACATGCACCCACGCGTGCAGAATGTGAATGAAATAAGACACGTGGTGAAGTTAAATGGATTCCTAATGTGATGCCCAGTCCCTCGACTTTCAGGCGTGTGTGTGTGTGTGTGTGTAAGAGAGAGAGAGAGAGAGAGAGAGAGAGAGAGACAATGATTGAGTGATGCAGTACTTGGTCAATGTGTGTGTGTGTGTGTGTGTGTGTTTGTGTGTGTTGTCCCAGCTTTTATTGACATTGGGCTAAGGGAGGGACAAAAGGAGGCTGAAATGGATGGAGAAAGAAGTCTCTGTGTGTGTGTGTGTGTGTGTGTGTGTGTGTGTTTCTTTCTGTGTGTGTTCATGCCCCCCAAAATATACATGTGCACTGTGTGTACATGAGCACGTTTGCAGACATGAAACACTCTCTCTCTCACACACACACACACGCACACACACACCTGCACTCACACACTGTTCTATTATAATCTTCTCGTGCGGACCTCCTGTTTGAGCTCAAAGAAATATTTAAAAAAAAAAACAATTCACACACGGGTAATTCGTTTTTCGCACACTTTTCTGGTCGTGTTGGGGGGGAGAAGAGGATGCGAGGGTGGAGAGTAGAAGGAAAAGGTGTGATTGGGGGAAAAGGAGAGTACTCCGGGGAGAGATAATGGAAACAGATGAAGGGAGCGGAGAAGAAGAAGAATGTGGAGGTATGAAATGGAGTAATACTCTGAATCTAATATGACTTTTTATGTAAGGGCATCGGTGTGAACTTATTATCAAAACAGCGCGGCAGCATGAGGAGGGAGATAGTGCATGTGCTATGTGTGTGTGTGTGTGTGTGTGTGTGGGTGGGTGTGTGTGTGTGTGTGCACGCGTGTGTGTGTGTGCATGCATATCTCCACATGTTCTTTGTTTACGGGCAATCCATCATTTCGGAATCTGTGCCTGGAATACAGAGCAATTCCACAAACGCAAAATTACAGCGCACACACTGCAGGTAGAACAGAACTGTTATAAGAAATCCTCCATGTGACACGCTCGCGCACACACACTCGGTTGCATTAGAGCTCCGACATACTAAGTGCAGAATGGTGTTCACACCCGGCCGCCTTGTTCAGCATGTTCCTGGAGCGCCACACCGACATGAACATGTGACGCGCCGGTTTTGTATCTACATGTAGCGTATGTAAGTGTACCGATAGAGAGAAACACTGAAGATCCAGTTAGGGACCGTCCAAATTGATTGGGGTAAATTTCTGGTTGAACTGGATTCAGAAAATAAGAGAGGCACAGTGTAGATAATTTAAGATGGTGTGCCTTGACCACTGAATTTTGAAGCGTATATTTAATTGTCCACACTGTTTTACTTAGAATAGGTTCATCGCGTTTGAATCCATAACTGGTATCGCCATTTTTTCTGGCCTGAGCTCAGGTAGTCGAGCGCGCGGCATGATACGGCCGAGCTACCCAAACACGAGAGCAGAGACGAGGCTTTCGTGCAGAGGAAAAATTCATATCCTCCGAATAGAAAGAAGCACGTGTCCTTCACCTTGAATATGCACTTCAGGGGACACGCTCTTTAAAAACCTATTAAGCAAAAGAAGTGTGACATTGCATCGTAACTTTGTTGAAAATCCACCACAAAACCTGCCTAACCACAAATTGAGTTGTCGGAATTGTCTTTGAAATAAGGGCCCAATTTAATATTCAAAACATTTCTTTTTATTACAATATCTTAAGAGGGGCACTTCAGGGGCCAATCAGATTTCAGCTGGGGCCAATGAACTCTGAGCCTTACCCATGAAAGCTATCATATTTTTGCATGGTGTCACTTGTTCACACTGCATTTTGTAGACTCATCTGAGCCTTTTAATTTGACGAGATTCAGGAATTTTCAATGTGTTTGCTTTGAATGCAAGAAAAGACCCATTTGAACAAAAAGGACATTGAAGTATTTTTATGGGTCTACGGAAGATGTGCGATTGGCTAACTCAAAAAAACCAAAAAAACCAAGAAAGCCTTTTCTTTGTGAGGTCTGATAAATTGCATCTTTTGGTGCTGGAGACTACAACCTTGAAACAGTCTCTGGAGTTCGAAAGACCTCTGTAGGCCCGTCCCCTCAGCTCAGCTTGAGGCGAGCGACTCGAGGTGAAATTTCTCTCACTCGCATTGATCGCGTAAATAAACGACCGGTGAGTTGCATCGTGGGAAATATCCACCACGTTTAGACGGGGGAGAAAAAATGCGTGGGGTTGGAAAAGATGATGTTGCTGCTTCTGCTGCATCAATTTTGATTTGATTTGACTTTTTAACTGTTAAGAGCGTACCGCCAAATCCAGATCCGTGCCCCTTGAGAAATTTCCGTGCTATGCAATCATTCCATTACAACAATTGTTAACACTACACCTGCAGCACATTATTTTCCATTTTTTTTGATTGACAAATATCTAAGAATGCACCTGTGTTCGATACGCTACTTTGATACTTAATACGAGAGACTTTTTGTTTCTCTCACTCCTCTCCTAGGACCTCACTTGGTCCAGCACAAAAATGACATATTTGGGTGTGATGGGACATAAACCTGAGTTAAGAGTTTGAACTGGTCTGCACGCGTTACTGGTGAGCCTCCTTAAGCCACCGTCCTCCTCATCCTTGGAGAACTCTCTGCTTCGGCTCCAATCTCTGGTTTTGTCTCAGTCAAATTCGCGTGAAGCGAAGCGTGAAAGTCTCAGGACTCTGACTCTCGTGTCGTGCTGTGTTCCTGAGGCATCCAGCGATGTGTACAGTAACAGTTGTCTGCAGCGAGGTGACACGAGGTGACTGTCACCCTGCTCCATCTGCATATGTAACATGTGCTCCTTTGTCGCAGCCACTTATTCCCCCTGTCCATCAGCGTCTGCGTACACGACTCCGAGCCGAGCCACGGATGGGTGCCTCGTTGATGGAGAGGGGAGTGGAAGGGAGAGGGGTGGGGAAGGGGGGGTGGTGGTGGTGTGGGGAAGGACAGCGTGGGTGAGGGGGAGACGGGAAGAGGACCAAGCGCCGGGATGAACACAGGGAGCAATTCACGTCTTTCACACCGTAGGATGAGTCATCTCGCTCGGCACTGCGCTGTGAATGAAACAGAACGGGGAGGGACACCTGCAGAGAGAGGCTGTGGAGTGTGTGTGTGTGTGTGTGTGTGTGTGTGTGTGTGAGGAAGGGAGAGCGTCACACACTCACTGAGGGGAAGAGAGGGGGAAAAAAAATAGAAATAACAACAAGCACATGATGTCTACCTCAGATTCTGTCAATGAAAGTGGGAGGAGGGACGAGTGCCAGTCACAGACGGGAGGGAGGAGGGGGGAGGGAACAGAGTGTATGCAGGGGACTTTTTGGATTGAATTCACGTGACGACGCACTTCTGCACAGTGGAGCGCTGGTGTCAGGGGGAAAGACAGCAATATTTCATCGTCGTGCTGAAGCAGCTGTCCCATCGCTGAAACTTGACTTGCGAAAATTATTTAACTTATCCTATGGCTGCTGATGTATTATACGGAGGACTGAAATCGCCAAAATACATACAAGACTCAATAGATACATTTAAATGGCATTAAATGCCCCCCAAAATAAAATTAAAAATACATTTTTGCCATGAATTAAAAAGTAAAGTGTGACAGAAATGCATACTTCTGATTTGCTCCTGTATTAATTTATCTTTGTATTTATTCACCAATCACTTTATTTTTTCATTTGATATATTCGTTTTCTTCCTTTTTAAATGTATTTATGTATGTATTTCGTAAACACTCTAAATGAAAGCCCAAAATGCAATTAGAAAATAGATACATAAATAATGGTAAGTTTGGGGAAATAAAAAGAGGTAAAATGCAAAGGGAAATAATGGCTACTAAAAAATGTTTAAAAAATGAATGATTGCAAAAAATGTAACTAATTAGTAAAATGTAAGTAAATAAATAGGGCAATTAATACAAAAGTAAATATATACAAAATCAGATTAAAACTGTCATTGGTGTCACATTTAAAGGAGAACTTCGGTCGATTTAAACATGCAGCTTCATTGCTCAAGCTGCCCTTGACTTGCCAGTACCGCAGACGCGAACACATTTGGTCCAACCATTACAGAGCTCCGTGAACGGAGATTTAGCATTGACAGCTTACAGCATGGGGTCAGAACTTTACACTGTGTTTAAAGCGTATTAACATGCTCCACATCTCACACCAAAAGTTATGCAACATCAGCAGACACCTAACAACACAGCACTGTAGCGTGTATGACTCAAAATGAATAAAAAAGTAGTTAAAACAGTGTGTTTGTGGAAGCAGCCACATACCTGTTTGTTGACATCGGCGTCTTCCGGTAGCTAGACCAAACTAGTTGATCCGTTGAGCGTGCGCTTACTCCCTCACTGGCGGAGACGGAAACGTATTCCAGCATTTTCGTGTTTCTGTTCATAATGTACATGTCCATGTTACAGCCTGTCATGAGCCATGAGCCTTACAAAAGCCTGTTAAGCCTGTTAAGTGCACACTCGATGGATATGCTAGTTTGGTCTAGCTACCGGAACACACAGATGTCAACAAACAGGTATGTAGCTCCTTGCACAAACACACTGTTTTAACTACTTTTTTAATTCATTTTGAGTCATACACGCTACAGTGCTGTGTTGTAAGGTGTCTGCTGATGTTGCATAACATTCGGTGTGAGATGTGGAGCATGTTAAGACGCTTAAAACACAGTGTAAAGTTCTGACCCCATGCTGTTAGCTGTCAATGCTAAATCTCCGTTCACGGAGCTCTGTAATGGTTTGACCAAATGTGTTCGGGTCTTCGGTACTGGCAAGTCAAGGGTAGCTTGAGCAATGAAGCTGCATGTTTAAATCAACCAAAGTTCTCCTTTAATGAATCAATTTATTCCCAGATTTGTTTTTTATATTTGGTGCATTTAGTGGCATATGCATTTATTTATTTAATAATTTCTTTTTAATTTTGGCAATTTAGTTCTTTCTAAAATGTTTCAGTAAAGATAAGGTATTTAAAGCCAAACATGATCTTTTCATACCCCAAGAGAATTTATTTTTCTGTCATACCTAACCAGACCTTTGCCCCACAACTGTCACCTCAAATCGTAAACTTAAATGTAAAAAAAATTACACGTACAGAGTTATTTTCATTTATTCTGCCGATTAGGTTGAATTGTCTGAAGGTGTCCTTCCTTACCTTTAGGTGTTTAGCCTCTGGGTGTACACTGGTTTTAATTGGAGGTCAATGACTGGATCAATCAACCCATCAATCGGTTATTTTAACCAATCACTTGTAAAGTCATTTGTCACAGCTCACCACCTCTTATCCAGTGCCAAGGGGGACGCTGCCAAAAAAGGACATGAGTTAGCGAGAAAGAGCAAAGGAAAGTCACAGGAATACAGCGGTGCTATCGTGCATTTAAATAAATCAAAGCAAAGCTGTCAATATCAAAATGCTGATGGTCGTGTCTGTTAATGCCGAAAAAAAGAACAAAACCACAAACAATGGAGAGATCGATGAAATGAATGGAAATCTCTTGCTGGGCCACTTGTTGGGTCGAAGATGTGAAACTGGATGGAGATCTATGGATCTGATTCCTGTGAAGTTAAACCCACAGGACCACAGAACTGGAGATAACGCTTCTTTAGAATCTGTCCACTCAGTGTTTTCTGTTCTTTTGTAGTTGTGTGGGTTTAAATAAGGCATGCCGGACACCACCAGTTGGAAAAACTTGGAAGGACGAGTCGCAAGTCCAGCTTACTACAACTCGGTTTTCACCTTCAAGAAGAAGTTCACCCAATACTGAAAATGTATTCCATAGTGGAGTTATACAGCAAAACAGGGTTGCAGCATTCCTCTAAAAACACCTGAAGGAGATGGGGACTTGTTTTGAAATGTACAAAAAACAACCCTCCAAAACATAAAATGGCCCCATGCAGCTTGTCTTTGGAAGCCCCAAGATCCCAAATTGTTTTGAAAAAAACTTTATTCGCACCATCGACTTATGGTCGTACTCATGCACCCAATTCAGAAATGCTAACACGTTTAGCTTAGCGACCACAGTGGAGAGTTTAGTTTAAAAAAACTGTGTAAATGTTGTTTTTTAAAATCGATTTAGGCTCTTCAAGCTTCTGGGGACTTGGATTACACTGGATGATATAGAACCATCATATGTTGTTATTTGTTCATTAATTTATTTCCATTTTAAAGCTCCAATACTGTGAAAGTAAGATGTTTATGTCTGATTAAAACGAAGGTCTATACCACAGCAAATAAATGCAAATGGTTCGTAATCAGGCACCGTCCCTTTAAATGAGCCGATGGGACTTTCGTAAGGTTGTGATGTCACAACCGTACAATCACCAACGCCCCATGCACAGAGGTGGTTGTAAAAATACTGGCAGAGCTAGTGGGGAAACATAGTGGGCGGTACCTGCTCAGGCCTGTGAAAGCTGACAAATAAGACCAGACTGGGCTTTTCCTGGCGGGGGGCGTGGGGGCATAGCATTCAGACATTGCTGCAGCAATGGACAATGGATGTTTAAACTTGAAAATTAGCATAATACTGGACCTTTAAAACAAGTCCCCATCTTCTTCAGTTGTTCAGGAGAATGCTTTAATGCAGGTCTGCTGTGAAGCTCCAGAAACGCTCTGTGGACATTGAAAACTTCATCCCGTCATTCCATCGGCATGAGGGGCGAGTAGAAAAATTATCCTTTAACATTGTCCGTGTCAAAGTAATTTATGTGATCTGGGAATATTAACAGTGCTGTGATATTGCTATTACAAAAAGTCAATGGATGGATTATTAGACAATGGGCCCCTGGGCACAGACCCATAAAAGGCTTCCCTTTAGTTCGCGGTGGCTGTTCCAGGATGAGCACTACACACTCTGCCGCTTTATAATAGAGGAAAAAATTCCTGTTAGCATCACCATGAGGCTATAACATCATGTTTTTGGGAAGCAAAAAAAGGCATTGAATCGTTATGATGAGACAAATCAAAGTATAGAAGCGAAAAGTATACACAAGGTGCACTCACCATGGAAGTCAAGTCATCGCTGACTGACATTTGACAGCAGTGGGAGGCGTGTGTCTTGGCTCTGGTGCTTGGAAACATTACATCGACTGGCCTGAGGGAACGCTGTAATTAAAGGTCAAAATTCAAAAATGTGAAAAGCCATGCCAGAGGAAGGTGTGTGTGTGTGTGTGTGTGTGTGTGTGTGTGTGTGTGCGCGCCATTTGGGGAGGATGTTTACTTTGTGGATGTGCATGAGGTGTGCATGTCCCCCGCTTTGTTCAATCACACTGGGGTTAATCACACCGTGCTGTCCTGACTGGCTCGAGGCTAATCCTCGCAGGAACATTAGTACTAACATGCATCCTCACACAGATGAATACACACACACACACACACACACACACACACACACACACACACACTCCTCTGCACACACTCTCTCTAATACAGAGCCATTCGTCAGTGAGTTTTCCTGCTCTGATCCTCAGGCGAGGTGGCACCGCTGATGAAGATTTAGGACCTCAACCCAAGGTGTGTGTGCGTGTTGTGTGTGTGTGTGTGTGTGTGTGTGTTGCCCTTTGCTAGCAGTTACTTTACTGTGTCTGTCTGTGTAATGGAGACTCACACAGGGAGAGGCAGATGTCACACTCACAACTTATGAAGTTATCTAACGTCGCGCACACACACACACACACACACACACACCAGCCGACCTTGGGGATGCAGTCATGTGCGCAGGCTGCCTCTCAGCCTCACGCGGTTGACACACACACGTGCACACTCATGGTGTGTGTGTCAACACGCATAAGAATGAAAGAACTGTTTGGATAGTGATTAACTTGTGCATTTGCCTGATTCTTTGCACGTCTCTTTGTCTTTTATTGGCGATCTCTGAAGGCTTTATTCATCTTTTAGTGTGTGTGTGTGTGTGTGTGTGTGTGTGTGTAGAGCAAGAGATGTTTCAGAATGATTGGGTGAGATCATTATTATTATTATTATTATAACATCACAGGGGACACGCTCTGCTGTGATTGGCTCATCCTGGAGGCTCCTATTCAGAGGAGGGGGGTGCGATTTATTTTGGTTATCAGTCCATTATCCTCATCTGAAGATAAGGGATGTCCACATGGATGTTTAAGGATGTGTGTGTGTGTGTGTGTGTGTGTACTATACTGTCCACACACACACACACACACACACACACACACACACACACACACACACGTACAGTTCACCTCCACATACAAAGTGTCCCATGTGTTTTCCATGCAGGAGAAGGTCAGAGGAGGCGTCTAGAGCGTTCCTCCAGGTAGGCAGTCAGTCATGGCGGAGCTGCTGATCCACTCACCTCCGCAGAGGTCATATCTGCGGTCCCCAAAGCCCCGAGGCCTCTGAAGGAACATCAATCACCACAGACCTTGGACACACGAACACACGGCGCTACTTTAACACCACAGCGCTATAATGTGCCACGAGGGCGGCCGCCGTGTTTCTTCCACCATGTGAGATGCGCTGCTTCAGAAGGGTATCCTAAAGGTAAGTTCAGTGCTACAAAAATCAGTATGTGTTTTAACGGCAAGACTCGCAATTCACCCGGCTAGTTTGGGCTCGTTATCAGTGAGGGGGGGAAATGTCACGCCATCTGATAAAGAGATCAAGGTTGTTTCTGATGTCCTCATCAGTCACAGTAACGTCTCTAAACCCTCCTCGCCCCAAGGAACGCAGCGAAGCACAAGGACGAGAGGGGGGACCCTCCTATGAGTGAGTATTGCTACTATAGATACACAAAAAAGCCTGAGTTTCCTTGTTTTGATTAATCACTTTGTTCATGAACTGAGGAGGACAACAGCCCCATCAGTCATGCTTTTTAAAGGAGTAGTTCAACATTTGGAAGAATGTGCTTTTTAGCAGTATAAGGGGCTACAAAGTAGTGCATCACTGTAATCACATTACATTTGCCTGACATCATCATCTGATGGTGTTAAGAAGGCCAGTTTCATCTTATTTTATTCACTGTTCATTTATTCATTATTTTGAGCTAATTAACAATTGTCTTAGATGGTGTTCCGAAGTTTGAACTCTTTTTAGATTGTTTTATAAAATCATACAGCTTTTTTTTTTTTTTTTTTTCAGTCTGTTATCGCACATTACATTTTTCTATGAAGTGCCTTTGGGCTCGTTTCACTGACTTTGCTCTGTGGTATTACATTATTAAAGAGCATTTGAGAAAGATCTGGTGTATGGCTGCCTTAGCATAGGGCTGGTAGGTTTAATGTTATACCCAGACCCAAGAGAGCAGCAAAAAAGTAATGTAACGAGTGATGGTCATAGCTTTTTGGCAGGTGGTTGAGAAGATGCTGTAACCCGGATGTGCTTACACCCGTCAGTGCCTCCGAAGCTCACACATGTCTAACATTTAATCTGTTTCATCTGTATTTTTTTCCAGGGGAGTCAGGTGCTGTCACCATTTCTTGGTGAACAGCAGCCGGGCGGACACGACTGTTTTTTGTCGCAGTGAGGTTGAAGGTGCGCTGAGCGGATGGGTTAAAAAACCAGTAACGTAACAACAACCCGCTGAACTCTCTCTCTCTCTCCCGAAACCTCCGAACGTCGATTGTACAATTCTGTTTAAGTAATTATTAAACAAACTGAATAAAATGTGTTAATTAGAAAAAGGTGGTGCATTATTGAGCGTGCCAGGCTAGTTGTGTTCCCTGCTCCCGGTTTTATGCCAAGCTTGGGTCATTGCGTCCAGGCTTCTTGGATCAACAAACTGAAAGCTGTTCAGGTCAGTGAAGACCAAATACATACCTCTGGTTTCAAATTCATGGTTTTTTATGTTTGGGTTACCTGTAGATGAAACACCTTAAAACACCTTTCCCAGTCCAGTCCAAAGTAAATTCTAAGCTGTTGCTGAACCATTAGGCGTACATGTATGTTATTGGACAGTTTTGAAAAGGTTGAAGTCTGATTTATCCCAAACAGTCAGAAGCTTTAAGTCCTTCTGTCATTGATCTATAGGAATTTGAAAACACTGAATAATTCAATTATTTCTCCAGCCAGATGACCTATAACTGCTCCTGCTGGCAGGAAACCACAATGGGGGCCCACATCATATATTCTTACATGGTCCAAGTTAAAATTTAATAACAATGTCACTCAAAATAATGAATACTTAACACATTTTCCTTATTAAAATTCCAGGCGCCTGGGATAAAAATCCTCAAATTACCCCTGGTTGTGAGTACCAGGAACATGAAGCTCATTATAGTTCTTTATTTCTTTATTTACGCTAGCTTTAGCATATGAAATGTTCAAAAAACGAGTTCTGAAGGGGAAAAACCAGCCTGTACAGAGAGAAAAACTTTAAAACCCTTTAAATGATATATGCAGGGATTCACAATCTCATTGGCTAACTGGCTTGTCAGTCATCCAGAGGCTGGTGGGTAAGTTGCTTGGAAGCGAGGGGATGGAATAAGGAGTTGGTCTCCTGATTATGAAATGGCTTGGCTGTTGTAGGCCACGGGGCGGGCATAGAGGCTCAGAAACTGTTCAAATGAGGCGTCAGCAGCCATCTTGGGTAACTTTCTGTTGCAGTTTAATGGCAGGTGGGTACGTTTTTTTCTCAGCTGGATGAGTGTTGTGTAATTTAGCAGCACTATCGAATTATTTTCGTCTGCAAGACTGACTAACCACATATCAGTAACAGCCAGTAATCTGTCTCTTTGCACTGCAGCTTCATAAAAAACAACAACTGAGCTCTTAATGAGAACTTTTATTTACTTTTATGTTGTATGAACTTTATACGGTGTTGCCTGAATCCCTGATCACTCTGCATGCTTTTCTATTTTCCTGGCGAATATATTTAAGCAGCAGTCTTTCGAACCAATGGGCAGAACAAGCACACCATGAATAAACGCTGCCCCTCAAAGATTTGTTCAATAAATGCATGAACCAAACATGCATAGAGTAAACGCAAAAAAAAAACCACAACTCAGAAACCTGAATAAAATACAACCGATAAGCTGAAAATTATTCATTTAATTATGGAAGAAAATTGCACTTCTCACAATTTTATCTCTATGTTATTTTCTAAAGATAAAAGTTTGATGTTGCTGGGTTTTTTTTTTTTATAAAAAAATTTAATTTGCTTGTTACCAACATCAACACATTCTTTTTCAAACAAAGTCCAACACAAAATCTTGAACAAAATGAATCAAAACGCTAAAGAAACGAGTACAGCGGGGTCAAAAGTTTCCTTTGGGCTGCGTGAGGTTTTCAGAACTTCACATAGTGACGAGGAGAGCGAGGCAAACGGAAGATGATAAGTGCTCTGGCCTAGATTGTGTGAGTTTTCTTTGTGCCTTCCAGCACAGTATCAGCACTACGGTTACTTATGCATGCATAGCCCCGGTCAGAGCTGCACAGATGAGTGTGCCTCAGCTTAGCGAGAAGCAAAATGCATCTTCTCGTGATAACAGCAAATACTCTTACGGTAATTTATATTTTAATTCTTTTTTTTTTTCTTTTTTTTTTTAAATATTAAAATCCTCCACCCTAACACACACACACACACACA
Source organism: Sparus aurata (assembly GCF_900880675.1). Lineage (NCBI taxonomy): Eukaryota > Metazoa > Chordata > Actinopteri > Spariformes > Sparidae > Sparus > Sparus aurata. The sequence goes on along the minus strand of NC_044196.1, from coordinate 28,304,202 downwards.
CACACACACACACACTGAAGTCTTATGAATCCAAACTTTGCGGTAATGTAGGCCGTTTGAAGCAGAGACTCCTGATTTTTTTTTAGCTGACTAAAATATAGAGCCGAAATGTATTAAAATATGAAAATATGAATCCACTGTCCAGTACAGTCTGCTGGACTTTTAGTTGCATATACAGTATGAGCAGGGGGGGTTTAAATGCTCCCTGATGAGTAAAAGGATATTATTTTGAAAGATTTATATTTTCAGTGTTTCATTATGGGGAAGCATGATTCAAAAGCTCTCTTACTAAGCTGTATTAACTTTATATATACCGTATGCCTAATGTGCATTGAGGTTTTTGGAATTAAAGTGAAACTCTTGCCAGAAAGCAACCGAGGCTTTATTTGTGACTGAATATGAGTCAAATCTTTATGTAAAAGCATAATTACGATGACAGAGGCACTTTTAACATTTGCCTTAGTTTCGTTTTTGGGCAAGCTAATTTTCAATGGAGTGTGAGGGCACTTTTACGCTAGCATTAAAATCGCTATTTTTAAAACACCAAGAAGGCTCGACACAACATGAAACTTTGCTCGTAGTATCACGAGCATTGAATACATTGATTGTGTACACAGAGTTTTTCTAAAAAGAAGTTTTTGGACAACTCAAGTTAACAGCAGCATCTCCGGCCCGCCGCTGTCATGGCAGACAAAAGGTGTTGATCACCGAGTGCAACCTAACAGGCAGGAGAGTAATGGTGGACCGCTCCTCAAGCCTTCCTGTTAGGTCGTACTTGGAGATCGACACTTTTTGTCTGCCATGATTTTGATGCTAACCTAAAAGTGCCCTTGCACTCCATAAAAAAATTAGCTTGCCTGAAAACGTAACTACGGTAAATCTTAAAAGTGCCTCTTTCATCGTAATTATGCTTTTACAGGAAGGTTTGACTCATATTCAAACATAAGTAAAGCCTGGGTTGCTTTCTGGCGAGAGTTTCACTTTAATGTAAAAAAAAATGTGGATTTTGAGGAGATGTGTCTATTTGTGTGACCTTAAAATAGTTTTACACCATGTTACACAACTATGGATGGTGCACCTTCGCATTAAAAGCGACTCGCCTCTGCTTGGTAGTAATGCCAAGTGGCGGTCCTAGCTTGCATGACACCCTGGGCGGACCTCACCTTCAGCGCCCCCAGGTTGGAGTTCAGTATCTTGCCCAAGGACACTTCAACATGCAGACCAGGGGTATCGAACAAGCAACCTTCCAACAAGACACTGATTCAACCCCTTGTACTTGAGCTTGAATGTACCTGCTATGATGACCTAATTTTGATAAAGCTATCTATCTATCTATCTATCTGAGCGATACGAAAACTGGATGACATTAATGCAAAGAACTTTTTTTTTTTTTTTTTGCGGGTGCTCATGCCACCCCTCCACAAATGCCACCCTGGGCAGCTGGCCATATTGCCCATATCAGGAACCGCTGCTTCGTCTGAGACAGAGGACAGTCTCATTTTTTTGTTCAAAAGCTGAGGGGGCGTCCGTTTTTAGGAGACAGCAATGATTAAAAAAACGTAAAAAAAACAAACAAAACAAAAAACAGCCAACCGCTTTGTTGAATACAGCCAACGAAAAGAACGGTTGAACAATTTCGTCTTTGTAGAGGGTTGATGACAGACAAATAATTAAAGTTATGTTATTTTCATTATAGAAGTCAATGTTGGAACATATTAAGATATGGCTTTTAAGTTGTACAAGTTATAATAAACACAGACAGACAGTTGTGACAAATAAACTGACTAAATAAAGGTAAACTTCACTTGGAACGTAAACTTAAATCAAAGTAAAACTGCGTCAGTGTTTCATTTGTTTCAATGTTTTGATGGGAAATCTCAGCAGCAAGCTCAGTAAAAGGTTCCAGTTATCTTTGGTGGTGCGAATCGGATCACACGTAATCATTCAATTCCTTGTTGATATTGACATTTATTTCACAACGCAGACGCGGGTTCAGTTTACAGGATGCGTGTAAACTGCTCCTTGGCCTCACAGCACACGGCGACTGGCTCCGAAACGGCGGCCAGCAGATCCCAACCTGTGATCCTCTGGCGCTCTGAGAGACATTAGCTCTGCTCGTGTAAAACAGATGTTCCTCATTCCTCAGCCCCTTCGCCGCAGCTGCCGCTCCCCACCCGAAGAACACAAAATGGATGGGCTCTCCAGGATATTTATCGTTAAGTAATTGCGCGTGAATCCAAGCGAGAGTCATTATGCTGAAAGCGGAAAATAATCTGGAGCGATTTGACCCCCCCCCTCCTCACCCTTCAGCCTTCCTCTTTCTTATCCCGTCACCACCTCCTTCCCCTTCCATCCCTTTCCACCTCTTCGCACGCCTCCCCTCCCCTCTCCCCCTTCACTTTCTCACCCTCGCTCCCCCCAGAGTGACCAGATGCCGGCAATTTCACGACTGTTGACTTATTTACATTTCTGCAATCATGGGAACGTATGACTATGTACGACGCCGGTCTCTTGCCGCGGGGCATCTGCCTATACAGCCTGCGTATTTGTGTGTCTGTGTGCGCGGGCCCGTGTGAACACTTTGTCGAAACTCCGTCTGCGCTGCGTGTTCGGCAGCCGTACATTCTGTGTGTGTAGCGTTGTCGGCGAGTAGAAAAGATGGAACAGCTGGCCTGTGCGAGTGTGCTGCCGCCGAGCTGAGGTTTCTATCCAGCGCTCCGCGAGGACATGCAGTTGTACTGGAGTACGAGGGGGGGGGGGGGGGGGGGGGGGGGGGGGGGACCAGATGAAAAAAAAGCCAATCAATATTTCACGAGAGCTAAAACCTCAAGGCACACACATTTTATCTTCCTCTCTCCCCGAACACTGTTTATAAATGGATTATTTCTGGAGAGCTGACGGATGCTCATGGAATGAAATACAGCGTGGCCGAGGCAGAAAGTCTGGTGACACAGTTTCTTCAGAGCCGCTCCAAAAAAGTCTTCTCCCCCCACCCCCTGTGTGTTTTGTCGTGATTTTCCACTTCCTGTCTTTCTCTTCATCCCGCCCTTTTTGTCTGTGTACGCCTGCGCCTCATTTGGTCAGTATCCGTGGCGTATCGCCAGTTGTCGGTTCTTCTGCAATGCTGCCTGCTCTCCAGGCCTCAGCCAGTTTTTTCATGTGGTATAGTATTTGTAATGAGTTTTTCTGGAATCGCCTCAGGGCTCCGGCTTGTTATCATTATAGCTTGCATTTTTATGTTTCTATCCGTCCGTGTCATGGTTTGGATTTTTGTCATTTGTCATATCCTGTTTTATTTTGGTAAATATATCCTCAAGTGTGATGTCTCCTTTTCTACTTCCTCCCTTTGTCTGTTTTCCTGCCCTTTCCGTTCCTCACCAGTGTTCTATTAGTTATCACTTCCTTTGTATCTAAGTCGTTGTCCTCCCCTCTCTACTCGTCAGTTCGTCTGTTATGTTTTCCCGAATTCAGTTCTCGGTCCCTTTTTTGATTTGTACCTCATGTAGTTTTTGTCGTCTTGTACCCCTTCAGATTTTTGATTTGCCCCTGCCTGCGTCTTGTGTTTTTAGCCACCTACCTTTCTGTTTCTTGCTTTTTTTTGGACATATATTATTACTGCTTACTTCATTAAAGCTTGACTTCTCTTCCTAACCTGCCTCCAGTGGTATCACTCTTCCTGTCTGACTTGGCAGCACAATTTCATTTTGTGAGACTACGAGGCTGAATTAGAAGTACTCCGAGATGTGTTGATGCTTGACTGACAGATGTCAGCAGCTGTCTGACTTCGCTCCCCCGGCTGCCGTTCGCTCATCTTTGCATCCACCTGTGCACCTCCGGGAGCTTTAAAAAGCTTTTGCTATCTAAAATCTGCACTATGTTGCCGTGGTGCGTGGCTACTGAGGTGCAAAATGTACGATTTGTAACGATCAGTATCTTTTGTGCGCCTCAAATTTCTTGCAAGAACATCTAGATATCTTGTAGGGAACACACACACACACATACGCACACACGCACACACACACACACACACACACACACACATGTCAGAATTGTAGTTTAGTGAACTCTGTACTCTAACGTGATGGGGAAATTGTTACTAAACTGCTTATTTCTATCGGTATTGACTGGCAGAGACAGCAGACTTGGATCCGATTGATTCGATTCCTATTGCATTTCTGTGGAGTTTGTGCATGAATTTTTATCTCTGTTGACTTTTAATAGACTTTGACGAGTGCGATTTATCACCGTGACTCCATCGTTTCATCTCCCTGCTGTTAAACCTCTCAATAAAGGTTAGAGACGGCGTGTGCCTGCGTTTTTATATTGTGTACGTGGCTCAGGATTGCTGACTGCGCAAACGAAGGTGACATGCACGCGGAAAACATTAGTGCTGTTTATTCCACTGTCCGAGAGAGCAAGCGCACACACACACACATACACGCACGCACACACACACACACACACACACACACACACACACACGCTGTGCCGTGACAACCAAGGGCTGCATGATTTAAGACTCTGGTCATGCTCTCCTCCATTTCTTGTCTAGCACACACGCACACACACACACGCACACACACACACGCACACACACACACATACACACACACACACACTCAAACCACAGACCCTCACAGCCTGTTGCATGAGAGAAACACATGCATTTTTATAGACCCAATCACACACACACACACACACACACACACACACACACACACACTAGAGGAAATAATTCAGTCTTAACTGAGTCAACTAAGGTTGACAGTGTGACCCCCGCCCAGCAATCGTCTATCTCTAACAGGCAGCAGATTGACAGGGGTCACAGCCGCGCTGCATCTCCTACCCTTTATTACCCCCTTAACCACCGCAGCGCTCCAAGCCCCTCCCCCCACTCCCCCTGCCGTCCCACCAGCCCCGGCGACACACTGTGACTCACCACAGCGGCGTGGTGTAACTATATTTAACGGCGCCTGCTTAGTCCTTTTGTTTTCATTACACCACATTAGACCTGAAGGGATCGTCTCATCCCGGGACATAAATTAAGACATGGACTGATGAAAACACACTTGTTTTCTAGTCATCAGAGGAGTCACTCAGGTCTGGAGGGGAGAATGACCATCGTAATGAAGCGCTGTTCCATTGACTCTACTCCAGCAGTGAAACTCACACCTTTCAAAGAGCCACAAAGGGGGTCAGTACTTGGGGAAGTCCAAGGTTACTAAGATTAGAATCGAATCATTCAATCACACTGTTGATTATCAATTAAGAAAATGCCTTTCAAAAAAAAAAAAAAGAATATTTGGAGCCAGCTTTTTGTTAATCCATGACAAGGCATGTAGTCCTTTCTAAGTTCTAAGCAACAAGAAACTTTTGTCAGACTAGTGATTTACTAGATCAGGTTGCACCATTATATGTAAAGAAGGTCTTCGCTATGAGTTAATCTGTCTTTAGTAACCATCTTTAGCACCATCAGTCTGAACCAATCAACAGACATATGCAACAGGAGCATCACAAATTTATTAAAAATGTTTGAGGGACCTAGCAAGATGTTAAACGTAACAATCCTATGTAAATGCAGATATTAATTAATTTATAAATACAACCATGGAAAAGCATTAATATTTTTTTGGAGGTAGGTAACTAATTACTATTATTCATGCAGGATTTAAAAAAAAAAACAACACTAATAAATAATTTTCAAGGCATACAAATGATTGAAAATAGCTAACTGCTGCTCACTTTTCTCTTGTCGCTTCCAGCTGCCCTGAAGCTAAGCTGGCATATTAGTCAATGAGCGTCTACCTGTACTGCAACCTTAGATGACGGGGGGAGTTGCCAACCAGTGAACTAATACAGGAATAGGACTGAACACAGCCTCCGAGACAGTCAGATGCCAGTTCGGAGACAGGGAATGCAGTACGGAGGCGATTTACAGCGGCTCTGACCAGAACTATGATTCGATGAATGAGAAGACACGGCAAGTAGGGAAAGGTGATAATATTGCTGATAATATTATTTCATAAATATTAGTTCATGTTTTGAATGTTTTAAACTACAATTGTGTCCACATCTTTCATATTGCCCCACAGCGACTTATAATATATCATTAGTTCACTAATGAAAAACTGAAATTTCAATTTTAGGAAGTTTGGGACTCAGCATCGTGGTCACAGCCTGTAATCAGTTTAATCATCTCACCAACATAAACTCTCCTTGCTCTGTCAGTCACTGGTTTCATTTTAAATATTGAGGCCAGTGTTTTGACTCATCATTGGATGAATTAAGGAATTCATCTTACTTATCCTCTTGAAGGTCTCCAATTAAAACAAACTAGCGGTAATTTAAATGAGAATCCATACAAAGCAGCTAAGGAGCAAACTAAAACAACAGCCAGGAGAGAAAAAGCTCTGTATCTTGATCCGTAACATGCTCCCGATCCTCAACCAAATGTGATCTCCGCTGTTCAGCTTTCACCTGCCAGCCAATCGGCTGCGGCTTGCAAGTTCTCCAAGCTGCTGCTGTCCCTCAAGGCACGGCCCACTCAGTGCGTGGGCCTCACATGACAGAGCTGATCGGCTGTCAATCACGCTATATAGAGGATGGTCCCCTGGCTACTGCCATCAGATTTGTAATCCTCAGTGATAATGGCTAATCCAATTTAGCAAATCCCTCCCGTCGAAAAAACTCAACCATAGAGTGCCTCACACAGTATGGAACATAAATATAGAATACACATGGGATATCATGCTGCGAGGAGTCGCTCTCGCTCGAGAACACACACTCGTGTAACACAGAGCTAATACCATCAAAGGCCACTCTGCTGCCTCTCTTCATGTGCCAGGCGCGCTGGAACACACTGAACTGCCTCCTATAGGACATGATAGGAGCAGAGAGTGAGGGAAAAGGGGGAGATGTTTCACATCAGGAGATGACATAATTGTTAGGATTATAAAATAAAGACGGGCTGAGCAGCGGGGAGACACTTCCAAAACTTCTAATGAGGGCTAATTTCGACTGAGGATCGACTGGGAGGCGCATCTGCCTTGACAAGGCAGCGCAAGGGGTGAGATTACATTCATGCGAAACCTGAGGCGAGACCGGAGAAGAAGACAAAGAATGAGGGATAAAGAGAGCAAGAAAAAAAGAGTTGAAATAGATCAAATTGTGGTTATTTGTGTGCGTGCTGCAGTGATATAGTGGATACTGTCCAATCCGTGAAACCAAAGGGCAACTGTGTGAGTAGATAATGTAAAAAAAAAAGAAAGCAAAGCGCACTCTTTCTGCTCTCCTTTAGAGGACTCCCCTCCCAAATAATGAAAGCTGCTCCCCGGCTCTATCTCTGTTTCCCTCTCCATCCCTCTTTTCTCCTCTGTGGATCATGGCAGGCTAATCTCAATCTGTTTCACTGTGATATCACACAACAGCTCTGTAGCTGCAGCCGTGCCAGCCTACTGGGCGCGCCGGCCCCAGCGCCAGCACTCGCTGTCTGCCAGCCTGCACCGGCTCGCAAGCTCTGGCTCTCCACACACTCCACGCTTTAGTGGGGTTTTCCGTCGGTTGCGTCCAAACACTCTTCTCCGCTGCTGCAGAACTGTGTCCCAGCCGCTGTGATGCTTGTAATGTCCTCCTCCAGAGTATTTCTGTCATTTTCTACACATTTAGTTTTCCTTTGAAGTGCATGTTACACCGAGGTGTCATGCTCCGCTTCCGAATGGCGGTGAGGGCACTTAAGAAAACAGACAGACGCGTAGGCTTTCTAAGCAAGCCTCTGGCACCGGTGTCTGTTTTCCAAAAAAGCTAAATGTGATCAAGCATCAGTAATGAAGACACAGTCAGAAATTGATTTGGTCTGATGGGTTAGATTTAAAGCTGCGCTGTTTCCAAAAATTCCACCGTTTCTTACTGGCAGTCTCACTTTGAGCAGCTCGAGTTAATATATCATCAGTGAACCAGGGCATGATGGGAGCTCTTCTGTGAACAATTGCTTAAAACCTTTTTTAATTAGCTGTTACAGTGTGTGTATCAGAGTGTGTGTCTTTTTTCTTTCCGTCTTTCCAAGCTGTCTGTTACTGCAAGTGTGAGCACGGTCTGTCAAACCGTGCCCGTGTTGGATTTCCCAGGTGTGCACACCTTGATTTCCCTCCATTTTATTGTACCTTTCATCACTGTTTACCACTGCAGACTGTTAATTACAGTGAACCACTGGAGGGAAGGACTACGGCTATTTCACACCAGATCACATCATTTTGATGAGGTCAGCAGATGTAAAAGGAGTTTCACTACTGCGCCGAACTCTTTGAATATTGTTCAAACTTTCCTCAATACCTTCCTGTTTTGACTTGTGACCAATGCTTCATCTTTGTGTGGCCCCTTGCTAGGATTGTGAACATCTAACGGAAGCCAGTTAAATATAAGACTCATATTGTTGTGTCTGAATATCTTTTTTTGTGGTCTGAGGATGTAAAATTCTTTGGCGTCAAGCTAAAAGCAAAAAGTCAGCGAAAAAAAACCCCACAAAACATTGTGTTGCATACTCTTTAATTCATTGATTTGCAGAAACCGAACATTTCCGCCCACGAGCAAGCGCTTGGTGACAGTGGTGCGAACAAGCTGCCTTTTGACAGGCAGAAACCGCTGGGCAGACCCCGGAGTCATAGAGGGCGGCCATCTGCCTTGATCGGAAGAGCTAACACTCCTGGGTGCGACTGCCAGACTGGCTGGTAAAAAGACTCAGCCGAGAAATAAACAAGAAACAGCCTCTTTTCTCACAGTCAAGTGCTTCTGGGGCTGCCCTGGAGAAAGTCACTGTACACTAATTTGAGGAATAGAACTTCTCGTGATCCCCTCTCTTTTCTCTAGCACCACCAAGTCCAAATCTTTATTTTCCACAAAACTAAGGACATTTCCATCAGCCTCCGTTGTTGGTTACTCTGTGTTTAATGCTGCTTACCAATTGTTAGCGTGCTTAAATACTAAACTAAGGTGCTAATCATGGTAACACTGCCATGCTAGCATTAGCATTTAGCTCAAATTACCACTGAGCCTGTGCGGTATCCTGGCTCTGGACTCTTGTTAAACTATCCCGCAAGTCTCCCAACCTTTTGGAACAGCAATACTGAACTGAATTTCAGCCTCATATTCCATTTGTTAAGACATTAGTCGCACCCTCAACGCACAGTCGAGCTGTGCATCAAATCAATTTGGGATCTTGGGGTTTCTTGAGACTTGGATTACGCCGGATTAGCTCTTAAACTCTTATTTTTTATGCTCTTTTTACATTAGTTGTTCAGGAGAATGTTGCAACGTTGCTCCGCTCTAAAGCATCTGAAATGTTTTGCGGACTACGAAACTTAACGACGATCAAATGTTCACGTTTGGGCGAATTTCGCTTTTATACTCGAGGCCTGTTTTCGAGTAGTTTTTGCCAGTTTTCCTCTCTTTATCTCCTAAACATGTGAGATGGAGTGACAAACATGAGAAGGGAAAACAATTATTATGACACAAACTGTCCAGTGCAGACATCCATTACAGTTTATGGACCAACTTCCTGGTTAAACTTTGACGTAATGCTATCACCTGTGCATTATCATCGACATGCCTACGTTTGATATAACTCATTTTCTGCTTTAATTTCCGTTTGCTCGTGTCTGGCCTATTGGTCTTAGACTAATAACACTCGAGCTGTAATAAAACTGAATTATCTTTTAAGTGAAGCTTTATTAACCTGCGAAGACAACGGCAGAGCTGGGAATCAGCATCCAGCTCTACCCTCTGGGGAGCGTATTCTCAAACCAAACTTGCCGTTGACCATGAAATTGTCCTAATTTTCCCAGACGAAGATGAATCTGGCTTTTTCTCCCCGTCTGTCTGTTTATGAAAACACCCATCGTATCTCTCTGGATATTGATAGCATCGCCGCACTTGCCCTCCCGATCACCCAGGAGAAAAGCCTGCCTGCCGGTAATGCCCTTGTGTAAGGAGTTGTCAAACGCTTCGATTAAAAACGAAGAAATAGGGCTCGTTTGCGATGAGGGTGCGCTGAAAAATGGTGTGAAGTAAACACAAGTTTTACTAGCTGTACGCTGTCTGCCCCACTTTGTTCACAACTCTCAGAGGGAGCAAAGAAACTTCTAATGAACAGCGTGAAGGCGGCGGAGCTGGTGGAGGCCACGGAGCCCTGAGTCCTGTGCTGCGGAGAGATTGTCCGCTCTGCTCGACTGGGTGTTGTATCTCCTCAAGACAACGGGCCGGGGCTCTCCCTCTCGCTCCGTCTTCCTCGGTCCGCTGTGGCTCTTTAAGCATTTAGAAGCTGCAAGCCCCCTTTTATTAAATTTGTCTTCCTCTCCCTTCCTCTGTCTGTTTGAGTGGGCCTAATGCTCCGTCCCCTGTCAGCTTCCCCTCGATGTCTTTCTTTCTTTTTTTCTTTTTTTTTCATCCCTTCCTTTCATTTCCTCTCATGTCTTCCTCCCTTCATCAGCATATTTCTGTCTCTGGACATAATGTCAGCGTCTCCTCCCGTCTCCTCGCTTCCCCCTTTTTCCCCCTTTTTGTATTTAACTCAAATTCTCCTCCGTTATCCTGTCCTGTCACGTTCGCGTCCCGTCCCTTCAATAAAACCTCAGCGAATCCTTAATGTTTTTTAAGCTCTTGCTCGTGGGTCTAGACTTCTTGTCCGCGCATGAATATTCATGGTTGTTGTCTACAGAAGAGACGCACACGGGCGGGGGATAGACTGTAGTTGTGACACTGTGTGAGGAGAAGAGCGACTGGTTCACAGATGGAGCAACTGCTGCTCAGCTCAACTCCATTGGACATACAGTATATTCAGCAGCAGGCGCGCGCACACACACACACACACACACACACACACACACACACACACAGACAAGCACACACATATACACGCAGCACTGCAGATGAGAGGAAAGGGCTGTTTCTTGATCCGTGTATTGTTTCAGAGATTGCCAAAGAGCCTTCTGAGCAGAGTCGCTTTCATTTTTGCTGCAAAGAGAGGGTTTTGGGGGAGCAGCGGCTCGTGGGATCCCGCCTTAATTAGCTTGATTCTTTAGGTATATCAACCCCGTTTGTTCTAAAGCGTGTGTTCTTACATGAGAGGGAGCAAAACCACAAAGTCCTGCTTTCGACATACTACCCTACATAGATAAGGGGCAATAATTGCTGAAACAGTGAAACTGAGAATAAAAGGTACAACGTTTTAAGCCTGTCCTGTGGAACAGACTCATGGGTTGAATGATGTGTTTTAAGCAGGTGATTCTACCCATCCACAACACTGTAACATACCGTGGTATAGCAAACTGAATTACTTAAAAGTTAGTCGTCACAGTTGATTTTGAACATGACATACATTATAAGCTAAAGCTATCCTGATCCCACAAACATTAACATTAACAGTCGGCTAATTACCAGTTTACCATTCACATCAACATGACGTTTGCATCCAGATTTTTTTGAAAGCTTTACTATAGGCTACCTGACTTGGCGCTAAGCTATAGGAAAGAGCCTGGGAAGCAATCGAACACGGATGCCTCCACATCAACGTAATTAAAAGGCCTATTACATGTTTTTGAAGGTTTTCACGATGAAACTTTGGATGCTTTCCAACGCTGACTTCACTACCACATGACATCAGCATGGCATGTTTTAAATGATTAAGCTTAAAGATTCATATATTGGTCATTTACAATACCGGGGTTGTAGAACAAAACTCAGTTCAAGTCCATGTATGCTATGTATGAGAAAAACAGACAGAAAGAATTTATTCTGTTATTTTTCTTTTTTAATTTTCCAACTTAAAAATTACTTAAACTTAAAATGACTCTTCATAAAACAAGGCACTGGCATCCTCTGTGGATCTGTTCTGAATGCATCCTCGCGATGGTCCAGACTGGCAGGGATGTTGTCTTCGATGTGCTGGAGAACTAGTTTTCCAACCACTTTATCAGGATGGGGTAGAGAGCCACAGGGGGGGGTAGTTGTTTTTTCTATCAAGTTATTACATATAACCTTTGTCAAACGAATGGCTTGTCATGCAACAAGCCAAAATGTCCAAAGTGAAGACTTCCTGAGTTGTTGATATCCTAAGTAAGTGCTGTTGATGATGTCTATTTGTTTGGATCTGAAGCCTCTTTCTTCTTCCAAAATAAGATACTAACTCAGAAGCTGTGTTGTCAGATCGGGTGCTTTTTCCGCCTAAATTGGGCGGTTTTGAGATATATTACACAAGGTTAAAATGGGCCTAAGTGGGTGGACAGTATCTGGGCTGGTTTTCAATGAGCTGGGCAGGTTTCTTAATCGCCTTCTGAGTGGTCATGGGTCAGAACATAAAAAAACTGCCAGGTGCTTACAGCTAGTGTGATCCCATCCCAAGTTTTTAGTAATCTTTATTGGTAAAAATGTGAAAAAGTCAGCTTTTGGTCTTAATTCATTTAAATAATTATGGTTTGTCTTTGTAAGGCAGCATGGGTCTCAGCGCTGTCTTTTAGCTTTGAGCTAAAATGCCGGCCAGAAACTAATTTCAAGGGATTTTTCAACATTAACTTAATGAGACAAGATGAGTAAGATCACCCTCCCATCCGCAACAAGGCTTTTAATGCTGTAATAGGCCAATATATTTTGGAGCGCTCAAAGTGGGCCAACAAGCTGTCAACAGGAGCAGGTAAATGTAATTATAACTACTATTTCCTTGTGTGATTTGTGAAAATCTAAAACCACCGCAGACAGTGGAAGGACACTTTGAAAAATTAGATTTTTTATTTTTTTATTTCTTGAACTGAAAGTAATGTATCAGGGGTGGGTTGGCCTTATTAAAGCTGTAGAACCTGACATGCCTGCCAACACCGGAGACCGTGTGGTACACAATGGATTCCCAGTCGCGGCAGCTGGACTGTCTGGACTCGGCTTTGCCTCACAGAGTTGAGAGATGGAAGGAGGATGCTACTGTTGCTCTATTTGATAGGGAATTTTTTGTGAGAGGGTCACCTCGCGTTGAGTCATTTCCTGTTTCATTTAGCATCTTGTCCTTTTGTAATGAAGGTCATCCATCATTAAATGGCTCCTGTGTCCTCTCCTCTTCTCTGTCCCTTTCGTCCTTTCCCATTCATTTCCCTCTTCCGTCTGAATGGCCAAATCACACTGGTAAACATTTAATGCATTCGGTTCTTAGAAAAACAGTCAAACAATCCTTTTAATCTATCGAGTCTTCTCTTTCACAATCCTGAGAGCTGATTGGCTTGCTATGTTACTACTTGCCGCAGGGAGGAAAAACAACCTTGACCAGACGTCATTACACCTTTGTCTCACAGTAAACACACAATGTCACGGAAACAGTCCAAGGGCTGCCTTTGCTAAAATGAATGGTGACAGAGGGTAGCGCAATATTTATGACAAGCACATAACTTAACAGGTCCGGCCAAACCTTACACCTAATGAAGCTGTTGATAGCTAAATGTTGAGTCGAGGCTGGCTGTGTTTGCCTGAGAGCACAAATACAGACATTTTGTGTCAAAGTGAGTGTTTAAATATTTGTTATTAACATCAAGTTATAAAAAAAGTCCTCTCTATCAGGATGGACTGTGTGGCTTTGTCTATGTTAGTTAACCATCGAGAGGTCATTCTGTCACGTAGGAAATGTAGTTAAAGTGTTGTTGTTTGGGTTTTTTTTGGTTTCTTGATTTCCTGTTTTATTTCGTAGTTATATCCTCTTGTGTCTTGTTACTTTCTGCTTCCTTCTCATCTGTGTTCCCAGTGCTCTGTTTCTCCCAGTGTTCTGTACTCTCCATTACCCAGTCTGATTGTTCCACCGAGACCTGTCTCACACCACTCTTGTTAGCGCTGCCCTGTTTCCAGTTTGTCTCCTGGTTGTTCCCTCACTCTTTGTCAGTTTGTGTGCTCTATTTCCACATGTCAGTCCCCATGACTCCTGTGTTCCTGTTGTTCCTCCTGTATTCCCAGAACTTCTGGTTTGTTCTTTAGGTAATTACATTTTTGGGTGGATTTGCTACTGCCTGATTTTGTTAGTTTTGTTACTTGCTTCAGTTTTAAGGCCTTTTATACAATTAAAGCTCATTGTTGTAGACAAACCTTTCTTTAAAAAAAAAAAATGCATCCACATATCTTGTAGAAAGTTGTAGAATAAAACATTTTGATTGTGAATAAATAATCATATTTTTCAGGTCCCAGATTATTATTTTGTTTATCTCTGCATAATAATTCTGACAGTTCCAGCTTCTAACAAGGTTTGCATGATGCCGTTGGTATCATGTAGTTTTCAGATTTGTCATAATCAAGAGTCTTGGTAGTTACCAGTTTTAGTGTTTGCCCAGCATACTGGATTGGCCTAAGATTAACGTTAGCTGGAGTCAGCATCAACATAAATGTGAGCTAGCTAGTGCTAGCAATATTTGGTAGGGAAAACAAATTGGCATCCACCTTTGGGGGCATATGATACAAACAACAGTGGTGTCTAAAATGCAATGATTGGGGAGACAAAATGTCACATTTAGTGGTTCAATGTTATCAATAACACCTTTAAACCAGGGGTAGGTCATTCTGTTGGGTAAAATATCTATCAGAATGGATTACTATTTGTATAATTGTGGTTAAAAATGGGGTAAGTCATTCTGCCAAGTACAAAATGTCTATCACAATGGACTCCTACCTGAATAAATGCAGTTAAACACAGGATACGATACAGATACAGATTAGAATGGACAACTACCTGTCTAAATGCAACCAAACAAAAGGTATTTCATTCTGGCAGGTTGGAAATATCTATCAGAATTTACTACTCTCTATATAAATGTAGTGAAAAGTAGTGTAGGTCATTCTGTCGGATAGGAAATATCTGTCAGAATGCACTACTTAACATTTTATTAATATCTATTTTACCGAGTTGGCCAGATTAATGTTAAAAATCACATAATAGTCTTACAAATGTATCCTACATATATAACATGTCACACCTTGCAATTTTTCTCTTTAACCGGAAGCCTTAACAGCACCTATGCTCACATTAACTGTCATTCTGGTTCCAGTCTGCAGCCCTGAGCTGTGTAAAGCAAGACTTGAGTTCGTTCATTGAATCTTTAATGTGTTTCTGTGGGCTTCTGTCTTGTTACTTGTCTTGTAGAGCAGACGCGCAAATGAGGGAAGGAATGCTTTAGTGCACCCTCACAATCGCAAATCACAAAAAGCAACAGGGTTTCCTTTGCTTGCTCGGCCACACATTTGATGGGACTGGATGAATGACAATAAGAATTCAACACTGTTCTGTAGATAGTTGACTTTACTCTGCACCGTTGAGTAATGTGCTGTCATTGTACATGTAGCATCGTGAGGCCAGCTCAGCTCCACAAACCATGCTGCAACTGGCTGGTTTTGGACGGCAGGATGTTTTCTCGGTCTGTTTACCCGTCTGTTGGATGGTTGGCTGGTGGTTGACCCACTGACTGACTGCTTCAATGGCTGATTGATTAGCTGGAGTCAGAGTTAATCACACAGAGGTTGAGTATGTGTCACTGCTCTTTCACTTTACTTTTCAGAGGCAACAAATGACTGTGTTTGCACTGGTGCGACTTGAGTTTGATGACGGAGAATAACTCATCTAAGTTTACTTCATAGCTGCGCTGACAAAACTTTTCCTAAACGCTCAATTCTCTGTTGTATACTCAGCGGAAATTGATTTTTGAAAGAAGTTTCCAATTTCCATCCATTTCAATGTTGATCACAGTTTCCAGGCTGTTTCCCTCAGTTCCAGGTTTTTTCAAATGTCTTGTTTTGTCTGACAAAGAACCCCACACCTAAAGATATTCAGCGTTTGGCAATTAAGAAAATATTGGCAATTGTCCACCAACCGACAAATAATTTCAGCACTTCTTATGTGACTAGATTGGCTAAAAGGATTTTTGATGAATGAAGCTAAAGTGAAAACAAGTTTTGCACATCTCTTCGTAATCGCTGCTCTTCCTGTGTCACAAATTAAATTAAATAACCCGTAACGCAACTATTAAGAACATTGTTATATTATGAATGATATTAGATATGAATAATATTAATCAATATTAACATTAGAAAGCTGCTTATCTTCAAGAAAATAACTCCAAGGCAACATTAAATGAAAGCTGTAAGAGAATCAGGAAGAGTACGACGTTCTTCAGCCCAGTTCAGAGCGACATTGTTTTCTCTGTCCCAGCGTATGAAGGAAATGCGTTAGTCATCACATTACATACGGCTTAAATGTTTCAATGTATTGCTGCCTAAAGCAGTGGTTCACTTAGGTCTAATCTGTCACTGGTTCAGCTCACAGTGAATTATTAGCAGACTCATCCGTTCTCACTTCGTCATAAACGTACATTTTGTCGGGCCTCTCGCCCTCTCAGACAACAAAGGTACCATTTACCGTCTCTGTGGGACTTCTATTTCACAATAAACTTATTTCCAATTGGGAGGTGCATTGAGCAGTGCAGTTTACATCATACATCAAGTGTTGGCAGAGGTCATCAGGAGTAAGAATAACATCCACAACGTTTCTGAATCCTGTCATTGTTTTAATTCTCTTTATTCTCATCTCACAGCTCACTGTGGCTGCTTGTTATTTTTTTTCATTTCTTTCCAAAATTTCAAATAACTTGTCTTCTAGATGCATTTTTAAAGAAGGATCGGCGTCGGCACCATCCCGTTGCCTTTTCGTCGGCTGCCTCGCAACAGAAGCCTCCATCTTTTTCTGGCTGAACATTCTTAATTTAAAGCGGCAGCAGGAGGATGGTCAGTTTGCATTAGCAGCAACTTGAAAAAGCCCCGACGTGCCATGAAGGGACAGAAGAGCACACAGTGAGGCTGATAATAATGAGATTATATTGCGCTGGGTTACATCATTGCGTCGTTTTACTGCCAATCATGCTCAGGTACGTGATCTGAAAAACAGCAGGAATGGCGGACTCCGCCACAAATAAACTCATTACTGAATCTAATGCAAAAATGAGCTTTGATTTAATGATAATCTTAAGGATTAGAGATTTTTACGTAAATGTGTGCCATCTGATCGCATCATTTTTGGTTTGTAGAAAATTCCACTAAACTACCTGGAACAGGGGTAACTGATGTGCAGATACACACTTTGCGACAACTTCCAGGCTGTGGATCAATATTGATGCTGTCCAATATCTCGACGTCTGGTAAACTCGCGAGGAATTGTCAGTGTGGAGATGAACGTGTCGACGACGCATCAGCATCCCGGTCCAGGCTCACTTGCTGTCACCGAGTTTTATTTGCAGCGTCAAGGGAGGCCAAAGCGGCGGATACCTGCATTATGTGTTCATTAAAGTCCCCCCACAGAAGAGCTCCGCCATATCAATCCCAATTTGGGACCCATTTGTCTCAGTCGGGTGCCGGTTAACAGGCGCTGACTGACACAGAGGGGTGGTGCATTATTGCATTATTTGAGGCAACACAGCGCCGCCGAGCAGTAATTTACCAGCGTCTAATCCACAGCTGCATCGGGGGATTTAGAGGTGAGCGGGTGGGGTGAGGGGGGTAACACACAGATGGAGCAACACCCACACACACACACACGGGCTAACTGACAGTTGCAAACTCAGTTCAACACAGTTCATAAAACACGCAAATGACAAACATGCACTTTTCCAACCTCTTGTTCCGGCTCTGACACGGCTCCATTTGTGCTTTTATAGATGCAGTGTGGGTGTTTTCTATCTTTATTGGGTGTATTTATCTGTGACACCGAGTCTCGGTAGGACATAGGCTGATATATGAAGTCATAATGTATTAGCGCCCTGAGCTCCCCCCCCATGCAATTGCTGATGTCGAGATGACAAATCCTGAGCTATATGTTATATAGCTCTGTCTGCACCGCGCAAAGCATGCTTTTCTCTATAGGTGTAAGATGGAGCGCACACACAAACGCTTTTGTGCGTTTTCATCATGTATCTGTCACATTCCAATATCCCATCCTCTCCTGCTCTCCTCCCCAGCATCATCCTTTCCCCTATGAGTTAGCCTTGGGCTTCTAGCTCTGTATCCCTCCAACATTTGCCTCCTCCCTCCTCCCTTCTTCTATCCCTCTGTCGTCTACACTTCCCGCAGCCTGCTTCGCTCTGCAGCAGGAACAGATATTTGTCCTTCCGTCATCAGGTCACATCTAAAACGTTTCTAATTAAATGATGGAAAAAATATGTTTTGCATTAAAGTTACAACGGTTGTCTTTCTGGGCCGGGCCTTGGAATATTTCTGTAACACTTAAATATGAACGTATTCAATCAGTTCCTCATACCTGGCAACATTAGCCTGTGAAAAAAGGGAGATTTTCTAGGTTATACGCAAATGGCTTACTATGACGGGTTAATAGAATAAATACAAGGATGTGAAGTAAACTGACTTTTTTAACAATTGATAAAGAAACATTTTATTTTATTTTGTAAATTTGACCCTCTTACTCTCCTGTGCTTAAACATAGCTTAAAACTAAGAAAACCTAAAACTAACAAAATAAGAATATTTTGTGCCTGGCAACAAACATAATTAATGAATGGGCCAATTAGCCTACTCATAAAATGATCAAAGTGCCGAAATGAGGTTGTTAACGGGTCGCGTTCAACCCACGGGCCACCAGTTGAATAGGTCCGTTCTCAACCGTTAACCGAACGTCACCAAGCTCCGCAAAGCTGCAGATTCTGCCAATGACTCACTGCGGGTCCATCACCACAAGCGACCCGTTTTACATTGTGACATTCTTTTAATTTCATTTCTTTTTTGGGATCAAAAAAATATTGATCACGACCATTTTTGAGCATGCCACTCATTAACATGCTATGGTGAGTCAGTAGCTAGAAGCAACTGTTGCAAAGTCTCCCTTGTGGTGCGTTCAAGGATGCTCCGACCACCTGAGATCTTCAGAGTCGGCTGCCGAAGAGCAACAAAAAAAACAACCAAATCCGCATTAACCTTTTAAAAAGACATTGTTGCAAGTGTGTCCTCTTCGCTTTGCTTTTTTTCTCAACACGGTACAGTAGCACATAACCTTTATCCGTCATATGTCAGAGCGCTCTTGAATTCAGCTTTCGGGAAAGTTGTCTCCGCTGCCACGACTGGTAAAAAATATATCCTCGTCCTGTAAATAGTAATAGAAATAACTGCACAAACATGACCCCCAGTGCTCACCTCGTCAGATTTGCATTAAGTAGAGCAATGTTACCCTTTCCCTTTCCTTGCTGGTCCTGTGGCAATTTTGCAACCCTCGCTGCACCACTGAAATCTGAATATCAGTGAGCTGCCCAAAGCGAACTGTACTCTCTGTATGATTAGTCATGCAGACTCAAACTGGGATTTAAAAAAAAAAAAACGAAATACTTTGCATCTATTTCGGGGAAAAAAACAGAACAGAAAATCAATTCAAGTCTGGTGTTCACTCCTCAATAGTTAAATAGATCCAATGGCAAAAACCACTTTGCCAAAAAAAGATAGCTTACAAATCAGTGTAATCGCTGCTAGGGTAATGTCTGAGCCACTTACTTTACAATCAAAATGTATAGGGCATATTTCGCGATAAAGGGGAGGGACCCCGCTCAGAAGTGCTGCTATCGTTAATGTCGACTGATAGCGGCTTGAAAGGAGGCGGCTGAGAGAAAAGAGGGGAAAAAGGAACAGCCTTAATCAGGGTTATTGGAGCCAGAAATAACAAATGAGCCAACACGCCTTTACATAATGAGCCCGAGATTAGACTGAGAGGCAAAACAGGACCAGTCACCTCTACAGTGTCAGGGAGGGAGAAATAAAGAGGGTTACATGAGGAGAGACAGCGGGAGGGGGGGGGGGAAGATGATGAGATGAGTAACATGAGGGGGAGGAGGGAGATCAGGATGGGTTACATGTGGAGAGGAGGAAGATGAAGACGCAGAGAAAGGTACAGATGGATGGATATTGAGTTATTGTCGGTGGTTATTTGTGTGGGAAAGTACACGTTGTCTCACAGGCTTTGGCATACAGGCCGTGCTAAAGGTCACTCTAAGTCATCCGGCTGTAAACGAAGTGGAGAGACAGAGACGGACGGACGGTGGAAGGGATGGGAAGGGTGGTGGAGGTGGGCAAACACACAGACAGGGCAGAACCCACTGATTAGTAATGGCAATGCTGGTTAGATCTGAAACTTGAATTAAATACACATTGCGGATCCTCTCAGTGTTCACCTAGCACCGTTGGCTGGTAAATGTCTCCACTTGTAAAACACTTAAAGTTCATGACATAATAAATTGTGCACGTATTTCCTGTCTGTGCTAATAACCTAAGTGTAGCCAATTAGCACGGTAAGTTGTATCCTTAATGTCACAGACATACCAAAGGTAAGGAATTCTTATAATGTTGACTATCTTACGGTTAGATTTTTAAAATGCTAGTTGCGAGAAAGTTAGCGTAAGCATGCCAACGCACGACCTAAACGTCAGCATTTCTTGCTAACAACCGTGCTAACATGACCACATCAGCACGTTAGCATCCCAGCTACATGTGAGGCTGGATGGAACGCACCATCAGTCACCGCAGAAGTCACAGTGAAGTTGATCTGTGTGTGCCTCACAGGACTAGATCCTGATCCACTGTAGCTGGAGAGTCAGGACCGACACCCATGGATATGACAATTAAAAAACTGGATACAGCTTCAGAGGTTCGCCCCCGTTCATTCCTATGAAAGCTGCTCAGTGGGGTATGAAGCCAAAAAAGTTCCACTTCCCAGGAGTAAAATTACCTTGACTTTCCACATTGGGGGTCGTAAAGAGCGTTTGCGCTAGAGACTTCTCCCGACATAGCAGGCTAGCCTCCGGTTTAGCGCCAGGCTACCTTATTTTTGGGGCCCCAGTTCATCACGTGGCGTTGTAATTACACGGCTTCACTACTCGAAAAGTTGTGTGACTGGACTTCAGTTTAAACTTGACTTGTACTGCAGTAGTGGCCTTGAGGTTGCTGGTCAGTCTTGTTGAAATCCTGCATGCAGAACAAGATCAATTCAACTAATCAGGTTGCCCTGTTATGAACAAAATGTGCATTGAAACTTGTGTGGTCGGTTTCTCTGTGTACAGTTGAGTCAATCTAATACGCAGTAAGTTGCACAGAATCTGTCTTGCGTTTGTTTATAATAGTTGGTGTTAAAACTCCTCCTACTAAACCCGATGCAGAACCCTGTGAGTTGAGCTGAACTCAGGGACATGCGGACTGAACTGGGCCAGCCTGTCTGGGTGGAGGAGGGGGTGGAGGGTGGAGGGCATAGATGGAGGGATGAAGTGGTAGGAAGGGGAGGGGAGGACGGAAAACAACGCTGTGGCTGCCCGTGTGGCTGGTCGGGGCCAGATCACGGCCTCAACCCTCAGAGGCATTTGCCGATGGAAACTGACTCGCTCAGAAAACAGATTCTCGGCCAGCCATGCGCGGATGGCACGGACACACACATACACACACACACACACACACACACACACACACACACACATTAGGTATATCCATGCATGCATGCAGGGTCGTGCACAGATGTTGCACAAGTAAAACGAGCACGGACACAAACTGGCTTCAGATCTTTCCTCCTCCTGCCCTCTCTGTCCCTTTTTGTCTGATTGTGTCTCTTTCTTGTCTCTGTGTCTTGGCCAGCGTTGTCGCCCGTCTCCTTGGCGGCTCTGTTCTCCCTCCTGGCACTCTCTGTACCATGTCTTGGCTCGCCTGCGCAGAGTGATGTCTTCATCTCAATTCACCGGCGTCTGTTTCCAAACGCCCCCCTCTAAACCATATCTCGCCTCCATACCAGTTTCCATCCTCCGCCCGCTTATTGAAACTGTGTCCTTTAAGCTGCCAGGCTCCCCCCCCCACCCCCCACAGTCTAGTGGACTGTCTGCTTCAGCACCGGCGTGATTAAAGAGGCGCGGGTTGGAGCTGGAGACTTCGGGGTAACTTCTGAACTAGGTGGTTTAGTTCTGCAGAGAGGAGCGAGGGATGCCCTTGAGTGAGGAGTTGGGAAAGATAGCCATGGTGCAGTAAGAGGACAGGACAGGGGAGAGAGATAATTACGTTATTTAACAGCTCAGGAAACTGCAATACGGTAGTGAAAGGTGATTGAGTGTATGTATGTGTGTGAGTGTGTGTGTGTGTGTGTGTGTGTGTGCGTAGGGGAAATCCTGCAGGGTTTTCTCTTCTCTCTCCCTGCTAGGCCAGCAGAAACGGAGAGGGAGAGACCAGTAGCAGGTCTGCCTACAATCACAGAATCCCGCTATCATTTCACATTTGCTTTCTCAGGGGAACGCCGACTGCTCCGGGGGCTGAGGCACTGTTGCTCCGCTGTCATCACGGTTTAATGCAAAACCTTGTACCGCAAACAGGAAGGGATTACGCTTTTTTTTTTTTACAGCACCGTGGGCTGTTTATCACTGGAGCCGGCCTTGGTTAATTCTTCATCGGTCGAGTCTACTGTTTTTAAAAGAATATGACTCAAACTAGCTGTGCGCCAGCTGATGATAAATAGTTATTTAGCCTTAGATGTTTTTATTTTAACCCACTAATTAGGATGAAATGCGGTTTCGTTTTTGTTTCATCATTCGGCCTAACATTGTGTTAAAAGTCTGAGTACTCTGCAGCCATTCAATTTCAAGTCTTAAAAACGAGAAACGGAAAAACGGCACCGATTGTTTTTCAAACAGGGAATACAATGTCTCAGTGGATTTGATTTGCTGAAAAACACTCCATAGAAAATAAGAATCCTAAATTTTAAATTGATGATTAATCGAGAAGAAACCAATACTTTGGCTGAGGTGCTATTTGCTATTTGGCTAGCTACGTGTTAATTTCAGATAGACAGCTCACAATAAAGTGCCAGAGGAATGAGTCCTACTACCAAGAAATAAGTGAGCATTTTTGCACTTTGGGTTCACTCTTCTCGGAGTCAATATACGTTTTGAATGGGTTATCAGTTGGATGCCGGAGATAAGGTCTGTGGTTGACAAAGCCTAAAAGTTTTTCATGTTTTGTTCTCAGACAATTACATCTCAACAGAAGCTGTCTGGGACTTAACACACCATCACCCTGAACACGGAGACTCGTTTACTTACTAGTCCATCTTTAAAGGGGTGGACTTTAGTTGCAAACTATTTTAGCTCAAACTTCCCAACTTGTATATAGATTAATTTACAGTAAAGTGTGTATAGTATAGTGTAGTAGGACATTTAGCGGTGGTTGCAATCAAGCATTGGCGAAGTAATTAGTTCATAGCCTAATGTTAGCTGTTATCCCATCATCAAGTTTGCAGAATATTGGTCATTGGTTACTTCATGTCCCTCTTATATTGCTATTGTAGTAATATAATTGCTCCTTATGAACTTATTATTGGAACAAATGTAGGTGTTGTAGTAACCTGTGACTCCAATGACCAATGATGGATAGATGGAGATAGGTAATTGATGTGATCCATTGTTATGCTCACACCATATCACTATATCTTTGGCCACAGGCTGATGAAAATTTAACCATGCTGCCAGCTTATCACCGGTGTTATTCAGCCAGGACATCAACAAATCTTCCCCCACAGACCAGAGTTTGAATGGAGGCCAGCGGTGAAGTTATAGAGATGTCAACTGAAGTCAGTGGAAATACCACTGCTCTCAGCAGATTAAATTGCAGTCTTGATGCTGGTATTGCCTCTTGCAGTTGCTGGCCCCAGCCCCTGTAGTGTTTTACCTGGTTTATTTATTTTTTATTTCGGCCTTAATTCAGCCAGGATGGTCTCTTGAGATTGAAATCGTATTTTTTCGTGAGAGGGCTGTAGAGTCCTGGACAAAATGGCAGCCCAATTACAGTGTGTTACATGAACCAACACTGAGCGAACATCCACTAAAGGAAGTGTGTGTAGTGATTGTAGTTCACTGATTCCTTTTTGCCATCTTGAAAGACGTGTGTGGTACAGAAACATGTACCAGCACATTTTTTCCTGACATTTTCAATTGATCACTTTCCAGGAAGCATCATTTATTCCTCTGTTCATCTAATTCATCGAAGTTTCAGGCATCAGTAATTGAATCTTGCGCCAAGAAAAATGGGTTTTCTGTTGAGGAGGTTTTAGCTGTTTTAATGATTTGAAATGAGATTTACACAAATTAAACTTCACAAACGCTCTAACTCAAGGTGCATCTTACTTATCTTACTGCCCATAACTGCTTTAAGCTCAGCAGACTGAGGATCAGCATCAGATTGTGCTCACTAATAGATACCAGCAACCTAAATATGCCTGATTGTTTTCATTAAGATCCATGCATTATTTGTTGATTTCCATAAAACTTGGATAGAGATGTGTGTCTCTGCTCAGAATCCACAGATCGAGGAATTTTTACTCACTTTCTCAACCATTGCAAGAAAGTGAGTCAAAATTCCTGGATCCGTCCCTTTATCGGATCCGCACCAAAAGTTAATGGCATCTATTCTAAGCAGAGACACATCTTTATCCAAGTTTTATGGAAATAGGCAACCAACAAACAAATTGGATTGATGGTTGGTGGCTTTGAATGTAATTGGGAGGTAATATGTAGGTTCTACAGTCTTGCTAGCTGCTCTGCGAGGCAATATACTTAAGCACTTTGGTGCTCTGAGCAAATGTCAAAATGCAAACATGGTCACAACGACATGCTAGCATGCTGATGTTAAGCTAATACAATGTTTCCCGGAATAACCGACTAGTTTTAGCGCTTGTTAGCATGCAACCTCTTGGTATTTCAGCATTGAGAATGACAGTACAGCTGAGGCTGATGGGAATGTCACTAGTTATGAAAGGCTAGGGGATCACCAAATCAGTTAAATACTTTGTTAACAAGCCATGAATATAACAAAGAACACATGCTTATCCATCAAGTAGATGCAGATTTTTTAATGGGAGTACACTAACTCAGACCTGGCTTTGCCCTTTGGAATACTAAGGGGTTACCAAAATCAGAAAACATCCTCTTGAACGTCATACTAAATTCAGTTGCAAATCAACCAGTAGCTGTTGAGATATTTCACTTACTTATTTTACTTGTCATTGTTCTGCTGGTTGACAATTTCTGGGGATTACCAAAGCAGGAGTAATTCTCCTAGTACCATGAATGGCAATCCATTACACCGTTACTGCGTTATATCTGACTAGACCAAGTGTTGCAACGATTGATTTAACAACAGATGACAGATTGGCAATGCTATCCATAAAGCTGTGCTTCTAGCGTTGCTAGATGACTGCGGGATGTTGCTAACAATGGGTCCAAGAGGATAAAAAACACGGGGAAATTTATGATCAGGCAGGTTTTAAATCACGTTGAGATGTGTCTTTTTGTCGTCCCAATAATGTCAGTGCATTTTTAAATGCATGCTGATTTCATATTAATAAGGAAGACGTAAAGGTCTTTGGGGAAATATCAGAAATGCTCCATTTCCTCTCAGCCGGCAAAGGGTGTGTCTGTGTCTGTTTGACTGACATCAACTTGGGAACAAGAGAAAAAAGAAGCAAATTTGCACCATAACTTCAAACTACAAATCATGGGCAGACAGAGTGTTGTCAGAGGTATTAAGGACCTCACCAGCACCTAAATGGGCGGACGTGATATTTGCTGGTGTGCTGTTTAATATGCTGCAGCAGATCAGCTAATTAGCCATCCTGCCTGCAAACTGATGTTAGCAGGATCCAACTTTTTAGGCAGCTACAAGCTAGTGTGACAACAAGGTGTGGCGTGTTCATATTTTTAAGTTAGGTAAGAAGTAGACTTTGACAGGGAAGCTAATCTGTGTTGCAGAGAACAAACAGTATTCCGACAAATTAATGTAAAATTAGAGTGTGCCTTCATGAAGCCGAAAAACATTTAATAATTCATTAAAAATATTTTCAATAAATTAAATCTAAGGGGACTTCAAACATACCTCCAGGTTAATACAAAAATCAAGATGAATCATAAAATTACTGCTCCGACCGTCCATCACGTACCGTTCTTCTTGGCTCTATAAACTGGACCTTGGGTGTGAAAACATTTGGTTTAACCTTCACATAACTTGGTTCAGATAATCTGTCAAATGTGTTGTCTGTTGTCTCCCATTTTCATGTTCTGCATGTGACTTGAATGTGTATCGTGTATGTGTTAGACTGTGTTATTGTGACCGACGGATGCCTTTAAAAAATTGTATGGATGGATGTGACGGCAGTGACGCAAGGTCCTGACTGACTCAGGCTGTGTCCTGGCATCCATACGTCCTTGTCATAACTGAGAGCACAGCACTGACAACCTCGCTTAGTTTGTCTCTTTAAGCCAACATCACATCAGAGATGGTGGCATGGGGGCGGAAAAGAGTGGGAGGGTGAAAGTGGGCCGGTGGGGGCACCCCAGCTCTGACCCGGCTCGGCCTGGCCCAGCTTGGCCTGGTTACGGTACCCGAGGAGTGATGAAGAGAATAGTGGAGACAGGGGAGGAAGGGACTTTGAATCACAGACAGCGAAGGAGGGATCAGAGTGACAGAGGAGGAGGAGAAAAGGGAGGGAGAGTGAAGAGCAAAGGGGAGGGTTTAGGGAAATAGATTTGAGAGAGAGAGAGAGAAAAGGAGAGTGGTAGAGCGAGGGAGTGTGTGTGTGTGAGTGAAAGAGAGATAGAGAGAGAGAGAGAGAGAGAGAGAGAGAGAGAGAGAGAGGGAGGGAGAGACACAGAGAGCATGTGAAGCACGCTGCCAGCGCTCTCTCGGTAATGCACTGTGAACAGGGACAAGCGAGAGAGCGAACACACTCACACACACATACGCACATGCTGTCTCTGTCACACACCCTCACACCCGTACACCTTCACACTGTGCCGCTCCTTCACACACATATACACACACTCCCTCACACGTGTGCGCCGAGGCTGAGAGGTGCCTTCTTCTGAGACTTTTCCTCGGTCTCTCTCTCAAACACACACATGGACACACACTGTGCAGCCGGACTCAACAGAACCAGACCGGACTACTGTCACCCACCAGTGGAGACTCTCGCATGAGCAGCGGCGGTACAGCATCTACCGTAAGGCACGGCTACCTGCCAGCACCCCCCACCTCCCCTATTCCCCTTCACCTCATCTCTTCTCCCTCCCTCCCTCCCTCTCTGTCTCCCTCCATTCATTCATCCCTCATTCTCCCAGCTGTGAGGCGGCACGCGTGGCTGAAGGACACAGCGCTGGGCTCTGCTGTGGTGTAGTGCGCTGCCGAGAGAGTTGGAGAGCCCGATCCGATAGAGGGGATAGATAGACTCACTGCACTCCCTCCCTCCCTCCCTCTCTCTCCCTCCTCATTCTTTGTGTCCCTGTCTGTCTCTCTATCCCCGCGCTCTCTCGTTCATGAATGTCACCTCTATCTCTGGGAAATGCTGGATGTATCAAGCCCCTGTCTTTTTCCCTTCTTGTCTCAGGGTGCGGGTGAACGCAAGGGTGATGCCAGGAGAGCTTGAAAGACAGCGAGGAAACAAGCCGCACTCCGTCCGGCATCGCCTGTCCACATCCCTTCATCCTCTTCCCAGCTTGCGGAGCTGATACCTCAGGTCGGACGGTCACCCACTTCTTCTTCTACTTCTCTGTCGCTGTTTCGGATAGAGAATTTTTACAGGTGAGGGACAGAACTCAAAGGAGCTGCAGTGTGTCCCAACAGTGTCACTTCTGTTATTTCGGAGAGTTGATATTCAGAATTCCTTTCAACCCACTCAATCGATTCCGGCTTCTGATCTGCGGGACTGAGCAGGCTAAGAGGACTTGATGGGATTTTTGTTTGGGTCTGGTTTCATCATGCAACGAAGGGTTGTGATGCTGAAAATGTTCAGACAGGATTGAGTCAAACTTCACTGGAGCTTCAGGAAAGGGGTAAGGGTACACTCAGACTGGGACAGAGGAACTGGGAGGTAAGGGTGCAGCTGGTCTGGGACAGAGGCATTGGGAGGTAAGGGTACGACCGGACTGGGACAGTGGCATTGGGGAGACATCGGCTACAGTGCATTGGTTTTTGGGTGGATAGCAACATGACTTGTCCCAACAGAGGAACAGTGACGTATCAAGGTTTCACTTGAACGTCACTCCCAACCACAACACAAACAACCAGAAGGACATTTAAGGGTATCCATCATCAATCCAAACCCCAGCGGGAGCCAGTTGTCAGGGGTGGGCCTTTCAGGAATCCACCCTTTTTTTCTCCACCTCCTCCTCGTCTTCCCGTCCTCTCCCTCTTTTTCTGCCCTGCTCCTCGGTACTTTGGTCCATCCACAGAAGCCCCCTCCTCCGCTCTGCACCCCTCCCTCAGCGGTGCTCCGTCGCCCTGGGTGAGTGGGCAGGGGGGTGGCCCACGGTACCCCCCGACACCTGGACGCCACCGAGCCGCCAGAGGCTGGTGAGGGGGCGGCAGGGTCAGCGCTGGGAAGATGGCCGCTCTCGCCAGCTCCCTAATTCGCCAGCGCAGGGAGGTCAAGGACCCCCA
This sequence comes from Sparus aurata, assembly GCF_900880675.1. NCBI lineage: Eukaryota > Metazoa > Chordata > Actinopteri > Spariformes > Sparidae > Sparus > Sparus aurata. The sequence continues at coordinate 28,275,700 of NC_044196.1, read as the reverse complement.
GGCAAACCGGCAGATCGCCAGCAAGCGCAAGCCTTGCCCAAAGAGCAACAAGTCGCTGTGCCAGAAGCAAATCCTCATATTAATATCGAAGGTTCGACTATGTGGCAGTCGAGGGAGAAAAATGGAAAAAAGACCAGGTGAGTCCCCCCAGGCCTTCCTATTAAAATCTCTCGTTTCTTCCTTCCTACACCGTCTTCATCTTCCCTTCTTCTTTGCTCCGTTTACTGCCTGTTCTGGATAACTGGATTTTGATGGCTGACTTGCCAGACTACAGATTAATCCTCGACTGTAAAGCCTCAATAGAGAACATCCCCAGCCTGTAATTTTCAGTTCAGGACTTAATCTGAATCTGGGAAACATCCCAGCCCATCTTCCTGGTAGCTGTAAACAGCATGTCCTGCATTTATGGTCGTACAGGAAATGGAAAGAGTAAATTCCAGCTTAATGCTCTGAGATTTGTACCTCTGACCACTGGCATGTCCTAGCCTGTGTTGTGACTGTAGTGATGACTTTGTTGAGGTGCATGTCAACACTTCCAGACACATGCTGGTAATCTGCAAGAACACAACGAAGTTGGCTCATACATACGGTGATTTACTATGATATAAAAATGTCAAGAGGCGCCTCATTTGCAATTCTGGGGGCCATCACTCTCCCTGTGCCTCCCTCAAGGCAAGTGAACACACAGTGCGGTCTAATTTGTCTTGTGTGTTTGCATGTTAAATGTAATTGCAAAATTATTCATTGAGGCTAAATGAGACGGGGACAGCTGATCTGTGTGATGAGTGTGTCTGTACTGCATATGGTGATGGTTTTCGACATTACGAGCCAAAGATAAATAGAGTTTTGAGAATAATTCCTCTGTAGTGTCTCAATGATGGCTATAATGTCGGCGCTTTACAATAACATGGCTCCTCAGAGGTCATGCGGCCGTGGTGAAGCCTTTTTGGATCTGTTTGTCAATGTGCTTCTAAATTTAGATGAGGGAGTCAGGGCTGAGCAGCGAAAACACACACTCAAACACCAGTGGTGGTGTTAAGGTTGGAGTTGGGGTTAGTCTGAAATGTACGTTTTTAGGGCAGACCATTTTGTCTTAGCGATATTAGTGCTACACTGTACATTGTTTGCTCTCCATTCAGTCAGTGATTTTTATAATAAATAATTGGCCAACGTGATTATTTTTGGAATAACATATGCGTTAGAATAACATAGTAAATTTGGCTTTTTTAAAATCATTTTTTATCGCCGTTTGTGTATTTTCATTCAATTTCTGTCGCTGTTTTGGAAGTCATAAAGGCTTTTTCTACTTTCTAGTTTTTAAGTTAAAAGTTTGGGTGAAATTTGGAAGAGAAAGATCCTCATTTACAGTTTGTTAATGCCTGAACAACCTAAATAAACAAACTCTCTTCGGTTTCCTGACTGAATAAACAGAACAAATAAACTGACCTTTAAGGACAACACGATTCCATACTGTTTTAAATTTTTCAGATTTGGCGGACCTTGCCACCTTTCTAGCTTCAAACAGTGTTCTGAGTATATTATTACCCCATTAATACTGAAAATATTACAATTCTGAGTTAGAATTTCTTCTCCAAAACTACGTAGTGCCCCTTTAAACCCAGTAGTGCATGTCACATAGATCCTGGGTCCCTCTATACAACAGTAAGTGTGTGTATCGTCATGTGTGTTTTCCCTGAACGAGCTTGTCCTCGCCTCACCAGTCTGCATGTGTGTGTCCTCTCCCCACACACACCTTCCTGCACATCCATGTACAGTACGTGCATGTCCTTCCCCATACCATGCAAGTGTGTTTGTGTGTGCACGCTGTGATATTTATTACCTCAGTGTGCCAAGTTCATCACGATAATCACGCGTGGAACATCTAACATTGAAAGCGGCATCTGCCATAGAGGCGGCCGCTCTCTACATTGTAATTGCGTTTGTAAAATATGTCGGACAGGTCGTGGCAGTGCCCGCTCTTTGGGAAAAAGGCCACGTGTGCATCGTGCCCATTGTTTGAAACCATTTCCACCCTAATGGCGTCAGTGCCTCTCACACTCTTATGGATTTATTATGGTAATCGTGGGACAAGGTGTGGGGACTGTGGTTAGAGACGCGTCGATGGCTTCGCCGTTTCAGGTTGTGATTTACGGGGGTCTGTGTTAAGTGCCTGTGTGTGGCAGTGTGCGTCTTCATCATTCTCTCAAGGAGTCTCTGCGTGTGTGCGTGTATGTGTTCGGCATATGGAGGACACCGCTGAACCCTAACCATGAATGTGTGTGTGCTAGCTGGCGTATGTGAGTATGTATTCTCCTCATGTGTGAGTTTCTCCCTCCTTTACCGAGCTTCAGCCCGAGGCCACAGTTGACCCCTGGCCAGAAATAAACGACTAGAATATTCTTGAGCCACAGTCTCCACCTCCTCCTCCTCTTCCTCTTCCTGGCAGGACTTCAGAGCAGCCTGCTTACAGCTTGCGTTCACATTGCCTCCAACTGGCTTCCATTGTTTTTACTGGCATCACTTGGCTGCTATTGGCTTATTCTGCATCCGGGGGCTTATGGTCTCTTGCATTGTCTTGTGTTTTGGTTGGTTCGCATTGTTTTCTGATGGCTTCCATTGTAGCGTTGGCTTCGTTTAGCTACGGTTGCCTTCTCTTGGCTTCTGTTGACTTTGGTCAAACACAGATTTCCGATTCACATTTCTCATATGTAAACAGTTGAAAATAAAATAAAAAACAGTGACAATAGGATTCTAGGAGCAACCTGAGGCTTATAAAAAAAGATTTTTCAACAAAGAACTGATAACAGTGTGACATATTCCAGCATCAGTACTTGTACAGGTTTCTAATTGACCAACACCCCATTTGAAGTATGACACTTTGCAGGGACAGCGAGTCAGTATTATAAATAAAGGCATTCAGGATCATTTTCATGTTCAAATGTTAAAATGGTTAAATGTCAAATGACAACATGTGTAGTCAAGCTCAAGTCAGTTCCCAGTCGAAACACTCAGCAGCACCAAAGCAATACGATCGCTCTCAGGTTGCAGGTTACTCCAATTATCACGGAAAGTTTCACCAGAAGGCCAGCAGGCAACTTTCTGGGTCAGTGGTTTAGCAGGTGTCAGCTGTTATATGACCTGTCCTTTATTTATTTATTTTTCCTGCTGTGCTTTGATCACTTTTAATATCATACAATATTTTTAATGTTAAAAAAATACGCCAACTTTGAAAGTTTGATTTGGCCCACACATTTTTTCATAATCTGAGAACAGACAAAGAAATTGGTCAATTAAGGGAATGTGGGTGTGCCATGTTGCACCAAAAGGAAATAATACAAAATGTGTTGGCCGTGGCACAAACATTAAGTTTTGATTTTAGTGCTCTAGGTGAAAAAGTACGGGAACCCCGAAACAAGTTATTTTTAAGAGTTTGGTTTTAGTTTGAAATCCCAATCAGGAGCAGTTAAAGATATCAGGAAACATCTTATTTTACATACCGGGTATGCCAGCTGATTATGCAACCATGATGCCAACACCATGTTCCTTTTGCCTTGCTTAGGTGAACTCTTACAGGTTTTAAATATCAGTGGTAGCTTCTACCTGTTTCAACTGAATACTGTGGGATTTCACCGGAAACTTTTTTGCTTAGTGTGGCTACATCTGCAAACCTGGTTAGAAACACTAGATATGTTTCAATTAAGCTGTGCATTTAAAGAAAAGATGATAAAAAAATGATTCCATTCAGGTACGTCTCGCCACTCTGCAGCCATCTTGGAAACGCAACTTGGCAATTATTTTAACTAACTAACTTAATTTACCGGATCAGCCCCATATGATAATGAATGGGGAGAGAGCTGGGTCCCCATCAGATCTGATACAAAAAAAAAAAAAGTTGGTGATTTTGCCCAAAAACAAGCTTTTAAAATGCTTTTGCTACCCCACAGGATATACTTCTTCTACTCATGCACAATGCCAACTGCTTTATGGCTCAATAAAGAGTGTCGTGACCTGACGTTGTCATCCCACCAAAGCAATTGAACTCACCTTTCTCGTTAATCCTGTGCATCTGATATTCTCCTCCTATTACTGCAGCCAGACGAAATCGGTTGAAACCACCGTGATAATCTCAAGTGTGCCCTCGCATTGTGCAGCCACATGATTGGCTGATGTGTCTGCCAGTTTGGCAATTTGCTTTTGGGGGGAAGGTGCCCCAAAAAAACGAAGACAACATCACTGCTTGGTTCTGTGCTTTCAGGACATGTTTTTCTCCCTGTGAAACCCTGTCGCGCGACAGAAAGCAAAAAGCAATCATACTTTCTTTTTTTTGCTTTCACCTTAATAAAAGTTCAAACCTTGAGACTAAGCCCCCGTGCCCCGGTTCTAAAAATGCGGTCACCTTATTTGCAGTCCAGTATGTTGTGACACTGCACACAGATGAACTGAATGGCACCTCAATAACTCAAGTGTGTGCGTAGATGTTATCATGCATCTAACACTGTCTGCTTGTGCGCCACTGCATTGTGTCTGTTGATGGCCACTTGAGGCTATTGTAGGAGAGGAGGTGCGCTAAGAACGAGTGTGTGTGTGTATGTGTGTGTGTGTGTGTGTGTGTGTGTGTCCTCAAACGTTAGCTACCTTACCTGCGTGAAAGTGAAGGATGCTGCGGGCTGGGGTGGTGACGTGTGTTTGCCTGTCCCGGCCTGACCCCCTTACCTCCTCTCTAACACTGTCAACCCGCATCCCTGCCCACTCTGTCACCCCCTCACCTCTGCACACACACACACACACACACCCACGCACACACACCCTCTAACCCTCACCTAACCCATACTAATGACGCCCCAGCACTACAGCCCACTCAGCTTATAACAAGGTCAGCTCGCCCTGCACAAACACACACACACACACACACACACACACACACACACTCAGAAGCGAGCTAGCGACACACACACTTTCAAGCGCAGATATACACAAGTACGTATCTATAATTATAAACACACACTCTGGCGTGGATAAAAAAAAAAAATGCACATTCGCACAAACGAATAAATCAGTACACACACTCACGCAAACACAAACAAATGATGAGATTTCGTGATACGTAGGGAGTGCGGAGGAGAGATAATTTTGCCATTGGCTTTTTGCGCGCGTGTGTATTTGTGTGCGCGTGGGTCTGATATGATCTAATGAGGATGTTAAGCCGCCTATTGGATATCAAAGCCAAACCAAAATAGCTTGTGTTGTCCCCCGACTGCCTGCTGTAAAACGGCCGTGGAAGCCCTCCTCTCTTCTGTTAACAGGATAGAAAAACACTCGCATTTGTGACTGCAGCGCGGGGGCCGAGCGTTCATCCAGCTTCTGCAAATTGGTCCTAGTGTGTGTGTGTGTGTGTGAGATAGGAGTGCGTGTTCGTGGGGGAGACAAACGACAAATGATGGTGTGACAGGAGTCAGTGCAAGCACCTCGGCCAGACTGTGCTTTCGTCCGTGTGTGTGTGTGTGTGTGTGTGTGTGTGTGTGAGGCTCATTGTTGTGCCGTGATTCATCAGGCCACACCAGCTCCTCTCATTAACACACACTGATTTATCAATAATGTGCGGCAGCGTTTGGAGAGCACACATTGACTGGGCCGATTTACTGCCTCGTAGGCCTGGACACTCCGGACGGGGCTACACCAGGGGAGGACTATATTTCTCTCTCTCTCTCTCTGTTTGACTCTCTTCTTTATCAGCTCTCCCTTTCTCCTCTATCCTCTCAATCCTCTCTCTCTCTATCTCACCTCCCTGTCTCTGCCCCCCCCCACACACCACTCACTTATCTTCTCAAGGACATCTGGCTTTCTTTTAACTGTCTCTCTCTCTCTCTCTCCCTCCCTCATGTCTGCCTGTCTCTCTACGCTCGCCGTATTTCCCCCCGCGGCGTCTAATCATCTTGTCTTTGGGCCAGTCAGTTAGTCACTGGGTGCCACAATAGCAGAGATACTGGAGGTATTGTGCTGCCGTGTTACGTAACCCTGGTTCCATTGTTGCTGGATCAGGAGCGAGCGTGATGCACGTCTTATGCGTGCAACCGTAATCGCTCGGTTTTTGGAGTTTGTTTACTATTGTTCTCCGTCCTTCTTGGTGGAGGAGTGTCGTGATGCTATGGATGCCTGTGTTAATCTGACAGGGACGAAGACAGTATTCAGGGTCTTGATCTGAATGGAAAATGTTCCTCAAAGGAGACGTGTTATGCTCATTTTGAGGTTCATAATTGTATTTTGGGTTACTACAAGAATAGGTTTACAAGCCTCAATGCTCAGAAAACAGGTTTCTCCCCTTTGTCTGAAATGCTCTGTTTGAGCTCCTGTCTCTTTAAGGCGCCCCTTTACCAAATACACAGTCCCCTCTGATTGGTCGGCTAACACACGCCTGACCCAGCATGGCTCACAACAACGGAGCAGCTGTGCTAAGCTGTGCTAGGCATAAATGATTCAAATGCATGACATGGTGACTTACTGTGATGTCATGGAATTAAAGGCGGGACTACTGATGAGGCGTTTTAGGGGCGGTGTTTTCTGTGGGAGAGAGGAGCTTCTCTTGGTGCGGAAAAGTACCCAATAAAACATTGAAGCAAAGCAGAACAAGGAAAAAAGCACATAGGTCTCCTTTAAGGAAAAGTATGTCAGTATTATCATGAAAGCGTTCTTAAAGGGCATTATGCAGGAATTTCAGTTGAAAGTGTTCTAAGATTATCAACAGAATGTGAATGTGCCAAGTGGTGTAAATACTTACTGGTCAACAAGCTCCCAGTTCAAAACTGCTGGCTGCACAGCTAACTGCTTTCGCTAGCTAATGGCACCCACAGTTAGCAGCCGTTAGCAGTTACTGCGGTTACATGCTGCCCACTGTTAGTTTTGCATATGAATTCAACAGGTGGCCAGTTCTTGAAGTAATAAAAGTAAAAGTACTTAATGCATGAAAAGCAGCAAATCTTCACATTTGTGAAGCGGGAACCATGTTTTCACATGAAAATTAGTTAAATGATTATCTAAATGTTTGCTGATTTGATTTCTGTAAATTGATTAAATACATTAATTGTTTAAACTTTTTAGTCAAAGGTCAAAATGATTTTTTAATGCTACTTTAGTTTCATAGCATCTCAAAGTCATCAGTTACGAAACAGAACAGAATAGAAAAAAGAGGATAATTTTGAAAAGTGACATTTATTTGATTTGAATTGTTGTTATCAAGATTAATTCTGGATTATATTCATGTATATAATTGATATTCCCTATTATTATTTATTAATATTATTATTTTAATCAGAATTGTGAAGATGTTAAATGTGATAGCTAGGGAAAAGGGAGTGCACCATTTTCTGTATCTGTTCAACCAACTGTATCCATATCTGTATGAGGGCGGGGCTTAAGCCTGGACTTGATAGGGTTTATTATTTATTAGTAAACAAAACTTTTTTGAAGAAAACATATAAAAAAAATTGTAGCACCTATAGATATTGGCACATTTACACATACCAAAAGTACATTATCTGTTCCAGACTTCTCTTGAGTTCTCACTCAACCCCAGCTCAAAGCTCATTGCGGAACAGTAATCCAACTGTGCACAGTGACATCTGTGAGTTGTTTGGTGAAAATGACGGGGACTACGAGCTCACAACAGCCTCACGACTAATTAATAAAGTGGACTAAACACACGCGAGATTAAGTCAAAGAAACAATCAATCAAGATTTACTCTAATTAAACCATGTCGCTGTTTTTGATGACATCAGAACGGTCAATATAGTCAGCGTTGTTTTACAGGAGCATCATGAAAAGCAATTGTCCGCCTGGTGGTAGATAAAACATGATGCGCACTGGGACCGTATACAGCTGGTGCCCTTTGTACTGTTTTTGCAATGCCCTTCAAACATCCTGAGTCTGCCACTGACCAGGAGGGTTTGTAAGCAAGCATGGCAGCTTGCTTTTCTGACGAGGACCGGGAACTATTCGTGTGTCGCTGGCGGTGAGATAGGCCGATCAGTTTGTGTGAATACTCTACACGAACTGTCGGCTTGGTGCCAGGGTCCCACTGGGGCCGAAAGTGTACGAAACAGAAACGCCTTGTAAACTGCTGTATTACACTAAAACTAATGGCAGCTGCAGCTTGAGCACATATTAAACTGTATTTAAGCCTCGACTTTGGTCGCTACTGACTAATTCAGGCCAAACTGATTGATTGTTGCTTGATGTTGGACTTGAGAGGGGTGCCTGATTAATTGCCTGAATGATCAATGGGTCTGGTTGTCAGACGATCGAATGGACGTCCCAGCTTGTCGGCCATCTTGTAGCAGTTTGGTTCAACCTGTTCGTCCACGCGGCGGCTGTCCTGTTAAAAGCGGTTGGATTGGTAGTGTTTGATGTGTCACGAGACTGTGGATGGAAATGAAACCGAGCTCTGCAGCAGATAAACCGTAACGTCTGCATCTTCCTCTCCATCCATGGCTCCGCATTCTTCTCGTTTCCGTCCGGCTTTCCATATATAGTAGATTCGCAGTAATGCTGCCTTTGACATTCTTCAGGACGCAGCAGTCTTATTGTTGTCAATGGACAAAACAGATGGGGCTTCTTACTTTACATTCACCACGAGCGCTCACACTGAGAGCGGTTGATTGACCTGTGTGGTGTCAGCATTGACGTCACACATTTGTGACTGTGAGACAAAACAGCCAATCAAAACTTGCACTGTGATTTATATAAAAAAAAAAACTAACAGCGTCTGCACAGCTTAAGACAGAATGACTGCAGGGTGCAGATTTCTGCCCACATGCATCTTTTGTTTCAACTAAAGGGCGATGACGAGAGCTGAAAGGGCCCAAACTGACTTGACAGCAGCTCCCGTTTTACTTCCCTCAAAGCACGACTTAAAGCGCAATCATCCAAAATACTAATAAATAAAGAAAGGAACAATTGATTGGGACCCACTTCATATCCTTGGAACACTTGACACTCGTATAGCACTACACATACTAAGTGCAAGCTAAGGAGTACTGTAGTAACTGTGCCGTAAGCCTGCAGATAAAAGGAGCGAAGACCAAGCAGCAGAAAACAGCCCGACGTTCAAAGAGCTACAACGTGCTGCCTGCTCCGAAACAGGTTGATTGCTCCGAAACAGTGGAGATGCGGAAAACGAACAGCTGTACAGTAAAGCACAGTAAATTAACCTGCTACGAGCCAGTGGGCATTTAAAATTGCTTCATTACGTCGTTGTATCCAAAAGGATGCTCGTGAAAGGACTTTGAAAGTGCTTCTCGCGTTGGCGGTCCACCAGACTGCATAAAGACGTGGCACATTTGAACATGTCACACCCCTCCCTGCTCCTGCTCGCTCTCCGACCCCAGTGGCGGGAATCAAGCGGCAGGCTCGCCCGTAGGTCCGATCACATAACTCCCTCGAGAAGGCCTTCCTTGGACGAAATGGAGACAACTTTAGCAAATTCCCCCTACGGTAATCATCAGTCACATGGAGCGCCAAGACTACTTTAATATTTTAAATTGTGCAGACTCACATCTTTTGCTCATTAGCCACGGACGACCTGACCGTCCCCCATCAATCACCAGGGAGAGAGAGTGAAACATCGCCACGTGCTTCACGCCGTGCATCACCGGCAGCCCCGATGGTCCCTCTGTTGTTCTGTAGCAGGTTCCGCCCTCTGTCCCTGCCAGTGTGGCAGATGTTGTTGTATGAAAATGGTGCCCGGAATAAATGATTTGGAGATGCTAACATTTGGCCTGTGAGATGATCAATGTGGGCTTTCAGTACCGCCCCTCCCAACCAATTGATTTATGGAGCCGACCACCATTTGCTTTGCTGCAGAGCGTTTCTTTTTTTTGGGGGGGGGGGGGGGGGGGGGGGGATCGGCATCAATCATCATTATCAGACAAAATAGAATATTTCTGGTGCGCTCTGTGTGTGTGTGTGTGTTCCTGTAGTACTTCAGTGTGGGATAAAAGTTTGCTCGGGTGTGCGAACTGTGTGTGTGAGAGTGTTGGGCTGTTGGTGTTGTTGTTGGGATTATGAAGGCTGCAGTGCCCTGGTAGGAATGAGGGGCGAGCTGCTTGGGCACATTCTTGGCACGCCGCGGCGCTGAGAACACCAGAGTGTAACGAGAGCAGGGCAGCGAGGTCGAAAAAGGTGCCGTTGCTCTTCAAATGACCTCCAGCTGATCGCGCCTCACGCAGACACACACACACCGACAGCAGAGCATGTATGCACGCACGCAAACATGCTCGCATTTATCTCTCGACATCTTATTTTGCATCAGATCATTTCCACCCCGCCGGGGCTCACCGTCTTCAGAGGCCCAGGTAACAAATGACCGGCGAGCGTCGAGTCAGCATCTTGCACACACCCCCCACCACCAACTCCACCTTGCTTTCCTCAATGTCAACCCCTCCCCCCAAGAAACAGTGCACTGCCCCTTTAATCAATGCCTATAGTTAAACCGCAATATTAACATGCTGAGGATAGTAAAGGCAGCATTAGCATTTTATATGTAATCAATTTGCCGCATGGTTTGTGTGCAGAGCTGTGCGGGACGTGTGTGACATGCAAGCTTAGGGATACAGGACACACACACACACACACACACGCACGCACACACACATACATACGGGCAGACACACAACTGAGGGAAAGCACAGACAGCATGAAAGCCTTCTGGCTGGATCCTGAACAAGACATAGAGGCACGCAAAGGCACAGAGATCCACAGTGTAAACACACACACACACACACACTACACACACACACACACACTCATAGATCTGCGTCATGAGTTGAGACTCAGATCCCTCAACTCCAGCCACAGAGTCCCTGACCGAGGTGACACTGTCTACTAAAAGTAAAACTCATTAAATCATATGACATTTTTATCCATCTCCCTCTATTCATCTGTGTGACTGTGTGTGTCCAGTTTGTGTGTGTGCGCGTGTGTGTGTGTGCGTGTGTTCACTGCTCACTCTCACACCGCCTGCAACACCTCAAACCGCGCTGTGGCAGCGACGGGCGAGAACAAACCGGCCTTACCGGGAAAAGTCTGCGCGCGCATGCTTTCCCGCTTGCGTCTGTATCTGATTACGTGCTAATTTACTTTGATCACACAGACTGTGGCAGCCAAGGGTGGGTGTAGGATTTACTGACAGGTGCCGTGGACCAAGAGATCCGCACAGGGCACGGCCTCATATTTGTCTGTCAGTCTCTTTGCTATTAGAGAGGTAGCCTATAAATGAACTCAGGGGGAATACAGTACAGCAGCTATTTGACTGAAGTTCTGAGACTCCAGTCTGCAGTTGTTTGCGATCATTAGCTCCTGGCAGCTGTAAACTAGATGGTTTGTTAGTTTTACAGTAGTGAGTAGAAACCTGCCGGATTTGTTTAGAGGATTGCTGAGACACACATAATGTATTTTCTCCACAGAGGAATGGAGCAGGACTGACTGTCAGATTACATTTTTGAGCTCATTGTGCTTTCAGTAATTAAAGATAAATACCTGTCAGAGTAATGACTGATACACTAAAGGGCTGCTGCACCAAAATTATAAAGATACATACTTACATAAATACTTATATTTATCCTGCCTGCCTCAAAGATTGATGTAAAAAGTGGTTAACTTTTTCGCAGTGAGGTTCGTAACAGGAATATTTATCTCTTCAAAGACATGTTGATATTTGAAAGGTGTAATTTGTTATTAACTCGCGTATCACCAATGTTATTCCTTTCACATCCAAGGCTTACAATATGAATATATACACTACGCTGCTGCTGTAATGTCGTTTTTTTAGATCACACTACCTTGCTCGGCATGGCCCGACCTACTCTGCCTCTGATTGGCTACATCCTGCCCATTAAGTAATGCACATGTGCAGCCCTCACCAAAGCTTGAACAGATGTGAGATGTCTCACTCTGTAGCTAAAATGGAGCATTCATGACACAATGTGAAAAGGGATGCTGCACCAATGCACCATATGAGAAAATGTGTTTTTTGAAAACTTAAGTATGTAAACCTGTTCTGCGAGGACGCCCAGGTAAAAGTAAGAGCCTGAAAATTAGCATAGTATGACCTCTTTAACAGTTTTACATCAAAGTGGTGTATGGGAGCATATGATGCTCTTTATAGTGCAGATTTAGAGGATCTCATGAAGCCTATGGTGGAAGAACAAACACAAAGACACACAGACATTATAGGATTTCACAAGTATATCACACAAGATTTTGGCAACTTTTGAGGGAAGTATTCAGGAAGTTAACACCAGTCACGGTGTGCCACCTTGACTTTTACCACTTTTATGTGTCTTGATATACTTTCTTTTTTTTTTTTAAACCCCAGTTTTTATCGTTTCCCTCTGTCACCACTTCTCTACCATCCGTCCACTTCCTGTGTTCCCTCCACTTTTCCTCCCCTCCCTTTTACTTACACATGGAGCGCTTAATCATGCATGCTGCATTTACTGTACTTAAAGTGCTGCTCCCAAACCAGTACATGAATAACACTGAATAATGTAACTTGCGTGTTTCCTATAGACAGACAGCCGAGGCGAGTGTTTCGGTCGTATAGAGATAATCCATTATGTTACTGTATAGTCACTGAACAGATATAACAGTCCTCGCATTCACGTGCCGCACAGGCAACACAATCGGCGTACACAAATGCAAAAGCGGCTGTATTGTTTTGAAAAGAAATCTCACAGACAGGCGTGGGGCTTACATTTGCTCACTTTTTCACACTGACTGTACACACACACACATGCGCGCACACACAGAGTGATGATAAAAGGGGACACGGTGCAGGCAGAGCTGTGATCTATACTGTATCAACCCCCTCCGGGCATGATGTGCACTTTCAAAAGCACATGTGTAGAGTTTGACTCAGGACCTACAGCACATGCATGTGTTCTCTGTGTCAGAAACTGACATGTGCATGCTCCCTTTGAAAAATATACAAGCGAGAAACACCGCGAGTTCCCATGAGTGTGTACCTCGAGTCTGTTTGAGGAAGGGGGGGGGGGGGCACCTTGCTGCTTGCGGCACCCTGTCTACCTGTGTGTTGTTCCCCTGTGGTACACAAGCACAGGTGCGTGACGCGTCCTTCACTTTAATGTGCCATCAATCTGTAAAGCTGGAGACGAGCCAGAGCGCTACCTACCCCAGCACCCCCCGCACACACTCACACACGCACGCACACACTCACGCACGCACACACACTCACGCACATTTGAACAGTACTCTAGAAATGTCTGCTGTGCTCTCTGAAGAGATTTTGCGTGCAGACGAGAGGAGAACTTCCTCTAAAACTGGGGCTTTACCTCCGCCATTAAATTATCCATCATGCAATTAGACTCCCGCTCTGCAGAGAGGGAGGGAAAGATAGAGCCAGACAGAGATAGAGAGCACTCTTAGCCATTCATTAAGTCTAGCATTAAGTTATAACATCTAATTAGACCATGTGATACTGAATCTTTAAAGCCGTACGACAATACCTCATTTAATATCAAGATACATTTTCATTATTGTTTCTGAAATCAAATCTAAATTATTACACCCACCTGGCAGATGATTTAGAACCTTATTAAAAAACTTTAATAAGGACTTTAAAATACATATGGAAAAAATGGCTGAATAGACTATTTTACGCCTCACTCATTACGATTTCAGTCCTGGGCGATTTTGCAACACTGAAACTTGTGGAGTGAAACTTGTTTAAAGTTGCTATATGTCGGAATTATGTGTAAAAAACATTCAAAATGAACCAAAGCTTTCAATAGAATGTGAAGAAACAAGAATTTTGATGTCTGAAAAGTATTTGCATTGTGTTGCAAAGATATCTACTGAAGTTAGCACGCTAACCGCTAGCCCCGGCCCGTCCTATCTCATAATACCGCTCCGAGCTCTCAGTCCAGGCTGCTAGCTACATGAGCTTACAAGCAGTTAGCAGTTTTTTTAGTGATATGCTGCCCCCTATTTGTGTGGAGCATGAATTCAACAGGTGACCATTACATATTGCACCTCCAAAGGCGACAGAAGAATATAAATCAAGTCAAATATATTTATAAAGTCCATTTTAAAGACTATGCACATTAAAAGTGCTGTACAAATCAGAGCAGCAGTAGCCAAAGACATAATGAGAATACTTTTCATTAGCATCGCTAGCCTGTCTATGTGTAGTGTGAATTAAGTAAAAAAAAGAAGAAATTCTACTTATTCCTGTCGAATCGAATCCTGTCATTGCACTCCTATAACACTGTTGGACACTTTACGGACCGTTTCAAAGACAAATGATCAAAAGCGATACAGCAGAACCAGAGACATCACCTGTATTATACCATGCATTCTTCTTCCTTCTCAAAACCTGGTGCCTACATTACCCAGAATGCAACGCAGCCACTGAGTGGCATAACTGGAGGAAGCAGCTGCAGAACTTTCCCTTTAAGAAAACCAGTAAGATAAAGGAAAAGGTCACTTTGTACTGAACTGGCATTTATAGTAGCAGAAATGATGATAGACAGACTTTTTTTCTGGGAAAGCTACCAGACAGCCAAAACAAAGACAAGAAAATATGGCGAGTCATATCTCACCCTCAGCTTCACCAGTGTAACGGTGGGTATTACTGCAAACAAGTAAAGATGCCACTTGTAGGGACTACACATCCGAGCACAGTGACACCACCAGCTGTTGTCTTCTGTATTACACGAAATGCGTGCATGCGCTGGCTGCTGAATCTGTGGCTTGCAAATGTGTCAGATTTTTCTCATCATCTCTTGTTAAAGTCATTGTATGTATTTACTCGTGTCGCACAGCAGCTGACAGATGTTGGGAGAGAGTGGGACGTCTCACTAAATCCTCGAGATCAAAGTCCTGTAGGTTGTCTGGGAGTCAGTTAAAATAATTTTCATCAACTTATGTCGAATTATGAACCGCTTATATACACCTCTCCATGCCTCATGTCCGAATCACATCATCACCAGGCAGCTAAAAGGCAGAGGGGAGACAGAGGGAGGGGAACGCTGCTTGAAATCCTTTTGCAAGTTGAGACGTTGTAAGCCCCTTAAGGCCACCAGGCCATGAAGGACAGCCATTCGCAGATATTTATCATCATTATTTTTGAACCATTTCGGCTTTATTAGACGTTTTGAAGTGGTAAGTGACGGGATAGAGCGGCGCTCGGGTGCTGACATTCACAAAGGTCACAAGACAGATTCAAACCCATGATGCTGCCTACGCCGATGACTCATATCTACAGAACATCCATCCCTTGCGCCTTTAATTCATGCCCCACGCATAAATGGATATATTAACACATGTATTCGGGTTCAGTGTGTTTCGTGGAATCCATTTAAGGCCATGCATAGATGGAGGGCAGCAGCATTAAATTCCACATAATGAAACCAGATGATATAACTCTTCAGCTCGGTTTCTATCACAAATTCACATCACGCCCTTAAATCGCTCATCGTTTCAACATGTCTTAGTGTGGAAGATCTGATTTTAACCTAAAGACACGACCTAAAACAAGCTCTAAATGTATGCACTGTCTAATGCAGAATATGTGAGTAAAACCCAATCCTTTTAACCATCATTTTTTATTGAAGCATCACAGGTTTGGCTGTATCTTTCCACGTCAGGAGTTCATCATATATATATGAGAAGAATTTATGTCGAAGGTGCAACTGATTGCTTACATTCAAGTGGACGGGAGTGGGCAGATAATGATGACGGAGAGGGAGAGCTACTCAGTGGCTGAAATTGGATGTGACAGAGAACAAGCTGTATTCGGAGAGCTGTATCCTAATTAGACAGGTCCATCACGCACTCATAAATGCTGCCGTAAAGCGTTTGATTTGTGAGACTGTCTTGTATGTTCACGACTCGGCTCATGATCATCCTATGAGCTCCCTGCCCCTGTCAAAATACAGTCCCAGGGCTGAACTCCTCTGCCTGTTCGCTTCCAGCAGGACAGACTCTGCCAAAGCCTCCGCTCCCCAGAACAGGGACTTTGTGGCAGGATGCCATCTTAGCCTTAGCACCCGGCACTGACAGAGATAGAGAGAGATCTATTTAATCTATCGCTTGCGTCCATCGGCCTGTATGCGAGTTTAAATTGCTTTCAGAAAAGCCTCCGTCACTATTTTCCCCTGAATCTAATTTCGTCGTCCTTTTTTTTTTTTAAGTCAGCCATCAGTTTTCATTAAATAAGCAAACTGAAAGATTATTCAGGGTCAGCTTCGGTAAAATGTAGTCTATTACTGTCACAAAATATTGGCCCGTGATCCTTCCGTAATCTTAACCGCAGGGTTATTTTTGTAACAGTGATGACGAAGGTCCCTGAACCTTAACAGAGTACATTTTGCAACACAAACCTTGATCTTTCTTTAAACCTTAAACAGCTGTTTTTAACCAAACCTTGACCGTGACATTGTGGTTGCATAAAGTGCATGTATTGTTCAGTGATTCTTAACAATGAACAGGGTTTTTTTTTAATTGTATTCCTTTATATCACTCATCTTCCCGCCATTTTTTTTGCTTTTTTAGCTCACTCTGCTGTACACATAGTGGCTAATCCCCAGAACAATATATAGACAATTCCAAGCTCTATATGCTACAAAAGCATTGGAATAGTGGGTTCACCTGTCCATAGATAAGGGTCAAGACAAGTGTGTAAACTCACCTTGAGGTCATTGATTAGTTTGTCTGTCATCGCCATCTTGGTTTTTTGGAGTCACGAGCGACCATATTTGAACAAGAGGGTGGAGCTGAGGAGAATATCCTGAAAGGATCTGACTGAGGACCTGACAATATGCCGTGGTAGCGACTTTGTGCTCTCTTTTACTCTATATGGGAGCACAATTTGGGAGCACAGGGGCGGCTGTGGCTCAGGGGGTTGAGCCAGCGCCTCGTTATCGCAAGATACTGAAACCCTTGCATGGCAGCCACCGCCATCAGTGTAAGAATGTATGAATTACTGTAAGTCACTTTGGACAAAGGTGACTGCTAAATGCCTTATATGTAGTAAAAATGGTCTTGGAGAAGACTTGTAACTAGCAACTGAGACCATAAACACACCAATTAACTGTTTACTGAGGTAATAGATCAAGTGCAAAGTAGGGTCATTTTCTCATAAGCATACATACAATCAGACTTATATTTGAAACCAGTGTTCTTAAGACAGAAAGCAGGTTTAGGGCACTTCTGCACTGGCGTAGCTCTTTTCAGATCCTGAAGCTCTCTCCATATTTTGTACGGTCAATGATATAAATGTGCTCAGACTACTAATAAGACATCATAGATACTGATGCAGCTGTACAGGGGTGCAACATGTCGATTCAGTCTAGTTGTTTTATGTACAGTCTGGGGTGCTTCTTAGTGTTACCACTGTGACAACACAAAACAGTGCATGCTGCCAGGAGAAACTGTTTTGATTCAAGTGAATGTAAATGCATTTGCATTTATCACTTACCATCAGCAAAGCAACAGTCCTTTTGCGTTCAAATTCATCACCATTTTCATAGAGCACTTTGAGACATTGTGATTTACATTAAAAAAAACACATCCACGGACACCCATTTGTACAAATACTTGCCATTTCTGTGCCTCTAGAAGAATGTGTGAAAAAAAGAAACCATTGATTTCATTAAAAGTGTATGTACGTAAATAATTCACACTGCACTGTTTAAAGAAACATGTGCAGTGAGGTGGAACACCCGCTCCTCTCTCTCCCTCAGGGACTGGTAGTGAATTAGGAGATGGTGTGATTGGAGCAGATAGAGAGAGACTGACGTCTGACCTCCAGCTAGAGGTTAAAAGGGGGAGAAAGATGGAGGGGATAAGGAGCGGGATGCCACAAGTGAGAAGTTCTGTGGAAGACAGGTCATTAGTATCATTAGAGTTGGTGGCGAGATTTCCTTTTGTTATCCGGTTTTGCATGTGTTGACACTTTTGTTTTGAGCATCGCTTGACTGAGCATGAATTGGACAGTTTGGAGTTTTTCAGCTGTTAGATGAAAGTCTATTTTGGTTGCAGCTTGCCATGTCTGGATTTTGCAGGCGTCTCTTTTACAAAGTGGGAGCCCGTGGAGGATATTGACTTTTTGTCAGCTCTTGTTGAACCAGACAGTTTAGGAGTTTTTTTTCTTTCTTTTTTTTTCACTTTAAACAGCTGTGATATCAGGACATCTCTATTTGGGTTTGGGGTTATAAAAGCACAACCGGCAGCGGAGTGTGTTTTCTTACTGAAACTGTCCAGAGAACACATACCTGTGTGTGTCCATATTGTACAGTACACGGTCAAAAGAGGTGGTGTGCAATTTGCACTATTTTACAGAAAATGACGGCCATTATCCATCTGTGTCAGGGTGCAGCAAGGCATCATGGGTACAAACAGCTGCTGAAAGGCGGCTGTTGTTGTTAAGTAATCAAATGCAAGTGTGTTTGTGCAGCCTATACTGTGTGTTAATATATTGTGAATTCAAATTGCAGTTAAATATTTATTATACTACACACTTGATGGTTTCTTTTTCAATTTAGCATGCAATCAATGCATCTCTAATGATTGTGTCACATACTTTTGAATATCCATCCTTTGATTATTTGATCATTTTTCTATCATTTTACCACTGGAGAGACATTTCATTTTTTAAGTGTATCATAGTACACTTAATGCATCACTAGCAAAATATGACTTGTTTAATTGACCAGGAAAAAGGATTTTTCATCATCGCTCATCAAATTTTAGGACATTGTAGACACTCAAGGGAGAACTTAGTAAAAAAGAGACAAAGGGAAACGAGGTTTGCAGTTGTTTTTTTTTGTTTAGATTAACCCCACAGTTTGATTTTAAAAAAAAAAGAACTGATACAACCCTGCGAGAGCTGATGAGTCAGTAGGACACTGAAGTGGGTTAGGTAAGAAGGTAAGAAGGTAAGGAGGTAAGGAAGGGGGAGCACTCGCAGATATATCTTGGAGAGAGCCAGTGAGAGATGGACAGATAGGAAAGAGGAAGCAAGAACTAAAAGCAGCTTCAGAACAGCAAGGAAGAGATGGCGTGATAGAGAGATGGAAGGATAACGAGCAGAGGAGGTGTATAAGGCGGAGGCAGGGAGGGAGGTAAGAGGGTCAGAGAGATGGGCTGATAGAGGGGGGGATGAAGAAGGGAAGGAAGGGAGAGATGGGGCGGGCAAAAGATAGCGGAAGAGGAAATACCAGGAAAAGGTAAAGAGTGATGGAGGGAAGGAGGGAAGCGATAGGCCTGGGAAAGATGAAGCCAGCAGCAGTGCTCAATTATATCAAGAAAGGTGGGGGCGGGCCAGGGGAGAGGGGAGAGGGGAGAGGGGGGAGTCAAAGAATGAAAGAAGCGGAAGTCAATTCATGACTCTCATAGGAGCCTTCATCAGATAATTTAGTCTGAAAAATGCAAGTTATTCAATGTGTGTGTGTGTGCGTAATAAAGTTTCAGTGCCGGGCAGCAGATACACACATTTATAGGTTATGTATATAGAGTGCGTGAGAAAGGTTTTATGTAAATATGTACATACTGTGTGTGAGCGTTGGAGTGTGTGTTTGTGTGTGTGTGTGTGTGTGTTCAGTGTGTGGTGTGTGTGAAGCTCAGCTGAGACTGAAGTCTGGGGGCAGTGCCAGTGCTTTAGAGGAAGATAAGCAGACATAATTAAGAGGCCATTAATAAATTTGTTAATGAGCACTCCATGTAACAGAGAGAGGCGGAGAAAAGCGAGCGAGGGAGCGGCAGATCATGCGTAATTGTGTGCATGTGTGTGTGTGTGTGTGTGTGTGTGTGTGTGTGTGTCTGGAGCGGGGAGTCTAGCGTCTGCGTGTCTCTCATATTCCATATCAGGCGTATCTGCTGGCTGAGATAAGTTATCATTATGAGATATGTCCCGCCCGTGACACATACACACTGTCATCTCCACTCCATTTGCATAAAGAGGGCTTTTAGCGATGCCCTTGTACCCTCAATGACAGTATCGCTGCATTAGTCAATGCACACACACACACACACACACACATCCACGCACTCTCACAGACACCACACACGCATGCATTATGTATTAATTGCTTAACATATAGTTGTGTTTTAATGAAAGGATTAACTTTATAACAAGAAAATGTAAATGTTGTATTAAACCTAAATAATCACCAGGGGAAGAGGAACTACTGACACATAACGTGAAAATAGGTTCAGTTTCACTGCAACTACTACATTACAGCAAGTGTATACACAATCACATTTATTTATAGATTTATTTTTGACCTTGGAAACACATTCTGTGTCTGTCTTCCAAATTCATGATTTTTCTGAAGCCTCTTCCGCTGCGTCTTCTTCAGCAGGTCGGACTTGGTTAGGTGCCATCACGCGACCAGTGAACCGAACCATGGCCATGTGGTCGCACATGTGGCGGCATGTCCGCTCCACGGTAGGGGTTAACCTTCCACACCGTAGGTCGTAACTGCAAGCAGCTCATCACAACCTATTTACATTTATTTACATGTGTTGTTAGGCAGAGACCTCTGGTGGTTGTGGTGATTATGATGGAAGCAAAGGAGGAAGTCAGTCAACATAGTATAAAGAGCAACAAGGTCTGTATAGAGGTCGAGTTGGAAGGGTGGGTCAACCACAGTACCTTCGCCGAGGGAATCGCTGTTCAGCACATCACGTACTTATCATAGTTTAACTTACATACCTAGCTAAAAGACTTATTGTAACCCAAACCATTATTTTGACCTTAACCTAACAAAGTAGCTGTGATGCCTATACCTAACCAAACCACAACCATTTCACAATCTTTACTATACCGGTCTCTGGTAAGTCTGTCGCCAATACTCTCATATCATATATATATAATTTTAGGAGAATTTTCTTCAAGATTGTTATGGGAGTCATTGGAAAATGACATATTCTATCATTTATGTATGAAAATGTGTTGTACCTATCATACTGTTTTACTAGGACACTAAGCAAGGTTTGTTTAGTTAAAGAGGACTGTGCCAAACTATTGAATTATCCAGAAAAGGCGTGAAAGTGATCCCTGATGGGAATTTGCCCGATTATTGATTTTAACATTCAAAATATGCAAGACATAGATTGTAGATTGTAGATTGTAGATTAGTTTATATCTGTTTGCTTACCTCTTAGCTTGTTAGCATCTACTTTGTCAGACAGCATATTAAGTCAAGTTGTCCAAGCTGATTATGAGCACAGATACTGGGATGATCTGGCCATATTTTAATGGGTCATTGCCGGTGCGCTTCTGTGTTCCCTGAAGCTACTAAAGTCTACTACAGTTGTACTTGTGAGCAAGGGAAGAACCCTTCCTGCTTAGTAACACAACTGTACAAGTTGAACTGTTGTTGTAGTTCCTACAACTCCAACGGGGTGGCACATCGTTTTTCTAGCCAATTGCGTCACGTCACTTTCATTCGTCACATCCCTGTCAAACTTTCAGTCATATTATATCAGTGATCTAAAGGTCAGAAAGCGTGTCAGATTCAGTGGCATCTCTCTAGAGCACGTGTTTGGTTTGACCATTCTGGGCTACCATGGAAACGATAGAAAATATGGCACTGCACTATGGCTGACTCTGCGGAAGAGGACCCACTCCTTTTGTAGAAGTAAATGGCTCATTCTAAGGTCACTTATTTTCACACTGGACCTTTGAGCTGATCAACTTAATATTTTGAACCTTACCTCTAGATGAAGTAACTCATGGAAAAGTAAACTGTGTCAAATATGTTGCCAGGATAAATACACTTGATCGGAAAAATACCTACCAATGACATGTTGAGCAACATTGACGGCGGGGAAATGAAGTCGAAAATGACAGAGAATATAAATATTTTGTTAAATGTTGTTGGAAAAAGACATGGTTGACAAATTGGCAACTGGTCTCTTGCTTTCCATTAACTTGTCCCCCAGCTGGGTGACTAATGGGCTTAAAGGTTGTATATGGACTTGGCGGGGGGGGGGGGAGTTTACATTTTACATTCTTACGAAAATGACGGCTGCGAGCTGGACCTTTAATAAGCCATGTCACGTGAAATGAAGCCACCGTGAAGTATGCCTATTATACAGCAGGATAAGCTGGGTGTAACTTATACATATAGAGTCCTCCTCCGCCCACTACATGTCAAGGTAAAGTGAAGACTCGAGCCTTAGACACAGCAGCTTCAAATATTAACCAGCTCAGACCAGCACACACACACACACACACACACACACACACACACACCCTCAGGGTCGTGTAGTGTTATGCAAAGCTTTCAGACGAAGTATAAATGTTAGATTAATGTCAATCAGGGAGCTGGGGAGTGCTTATGCTTGAGAGGGATGTGACATAGAAAAATGTTCAAGCATGTGTGCGTGGATCACAGTTTACATTTAAACACGTGTGAAGTTCAGCGTGTGAGGAAGTGCGACCCGGGGATTGCGTGCAGGGCGGCGCTCGTGGGGGAAACACCCGGCGAGTGGTGGAGAAGAAACAAGAGGAGAGTTTTGCTGCTGTGAATTTATTCCCTCTCCACAGGGAGAGATTGATCCTAAATATGTTATTGGACTTGCGGCACGTGCGCTGATGAAATGGAGCTCGTGCTGCTTTACTCTCTGCTGCCATCACAGTCGCTGCCTTGAATGATAGTGTATTAGAAAGAAAATTACCTTCGGGTTTCCTCGACTGAAAACCGCTCAAAAGCTGTTCGATGACAGACGTACAAGAGTGAAAGCTTGTCGTGGGAATGTTCTTTACGCTGACATCGTGTTTTGTTCGGTGGATGCCATTTAGAGGGGATTGCCATTCAATTTAAGAATACTCACAGGTTTTACTTATAGCCTTGGACACTCAAGCAGCTACTCCCTGGAAGCCCCAAGCTACAGCGCCCGCACTGTAATCTGTAATGTCAACATGATGTACAGCCTGGAGGTTGTCCACTGACAATGACTTTGTGGACTCACACAATGTTTGTCTGAATTTATACATCAGAACAGGCTATTTGCTGTGGTATTGTAATCCGTCCAAAAGCACAAGTACTTTCCATCACCTGCAGAACACTGCCAGGGTCCAGTGCCAGGCAGAGTCAAATGAATGGGCCTAAATATACATTGATAATGGTAAATGTATCCTGGCAACATAGCCTTAAAGTCCCTTATGTGTTTATGTGCCAGAATAGTCTGTATAGTATATAATGGTGGTTGTAAACTATGAGACTACTGCCCATGTCAATACACTGGTTTTGTCTGACTTGCAGTATAACTTCAGTCAAGAAAGGACCTTGCTGACCACATGTCCACGTGCTGTAGAACTACAGCATTCACTTTTCAATATGATTACTGATTACAGCTGGATGTCATGGACACTGAAAGGAAAAAATGTCGCTTAATATAACTTGTCTCTTTATATCCATTTGAGGCAAAATCACTCCACTTCCACTGGACCATAATGGGATTTGGGATATTTCAGAAAAGAAAAAATATGTGTGGTAGTGAATGGCGACCATCCCGAATCCAATCCCATTTGAGCTGTACAATGGATTACCCATATGATATTTTTAGTAAAGTGGCCTTATTGAACTCAGTGGAGTATCAGTTCCTCAAGTATACAGCTGTGAAAATACGTTTCTAGAAAGGCTACACATGCTACGGTTGCTTCTTTAACACATACCAAAACCCATAATCGAAACCTTGTAAAGCTGGACCTGTATATTACCTAGCTCACAAAACTGTCTGACTTACCTTTCACATAACTGCAGCAGTCAATATGACGAGGCTTTTTGTGATTTTTAACTGTCTTAACAGCCTCCTTTTTCTGTGCCAAGGCGACGGCCATTTTGGCTGATAAAACTATACACTATACAAGGGAACTGCTCAGAACTCAGAACAGAACTCCTTTACTAAAAAAAAAAAAGTCAAAGAAACTAAGCATATGTTGGTTTTGTGAACATGCTAACGTTTTAACAAATCAGCTAAAATTAGCAAATAAAAAACTACTTTATTTGGAGGTAAAAGTGAGCACACCTGAGTAACCTGGTTCAACTTGTGAGTTGGCATGTTAAAACAGACAGTCTGGGTACAATACTGTTTTGCTTTGTTTCCCATATAAACACATTTGGCTAAACTGTTTCCCACATGTTTGTTTACTGAATGCTCATGTTGTATGCCCCATATACCTATTTTAGTAATGTCCCTGTGTTCCAAGAGCTCAAAAATCAGATTCAGACTGAACTGATGGCCAGAGCTTAAAAAAAAAACAACATCTTATTTATAACTTTGTTTATGAAAATAAAAAAAGTGTAGGGCCCTATGATTTCCGCGATCACGGAATCGCGGACGGAATTGCGGAATTGGCAGATTAAAACGGAATCTACTTTTTGATGCGTAATATCGCGGAATTTGACATAATTACACTGAAATGCTGTTTTCGTGTGTAAGAGGAACGTATGTCTGGGGAAAACTGCACGGAGGGAAGCAGATCTGGGTGGCACAACAAGTCACTGTCGCCCCCCTCCCCACAGACTGAGCTCCGCTGTCACAACCATGGACATAATATACATATATTATATCTATGGTCAAAACAATGTAAGCATGGCGAGGCGGCTGCCCACGGCTCCGTCTTCATCGGTGAAAAAACCTGAGAAACTTGACATTAACCCCTCAGTACAGAGCCGAGCAGTTCCCGGACGACTTGTATGTGTCAGGTGAACGGTTGTTTTGCAAAGAAGCAGACCTGAGAAATCATAATTAAAGGTGTAATGAGTGAGAGTTAGCCACCTGTCCGATTCATATTATCGGCATATCACCAGAGTGACTGTTAACTGCTGCTAACAGTAGTTGCTGTTAGCTAGCTAGCCCCGTTAGCTCCAGCCCTCTTAGCTGACTCTGCCTGGGCTGGGAGGCTTTTCTGGATCTGCCTGACAGCTGACCATGATTTTATTCAATGAAACCCATAAAAACACAAAATATACTACTGTACGAAGACATGATGAAATCAAAATGTTTTTTATGCACTTTACTGTACTGTACGGTACAGTATTGAGGAAATGTGTTAGTCACCTCAATTAATTTAAGGTAATTTCTATTAAATTTGTGTACATTTTAGTAATTTACATTAAAAACACACTGTTTTTGGTAGTATAATAAGAGTAAAAGGTGAAAGGATTCCCAAAAAACTGAAAAAACAGAATTTGGGAAAAAATAAAACGGATTTTATAGGGCCCTAAAAGTGTTAGGCTTACCTCATGATTCGCCTATTGGCGGAAGTACTCTAATAGCATTAGTTGTGGCTATTGGGCGTGCTGCCAGAGTAACAAATGAGATGGGCATATTCGTTGTTAAATCGCCAAATGGCATGTAGATGAACTTGGTCTGAATTTAGGTTGGAAGCTAGCTACTATCGTATTCGATTCAGATTTTGGCAAGTACAAGATATAAGCCTGGGTTCAGGTGGGATGCGGCATCAACCCCAGTTGAGTGCAATAGCATATATTCAAATAAGGAAAAAAATACCCAAATATAGATCTCATTATTCTTTCATATCCTTTAATATCCTTGATTTAACATTAAAGTGTCACCAAGGCACACATTACAGATCAGATGAGTTACTGAGATTAAGTTTTCATGGAAAAGTTGCTTAACTTTGTAGAAAGGTTTCCATTCTGTTGCAATTAAATTTCATTTTAGTACAGGAGGTGCTAGTTAGCCACATATAGCTGTTCAGCGTAAAGCAGCCAAGCTATTTCTGCCTGAGCCACGATAGTGTTTTGCAGTAGAAACCAGGTAGTAGTCGACTTATCGTTTTAATTAAGCAACTGCATTATGATTATTTAACCTTCTTGTTATTCACTCCAGGCTACCTCCATGGTGCACCAGATGGTGGTGAGGTGATTTTTGACATAGCTGCAAAGCCTTTATTCCCCTTTAATTTAAGCGTCTAATATCCTTTCCATTTCCACATTTCTCAGCCTCCCCTGCTCTCAATCCTCCTGCAGCCTAAGGGGCTTTGACTTAACTGTAATTACTAAAACCCTACTCCCACACCCGCAGCAATTAGATAGACAAAATGGCTGAGGAATCCCCTCCACCGCTGCCGCCTCCTGCCCGCCTTACCTTCCACCCAATTAAATCAAAGCGAGAGAAAATGAGAGCGAGGGCTAAGCAACATGGGAAAGCTGATCACCTTATTGAAAACCTGCCTCTCCGTCCCTCCCACCTCTCCTCACCCCTTTCCTCTAGAAGCCATCATTTTGTACACAGTGAATCTCCGGGGAACTTCGAAGGAAGCAATTAGTCCTGTTTTGCCTCCCTGTTGCATGACAGTAATGATCGGCCTGACGATAGTCATTATGGCTTTACATGTTGGTGTGGATCTGTGAGGTGGTTGCCAGGCCCTTTGCATACTGCTGCTTAAACAGCCATCAAGTCGGCCACTAAGGAATCTCTGGCTCTTGAGGATTTTGGAAGATGATCTTAAGTAAGTAGCAGTTAAGCCACCCTGTTGGGAAGCATCTGCTGCCCTGAAGTGTCATTGAGTGTCCTTTAGAGAGACAGTCACAAGCTGCCACTCTCAGAGATGCTCTCTATGTGTCACCTCAACCTCTGACTTCCTGTAGAGAGGGGTGAGAGGAGAGAGAATTTTCCAGTGGACTCAATATGGTATCACATCATTATTGTTGATCATTGTTGTTTTTTTTAGTTATATATATATATATATATATATATATATATATATATATATGTCCATTATTTGAAAGGTTTGGCTGTAAATACCTCGGCTGAGTGGGTTTTCCCCTATTTCAATTTGCGTGTTGGTTGGTTTGTCAGCAGGATTACACAAAAACTACAGAACGGATTTCGAGAAAACTGGTTGGAGGAATGGTCTTGACCCAGAATAGTTTGGTGCAAATCCAGTTAAAGAGAAAATTACATCATTTTTTTCTTTAACGTTGTGAGATATGGGTGTTTTTTTGTTTTTTTTGGTTAATTGGTTGATCTGTTGGCCTATCAAACACTTTGGTGCGAAATGTTTCCATGTTTGGCGCGTTCCTGCAGCGCAGTGGTTTTCAAACTTTTTTGTGTCCAAGCCACACCAAAGGGCAAGCACATGAGATTCAACATGTGTAATCTAATCTGTATAATCATGTTTTGTCCCCTGGATGTTTTTAAAGGATTTTTTTTAGGGTTGGTAAGTATTAGGATGTGAATGTCTACAACAGATGTATAGTTGTAAATTTCAATAATAATCTGCTTTCAATATTTTTACAACCCAGATTCCAAAAATGTAAAATGTTAAAACAGAATGCAGTCATTCACAAAAAAGTGTGTTAACTGACAAGACTTGACAACTTTTGTTAAGATATTTGCAACTAACTCAGATAATGTTTTTTATCTTTGGTTTTTTTGAGCAATCTGCAGATTAAAATGTCACAAATATGATTGTGATTTATTTTTTCAAACCCCTGATTCCTGTCAGATGTGTGCACTGGTCTGTGCCTAACTGCCGAGCCGGTTGGCTCAGACATGTACAGCAATGTCGATGTCGAGTCTATTTGATTGTCAGACTTCACTTCATCACAGAGGCAATGAAGTGTATTCATGCATGAGGTTTTTTTTTGCGTGCGTGGGGTATTCTCTGAAACAGAGGACGACTGTTATTTTCAGCAGCAAGGCAGAATTTTCTTTAGCTACGTGACTAAATCTTCTTCTGCCTGAACATCACGGTAAATCACCCACATACTGTACACACTCAAGTCGTTTACTCCCTCTGTAAATGTACTCGGTTACTTTCATCTTCTCGGATAATGCAAGAGCCTCGCCTGAACCCAGCCCCTGCTCTGCGTGCTGAGCTTTATCACAGGGTTTTGTAGCCTCGCAGGCAGCCCCGCTCTGCCGCGGCGTAATGGAGATACACAACGGCGATAAATAGAATCACCAGCTTCGAGCCAGACACGCTGACCCGCCGACAGAAGAGGAAGAGGAGGGCCCGCTAAAGGCACGACTGGGAGAAGGGAGACGACAGATGAACAGATGGACTGATGTAGGAGGAGATCGCCGGGGCGGCTGGAGATGATGGGTTGCACGGGTGGGTTTTAATGGGAGGCCCGCTTCTGTACGCATAAAGGGAATTATCCCCCGTCCAGTTCAGTAAAGCAGCTTGTATAATTACAGTGCCGTTTTCTAGCTGGAGGGAAATTGAATCCCTCAGAACCAGGGCGAGAACGGTGAGAGAAAGAGAAGGGGGAAGATAAGCAGGTGAACAAAGAGGAAATTATAAAGAGAGGAAGAGCAGGAAAAAGGGAGCGTACTGTAGTTTCACTCTTTCTATTATCTCTGTGCAGCAAATTAGACTCACAGGCACAGGAGCTACTGTACAACACAAACTGTGTGTGTGTTTTCTCCTCTGCCATGATTAGCTGCAGCCGGTTTTAAAAAAAAAAAAAAAAATGAAACCCCGCTGCTCTGCGAGGATAACCCCGTCTCGCTCGGTTTCAATTTCAGCTGACAAATGAGCTGCGCGAGAACGGCGGCCCGGTGACAATTTGACTTCCCCACCCACCCCGGGGGTGTCATTTCAGGACTTTGTGGTCGGCTGTTTACTGTCGAGTCGCCGCCGTTTGGTGTCACCAATCAAAGAGCGATTGTGCTGGATGGGGAACAGCTGCTTCAATGAGATCAGGAAATAATTAGGAGTAACATTTTGCGAACTGCGTGGCATTTCGGTTGATTGCGGAGCTGCCAACGAGAATGTAGTGGAATGAGGATGAACTGCATGAATGTATGTGTGTGTGTGTGTGTGTGTGTAGTGTGTTTTGGTATGAGGGCATGAATGAATTGAGGACAGACTGGAAGAGAGACTCTCTGCAAATCAGTTTAATTAAAGAGTACCGATGCATGAGATTAGATTGGGAGCCTATGGTGTAAAGGATATGATTACGCAGTGAGAGAGACACAGATTGGAGATAAAGAGAGAGAGAGAGAGAGGAAAGGAGAGAGTTAAAAAAGAGAGAGAGAGAGAGAGAGAGAGAGAATGATGGGGAGAGGTTTGGGGGGAAAAAAAACAACAAAAAAACAACAACAACATCGCAGCAGACTCCTGAAGTAGCTGTTGCCTCTGGTGATGCGCAGCATGCCGGTCTCATGGTGCTCCTCAGGTTGCCGCGGCACCCAGGGTGTTTCCTGTCTTGACGACGTGGTACCCCCGGAGTCAGGCTATGTGTGTGTGTGTGTGAGAAACATCTCCGGCTGCGCGGCCTGTCTGTCGCTGAGAGCCTAATTAGTAGTGTCATGCAGAATCTGGTGACAAGATGCAACACAACTGCTGCAAGACACACACACACAAAACACACTCACACACACACACACACTTTACTGTATGTCCTTTGTCCTTGCCCGTGACAGCACTAAATCCCACGTCGCACCCTCTGAGGACAAAATCTCTCAGACCCCGGGCGACTCTTTTAATGTCAAGAAGTAAAAAGTAGTTGCTGCATGGCCAGTTTACATTCAGGTCGTTGGGAGCCGATCGTGCTTCAGCTGTGTCCAACACTCTTTGAAATTGGAGCTACATTTAATGCTGCCTTGCTTTAACCATGGAGCGTGTGGAGTGTTACATATGTAAGTTAGTAAGACACGTTACACTGACTCCTACAGACACCCTTGTCCAGCCTATTGTTTGCTAAGATAGAGCACTTAATGAAGATAGACGAAATAATGTGAACGCCTAACTTTAAACATTTCCCAGAAATGTGCGTTTTACCCTTACAGGTCCAACTTGTAAGATGGTTGATTGTTGAGTCTCATTCCCAACTCGTCAAAAACTCATGTTTTGGGTTTACGTTCAGCTGATTCTTTGTCAAGCTCCGGAGATATATGGCATGTTTTTATTATTCAATTTCTATGCATGTTTATCCAGGTGGACATCTAAGATAATATCTTGGTTGTAGTGGTTTAACCAAACCAACAACTACCATCTTGTCAAATACAGCAGTTTGGTCAGTGTCGCTATGCTTCAAAGTATGATGCTTTGCTTACCCCTCTAGCCTCAGTTTGCACTGGAAGGGTTCCACAACCAAGTTAGCAATAATATGTTATATGCTACATCCGGGAAAATAAAGGTTCCTGACAATTATTAATGTTGTGTTAATGTTCACGGTTTGGTTAGGTTTAGGAAAAAAAAAAAGAAGTACTACTTGGTCAGGGTTGGGTTCCAAAACTACCTGGTTAGGTCTAGGAAAAGATTATGGTTTGGGTTAAAATACCTACGTTTAGTCATGTAACTGAGCGAAACATGAGTGAAGAAACTCATGTTGTTGTTGAGGTACATTGACTTACTTAGTTAACAAAACTTTGAATCAAGTCACTCTCGAGTCTGGTTCAAAAAACAGATCACAATCCCCCGTCTTCGGAAGTGCAGGGTATGACCCATCCACCCATCCACCCACCTCAACAACCCTCCAACTCTGAAAGGAGTTCTCCAGTGTTGACCTATAAGTTGAATCCAAGGACAGGCCTAATAATCGAGTTGATGTAGGAAAGGTGCGGGCTTTCAGGTTAGCTGTGAACATGTCTTGCATGAAACATGAACGTCAAGGGTTGTCTCCTGGTGGCCCTTGGGTGCCTGGCCACAACCCCTAATTTGTGTCCAGCCAGTGATCTTTGCGTGTCATTCCCCACATCCCTCTCTAGTAATTTCTTGTCATCTCTGCTCATCCAATAAATGCACAAAATGTGCAAAGGAAAACAGACTGTGAGGTGGTGATTGTTAGGAGCCGTTAACTTAGCATTTTTAGCAAATATCAAAGAAATGTAGTGTATCTTTTCAGAAATTGTCATTCCTACCAGTCTGTGTTTTTTTTTTTTTTTTTTTTACATTTTTTCTGTTATTCCGTCATTGATTGAGCTTGCTAGCTAGGATAGGGTGCCCTTATCTGAATCATTCAGAGGTCTGGAACAATGACTGATCCAGGATTGTGAAATTCATGCAACATGCTCTTGGTCTTCATTGAGGGTCATCAAATGGTTGGGCAGAAGTAGACAAAAAAACAACACAATCACGAGGACCGGGAGATGATCGGCCAGATGGGATGAGGAGTTTGTGAGGATTTTTGTGCATGGGGAAACATGAATGACTCGTACATGAAGAAAAGAACAAACACAACTGTGGTTCCACGGCTGCTGATTGCCCCATTTGGGAGATGATGCCGCCATAAAATGAGTACAAGAAGAAGGGAATTGAGGGAGGGAAGGAGGAAGAATCAGGCAGATAAAAAGGCGAGGCAAAGTTTATGTCTTTTTACAACTCCTGACACTCGTTAGACGGGGTTTTCTGTCCTGTATATGTGTGTGTGTGTGTGTGTGTGTGTGTGTGTGTGGGAGGGAGGGAGGGAGGGAGGGAGGTGTGGGTACGGCGCGAGGGCCTGATTAGCATTGTGCTCCACGTTCCACTGCTGTGGCTTGCAGAGAGAGAGGGAACCGGTGAGATAGAGAGGGTATGAGGAAGAATTAAGGAGAGAGAGGGAAGTGGGGGGGGGGGGGTGAAGGAGGCGGAAGTGCTGGCTCAGCAGCGTGCTCGCAGGAAGGAAGAAGGAGAAGAAGAAAGGAGGAGGTGGAGGAAGAGAGGAGCGAGGAGGTGAGAGGTGTTCGCTCCATCTGGTTGGAGATGAATGAGAGGAGGGAACAGAGTGGGAAAAGACGAGCAATTTTGGCTATATAGGAGGAGGTGCCGTGTCTCTCTCTCTCTCACACTCACATTGTATGTCAAAGTCTCTCTCTCCTTCTCTCTCATTGTTGTTCTTCGTGTTCGCATTGTAGGACTCGCCACACATTCATGTCAACTTCGTAAGCCTCAAAATGACACAGATTCTGGTCAAGATTTGATTACACACACAGCGTCGCGTGTGTTGGACCTTGCAGATGCGGTGATCCTTCTCCGCGCTTTCTCCCTAATAAAAGCTGGCATTTTTATTCACCCAATTACAAATTCAAATATGCTCCCGAACTGTTAGCAGCTGTTATTCCAACTGTTATTAAAAAAAAGAAGCAGTGCTGCTACAGCAGGATGTGAAAGGTCTTCAGTGTGAGCATAACAGCCCTCATAATCTGCGGTTTCCTCGTCGTCAGCGAATCAAACGCGCCGCGGTACGCGTCCACAGGATCTGTCGTTTCCACACTTTTCCGTTCATTAGCTGTGCACGCAGCATTCAGGTGGCAGTGGGTTGAGTTTCAATGACGTGCCCACTCCTTAAACTCTAAAAATGTACTGTTGAAATGAAGACAGAATCAGCCAATGCATGTTGTTCCAGTTTTAAATCCAAGACCAGACTGCCCACAAGTGGTGCTCATCCAATCAGGTATAACCTATAGGGAGTGTTTGCGAGGATGTAGCCCAGTTAAGTAAAGCATCCACTACTGGGAAGTGGCCCTGGTCCAAAAACATCCCTGCTGACATATTAGTTGGTCTCTCAATGCTTTGTGAAAGCCTGTCCTCTCTGTGGCACTCCCCATCATTCTCATTCTTTTGTCCTGAGGTTGTAAATCTTTAAAAGAAAAAGAAAAAAAGGCAGAAATGTATGTTTTGATTATTATTATTATTTTTTTTTAAATGATCAGTAATTTCCAAAAACTGCTGGGCACTGTAGTTTTTAGCTAGTGTTACTCAAACATGAGGGAATGGTACATTCGCTGGGGACTATTTTTTGCTGCGGATAAACACACATTTGAAGAGCTCATATACGTTGAGAATTCTTAAAATTGGTAAATAGATAAACCATCATCAGTTTGATTCAATTCCTTTGATTGCACTATAAAGGAACAAAGTCTAGGAAAAAAGTATAAAATGAAATGTCGCTATCTCATCGAAACAACACAACGCCAGTTTAAGCTGACAATGCAAAATTTTAATAAAACCGGATTTGCTGATGAGGGGTTAAGTCAAAATAAACTACAGTGTGTGTTTTCATGGTAAATAAAGAGCCATGTCACTCAGTGTGGCTCACTGGTGTGTTCAGTGGCACAAAGGAAAATGTAGAATATGTAGCCTTTTAAATGGCATATCATAATACTCCATATTTTTATAAAGAGAATCAAATGATGAAAAAAAAACTTCATACAACCTCATTTGAAAAAGTCTGCGATGCGATAAGGACATTATAGTTTTAACATTAAATACTTGACACAAAATCTGATATTTATCTAAAAGCCATTTAACATGCTGCCAGCCGCCGAGTCCAACACCAAGATATCACAATTAATTTCCTAATGACATCCTGATGTTGAAAAACTCCACACGTAGAGCTGTGAGGAGTGTCTGATAATAATGTGGAAGTAAATTGATTCGTCCTCTTTCTATCAGCGACTCTGGATGTGATCCAAGTGAGGAATTGAGCAAAGAGTCCTTCTGGGTTGTTTAAATTCGTCAAGTCATTGTCGCTTCACCCTTCCCTCCAACCCATTACCCATCTGCTCTGACACACGCGGACACGCACGGACAACATTTCATCTTGAGGATGAGAAACCCACCTGTCCGTGTTTGCGTGTGTGAGGGCGTCAGCAATTGGCCATTAACTAATGCACAGTGGGAGAGCATGTCCGCCGCTGCCGGCCTCGCCGAGGTCAGAGGTCACTGACGCAAAAGCACACAAGTCCCTTGCAGGGCAGTCTCTGCCTCATCCATCTCTGTCAGAGCCTTGGCCAGGAAAACACACACACACACACACGCTTGCATAAATGGATAGAGACACGTGTGTAGGTATTCTCAGGTGGATACGAAAACATGCAGGCTCTCGCGTCCAGGTGTGCGCACAAACATACATGCGTCGACATGCATCGCTTATGATTGTGCACACGCACACACACACAGATGGAGCAACCTCAAAGCATCTGGTGTCACTTTCACGTGAATTTTGTTTGCGCTCTCTCGGGGGACAATTGAGAAAGAGAATGACAGCAGCAAGTGTCATGACCTCTTTTTTTGTCACGACCTGTGTGTGTGTGTGTGTGTGTGTTTGTGAGTGCGCCTGTTTGTGCCTGTGGATATTTCTCACCTTGCTTCTAAACAGCAGCTGCACACCCACAAGACAAACATCCGCAAGAAACCCCCGGAAAATGATTGTCCAGCGGCTGAACTTTGACAGAGCATACACCATTAAAATGTTCAGCGTCAAACCTGATCAAACTCATGAATCAGTATTTTTATCATTAGTTTATCTCCTTTAACTTTGTATAAGTTAAAAAGATTTAAAAAAAAAACTGAAAAAAATCCAAAACGTTAAAGGTGCAATATGTTAGATTTGGCCACCTTTTGTATTCAAAATAAAAGAAACAAACAGTGGGCACCATTTCACCACAGTAATTGGTAAATGTAGCTACCGTTAGCTAGTTAGCTCAGTTAGACATGCATCTAGTCGTCTAGTCTAGTGAGAGAGCACCAGGGAGGTGTTAGTATAAGGGACTGGTGGTCTGGGTTAAAGGTACAATATGTAAGAATTTGCCGCCTGTCGTTTTCATACAGAAAACAAAGGGGGCAGTATATCATCCAGAGTAACCGCTAATTGCTTCTTACTCTCGCTGCTGTTAGCTAGTTAGCTCCACAAGCCCTGCATCTAGCTGTCCGGACTGGGATCTGAGAGCACCAAGGGAGTTTTGTTAGGGTTTACACTGCTAGCATGAGAGCTTGGGAACGGGACAGGCCAGGGCTAGCTGGTTAGCATGCTAACATCAGTAGATATCTCTGCAACACAATACATTTTTCATGTTTTTAACTACAATTCTCTCCTATTCCGCCTTCCAAAGCAAAAGCCCATAACGTCAATAGAATCAACTGCTGAGATGTGTAATGCAAGGGCAAAAATTACCCTCATTTTCAGTCAAAACACACCTTGAACACACCAGTTCAAGGTGGACTGGTATTAAAAGAACTCATCCTTCAGCTGTTGTGTGACCCACTGAAGTGTCCTTGTTTTACCGTTCCTTGTTTTACCAGCCCTGTGGACTGTTATGTACTTAACACATCGACCTCTCGGCTCCCTGTGGACAGACAGATAACACAGAGAATAAGAAAACGTAATACCCCTGCAAGTGTTAGTGCACTATAATATGAAATTCAGCGTTTACACACCATTAATTTAACCAAAACTACTAGGACTTGAACTGATTTCAGTGCAGCTGTCACAATCCGTGGATTCTCTTGCAAGTGCTACAGAACGACACACAGTACCCCTCAAGTTACAAAGTCATGTAATGGTGAC
Organism: Sparus aurata; assembly: GCF_900880675.1. Lineage (NCBI taxonomy): Eukaryota > Metazoa > Chordata > Actinopteri > Spariformes > Sparidae > Sparus > Sparus aurata. The sequence goes on along the minus strand of NC_044196.1, from coordinate 28,240,426 downwards.
GCTGAGGTGGATGGATAGATCACAAAACATCGGATTTTAAAATAGGGAGATTGCTCTTCCCAATTTCAACCAACAGTCAACGTTGTGTTGAAGCACATCCATGATTGCTCTCAACAGACCCCAACCTAAGAAGTACTTATTTTAACCCAAACTTTTACCGGGGATTTTGCACCATTGCCCAATTTCTTACAGCTTTGACAGTGCTGACAGTTGAACAAGCATAAATACATTCAAAACAGAGGAAGCTATCATCATGGTGTTGTACGACCCGCAAATAGTCACTCCAGTACATCATCGAACTTCCACCTAGAGGTTAAATGGACCCATCAGGGTTCCAGTAACTAAGTTCGTTTCAGTCTAATGAGGTTGGGTAGGGCCTGGTCCGTGTGGAATGTGACAGATCAGGGCATCGAATCATTGTTGTGGGTTACCTGCATTTCAGCTGTGAATATGCTTCATCAACGGCTTGTCAGATGGTCTAAAGGCTTCGGAAACCCCCCCTTTCCTCCAATAGCCTTCTGACATCCCCGCTGGGGGGGCTGTGTCAGACCATTTCTGTAATTTCTCAAACCCAAATTCATGCTGCCAGGTGACAGATCGGCAGGGATTGGAACTTCTCTCTCAAACTCTGTCTTGTTTTTTTCTTTAGACACCTAATTCTGTCACCTGTCATCTGAACAACTGAGTAAGACACTATAAACGCCTTCCAGGAGAGACTACAGTTACCCCCATATTTAAACGATAGTGTGTCTTTATGAACTCTCTGCCAGTCTGCCTTTCCCTCTGCGTTTCAGCAATTTCTAGCATAGCCTTATCAATCAGGTATACTGTCCTGGGATCGCAATGATTCATGCAAGTCAGGTTTTTTTTTTTTTTATGGGCTCCTTTCGGGTTAGGTCCGAATCTGTGAATGTGCAAAGATTGTCCTTCCAGAACTCTTATTAATTAATTAATTAATTCTGCTCTTCCACTTCCTCTTGTGTGACCAGACACGGACTTATCTCCGCTTGCACACTCTTTAGACAAAAGAGGACCCGTCTTAACAATGTTTACAGTATACATCACCTCACCAGTCCCCTTGCGCTAGATATGACTCCAAATGAGGCTGGAATCCTGAATTTACAACACGGCAATGAGTCACTAAAGTTCCGAGACTAAAAGCTCAACATTTTTGCAAGTTCTGCTCTTGCAGCCAATTAACAGCATCAGTCAGAGTTGTAAACTTTGAGCCAATTTGTGTCTTTTGGGGCATTACCTCCACGTTTTCATGTGTGATATTTATTTCCTCCTTTTGTGCGTTGCTCTGAGTTATGGCATAATATGCTTTAAGTGTCATCCAGCGAGCTTCTATAGACAGGAAATTGGCTTGTATTTGCCTCTAATGGCTCTTAAGGGAATATTCCTATTTATCTGTGTATAGGTCAGCACTTACTAGGAAGAGGAGAAATACAGCGCGGTGTTAAAACGCTGAAAGATGTAAGGTGTCGTTAAGAGCGAGGGAGGAAGGAGGCGATAAACCGGGAGGGTGCGCGTCGGGGAAAAAGGAGGGGATGGGGTTTTTCAAGAGTAAGAGAGAGATGTTGGTGATGAAGAGCGAAGAAGTGTGTGGGTGGAAAGTTTGGTTCCTCGCCATTGACTCTTTTCAATGTTACAACACCGGGGCCATTGGTGATTGATCTCTCCACTCGCCTCCCACCCTTCTCTCTCCCTCAGCGATCGCCCTCCGCTCCCTCGTCTCATGCTGATTCACTCGCTCGCCTCCATCCCCTCCTTCTGCAAATATGTTTTCACACAGTTTGACTCCATGCTTCTTTCTCTCTCCTGTCTTCCTCACCTCACCTTTCCTCTTACGTTGTACCTCCTTACCCCCTTTCTTGTCCAACTATCTGCAGTCCTTTTGCTTGTTTTCCATCCTTCCCTCCCTTTCCACCTTAAGTCCCTAAATCTTCTTTGTCCCCTTCACTTTCCCTCCCTTATCATCGATACTCCCCACAAGTTCTTGTTTTCCCATCATCTTTTTCGATCCCCCTTACACTGTCCTCTATTCTTCTCCAATCTATCCATTGTTTCCTTCTCTTAATGCTTTCTAACTCTTTCTGTGTGTCATCCCCTTAACCGCTCATTCCTTTCCTTTTTTTTGCCATTCTTCCTTATCCCCTGTCTGTGGTGTCCTTTTTCCACCAATGCTCCACCCATCAACCCTCCTTTCTCATTTCCCTCCCGGCCCCTTTTTACTCCTCTTGTCCTCTGTCCTCTCCCATTTCTTTTACAGCTCGGTTGCCTACGTTGTCCATCCCGTCCTTTCCCATTCTCTTCCTCCATGTCCCTTTGTCCTTCCTCCCTCCCCCTCAGGTGATATCGGGTCCTGGCCTGCATCCACACTGGGTGGGCGGGGTCTCCCTGCTAATCGTTACTGTAATTAACATCAGTAAAGAAGGGTCCTGGGATACTGAAAACCTCTGCACTGGCTGACTCACTCTGCTCGCTATCTCTGTCTCTTTCAGCTTCGATCAGCCCCTCTGCAGTAGTCTCTTATGATGTTTGTTTACTGTTATAGCTAGAACACCAGTGGCTGCCACCTTGGTGCTGGCTTTTTTCTGAAGAAGTGAGGTGGTGGGGTTACACCGACATTACGGCCAGGGATGAACGTCTAAATTAGACGATTCAGCTGAACCCTGGATGCCAGGATTTTAAAAGATTCTTGCCTTGTACGAAATCTGAGCACGGCAACAGTTTCGTCCAGCATGCTTCCATCCTTAAAGGGGCATTATGTAGGAAAAAATTTAAAACTAAAAGCATCGACACAGAGGGAAAGTAGAAGTATTCGAGTTATGTGAAAGATGTGTATGTATCGTGTTGCAGAGATATCTACTGAAGTTAGCATGCTAACAAGCTAGCTCTGGCATTTCCTGGTCCAAAGCTCTTCTGCTAGCAGTGTAAACCCCAACAACACTGCCCTGGTGAAGTGAGCTCCCACTCCAGACAGCTAGATGCAAGGCTAACCGAGCTAACCAGCTAATGGCAGCTAGTGTTAGCAGCAGTTAGTGGTTACTCTGGATTATATTCTGCCTCATTTGTTTCAACTATGAATATGATGCCACTTGTTACATATTGCAGCTTTAACCCCCAACGCCCCTCCCTGTTTTTTTTGCACCAAAATGAGCATACATAGGCCATTTCTCATAGCTATTAGACGAGTTTGACTTTATGTTTTTTGTAATCTGCTGTGTAACATTTGACAAACACGCTTAATAACTGAACAGTAGAAAGTGGAAGACCATGTGCTTCATCAGTATACATCCAGAAGCTTTTAGAAACATGATTAAAGATTCATAATTAGACACATCTTGTTTTTGTTGAGGTGACAGCTAAGAAGTGAGACATTTTGATTCCTTGTCATCTCTGTTTGGAGTTGCGGTACCAGTTACCACATGGAGGCGATTGACAATGTTATGGAGGGTGCTTTTTAATATCTTTAGCTTCAGTCTGCTGTCAAACTCGAAGCCAACAAAGCTAGTTTTCGAGCGGTGTTTGAATAGAAAAAGTATTTGCGCGCCAACGGCTGAAATGCCATTCTAGCCTCACACTGGAAAAGAGGCAGAATTAAGCCTGTCCATTCGATGGTCATGTTTCCAGCACAGCCAATCAGAGCAGTAGCTGATAAACACCCTTGACTATATTCAGAGTAATTTGACATGGGACTGAATGCCAGTTGGACCCTTCCCACTGAAGACAAAAGCCAGATGCTAACCATTTTGTCCAGCTTGAAAGGGGGTATTACCTTCTGCCTTGTTACATATACAATACTTCCTGCATTGACTGAATGTTGGCACTTGACGTCAAATGTGAAGTGCACATTTGTCCAGTTTGGACATAATGCTTAGGTTTTTACTTGTCAAGGTTAATCTGCGGGAGGGCCCCAGGGAAAAATTGAGCTCCGTGGTAATTTGATTAAACACTTATTTTAAGAGCATGCAACGTAATTGTGCAAAGCTTAAATAATAAAGGCATTAAACTACACTTTGACACAGGTAATAAAGCAAGACCCACCTTCTGGCCCTCATCACGTCAGCTGATACAAGACCTTGAGTGATGCATACTATCAATCATTCAATTAAGTATAATCCAGTTGACTCACAGTTGGCCTGGACACTAGATGGTGGTCGACCGCTTTGGCCAGCGGGCGATCCACACTCGCTGCGGGTTCATTAGCCATGTTTAAAGATAAATGAGTATCAAGTACAAAATGATGTTTAAATCCTGTGATTTTAAACTTCACTAATATAAAAGGAACATTTTTTTAAAACCCAAAACCCAATCGTTCCTTGACCTTGACCAGGAAAGGTTTTGTGCCTGATCCTAACCTTAACCACTGAGCGTTCAGAACAGATCAGGGTCGTTTTTAGGGTTTCATCTTGACTTTTGGGGTGCAAGAACAGTAAATGCTAATTTTGGAGGGGCCATGGTTTTGATGACTTGTTGGCACAGTTACAGTGTGTTGGAGGCCTGTATTTCACATTTTCTTTCCTTTTCTGTTTTACTTCTGGAGCAGAACCTGTACACTCTGATATCCATCTATCCTTCTATGTCTCCTCTTTCTGTCTCTCTTTGACACGTGCTCTCACCCCCTTTCTTGTTTTCTGTTTCTCCGTCTCTGATCTTATGCTGTTTTATTTTATTTTTTTTTCTCTGTGGTTTGTTCTCTTACTCACTTGTTTCCCTCTCTGATCCATGTTGGACCTGTCTCACTGGGCACCTCTCCCTCTCTTTCAGTCATTCCTTTGCTCCTTCTCCCTCCACATCTCTGTCTGTTTGTCTACTACAAACAGAACAACCCCTGAGAGCATCTTCCTTTAAGCCTTTCTGTGTCACCGCCTTCCAACCTCCTTAGTCTTGGCTCCCTCTCTTGATTTATGCCCACTGTCTTTGTCTCACTCTCTCCTTCTCATCCCATTTTCCATCGTGTTCTTTATCCCTCTCCCTTATCTTCCCCTCCATATACGCTCTCTCACGTCCGAGACAGTAGCTTTTGTTTCTCTCTCTCCCTCTCTCTCACCCTCTGACTTAATCATCGGGCCATTCATTGAAGCTTTAAATCATTAAGCTTCGGAGCACAGACTGCAAAGTTCACCCGTGGCTTTTTCTAATGAATTCACAACGTCTCACTCTGCCTGACCTATAAGTGTGCGTGCCTTGTTCGAGTGGTTTCTTTGTCCAAATGTACATTTTTTCCCAGTGTCTACTCATGGATCGATGTGCGCCTCTACAAGTGTGGCCACTTCGTCAGTGTCATCAATGTAAATAATTGAGGACAGAGTACAGGGGTTCACGTCTTGAGTCCTGCTCGGATTGTTCTTAGGCAACACAACCACTTTGGTTGGAGTTATGGTTATGACAAAATCATGGTTTTGGTTGACTGTCGATAAACTTGTCACGACTTGTGTAACTTTTTCAATATCAAACAAGGAGCACTTTATTTTTCTTACCTTAACCAAATGTGACAGCCTAAACAAAACCCTCATGATTAAGTTTGCTAAGAGCAGATGTCTACTGTAGTTATTGCAGCATTACAAATGAAACAAGTCAAGCAAACACTGACGCTCAGGATCAACTATTAAAAACTTCTCATTATGCTGACAGAAATATAATCCAGACCGCAGCATGTTTCTCTCAAACTGTACTCGCTCTTGCAAATTGCTTGCACACAAACATCATTTCCCTGTGTGGTGGCCTAATGAAAACTCTCATTGCCATGCAGGAGGTACAGTAGCGTCTCTTTTATGTAGCAAGGTGAGCAGTTGAGGTGTAGAGGTCAAGGTGGATGCACAAGATGTGTTGTGCATTCAACTACATTCTTTGCCACTGAATGGAGTCATGCCCCATCCCAACAATTTCTAACCTTACCTAAACTAATCTCAACCATATAATAGTTTGATTTTGTAATGGTTTTTTTTTGTAGTTTTTGGTATCATTCCATCAGCAACATTTATTTGAAGTACAATGGAAGCAACAACAAACGGATAAAATGCAACCTTAGATCAGGCAAAACTGTTGGCTTTCTAACAACTTGTCTGACCATCTTGGGGGTTTTCTCGACCATAATAAGGCATTGGTGCAGCACCCAAGCAGTTTTGGGCACCCCCTACCCCCTTTATCACCTTCTCCAACTTTTAGCCCAGATATACAGTTGTTTATGGTCCAAATTGATGAGAAAGTGCATGTTTTTTACTGACAACCATAACATTTATTGCAGGGGGGGGGGGCTAGCTAGCTTGCTAAAGTGCAGTATTCTGGGTATGGATTGAGTGGAAATCAGCCACTTTCACATTTTTCCCCACAAACTGACAAAAACACAGTCTTTTGATCACTGACATAAAACCGATACCACATGATACCAACAGCGGTGTACTATTCGCTCACAAACCTTGGTAGAAGCTGGAGTTAGCGCTCAAATTTTTTACACAGAAATACAAAAAAAAGAATCCTTGACACCGACAAAACATTTTTAAAATGACCCATTCATGATCAGAATAATGTTTTAAAGGGAAAGTGATACTGTTACTCTGCAATCTCTCTTATAAAGCTGTCTTATATTTTATTGTCTACATAAACATGTTATCGCATGCCCTTTAAACTGAAATGATTCTGTGGGATGGACAAATCAGCAGCACTAAATGTAATGTGGCCAGATAATGCGCTGTCCATTGGTAACATCCTGAATGTTATGTAATCTGATGCGTTTAGGTCATTATTGTTTTAAGGGCTAGTTTTAGAAGTCATTTCAACAGGGCTTTGGTCTCTTCTCAATGTAATCTATTACATGCATCACAAACTGCAGTCTCACGCTTGTACTGTGGCTTCAGAGTTACTCATACTGTCAGAAAACTTGCTGGAATGTAATGTAAAGCAGGTCCATACCCACTGGTTCTACTTTTTGGTAATTGTATCATTACAAACATTATATTCTGACAGCCACTGTGTTTCCACAGGCTTGAATTTGGTGGAAATACAGAGGCAGCTCTCTGCAGTCTTTCTGCTGCTGTTGGTGTGGTGGCATTGATCCCTTCTCTGGAATACTGAGTCTGACACATCAGAATTAGATTTTCACAAATGTCAACTTGACTGTCCCTCACTAGGCACTTATTTCTCTTCTCCCCTTTAGCCAGTTCCAGAGTCAAGAAAATGCATCAGCCGTTCTTCGGCGACTTCACCTCGGCCAGCCGCGCCGTCGTCAGCCCCCCGCGTGCGGTTCATGGGATCGCCGTGCGATTCCTGTTATCGGTTTTCTACTGGTGATTTTAATTACGACCGAAAACGTGTCAAAACAACATGGGAGTGTGTTCAACTTTCAGCAGGATCGCACTACATCACTTTTGACACTATTGATTTTCCTAAAAGCTAAAGTTGGACTGCAGTGTGTGAGAGAGAAGTAGCTGATGTGAAAGAGGGAGAAGCAGTTTGTTCTGAAGGCGTCCCGCCCCTTTCTCTCTCTCCACCCTATGAGGGATGAGGCTGCTGGCGGTTTGGAGATGATTGATGCTCCTTGTAAATGTGGCCATTACCATATAGGCTTTCCCCCTCCTTTATCCCCATTATTTATTGTCAACTGGGGCCACTGCGAGACCCTAATTTTATGCAATTTAGCTGCGCACATAACGTGAACGTGGTGAAATATAAGAATATGAGAACACGTGTGGTGCCTGCTGTTCCTGAATACAGATGTTTTGAGCTTTTGGAGTGGAGTTAAAATGCAAAACGGAGAAAAACCTCACTGTGATATGAAAAAAATTAACATATTATAGTCCACTTGTTCTCATTTCAATACAGGATGTGTTATTGCTTTTGTGGCTGCCGTCGAGCGTTTACCATTGGATGCAATAAATGCTGGGAGATGAAATACTAGCGGTTGTAAAATCCATATGTCCATGGATTAATAGCTCCGGGCTCTCGTGCTAGTGGTGAGAAAGACAATATTAGAGTCAGTGGGGAGTAACAAGCTTATTAACTCTGTGGAAAGCTGAGAAGTGTTCCTGGGACCGGCGTGCAGAGGCATGGCATGTTAAGTAGCAGCAACGAAGCAGGAATTCGCCCACAGTGCTACATTTGATAAAAGAGAATTATACTGAAATGACCTTTGTCCACTGACTGATGAAAAAACAAGATAGTCGGGACTGGAGATGTTTTTTTTCTTTTTTTAGGGCAATATATGCACAAAAACTACAATAATGAAGTGCACAAGAGCTGAATACTCTGTAAGCTGGAGAATGAAGATGCATGCCCTCGTGTTACAGTGGTAACAGTGCAGAGACCAGCGAGTTTACACTCTTTTACTGCATGAACAGCATGCGACTGTAAATTACTGCTGCTCTGTTGCTCGGCCTCGAGGAGTAATTACTTGAAAAAAATCAACTGTGCTTTGTTTCCACCTGTCAGGCAGCACAGAGAACAATGTGTCGGCCAGTTGACTGAGAGTTTTGTGGTACAATAAACCTACTCAATTCTGCTTGATGGCTTAAAGAATGGACAGAAACAGCCTCTTCGGCAGTGTGAGTATTGGCACCCGATTGTGTGTTTGATTTCTGTTTGTCTGACATTTTAGGCTATTTGACATTTGAGTCTCTTTTAAAAAAAAAAATGTTTATGTCTTCGGAGCATTTTGAGAATCGACAGCTGTGGCCATCAAGGCGCCATTCTCAGCTATCACAAGGACAGTTGAGAAGAGTTTACTTGTTCACTTAAATACTGTTTATTGTCAGGGGTAAGATAGAGAGAAGGAGCTAAAAGGTCTGATATTGTAATGGAATTAGGGAATTATTTCTGTCCCTAGCCTTTACAAAATCACAACACCTGAAAAACTTATATTTTGAAAATATTTTGTAATAAAACAATAGGTTATTTGAACAGTTACTGCCTCTTGGGCCATCAATTAGGCAATATGTGTCTTTTTAATTTGTTATTTAACATTCCAAGCAACACAGATCCGATACAATAAGTGCTGTTTTTTTGATTAGAATCACAAGTTTTTCTACCCTTTAGAATGCATATGAAATATGGTATACAATGCACACATGCAGCTTGCATGGCATCCACTGCCATCAGTGTATGAATGTATGTATGAATTAATGCGAGTCGCTTTGGACAAAAGGGTCTGGTAAATGCCGTAAATGTAAACATAATATATGGATATATGATAGAAATTATGTCACAATAAGTAAATTCCCAATAAATATAATAAAATATTGAATGAAAGTGATCGTAACTTTTGTTCCCGTGAGAGGAAAGTCTATTATTTTTAAATGAATATCACACCGATGACATCACTTTACTTCCTATGAGCTATTTCCTGAAGATCTATGAAGAAAGGACATGTCTGAGTCCACTGTCTCTTTTCAGTTATAAGAAAATGTTCAAATTTATCTCGAGATTTCATATGAAGCTTCTACTTGACCTAATTTATTAGTAGAGAATTGTGAAGAAGTGGAAAAGAAATGGATTCAGTTACGCGGTTTAGTGAACTTTACATGATTGACATGTGGTCTGGTGCCCTGTAACAGCCATTTTGTAAAATGCATTTTTCATGTATATTGTCACTGGTCTTTAAGGGTGTAACGATTCATCTACTGCACCGTTAAATCGATTTATATTAATACGATCCTACTACATCGATCTGTGCTCGGCAAGTTGGCCTTCCAGGCGACATATATCGATTTAAAATCATTTGAAATGGTAAAGAATCGATTCTATCGATACTAGGAAATTGCACATTGGATTTAAGCCCGGCAAACTTTAAGGATCTGTGTTTTTTTATCACTTTTAACGATAAAGACATGTTAAACGTTACTCGATCCAGTGCCTGTCTATGATGTCATTGGCATGCCGGCAGCAGCGCGAATCTCAGAACAACAACAAAAAGCAGCATGGTGGATGGCAGAGGAGATGGCGAGTGCGTGTGGAAACACTTTGGCTTTTGCAAAGATGGAGATGTTCTAATTAAGTCGCTCGCTGTTTGTAGAATATGTAAAAGCCAAGTTAAAAAACACGGCAACACGACTAATCTCTCCAACCACCTACTAAGGTGCCATTGGAATTCACACAACACCGACCATCCAGGCACCTCTTGCAGTGTTACTGCTGCAGCAGCAGCGCAAGGTAACGTCAGCTCTGCAGAATGTCGATTGCACTCGATTGTCGTTTTTGGTATTACTATTGTACTCTTTTTATGTGGTAAACAACAGCAGAAGTAGCAGGTACACCTACTGTTAATTCAACCTGAAGAACTGTTGGTTGCACTTACTGTACTCTTTTTTATATTGAAAATGAGAGCAGAAAAGGTTAACCTCTTGGTTGCACTTCATTCAAATAAAAGGTTAATACATTTGCCATTAATTGTTGTTTACTTATTTATATCCATAATTCATTTAAACCTGATTCCCTTACAAGAAACAGCAGGAATCTAGAAATTTCACCTGTACTGTCCAGTATCCAGGTATTTATTTCACAGTCACACTGGTTGAATGTTCGGTTAAAAAAGTTACTGAATCGATTTTAAGTCACTGAATTGGATTGTATCGTTTTAAATGAACCAAGATCATCCTTGAATCGTATCGGCAACCACGAATCGTGATATGAATCGAATCGTTGTTGAAATGAATCATTACACCCCTACTGGTCTTACTTTCCTTATGGGTAACACCAGTTAAAAAAAGATAAAAAGTCATACATCTTTCCTGTATGTGTGTTTATAGAGTCAATGAGTTATGGAATAATGTGGTCTAATTGTAAACTTGACACAGATCTGGCTGCACACATGATCATTCTAGTACAGGTGAAAGACACATCAAAGGCTTAAAACGGCTTCACCGATGCGAAAGAAAAGGTAAGAGCTGCTAGCTTGTTTATGTTCGTACCGTTAGTGACTGGTGTATATGTTTCTTGCTTGTAGGTTGTTGTTAACTCTAGGGATAGGGATTTTGAAAATGCAAACTCGTCGATAGCGCAAGCGAGGAGAATTTAAACCTAACTGGTCGATTGCAGGCTTATACCCACAGTCCACATCTGGCAGGACAGGGAAGGGACAATCCTTATGATTCAGCTAAGAGGTATTTTAGGTGGCAAGTGTTCTGCTAACCAGGAGCTATAGGCTACAGCTTGTGATTCTACAAATGTAGGTCGCTGACTCGTAATCTTTGCATTAAAACAGACCATTTATCCTTCTTTCACATTATCACTTCGGTTTTCCATAGGCTGACATAAAAGGTTTGATCAAAGTTCTCTTTTTCAAAGGCAGGGCAAAACAGAGCAGCGGGCAGAACCGGCGCTGCCAGAGTTCCTTTATGTTGGAACATGTGAGAGGTGATGAAAAGATCACTTCAAACATGTTTATCTTCTTCAGTGAATCCACGGGGAAACAACCACTCTTAGATTGATCTAGGGGCTTGCTGTTGCGTCACCTTTATTGCAACAGGAAGAAAGAGAGGCTGCGTCAGAATTCCGTACCCCCTGCTGATGCTATACAATGTTCTAAGTAACGAACACTCATTTTCATGGTTTTTTTGCAGTTACCATATGCGTTCAGTTGCCAGTTTATTAGATAAACCTGGCTAAAACAAAGGCAATGTATTGCAACAGTCTTGACATGAGTCCTTGTTGTACCCTTTTTTTATGTTCATTTTGGACGTGGTTGATGTCCGCAAAAACTACCGAAGAGATTTGCCCAGAATAGACCCCATCAACTTTTGGCCCAGATCCGTGTGGATGGAGCCAGAAATATTTTATCTCTTTTCTTAACATTGCACCTTTTTTTAATTTATTTTTTGTTAATTTCTCTGACAGTATTGCACAGAATAGAATAGGTATTTATTGCCACTGTCACAGGTACAACAACATTTTAAGTGCTCTCCAGTCAGTGCATCATTCATGAGTCTATAAAAATATGAAAATATAATTCAAGTGCTAGTGTTTAAAAAAAAATACATAGAAAAATATGGCGGCATAAATACACGCAGTCCTACACAACCAGTCATTGCGTAAAAAAAACAGTAAGAACACACAGTCATTGCGTAAAAACAGTATAAACATGTCATTGCACTGCCGATTATGAAATCTTTTATTTATGGCTCTTTATGAAAAATTCAGGTGTATAAGGGTGGTTGATATTTATGAGTGAGTACTTGTTGCGGATGCTAGATTTGGTGACCTTGAATAATAGTTAAGCAGTTGTGGGTGGTTCAAAATTGAGTGTGATATCGGGTTAGGCTAGATTGAATTAAAGGGGACTGTTGGGCCTCGGCTGAGGTATGCGCTCTAGTAAGTTCCATTATAGTTTGAAATATGTCCGTGCACAACAGTTCTGTAGATATCCCACTGATGACTTGGGATGCCTTTTGGCAGATCGAGGAGGGAAACAATCTTTGACTGTCTGTCCTTTGTTTTTTATGAGTTATCGACTGACTGCATGACTGAATGTACTCTTAATGGAAAAGGGGATCATACAAAAAGAGGCCTCAACTCGTGTGAGAGAGTGAGAGAGGTGTAGAGGTTAGAGGATTGGTGTACCGGGGCAGCAGGGAAAACAATTCCTTTTTGTTTTCATATCATACTCAAAATTAGGTTTAATTATGTGATAGGTCAAAAAAGTACTTTAATGGGTCTCTGTGGAACTTGTGTTGTGCTTAAAGCCGGTCATTAGTCCATGTTAGCGGACTCTATTTCTAAACTAACGTTAGCGACTGTTGCTCTCTGTTAGCGGGGTGGAGAGAGGCACTGAACCAAAGTCACATCCCTCCAATATGGCCAATAAAAAAGTGATTAATACAGGTAAATTGCTGCAAATTGTTAAACAGAACCCCTTTAAGTATCAGTTTTACTACTACTCTTCTCTGTGATTTATATTTGGTACTACCATACGTGAGTTTGCCGATTCTCACTGAGTTTTCAAGCTGCCAAATGCAGAAACAGTTAGTGAACTACAATGGCTATAATCATCAGTGATGCGTCAGTGATGTGGCACATCTGTGCTCCCCGGAGTCTGCCTGCGTCTGTGCTGACTAAGACTGAATGGGGCGAGCGTCTAAGATGACGCCTCGACGAAAACAGATGGAGGTATAATAATCAGCCATTGTTGCGGCGCCATCAGCTTCAAGGGGTCTGACAGACTTGAGTGCCTGAAAAAAATAAAAAAACCCACATGAATTACTGCGCTCGCTAAATGAAACATCAATATCAAGTCGTCAGTGGATCCCGGTGCTGCTGAGGAGAAGTGGCTACCTGTGGGAAACATAAAGGCAGAGTGGGACAATCAGAGAGACGTACTCCCCTCTCTCTTATATCTCTCCCTCCTTTCCTGTTTTGTGTTCTTTTCCCTCGCCCCCTCTGCCTCCTCTTCCTCTGAATGTCACGTCAGTCAATCTGCAAAGTCTCTCTCGCTTTTAAGTGACGTTTTATTGATGCGTTGCTCAAACGCCGCTCTTTTTCCTCCCCCCCCATTTCTTTTTTCACTGCATCACCCCTTCACTCTGTAAAAAAAGGGTTGGAGTAAGGACTTCCCTGCTGGATGAATGTGCAGTTTTTGGGGATGAGGTGGCGGAGAGGAGGGGGAGGGGATGGAAGGGAGAGAAAAAATAAACTGACAGAGGTAAGGCAAGGTCGGATTGACATGTGATGCCCACTGTTTGGACCCCCCTCTGTACAGTACAATGTATTCCATGAGGCCTCAATGTTCCCATTAACTCAGTTCAGTCATCGCTACTATGCCTGACTGATGCCAAACTTCTGACTTTGTTTTATGTCACCGAAGACAGCTTTATTTTGGAACATGTACCACACGAGTACAATATAAAGCCAAACAGTTATGCTCTTTTAACAAGATTTTGATAGACGAAACCTCTACGAGACTCAGCGACGGAATAACTTGATGATGCAGGGCATGCCTGGAGTTAATGTTGGATTTTAGTGATGAAACATCCCTGACAAATTCTGGGCCCGCCTTGATCTGGCTGGTAATCCGGTTCTTTGGAGGAAGAAGGAAGCCGAGAATTAGAGTTAAGGAGCTGGAAAATAGGGCGAGGGCATTAGACACGAGATAAGTGGGTGAATAAAAGGTGAGAAGAAGAAATGAAAGTAGTGAGAAACAGACAGAGAAGAAGATAAGAGAAAAGGAAGGAGGATGAAAAGTGAAATTAACAAGGATTAGTTACACAAAGAACAGAATGAAAGTAACATGGATTCCAAGATATGAAATGTAAGATATCCGCATTAAAATGTCCAATGAGACATTTGTTTACTCAAGGCAATGGTGCGTATCATTCGGACACTGGTTGCATAAAGAAAAGACAGAACTTTATGTGAATCAACCCTTTAAAACTGTAATCTGTAATGGTTTGTACCAGAGTTACGTCAGTCAGCAATAGTGTTTTTTTTTATGCTGGGTTAGGGTTAGGGGTTAGGCTTAGGGTTCACCATTAGCGAAGCCAGTTTATCTGCAGGATTACTTGTATTAATTCACATTACTTGAGTGAGTGTTTATTCACCCCAAACAGCAAGATTACTATACATTAGCCATACGGTAGCAAGCAAAGTCACACATCAAGGGTGAGTGTTGCTGTGTGTTTGAATGCAGGTCAACTCTTACCGAACTCAGCACTCACCAGAGACTCCGGTTCTCTCTGCTTCCCCTTCTCCTCTCTGTAGTGTTGTATTTCCCCTCTAACTCCAGTTGGCAGTGAATATTACTGTAAAATGTATGGAGTTATTTGTGTCTTTATTACGCAATCAAACAGTATAGGTTTGAGAACAAAACTTTCCACACTGCACTTAAATAATGTATTATTTCAAGTAAAATACATTTTCTTTTAAAAATGCACAAATGCAAATCCAAAAGCTGCATCTTGTGGGCGGGGGCCATGCTGAAAGAGGAGCGAGTGACTACCTAATTGAGATAATGTTAACCTAGCAGCCACAGGCTGGCAGAGATGCAGCTCAACAGCAAGCAAAACTTTTGGATTTGCATCAATACATTTTTCTTTTATAACACATTTATTTTACTTGCAATAATACATTATTCATCATATCATTTTAGTTGCAGTGTCGATAATTTTGCTCTCAAATCTTTCCTGTTTGATTGCATAATAAAGACACAAAAATAACTCCATAACAACGACTGTTGTTGCAGTAAGGTTCATTAACAGGAGTGAAGACAAATCCACATTTTAACTCCAAAAGTTAGTAGTTAGTAATCTCTGGACTCTCCTCCTGTCGGTTAACAGCTCAGGATCGAGTAAAATCCAATGTGACACCAGGTGTTTATTCCTCCATAAGGTTTGGCTCTACACCTTACTCTCCTCCAGAGCTCAGTTTATATCATGCATTTTGTGGAAAGTTCGATTCCCCTGGTCTGCATATCAAAGCGTCTTTGGGCAAGATTCTGAACCCCAAACTGCTCCTGATTTGCTGGTTGACACCTTGCATGGCAGCCAGCACCATCAGTGTGAATGTATGTATGAATTACTTAAACCCCGAGATTCCACCAAAAACGTGTCAGCTGCGTTAAGCCTCTGATCCCGTTTTGCTCCGCCAACCGGTAACCCCCATTGATGGCGTTTTGAGTCCGCCACGGCGTAGTACGGTAGACAGGTGGCGAAGCCCTGTGTATTTGTGCCGGAGGGCTCCGGACTGCCAGAGCTGGGACGGAACAGATAAGCAGCGCAGCAGACCTGGTGGAAGTTAACACATAGACTAAAGTGAACCCTATCAGCTCCGCTGGCGTGGCGGAGATGTAAGGCAGAAGACATGTGGAATCTAGGAGTAAGCATCTGCTAATTGCCCTAAATGTAAATGTAAGTTGATGACCTCTACAAAATCTACAACACAATTGCTGAACACCCATCAACCAACCTGACCTCTACACCTTTACCCTCTGCCCCACCGCAAGTAGGGCACACTATTTCCTTCACTACATCTGAATGTTGGCCTGCAGAATTGACCGATAAGGACATAATTCCCCGAGCAAATGGTGAGAGGACACTTGAGAGGACAAAGACAGAGATGGACAGAAGGAAAGGGATAAAAATATTACTTCTCTGTGGGTCTGCTATGTGTTTGTGCGATGACAGACAGACAGATATTGTCCTTGGCAGATCATCTTTGCTTCTTCAGCCAAGCCCGTCCTGTTGGAGGTGTCCAACACACACACACATTAAGACCCGGAGTGTGTAATGGGGGTGAAAATAACACTAGCCGCTGCCCAGTTGTCATCTGACTTGAGGCACTGAGCAGCCGGAGGCTTCAGGGTGACTTTAATGGTTGAAATTCTTAATAAGTAAAATTAATCCTGTGCTTTATTAAGGTCACTCCATAATTGGCATTGAATGTCTGTGGGATTATACGCACAAATCCTTCATGCAATAAACACACACACACCGCCACATGCTCTTGTGCTGAAGGATGTGATGCACCCTGATAACAAATCTATTGTCTCATGACTTAATGCTGTGATATTCCCAGGACATGTTCTAATGCGACAGTGCGATTGCAGTCTCTGCGACTATGAATTTGTTTTAGTCCCATGGTCTTAATGCCATTTCAGAGGCTTTTCAACCTTGCCAAAAAATAAAATTTTAAAAATGTAACCATTAAGATTGTGAAAGTGGAAAGCTTTGATCCCAAAATGTCAGTGCGAGCTTTCAAAGCCTCCCTCAGTAAAACCCAAGGTTGGATTCACGCTTTTACCGGCCAAGTGTTTAGCCTCGAGGGTAAGAAAATGGGCACTAATAGAAGATACTAAAAGTTACATTATGGGAGACATAGGTCGGTGTTTTTCTTTTTTTTATAAGTTCGCCCCATACTTTGGACTATTAGTCAGGATATTTCTCCCTCTGCTGCTTTCATTTTCATCATTTTTCTTCTAAGCTGTCTTTTGGGAGTTCACCAACTTTATGGATATACGCTGCCAAGTTCTTCCTGTTTTCAGAGGGCTAAAAAGAGTTTGAAGGTCAATGTAACCACATCAAAAAATGTGTTAATACATGCAGCTTCCTACTACGACAATATGTCCATACCTTATAAGAATTTCTTTATTTAATTCTTTATTATTTTAAAGGTGGAATATGTCACAATTGACTAGCTGTGGTGGTCATACTCAAAACACACGGGGCAGCATATCACCAAAGTAATTGCTAACTGTTGCTAACTCTGGCTGGTGTTAGCTAGCTCAACCAGCTGGTGTTCAGAGCATCAGAGTGGTTTTGGGATTTACATCATTATCACAGGAGCTTTAGCTCGGTTTAGCTTGTTAGCATGCTAACTTTGGTAGGTACCTCACACACACAATATTGGCATCATAATATTAGCTAATTTGCATGAGCATGAGTATGTAGTCGTAGGTGCAGGCATTAAATATATTCAATTACATATGAATGTTCCATCGAATTTTATTTCATAAGTTCAAGATGAAGTGTAACATTTAATGGCAAGTTTTGTTGGGTCAGTATGATTAAATTAAATAGCAATACCAAACTCATGTTTATTTGGTTGTTAGATATAAGTTAAGGGGAACCTCAACATAAACATAATGAGGTATTCAGTTGTTTGTTATGAAAGTATTATACATGAAAGACTTTATCATTACATTATCTGTAACCCTTTACATTGATCTTATGTAATAGAATAATGTGGAAAATGTACCTGTTGTTTGAAACTTCATGTTTTAGGCATAATTATTTTTGAAGTGCTCCTCCCTGTTCCAGTGCTCCATAAGCTGTTTGTATTGTTGTATTGCTGCAACTTTGATGTCTACGAAACAACTATTTACTACAAATGGTCAGTTCCTTAATGCAAGAGTCTCTGACTTAATAACATAACTCTACCACAGTTTGCGTGCGAATTACAAGCAGTCACATCTAGTTGAACTCTCTGCATATATTATGCACACTCCAGTGGACACAATCTGAAGTTGACCAAAGAGCCAGTGAGGCTGCTGAGGCAACTTCTGAAGTGATCCCACTGGAAAAGATTTGGATAGTATGAATGAATTGTTCAAACACCTTGCAAACCAACCGCGTCCCCTGCCGAACATTTGCGCCCTGAAGCCTGAAGATGTCAGATCATCTGCCCGTCTGTTTGACATATATCAATCTACTAACTGGATTGCCATAAATGGGACTAGATGGGATGATTTCTGACAATTCCAACGACCCCTTAACCTTTTGTTTGGCATCACAGTCGAACAAAAGTTTCAACAAGTTTGCTCCACTGTTTTTCATAAACTAAAGGTAGTTTTGTTCTGAAATCAGATATCCAAGGTCCCTAGAGGTCCGGTCCCAGTGTCTTTGATGAACACCTCCTGTGCAACCAATTGGCCTGAATGTTGACTTTGAGGCATCAGAAAGTGTTTTAGACTGGCTTTATGCCGCGTCGAAATTGCGAGGACAGAATCTGGGCTCTATTTTCGGAGGACAAAGCATCCATCACTTAGAAAATCTTGTTTTACAGGCTGTCATGGAATATGGCGAACTACTGCGAGGCTACAACCCCAAAGCAATATAGGTCTATTGACTTCAGACACTTCAGAAAAGACAGAGTTTACAGAAGATTACCCTGGTTTCGTGTTGTAGATAACGACGCACTTTTCTTCGCTTTAGATCTAGAGTCACCCCACACACATTTACCTTGGTTAAGTCTGTGTGTGTGCGTTTGTGCATTTAAACCCTCAGTTTAACTAACACACCGCCTCAGGAATGACTCAAGGCATATTTATCTCCAGCTTTTAGCGCTTTCCTTCTACATGGATTGAGTAAGAGATGCTTGTGTGTGTGTGTGTGTGTGTGCCGGTGAGTGTGTGTGTATGTGTGTGATCTCTGCGAGGGCTCTGCACATGCACCAGCGGTTCTTGCATGTCCTCGCGTGGTTGGCAGCGGAGGGTTTTGCATCACAGCATCGTTACCAAACAGGGATGTTCGAAGCAGGAGTCACACTAAAGGTCAACGTCAGCCTCCTCTGTGTGTGCGTGTGTTTGTCGCTCTGCACTTTGGCAGATGTGTTAAGCAGCACATGGCCCAGTGTGTGGTCTGAGGCTTAATTTGGGATTAACACTCAGGATATTACAGATTACCACACTCAATGTTCGACCTTCTGTGTCTAGCCGGCCAGCGATGGATGGATGAGCTTTTATCTTTCAGTAGTTACAGCGACTCGGCCTGGCTGCTGAGGCCACCTATGAAAAAGCTTCCGAGCGTGTTGTGTCACACTGTCAGCATGAATGGGAGGATTACAGGCCTGCATTTCTTTGACTTATTCACAGGCATCGAGGCTGAAGTCAAACCCTAATGAGCTTCATCGTCCTGATGTGTCAGCTTTGCAACAACAAAAGCTAAATATTGACCTAACATTTTACATTATGTGTCATCTAATGAGAAAATGACATTGATGAGTATGTTCAAAAGTTCAGCTGTGAGGATCACTGGGACAAAGAGACAAATGCACAATAGAATATACATCAAATTGTATTTATATAGCCCAAAATCACAAACACATTGCCTCAATGGGCTTTACAATCTGTACAGTGAACAACGTCCTCTGTCCTTAGACCCTCGATTTGAGTGAGGAAACTTTTTAAACTTTATATTAGTAACGTATACAAATCAAGGCTGTAATGTAAAGGGACATTCAACGTCCACGACTGAAAACTTCGTGCCAGCCTCTAAATTTGAATTCCATGTTGGAGATATTGGTAATTTCCAATAGCTGTGGAAGAAATTTGAGATGCACGATATGGATTTTTTTTGCAGTCAATACCAATAAAACAACAATTACCTGCTTCTCCTGGCCAGTGCCCTTAAGTTCAGTGATAATTTCATGTTTTCGTATTTAAAAAAAAAAAAATGCTTAAAAGCTGTATTTCATGCACGCCTTAGCATTAAGTAAGGCTCAGATGTATCGAGCAAAGATGGCCTTTTTTTAATATTTCACAGCAACACTTATTCAGTATGTTGCCTTTGTTTCCTTTCTCTCTGAATAACCTTGTACAAGACATAATGCAAATTATAATCGTGTTGTCTTCGTGTGAAACAATGAAAAAGTCCACACTGCAAAGCCTTAACCAACTGTTGAGGTGCAAACATCCAACATTGCTCGTTATGTCAATTAAATCAGTTTCACTTCATAATATTGGTTCCGTATATCAGTCAGAATTTGACAGATGTAGACAAATTCTAGGCTGAATTCCTTTTAAATGTTGTGGAAAAACAAGGCTAGCCATCTCATCTCAGAAGGATCTGTGAGTGTTCCCAAGCCGGAACAATATGAAGTTGTCTTGTTTTCCCACGGTGCCATCCAATGGCGCCGATTTGGATTAAAGATTGGGTTAAAAAATTGGTAATGTCATAAAAGAGCTGTGTGCTGCAACTGAGTTTGGACTGTTTGGGGGTAGTTATCGCTATAAAAGCCAGCAAAAGCACGTAACGTTGTTTTCTGCTGGTATTGTTTTGTCTATAGAATCAAGATTAAAATCGCAAAACAAAACATTCTACCATCAGTCATCTGATCTTGATCTTCATAAATACATACTCGGCTGGTAATGTTGTTGTTTTTGTACTCTACTCACAAAGCAAGATTCAGTGATTACCAAGATTGTACAGTATATATTATCATTCCGGAGTCGATGCTCTGAACAGCAGTCGGGAGACCTTTTGTTTCACTCTCTTGTAAATGACTTCATCCTGGCTCGAAGCTGCTAACTAGCCTTTCACAGGCCGGACCAGCTGAACTGAAAAGTTGCCAACAGGAACTTTTTGTTTCTAATCTGTTGCAGCAAATACAATATACAGCCTTTCATTAACTATCTAGATTATCTACACGCTTTGTGGCTGATATCTCAGCCTGTTCTGCTTAAATCTGGACTTTTTTCCCCTTATTTATTATTTTATTTCTGACATTATTTTGAACCTCCCTTCTTTGCCTTTTTTGCCTGTTGAGTTCCTCAGCTTTTTTTGGGGAAATTACTAAAAAAAAAAAACACAAAAAAAACAAACTGTCATATCATTGTTTTCCATGCACTTTTGGGAAAATGTGTTTATTTTATATTTAATCTCCTGACTGTGGATGCTGGGATGGATATCTTTTTGCGGCCCATGTCGCCCCCTTTTCCCTTCACGCACCCCCGCTGTCGACCGAGGGCCAACTGCCAGCTGCCCCCGTACTTCTCTGTCCTCATCCATATTTGATGCGACTCATTAAAACTTGATTGTGGAAACACTTCAGCATTCTGACATTCCCTCTGATCCACTATTTAGTCTCCCTCAGCACTTCGGAGCGAAAGAGGGGCCCCCCCCCGTCATGTGTGTGCAAGAGAAAAGAAGCTCGAAAACATGAGGTGTGAGGAAGACACGCCAGCTCATCTGTGGAGCCGTGGCAGATGCCTGATTGGTTCACAGAAAACAAATAGTAGTCCGATGCCTCCGAGTGCATTGAGTAAATGACGACAGTTGGTATTTGAGAGCAGGGTAAACAGACGATAGGAGATGGTTCATTAAACTTTCAGCATGACGGTTAAGTTGCCCTTGTTTGTTGCCTGAGTTTTTGTCACAGAACATGCAAGAAATTGAGTTTTCTGCTCTTGGCTGCAAACAACAAGACTTGGCTGCGTGCTCCGCTGTGGTTAGACCCAAGGATGCTTTTGGGTTTGTATTTCTTTTAGGACCTCTCAGAAGTCTTTACAGTAGATTTTCTAGTTGATGCCTCTATTCAGAAAGTCGAGAAACAAGAAGTTTGACTTCCAGTTCTCTTTCAGTCTTGGAAGGACGGCTTGGTTGTCATAGAAATTGGAGAAGCATGTGGCAGTGGAGGCTGAAGTCCTCCATCTGAAGCATCCAAAGGCTTATTAGATCACTGATAGCGCTCTCTGACCTTGTAACAGCCTGACACAAATCTTCATCAGAGGGCCCACACAGGTATATGACCTTCAATCCAGGATCAAGTCCACACATACTGTTCTTTTTGGTTGACTTATGTAGCAGTCACACTTACTCAAGAAGTGAGTGCTCGCCTACCTACCTCACTCAAGTGTGTCTTGGCATTTTTGTGATATCTCGTATTATTCCAAGTCCTGCCCTGACAATGTTGATTAGCCACACTGTTCATCAAAAAACAGTTTTTAACAACTCATAGACATTGACATTCTGCAGAAACTGGAGGGGTTTAGCCTTATCTATAAGCACAGTCACACATGCTAACTTCGGGAAATATAGCTAAGCAGTTAGCATCCCATGCTGTCACTGTCCTAGCACTTACATCCAGTTCCGACAAGGAGGCTGGCTTATGTTTGAAGTGTTTGGCCTTTTGTTGAGTCTAGGCAGCTGCTATTAGCACCCCCCCACACACATTCCTGGGTGTAAACACACACACACACACACACACACACACACACACACACACACACATCTATACACAGAACTAACATCTTGCCTACCTCAGTTGAACCTGTCTGTGAAAGATGCTTTTTTTCAGCAGACACCGGAGTCCCATCAATCCTGCTGAAGGCCACAGTCATACACACACGCACACACACGCGCACACATGCAAGCACACACACTTCACTGTTTGACTGTTTCTCTGTGTAAATATCAAGACCTTCCTCTTGTTTAGTCAATGTGCATGCTCATAAGTAGGTGTGTGCATTAATACATGTGCACTGGTAAGTGTCAGTGTGTGTGTGTGTGTTGGCGGATGCTGACGTGTGTTTAACCCTGTGTTTGCTCTGCAGAGCCCCAGCTGAAGGGCATCGTCACGCGGCTTTACTGCAGACACGGCTTCTACCTCCAGATGCTGCCGGATGGCACCATGGAAGGCACAAAGGACGAAAGCAGCTCCTTCTGTAAGTGAACAGTCAGACTCACAGCGATGTTGTCAGCCGGTTTAAAAGAGGTGCGTATTTCACAGCGTTGCCAGTACATACACCACTGGGAGTTTCCCCCGGCGCCCCTGCCAAAGGACATTTAAAGAGGGACTTCCTGGTAAGACAGTCGTATAACTTCTCGACAGCACGTGAATGCACAATAACACTGTCATGCTTTCTGGGCTGATTCACACTAGAATCAATCAGGCTGAAAATGTATGCACACTTGGCGAGGTGCTCTGGGCGAACGCCAGCTAAATGGGATTTGTTCACGTTACATAATATATCACAGCAGGAGCCTGGCACACACTGAGCCTTTCATATACATGTTTTTAAAACATTTTTTTTTATTATTTACAGTCATTCTTACCTCTATGTGAAAAGCCTCATGTGGTCTATGGGTAACTCAATGCAGGGTTCTGTTGGGGTGTGTGACCTCCCAATGGCAGATGTATTTTAAGAAGCTGTGTGCACCAAAGCAGCCAGTGTTTGATGATGTTCTCAACATCCCTGCTTATCTCAGGCACTGAAGTGAGTATAACGTTGCGATTGCCAGAGAATATTTACTGGATATTTCCGCACCTACTGTAAATTGAGTAGGTGTACATTTCAGGGGTCCATTTTATGTAAATCACAATAATCTGGAGCGTGATGGTGTCTTCTGCCGCCGATTGTAGATTTCATGTTCTGGGGATATTTATGCAAGTACCTAAGTTATATGATGTGATACTGACATGCTCTGACTCGGCTCCATGTCTGCTTTGAGGTACAGAAGGTACCATCCTTAAACAAAACCTGACTGACTTCATCACTGTGTACGCCTCAGAGCTTTTCACCTTACCAG
Source organism: Sparus aurata (assembly GCF_900880675.1). Lineage (NCBI taxonomy): Eukaryota > Metazoa > Chordata > Actinopteri > Spariformes > Sparidae > Sparus > Sparus aurata. Next base: position 28,216,697 of record NC_044196.1, on the reverse strand, counting down.
TTACCTTACCATCACGGGCTAAGATTTCAACAAAATAGCTAACAATCCTGCCATAGGTGATACGAGGGCAGTTCTTGATGTCATCTTCCCATCCCATTACAGAAGGTATAGGTATTCTTACGCCACGCTTTCTTAAGTTCTGTGAGGTTGTGTTCCCCTATCATTAGCCAATTCAGCTAGTCTGATCTTCATGAATGTATATTGTCCCCTATCAATTACTTTCACAGAAAGAGGATTAACGGAGCGCCATAGCTGAGCGTGCAAACCCGTGTACAGAGGCCTTGTCCTCATTGCGGTGTCCTAGGGTTTGAGTCGAACAAGCAACCCTTTGCTGAATTCCCCCCTCTCTCTTATCCCATTTCCTGTCATCTCTGGCTGTCCTGTCAATAAAGCCATGAAAAGGCCCCCAAAAAAGGAAGATGTTTAGCATCCTGTTGCCTGTTCCAATTCAGTGAGGTAGATCTGCATCTGGATGCGCCAGAAGTCAAACCCATAATTCGTGCAAAGTATCATGGGGGTTTAGAATAAGGTGGTAGCTGCATTTTCATTCAGGAACATTTAAGTGTCCATAGCCATGCTAGCCCTTCTGTGCAGCTATATTTAGTAGTAGCAGTGCTCTGAGCTACATGCTAATGCCTACATGCCAGCATCGCTGAATTGACAATGCTAACGCACTTATGTTATGCAGGTTATGTTAACCATGTTTACCATCTTAGTTTGGATTTTAATCATGTTAACATGCTTATAAGCAATGAACACAGTACAGCTGAGGCTGATGGTACAGCAACAGCTGTTGGTAATTGACATCTTACTGGATGACAATGCTAGATGAAAAATGTAAGGGTAGTATGATTAATTCTCTGGGGACGATGGCCATTTGAGATATTTCGATGGGACCAAAATGGTTGAACGGCCGACCAGCAGATCAACAAACATTGCCATCCCTGCAGCAAACATGGCTAATAAAATACAGTGCAAAAGCCCTCACTGCCCGAAAAGCACCTAAATGTAACACATAAAGGCTACTGGAGTCTGTTGTCATGGCTTCCATATTCCATCCCCAAGATCTGACATTCATATTGTTTAGGGTGACTTGATGCGCTTAGCTGTAACTGAAGCATTTTTCCATTAATCTGGATCGAGACCAGAGAAGCTGCTCTGCTCATTAGTACAAAAACCCACTGTCGTCCTCTGGTGTTGAGTCTCCAAACGTACACACACCAACACAACAGCCATGTAAACACACCCCCTCACCCCGCACGAGGTCATCACCCGGGTGATGACTGACCAAAAACATCATAACACATGATCCCCAGAGTCCCTGGATGCCCTCCAACCCACACGGAGAGATCAATACTGTATTGTAGGATATCCCTTACGTGGCAACACAGCATTTTTTTCTGTCAAAACAACACTTCGGATGGAATACATGAAGCTAGCACAATTTTGGATTTACAGTCTACAGAGAGTCGGGGGGGAGAACGCTTTAACGCTCAGTTGTAGTTCCCTCTGTAAAGTTGGTATTTCAGCATTTCATTGAGTTGTCAGAGTACGTGTGGCAGCAGCAGTGTTACCAGGCTTGAACAACCCCGGATTTCACCTTGAGGCATTTTATTGTGAGCTTTTCCCTTGGCATTTATCCGGGAAAGAAAATTTAACAGCATGTTTTATGTCACATAGACATAGAATCTGGAAGTAGGGTTTGGGCACGGTCTTTGCACTAGTAAAAGAAGATAGTTTCAAGATTTCTCGATAACAATCCCGTGGGAAAAAACACTTGCGAGAGAGTCCTCCAACATCTGTTTGGTTAAATTAGACCCTCAACACCTCCAGAAAGCTCCACATTAACTGATTAGACCTGCTCCCCTCCTCTCCCTCTTATGTAACGGCACACCCACACTGAGACAAACATCACTGCACTTTGAACTTCAAAAGGCGAACGGGGCTCTTTTCCAGACGGACGTAAAGACTGCTGTTGCGTAACAGCGGTCCTGGTGTCGGGGTATTTAACAGTGGAGGTCACCCTGCAAAGTGTTTGCGTGGGTTTGACTCATGGTTCATTTTATAACAACTATAATTCCATCAATCCAGGGGATCTGGTTTAATGCTGTCCTGGGCTCTTTGCGTTCTCAGGGGACGCTGTGTGGGAGGTTGACGGGTGAGCCCTGTAAAACTCCTCTAAATTGTGCACTTTTTTTTACCCCCCCCCAAGTCCCATTATTTATGCATCCACACAGGAATTGTTGAGTGACTGACATCATTGTGAGTGAGCATCAATCAGCGGCACAATCATCTACCTGGCTGCACAGAATATTGAGAGGGGCAGAAATAGCTGTGTTAGCATGTACTGTACCTCGCTGACTGTCAGGCTTACCCGCAGTAGCCTCCGTGGGAGTACAGACTTTTCAGTGTAATGCAAAACGGTCGGACAGCTTTTCTGTCGCACTCCATTTCAATCGTAGCTCTGGTTTCACCCCAAAATCTGTCTTCTGTTGCTTTGTACAGCCGATATAGATCATGTACACGCAGTGGTGGTTCTAGACCAGTTTTAATAGGGGGGCCAGGTTGGGGCCGGCTTTTTGGTTAGGGGGCACATACAACCTGGAAAAAAAGATAAATCCCTCATTCAGACAATACAGTGTTTACAATTTCAGCAATTTTGATTGGGTAGTAAACTGCTGAGACACTTTATTTCTGCCTTTCCCTTCAAAACAAAATCATTGCAAGAAATCTGTCATCGTATTATTGATGCAGACTCCCTGTTGGGGGGGCCAAAGGGGGGTCCAGACTCAGAGTTACGGGGGCACTGGCCCCTGTTGGCCCCCCCCAGAACCGCCTCTTTGTACACGTGTGTAGACTGTACTCACAAAGTTTTTCTTGATAAGCATCATTGACCACTGACTGTAGGGCAAAAACAAGTGAAACATCAGCTTAAATGTAGGACTTCTGACGCATGGCGCTTCAAGATAGGGTCTGGACGAGGCAACAAAACAGGAACTTATGTCAGCTGATATTACACTTAAACAGTGCTTTCATGGAACTCCCATATAAAGGTATAATTAATCACCTTACCAAAACCAATTCCACACAGTGAACTTGGTGCTCTTTTTACTCCTCGGAGGTCTGTCGTCTCAAGGGGGAGTTGCCTGTTTTCCTGTTCGTAATCCAGCTTTCCACCGTAGTAATCAACACACATTTTTGTCTCATGGTTTCCCCTGACATGAATAATTGTGCAAAATTAGTACTGAAGGAAAATGTTAATTTATTACAACTTTGGTCTTTTTCTCACAATTAAAGGGTAACTCCACAAATGTAACACATTAAAATGTCTTTAAACATGTACTTTTATGTGGCTCCTGAGGAAGCTGCATGGAATTTGATACCTTGCCTCCTGCCTCTCAAGTTGCATTATGGGTAATGCAGGCACCAGGATTTGAAACGGAAGAAGAATACATGAAATTAGAATTCTGATATATCTGGTGAACCGATGCAATGAGCGACCAGTGAACTGCTTTTCTAAAACCTGACGCCTGCATTACCCACAATGCAATTCCACCGAGTGAATTCACTGGAGCCCACTAATCAAGTTATGTGCAGCTTCCTCTGTAGCCTCAAAAGACTTCATTCTACCTTTTCCACATACGCAGTAGTACTCCCCAAGACCTGTAAACACACTTTCATGTGTACAGTTGGCGGCGTTACCCTTTAAAGACTGCAAGGGTTCAAACCTGGGCCATTGAATATTTTGCATAATAATGCATTTACATGCATCTTCCTGCTCTGATCCAAACAGCATTTAATCAGGGTCACCTTTCACTTCCCTCCCTCATCACCTCAAAATGTGTGTATCCGTATGCGTGCAGTAGTTTTATAACCCTCTGCAGCGCACGCCAAGAAAACCCCCCAAAAAGGGCTAAATCAGCAGCATAAAGGATAAATAATTAAAGGAGCAGCGGCGTGATTCATATCAGAGGCCGCTGTCCTGATGGAGTTCTTGGCTAACTGTACCGATCAAGTGAAATTCCGGTGCGGTACTCTGAAACTGCACAAAAAAATTCACACACACACACACACACACGCATGCAAACCCACTTTTTCCAGGCACGGCACTGAAAAATTCTCCAAAGTACGGATGACCTTTAAACCACCTCGCCTCCCTTTCTACCTTCGTCCTCGTTTTTTCACCGCCCCCTTTTGCTCCTTATGGTCCTTTACACCTGTGACCCGCCGTGACCTGGTGTTATAACACAGAACCTATGACCTCCGGGGAAGCAGGAGGTAGCATGGGCTGCCACTTTGGCTACCTCTTGCCCCCTCTCTTTCCTGGCCTGCCAGGCTCCACAGCAGCCACCTTCACCTTGTTCTCCTGGACAGAAGGGAAAGGTTGGTGTGGGGACAAAAGTGGGAAGGAGGTATGGAAGCCCTGAGGGGAACTTGCAGAAAAAAAGTGACGAGTGTGGCTTTTGTATGGCCTCGCAATCCTTTTATCGCTTTTTTTTTTTCCTACCAAGTTCCCTCTGGGCCTCCATAACTAGGCGATGGAGGGAAGTTGTCACAAAGCTGGAAGTGGCTGTATATTAAAGCAAAAAAAGAGGCGACAAAAGGGAGGAAACGGGGAATAAGAGGATCAGAGATGTGGAGAGAAAGAGAAAGAGGGCACAGTGGAACACGCCAGAGAAAACCGAGCCAGCGAGACAAGACGGGTTGGCAGGGGAAGAGAGAGGGAGCGAGAGGGAGGGGGAAAACGTGAGGACGACAGAGAAGGGGGGAGCAGGAGGAGCAGCTGGCACACAGCTGATGTCTCCTCAATCACTGTGTCTCCCCCCTCTGGTGGGAGGTCAGAGGAGCGGCCGCCCCCCTCCTCCCTCCCCGCCCCGCTCTCCTTCTCTGTTCTTGGCTCTCCCGAGCTGTTATGTAATGAAGCTGGAAGAGGAATGAAGGCAGGAGAGAGGAGGGTGGCGAGGGACCCGAGATTTATTATCTATTTATTGGTGCTCTTAAAGGGCTATACCGGTGTTTTTTTCTTTTGCATGTTTTAGCCACTTAGTATGAGTCACTTCATTTCTTGAAGTACTATATAGACTTTAATTTCATATTCAGTTTCGTAACTTCTGATATCCATATGTTTCTCTTCATTTCAGTGCACTTTGACAGCTAAAAGTAACATGAAATATTCAAAGTGTCCGCATTTATTTCCATCGGTCACACTTGACGGAATGCATTTGTGACAAGTCTGCATGTGATTACAGCCATTTAAGTGTAGAATCTGAACATAATTTGACATATTTGAAATTACTCTCAAAGCATAAGCAGACTGCCAGAGTGTCTTCTGATGCTTCCACTGGGCTGCCTACAGAGAGGAATTCTCAAAATCTCCACATTGTGGCTTTAATTTGAGCCATTCTCTGACTTTCAGTGTAATCAATGTAAACAATAGCAATAGCACAGGGAAAAAAAAACCTGCTGAAAACAGGCATGGATTTGCAATAACTGTCCAGGTACGCATAGGCATCCAGGCATTCATGCATCCACGTACGCAACCTCACAATCAAATGACCTCCGTGGCAAATTTCAGCCTCAGAGGTAGAAAGTTGCGGTTGCTGTAGGGTGGACACATCTTCATGGACCAATGATTGGATAGATTTTTGTAGACCAATCAAGTGATAGAAGGGTACAGACCAATGATAAAGGAACTCGGTTGAGTTTGAGTCCGCTGGAGTGAATGATGCACAGTTTGTTGGTCATGAAACGGGCTAAAATGTAGGGACATGGAGCAAACATACAAACACTCAAACACATTAAACCTCCATGTCAACCTTCAGCCTCCAAAGGGACATTTTTATAGACTGACAGAGCAACCCTAACAGCTGCTGGTGGCAGTTAAGAATCCTAGAATAGTGCAGTATGGTTTGGAAGACATTAAATTCCTTGCACCATGTTGTGATATTTTAAAGCTGTATGACGCACTCCTAGTTATACGATCTAAAATAAGCTGGTATTGTTGTGGACAAATTTGCTTTCCAGGCTTTTTGTCAGCCTGAGTGATTTTTGTTTTTGAACAGGCCTGAAATGGTTTTATTTAATATTTTAAAGGTATTAAACCTACACTAAATAAGCATGTGGAAAAAATATACGAATTAAAAAAATAAATATTAATAAGTACATTTTTGTATAGCATAAATGTTTTTTTTCCAGCTAACAACCAGGTTCGAAATCAAAAACAAGAATTTAAAATCAGGTTTAAAGTCTTTCTCAATAACAATAAATGTTGACGACTACACAAAAACAATCAAACATAATATTTCAGGAAAATAATATTCTCATCCTCTATTGAGGGTGTTGATTGACAGGGATGCTAACATACAAACAACTGACAAAAAATGTTGCAGATGCCCACTACAAAGCAGCAAAATAATACAGATATTGCACTTGTTGAATAACCCATAAGTAGAACAATTTGTGTCATGTTGGATTCAATAGTTCATAAAAGGTAGGTTAAATTTTCAGGATCTTTAAGGACCTCCAAAGCTCAATGCAAACCATGGTTATGTGGAAACTTTGAGTTTCAAATGCTGTGCTTTGTGAGGTTATGGTGAGGTTAAAGCACAAATACCACTAGATTAGAGTTCATGTTTTGTTTTGGCTTTTGTCACCAACACACTTGCCAGGAAATTGCCCAGACTTTATGTAGAAATACCCAACTGTAGACTGCGAATTGCCCGACGTCTTGTAAATGACATCCAGCATTGAAACACCATCTCAAACAATGGTCTCATGCTCGTCCCGTTCGTACAACCCCCTTCACAGGCACTGAACTCAGCTCATATACATGTAAAGTGAGAGTGATATGTTTTGTAGTGTTGATAGGAAACGCATCCGTAACATATCCGTGGTTTGCAGAGAGGGTACAATGCCAGCCGGGCCGGTGTGTGATAGCGCGAACGAACGGGGTTATTAAAACAAACATGAGAGAAAACCCGCAGATAAAGTGACAGCAGCAGACAGCAGGCAGGGACAGAACAGAGGTTCGGAGGGTTTCTGTCACTAAAGAGATAGAAAAGAGAAAAAAAAACGACAGAGAGAGAGAGGGAAGCAGATCTCAAAGGACCTGAAGGGAGATTAAAAAATACACACAGTGCTTGTAGTTGAATAAGGGGTGATGGATGGAGCCGCTGCTGTGATTGCCACTGGATTTAGTCTCTTTCGGAATTCTGTTTCTTGGAGAGGATCAGACAGGAAGACAGACAGCCTGTCAGACAACAAGAGAAGAAGAGAAAAACGGGGGGAAAGGGAAGTAGCGAGAGAGAGAGAGAGAGAGAGAGAGACAGAGATGGATGAAAGCTATTGACTCTCAGTGTGTACGTCGGAGAGCCATAAGGAAGAACTTGATCCCCCGACTTTCATCCGCTGTAATTACCATCTCCCACTGTTGGAGGGAAATTTGACTTATCTCTTTCTCTGCTCTGGAACAAGTCTCCTCTTTCTCTCCGTCTAACTTTCCCCAGTGCTCGATAACAGTTCTTCGCAGAGGGCAGAGGGAGAGAAAAAAAAAATTCAAAGGCTTGAGAGACGGATGAGAGAGACTTCGCTCTGCGTGAGAGCCACTGCATTCAAGGAGGAATAAATGTGAACATCGAAAGCAAAAAAGCTCCCCTCAGCCAGATGAGGAGACAAGGTAAAAGAGTACCGGAGCCGGCTCGCGAGGATGAGAAGAAGAGCGTGAAGAATACCAAACGAGGGGGGAAGCCAAGGGAGAAGATACAAAACGAGGGGAGGCAGAGACAAGAAGAGAGAGTGATGAAGAGACAGCCGGGAGAAGGCTGCGGGGTAAAATAGGACAAAGATGAATGGACGCCGACGGAAAAAGTATTGGTTTCACAGGAAGACGAGAACGACAGCAGGCCACGAGGGAACCGGAAGGGAACAAATAAGGGAAGAAAAATGGAGAGCGGTTTAAAAAAACATGGCGCGAGATAAGGAAAAGGTTGTTAATTCATGACAAGGCGGGGTGAAAAGACAGAAGGCACCAGGGAAAGAGAGGAGAAAGAGGAGAAAGGGGGGGAAAAGACAGATGGACTGAAAAGAAGACAGATAAAGGCAGGGATAAATCAGTTATGGAGAGGAAAGCCTGGGGGAAGTGGTAGAAGTTAAATAACAGGAGAGGGAAGGTAGTTGTCTTGTCATCAGAGCCATCGACCACTGGGGAAATCAGGCGTGAAGCTTAGCTACAAGTCATTTAATCCAGTATTGAGTCTTTAAAGCTCATTTTTTACAGCGCAAATGACAGAGCGTGAATGGAGAGGCGCCGTCTCGTTTGTTGCCAATTCAAATCAACTCGTATTCAAAGGCTGAGTTACTTCCAGTGTCATTGTGCTGATCCCAGCGCTGTAATCTGCCTTGTTTCAGGATGTAGACGTTGTTTTAAGTTCTGCAACGATTCAAGTAGGTGTAATTAATATGAACCATTAGCATAGTGATCTTAGGATGGACATCTAGTAAACACCGGAACTGTCAAATGTTACTGCCAAGAAATCAACCGTGTGGAGAGAGACGGGAAACAAAGTTAGAGAAGGAGATCCGAGGCCTGATTTGAACCACATACATTGTGACGATGTGTTAGGGCTTCAATCTCAGATCTATTGTCTGACAATGATTTAGAACCTTCAGATGATAGATATCCAGGCCAAGGCTTCCTCCTCTGTGCGATGGTCATTGTTTACAGTCCCAATCGCAACTTGAGATTCATCTCTATGAACCGATATCTGCACATCTGGTCTTAAAATGGTTGCCAGACAATACCCCGATCGATGGCATTCAGGCCAAAGCATTTACCCACTTTTGTTTTCCAGTTTACCTGCAAAGCAGACTAAAAAGTGATTGCTCATTACTACTTGGACTACAAATGTAAACCAGAACGCTTACGATGCCAAAATGTTGTCCCTTGCCTACAGACTCCACATTTATATGTATATATATCTCTTTGTAGAGTTTACCAGGGAACATTTTTTCATTACATTTACCATGACTCTTCAACTCTTTATATGAAAAGGAACAAAGACTACAATAAATGGTATGCATGCCATATTATTCATTCCATTCAAAGTGCAAGGTGGCTGAAACCAGGGTGGTGGCCCCCTCATGCCTTACGTCCCTGGCCCACATTCGTTTAGATGCTTTAAACTTCACAGGTTTGTAGTTGAGATCAAAATGAATAGTGAGTTGGAATAAGGGTGCCGAGTACTCCAATATTAATGTAGTAATGACGACTGAGTACTCAGATAATAATGTAGAAATGACTTCTGAGTACTACAATATCAATGCAGGAATGACTACAGGGTACTCATGGTATAATGTAGTTATGACCACTGAGTGCTCAGGTAATAATGTAGTAATGACTACTGAGTATGTAAAGTTATAATGTAGTAATCAATAAGTTTAAATAACTCCAAATGGTTTATGGAGAGGGCTCCAAGGGTTGGCAGTGTATAGTTAGCACATAGCATATAGGGAATTTTATTGATATGCAGTATGGAATTGGGTCATGGCTACTACAGCAACTCTGAGTGTTTCTCAGCATTTAGTTAGAAAGAGGAAACACGGACTCTCACTATGTTCAGCCTGTTTTGAACTGCTGACGACAGTGTTTCAATCGCCAAGAACCCTTCAGTGACTGCGATGCTTGATCTCGGCGAGTCTGGTAGCTTCGCTTATCTTATATTGCTGGAAAAAAAAAAAAACAATTTTGAGAAAATCCAGGAATGAGCCTCGTTAATGTCGCATCATGATTCTTTGCTCGCGTCAGCTTCCTTCAAACAAGAAAATAGAATAAAGGACGCCCGGTGCCTGTCCAGAAGTTAAACTCTATGTGACTTCTCACAGATGACTGTAATCCTCTTCTCATTCCACTGGGCTGCACAATACAGCACTGCAGAGCGGTGGCGCATGTGCAGGCCTGCAGATGCCCTCTGCACAGCTTAACTCTGCGTCCTGCTACCGCTCCCCACCCCGCCCTCACCCTCACCCCCCCTTCCCATCTCCACTTTCTCCTTGTTTATTTATTGTGTAGAAGATCTCAAGCCTCAAATTGACTTGTGGGATTGATTTGGCAACACCCTCCTCCCTCCCCCTTCATTTCCCTCCCCTCCTCTCCCTTTCCCTCCCCTCCGTCTCTCCCTCAAAAGACTTTTGATTAATCCGGCGACCTCCTCTGTGAGTTGCGGAGAAAAAAAAAAAAAAAAAAAGCGAGTCAAATGGAAGGACGGAGGGAGGGAGGGAGAGGGAGAGTGATGAGGGAAAAGGGGAAAACAAAACAGAGATGGGAGGCCTCTATTATCCCGGCGTAAAAGTTACGTGATCTATTTGATAACAGAGGCTCTTTTTGATTGGGGAAGCAAACTCTTTCTCGAGAGGGCAAATAAATATAGATACAGAGAAGGGGAGAGGAAGAGGGGGACGGAAGAAAGAAAAAGAAAGACAATGAAGAGAGGGTGACAAGTAGGAAATAATTGACCATTTGCTAAGCCTGTTATTGCCGCTATGCCCGTCGAGCTTTCCATTCTCGCATAGTTTGCAATAACGTGTGCAGATTTACTGCTCAAAATTCGGAAGCAATTGTGGATCCTTGATTTTAGACAAAAGCAGCCTTCTCTTTTCTAGGAGGCAGGCTACTAGGCTAGTGGAGATGCTGATAGTAAGTCAAGATTGCAGCTGCTAAATGTATGATACTCATGCACCTATAACTACTGGACACAGCCCTTGAGGTGAAGCCCCATTCATTCCTATGAGAGCTGCTCAGTGGTGCATGAAGCCAAAAACGCTTGACTTTTTGGCAATGCTCCGGCAAGGCTTCTTCTGCTTCGCTTCCGCAATGTGTGGCCAATTTCGCCCAAAAGACTTCTGCGAATTTTTGGTTTAGTGCCTTACTTGAATGGGGATAAAATGCTTGAGTCGTGCAGCTCTTCTAGACAGTTTTTTGGACTGAATGGCTCAAATTATGAAGCTGAAACGAATCATTTTGCGAGGGTTGTGACGCTAAAATAATAAAAATCCCCCATTTTACAGCCACTTCATTCACAAGGTTAGGGTTAGGGTTATAGGAAAAGGGCCACAGGGCAACACGTGACGTTGTAGTTACACAGTTTGGCCACTACTAAAATCGTCTTCAAACCCCAACACACTTCCTGGGGGCTTAAAAATACTAGGTCAAACAAGTAAACAAAGACTCCAACATTCATTTATGCAGTCCACATTAAAAACATTTTCTCCGGCTGACTTAATTATGTTTCCAGCTTGCCAGTATTAAGAGAAAGAACCCTGTTAGATGGTCTTATGTTACAATCACGCTAACATGCTAATGGCTAGAAGCTAAAGGTCGTTTAGGTAAAAAGTTTGCAACCTCACCAGATGATGTTGTGTGTATTTAGTAGAAGACGTCAAAATTAAGAAACAATTTTTATCTTGTAATGCAGTATAGTTCATTGTAGTGTTTTTGCTCTAACACAACTTGTTTGGATGATTAGCATCTAGCCTACACTGACGAGCAAGACAGGTTTATGCTTAATTCAGCATTTTTTTAAAGACAAGTTGGTTTTACTTTTAATGTCCTGGAGTTTTTGGGATGAGGACTAACTAATAAATTTTTGCGAATGTAGTCTCTTTCTCGTGTGAGTTTCCCAAATCCAACAGGACAGAGCCGCTAATGTTAGCTTACACTCTCGATATAGCAGTATTCATGCGGGACCTTCTTCCACATGACTGGGACGGTTTTTCTACAAAATGAGGCCGGGCAAAGTATTATAGCATCACTGTGATATGAGAAAATAAATCATCTTACATTTCGGATAGATTGATAGAACTGTCATTTTATCCCAGTTTTAAAGGTTGCATCAGACTATTCCACTTGTTTTAATACTTTAAGCATTTAGTCATTCTATCAATATTAATGATGATTATATATCAAAAATCTCATTGTGTTAATATGTTGTGATGGTACTTTCGATTTTGTTGAAATATCAACATCATAGTATAAAATATCATGATATCTGATTTTGTTGCCCAATCCGATCATTTATGTAGTGCTTTGGCAGAGATTTGAAAATATGGAGACATATTTTTGTGTCAAAATGTGGCCTAAAAAATGTATGATATTATTTTAATAATATAGTTATACATTTATTTGATGGAGCCTTTCATGCCACTCAAGGTCATCTTACATCAAGTACAGCAATAACATACTCCAACATCATCCCCCCCCAAAAAAAATATAGGCTGGTATGCAATGCCATTTGGAAGTAACACCAATTTACTACTGTAGGCTGCAGACAAACAGTGTAATTATTTGCACGCTTGCTCTTATATTTTCGTTTTATGAGAGGCGAAAAAAGAAATAACAATCCAGACTCCTTTATTTATGAACTGCTGCCTGTGTTTGGTGGTGCTTTTATTCCACACGTGTGTCACAATGTGCTGCAGGTTACGTGGGGTCATCGACACCACGGTTAGGCTGCTGGTGTATGTAGGGGAGCGAGCAACAACAGTGGAAGGAAAAAAGGAGGGAGGTGGCGCTGCGTGTCTGTGTGTGTGTCGAGTGTGTGTCCTGCTCTATTTGTCATCCCGGCTGTGGTCTTTGGTGACACCTTGTTCATTTGCGAAACCGACTATTTGAGATGCAGGGATCGATCGAGCAAATAGAAGCAGGGCCCATAAGATAGAGAGAGAGAGGGAGAGAGAAAGACAGGGTGGAGGGAGACGTGCAGTTTTCATCGCCTACATTTGCACTTTGAAACTGGACAAGCATCACTATCTGTACTGGGTTTCGTTTTTCAGTTATAAATGAGTGGTGGAAGTTGAAGCTATTCCCGTTCAATGTGAGATACAGATACAGTTCAATCTTTCGTCTTTCATGGCAAAACACTGAAAGTTTTCCTCAACTAGATGTAGAAGAACATACAGAAAATATTAAACGAATGAATAATTCCCAACTTCACAACTCAATATCCATCAAAAACAGTCCTTACAAGGGTTTTTTGTTCTTCCATCATGGCCAGCATTGACTTTCTATCTCCACCTGATAACTTCACTTCCATCCATTATGTTGGCAGAACTTTTGATTCGAAATTGATTTGTTTAATGGCAGCTAATGGCTCCATGAATCTAAACCATGCTCCCGAGACTTAATTTTTCATCCGTGAGAGGAATCCGTCATTTTGACAGCCATGCTGTCACTTCATAACGCACACTTGTAATATGTCAATGAAAACAAAAAAAGAACTTGCATCGCGCTGACGGTGGTTTTGGTATTTAAACAAAGGCTGCTCCCCAGACGGCTTTATCTGCTAGTGACTTTCCAAAGTGCTGGAGGCAAATTGTTTAATGTTTTATTTTGTTGGATTTGTTCAAATATGACTTGAGCAAGATAAGCACAGGTTGTGAGGCATTATGTTGGAACTAAAAAGGATCAAACAAAACTGATTTTCAGATCCCTTCATTGGCAGATATCTTCCACCCAAACAATAGCTGCTGCTCAGTGGGGTATTCCATCCTGAAGATCAAGTGACATTGAGAGCCCCAGTAGAAGCTTGTGAGTCAAGTTTAGTTAGCATTTTTTCGTCAAACTATTTCTTGAAAGAATCATCGCTAATCTCAAGATCAACCCAACACTTAAACACTTAATATGTATAACATTTCTTCAAAGGATTTTATCAAATTGTTAAAAACAAAATTTGGAAGAACACATTTTCTTGCGGAAGAATTGATGAGAGACACAAAGATTCATACCACTCTCCAACACATTCTTGTACCTAAACAACTAAACAGGTTGATAGCCAGTGACTACCAATGCTACATCACCTTTACCAAAATAAAACAAGGTTTAGGCAAAAAAAACAAAACAATGTGGTTAGGTTTAGGAAAACATTGTGGTTTGGGTTAAGATAACTGGTCCTTAGGAAAGTTAGGGTTAGGGTTAGGGTTAGTCAAAATACGTTTGTCAAAATAACTTACCACTGACATGGGACATGAACAACAGTCTCCTGGATGGAAGTCCTGTGCTTATTTGACCCCCCACCTCCTTCATTTACACATATGTACATCGCTGTTTGCTTCACTTGACTGCCTCCTTTGCTGTTGTCATAATTAGCACGGCCACTAGAGGTCGCAGCCACATCAATGTAGTTTGTGATATGCTGCTTTTACTGTGGACCTTATGTGTTTCTTTTTTTCTACTAAGACAAGCAAGCAAGGTTGTTTTGTAAGACACCTGTTAACACCAAGGCAGTTCAGAGTGCATTACACAAGGCTGACATTTACAAGACATTTACATAAGAAAAAGGACAAACGGCTTTGCTCACATCAACTTTTAAAAAGACACCAACCGACACTTCTGAAGGTCACTTGATGTTGATTTAAAAACAAAGATACAAAAAAAATTCAAAGTTGAGAAGTCTCCACCGGTTGTCTAACTACCTCATAGTGATGAGAACAATTCAGTAAATCACCAGAAATAAATATTTATAGTACATAAGGCCCGGTACACATATGTGAGAGCAAGTGCATCAGACTGGGGAAAACGGGGTGGCCAAATATGCTGAGCCCTCACGTGAGACCACGAAGACCCCAGAATGCATCGTGGTGGATTTGTTAAATGTTCAAAAATGTTGAAATATTCCATGAGCACAACAATTATGTGTTCAGTCCTGTGAAGCCTGTCTGTTTCGGTTGTCTCTCTCATCACAGAACCGATCCTAATGCTTCAGGGTCTCGGTTTGTCATGGTCATGACCAGTACGGTCATCGTGACCACAGAGGAGCTGGCAGCCAGAGGCCATTTTGTCAGTATCACTCAACATACCGTGTCACATCTTATAACTCGAGTGCTCCGGGAAGGATAAACAAGCATGTGCGTACACAGGAAAGCACGTGCACGTAGGCGGGCGAGTGCAGAAACAGATATGTATTTGAATGTGTGAGTAGAAAAGCACCAGAACGAATGATAAGACCGTGCAGGAGGCTCCACACACACACACACACACACACACACACACACACACACACACACACACAAGCGTGAGTGCCGCTCCAGTGGCCGGGCTGAAGTTAGTTTATATGGAGAGCTATGCACATAAGAAATCCAAGGTTCCGTATGAAGGGGATCCAGCCAACCACATTACGAAGTGCTGTTTACTGTGTCGGGACAGAGGAAATGAATTCAGAGCAGGCTCAGGAGATGTCCCTCTCTAATGTACTGTATTCTGAAAGCTCTCTGCTGAGCCCTGCTCTCTCTATCTCTCTCTCTCCAGCAGGGGGAATTCTCCATACTGTCACTCCCGTCTTTGTCTGACCTCCGGTGTACCGGCAACCACACTTCATTCCTCCTAAATCTCCCTCTCCTAATCCTTTCCCTGCCTCTCCCTCTCTCCTTTTTCACACACTCCCGTACTCCCGCCTCAGACGGACATACTGTAAAACCCGGGAGGATGAAATAGGAGACAGCTGGAAAGCAATTGTCTTTTTATGCTTTGAGGAAGCACTGTGAGCGTTTAAGAGAAAGAATGATCGCTCTAACGCCCGCTTCTCCCCTCTCTGTTTTATTTTGCAGTGCAGTTCAACTTGATTCCTGTGGGGCTCAGGATAGTGGCCATCCAGAGCACCAAGACAGGGCTCTACGTTGCCATGAACAGCGAGGGCTACCTCTACACTTCGGTACGGTCAGCACGTGCGGCACAGTAATGCCCAAAAGCCTTTAAAAAAAACTTAATTTGTGACTTTCATTACAGGAGTCCTGGTTGAGAAACTGCCACCCCACCGCTGGCTCTGTGTTTTCTTGTACTTAGCTGATTAAACACAGTGTAGAGGCCCGCGTGTGACAGCAACACATGCATTCTTAATGACGCTGTGGTGTTTGTTGGAATTGAGGTAATGCAGAAATATGTCTAGAGTTACATGAAAGCTTTTCGAGTCGGTCCGTGTGGCAACATCACCTCGATGAATTACTGACCTGTGATCGCCTCTTAATTCACACAGGGACAAAATATAAGCCTCTGCATTTATTATTTATCCTCATATTAGAGCTGGAATCCGTACCGTACCCTACCATACTCTGTTGATATCTGCAGGAAAAACAAGTAATGCACAAACAGAAGATGTTTAACAGTATAGAAAATATAAACGTGTCTCTTCCCAGCTTCCATTTTGCATTTATTGTCAAGAAACACAATTAAAACCAGAAAAATTGACCATTTATATTTGATTTTTAAATAGTATATATATTTATTTACTTTATATGCTATTTACTTTTTAACATATATCACCAGGTAAACATTTACTTGTGCCAATACTTCAATTTCCAACTTTAGGCCCTAGAAAAACCCATTTAAAAATTCCATATTGCCATTTTGGAAGTTTCGCTGGCTACATGACTCGTCAATCATCCGGTGGCCGGCTCGCAAGTGGCTGAGAAGAGAGAGGACAGTATAGGGGATGGGTTATGCTTTCTACACAGACAGTCATTGGCTGTTGTAGGCTTCGGGCGGGACTTAGAAGCTCCTCTCGAGTCAAATAAGGTGTCAATCAAAAAGCTGAGAGCTCAGTTGAGAGCTCAGTGAAATTCAAAGGAAAGGTGGAGTTACAAAGTGAAATAAGTTGAAGATTTAGACAGTCTCTTTATGTCGAGCCAATTCTCCTTTTTGTTTATCTGTGTCAAGTCTAGATCAACAAAAATTGTCTATTTATTACTTTTATCATCAGTATAAAAAAGGTTGACTCAGTGTTCTCATCATGTATTCAGTTTTTTAGAAATAATTCCTATCTTACTAGCATACTTCCCAGCATGCACTGTCTTTTTTTTTCATTTTAAAAAGTTAATTCAGTTTTCAGTGAGTTGCATATCAAAAGTCAAACTTCGAAGTTTGACAAAGTCAAAGATGAAAGTGTCATTTTTAAAGTTTTATTAAATTTGTATTTGCCTTTTGTACAGTTTTTCTCTCTAGCTGTACAGCTTGGCTCTCTTTTTAATGCCTAGTTTGTCAAATGAACACATGGGTTTGGTTCTCACCATCTTTTTTCTCATTTCATCTCTTTTGAAATTTGAAAAAGAGTAAATGTTTTTAAAATTCTCACCTTGCTTCTTAAATTGTGCCATGTTTTTTTTTTTTCTCGATATATCTCTGTAGGGATAGCCATGTATATTGGTATCGCAACTCTGATCTTACCATCTTTTTCTCATTTCATCTCTTGTGAAATTTGAAAAAGAGCAAACGTTTCTTTTTTTAGATATATGCCACATTACTATGGTATTATATTTGGAATAAAATCGCCTGATGAAGTCCACCCTCATAAATGTACTTTGACTAACACTCACGCACATAAACACAAACACACACACACGCTCCAGCACACTACCACATCACACACTGCTGCTGTCGGAGACCTTCTGAGTCGTCCCCCCCACCCCCCTCACCCAACCTGATTCTCTTTAACTCACAAAGTGGCAGTCTGTGGTGGTGACATCTCGAAAACTGTGTCTAATGTCGGCATGCATCTGCGCATGAAACGCTTCCCCACTCTCGGTCACGGCAGCACTTGTATGCTTCAACTTGTGAAGCGACTCATGCGGTGCTTCCACAGAGTTATTTCTCATTGATGTGCAGAGAGAAGCGGTGAAGCCGAGCCACACGTTTGAGAGCTAGATGGAAGAACAGATGAAGAGACAGAGGGTGGATCAGAGTGCACTCTATCAGGATGCAGAGAGAAGCTCTTTTTTTTCCCAGCCCTTTTTCCTCTTGGCACACAGGCAAAGTGTATGAGATCTTGTTTGAAGTGCATCGGTGCGCTCACTTCAAAGTCCGCGCAACGCCGGCCGCATGCATACTGCCGGAGATACGGAGCCTTCTATCAGGTGGAACAATGGAGAACCGGCCCGGAAAGAACGCACGTACACATGAAACAGAGAGTCCTGCTAAAATAAAGTACGTGCACGTCATTCTGGTGAGGAATAATCACGCACACTACTTAATGTCTGTCCTTAATTCTAGTCGCATCTTCGTTTTGCCAAGCGGAAATTGCAGTGAGACACAACAGGGCTCTTCCAAAGCCCTTCTTGGTCAGAAATCACATAACGTGACGTCAAGTAGTTGGCAAGTCTGGCTTGAACTGGGTCACTGTGGACTCTTGAGTTTTATGTAAGTTTTGTTTGTGTCTATTGAGGAAACATTTCCCATCAATGGCTGAGCAAAAAAAATATCAAAAACCTAATCCACAATAAATGAGCCTCTGCTTTGAATCTCTACTCGCAGTTAAAAGGGAATCGTTTCGTTGCTCCCAACTGTGGTTATATTCTGATGAAGGTTGAACCTGTTGTAGAGGCTTGGGAAAGGCTGGAAAAAAAAATGTAGTGCATATTGGTGCAACTAGTCAAAACCTTCTGAATTGTTCCAAATAAACTGAGAATTAGGAGTGAGACTTCTGACGACGTTTAATTCTGATCGGTTTCCAAAATCCAAAATCAGACAAATTGTATTATAATTGAATCATATCGCATCGCATCGTATCGTATCGTATCGCATCGTATCGTATCGCATCGTATCGCATCATATCGTATCGTATCATATATGGTATCGCATCGTATCATGCGTATCATTGTCCTCTTACTTCTGTCTCCAAACTTCACATGCCTTTACTGACTAGCAGATCCATGCTTTGTGAACAGACCGATAGAGTTATGTCGCCAACTAGATAACTATGCTGATGTGAAGAGATTAGAAGTCGTAATGTGATTTATAATGAGGCAAATGAGTAGCTTTTGCTAACAAAAAAGACAATGCCATTGTTGGTGGGAATGGTTTGACTTTTTCTATTTGGAGAAGTGAGTGAGTGAGTGAGTGAGTGAAGTGTCTTTTGGACTTTTTCATACTTTTGAAAACTGTAGTATCTTTAATATAATGTGTATAATATATTGTAAATTCTTCTTTACAGTTCTTCTTTCTTGAAAATTTGATCATGGAGAGGCGAGCCTACGGGCACGATTTTAGACATGACAAGTGGTTTGGAAGCTGATCCCGGTTTGAGGGAGAAGGAGCAGGGGCCATTTGAAAACAAAAAAAAAAGAAGATAATTATACCTTTGTTGTGCATAAACATTTTCTGACACACATTAAAGACGTTTTAATACATGAATGGAGGGGATCTTAAGGTCTAGCTGTAGTCTACAGAACATTTCTGGTTGAGAATAAAAAAATACCCACCAAGGTCACCAAGCTAGCTGTTCGGTTAGCCAGCTAATAATGACAAATATACACCGATCGGCCACAACATTAAAACCACTGACAGGAGACGTGAATAACTTTGGTCATCTCAGCACAATGCGATGTTCTGCTGGGAAAGCTTGGGTGCAGGCATTCATGTGAATGCCACTTGACACGCACCACCCATCCAAACACTGTTGTGGACCAAGTACACCCCCTCATCAACATACAGGACCCAGAGGATCCACTATGAAACGCCCTGGTGCCAGTGCCACAGGACACCCTCAGAGGTCTTAAAGTCCATGTCTTGATGGGTCAGGGCTGTTTTGGCAGCAAAAGGGAGACCAACACAATATTAGGCAGGTGGTCCTAATGTTATGCCTGATCGGTGTATGTACTCACACATACAGCATTATTGTTTCTTTCTACAGTGTGACCTTTTTATGTGCAACATTTTGTTTTGACTCAAATTTGTATTTAAAAACAATCATTTTAATGATTCATTGGTTTTATTTGGAAAGCCTGAGGGTAGCCCACATACAGTATACATGAGAGTCATGCTTCTTGATTCCCTACGACAGAGGTGCCCGGGGGCAAAATGATCAGAATGGCTGCGATGATGAGAATAAGATACGAGCTGAAAAATACAAGAATACCACAAGTTTTATTATTATTATTTTTTTTTTTATCCCAGAAAGTCTTGAGTGTGAGTGCATCTACCCGAAATGTCAGAAGTAGCCCCAATCCATATTTTTAACCAAACTCTAACCCTGCAACCCAAAAAACTAAACTTTTCCCCTAATGAGCCCCAGAAAAATGGTCCTTGCCCGACTTTCTTTTCTGGGGCTTGGAACCCCCCCTAGACAGTAAAAACCTTGCACGCACACACACACACACACACACACACACACACACACACAGATATAGAGGTTATACTTACCCAGGCATTCTCCTGACAGAATAAAGGTGACCCATTTTCACCAAGGGAAAGAACCACGGGGAGAGAAAGAGGGAGAGGGGAAGGAGAGAAGTGCTCGAGAAAATCCCTCTTGAGATGAGAAAAAAGGGAGGACAATGGAGAAGAGGATTCTTCCTCCCTCCCTTTTTTTTTTTTTTTTCCTTTTTTCACCTGAAACTACCTCCTCTATTGTTCTGGGCTCATGTGAGTACCAGAGAGACAGAGATGGAGACCAGAAATAGAGGAGGGAGGCATGTTTTGCGCCCGTTGCCCTCGGGGTCCGGAGAGAGGCGATGCAGAGCCTTAACACCCTGTTATGTAACGGTTTGCATGTGCAGGGAACAAGGCCCTCTACGTCATCCCCTGAAGGGTGAGGCGAATTTTAGCAAGAAATAACCTCAATGTATTCAACGTGAACGTGTAGTAAAGTAAAATATTCTGGTACGTGTGCCGTTTTAGGTCACGGGTGCTCATTTTCCTGGAACTTGTCGTAGTGGAAACGGCGCCGTGGGACCGTCGGAGAGGGGGAGACTCTGTTGTTGTTTAATTTCTTATGCTGTCTTTAAAGATTTAAAATGAGGGCGGCGTTTGAGATAATGACTGAGGGGGGGATGTTGGTCTGCTTTGACGGGAGACATGGCGAATTTGGCAAAAATGCGATGAAAGAGGTCAACCGTTGCAAACTGATTGAGTCAAATTGATTGAATCCGCAGCCATGTAAAAGACCAGTGTGCAGAATTTAAGATATGTACGGCAAAAATGTTATATAACATTCATAAATAAGGGTCAACTGAGATTTTTTTTTCTTCTAGTGATCCATTCTACAAGTCAGATCTAAATTATTTTCTCTTCAGTCGGATTCAAAGGGGACGATGTGTTTATGACGTTCAATCTGCTGGACTGTGGGTTTCTTCGCAGAATAGACTCGGGTCAGATTCCCAAGTCTGATTTACATTTTAGGGCATTTAGCAGACGCCTTTGTCCAAAGCAACTTACAGTAATTAACTGAAAACATTCCTACAGTGATGGCGGTGGCTGCCATTTAAGGTGGCGACCAGCACATCAGGAGCTGTTTTGGGGTTCAGATATTGCCGTTAGCACATGCGGTCTGTTTCTCATCAACAAACCACCGACTTCCAGCACAACACAGAGCGAGTGTCCAACAAATGACATGTATATAATAGCAAATGTAAACGCCAAGTATGTTTTTTTTAGGGAATTCCTGATTTCTGCCTGGATTATGCTCCGTTGAAATATATATATTTTTTACTAGTTAGAGAAAGTGCTACATTTACCCGCTGCACAGAATTCGTAGGTTTAGGTAAAATAAGCACTTTCGTGGAGTGTCCCCTGCTTCAAGCCACCAATAATGAGCCCAGACTTTCCACAACTTTAACTGTAAGTCCTTAAAAATAAGAAATAGTAAAAAAAAAGTTCAGACATTGCTTTGGCTGCTCAGAGTAGACATATCCCAGGGATACTGTAATAAAAGAAAAAGAAATAAAATGGAAGTGAATGAAACTTTAATGGAATTTAACCCCTTTTTCCAGATTTTATTGTTTAAAAAAAAAACAAATAACATAATTAATGTAAATGCTTCTTGCAAAAATGTATTTGCTGTTATAAAGTAGTCACGCGTAACCGATGATTTGCTCTTCCGGTATCTTCCAGCGACATCAGAAACAAAACCATGCATCGGAGCCGGAGAGGTGTTTCCTCTTGCCTTCCCGTAGCAATAACAAAGGCTCGCCTGGGCTGCTGCAGTGTTCCAGTGGCTACTCAGCATTAATCTTTCGCGGGCCTCTGTGGCAGATGCGTTTTTTTCCTTCCCCGACCACACACACACACACACACACACACACACACTTACACAAGCAGATAATTGCGACACTTATTTAAAGGATTTGAAAATGAAGTACCTCCTCCCAGCTGTACGTTTCGCCAGTAATGGCTGAAAGAAAAGAGAAAAGTAGTTTTGCAGCTCGGCCCTCTTAAGCCCCATCATTTATCTTTATTCATCAGGCGCATCGTCCTCGTTTAAAGCGCCTTTGTTTTTTTTTGTATCGTCTTCAGTAGTTTTCTGTTTGTTTTATTCTCGTTCATTTTTCTCTGCCTCTGCCGCCACAGCTCATTTTCCCCATGCGGACCGCTGGAATTTTATCTAATCACCTAATCTAATTTCATAAAGTCACCTTTCGTAAATATTGAAATATCTGTGGTGACCTCAGTTTATCTCGCGAGCTAATTAAAAAGCCTGCAACCCGGTGCTACGTATTTGTTTAATGAAATGTGCTTGATCATGAATTCCACTTTGTTTTCGTCGTATAATCTTGTTTGAGGTATGAAACATGTGACAGTAGCCCCAAGAAAGAAAAGAAGTGATTAGAGGAGAGGAGTCCCACAAGCAATTTTTGGTCAAGGTCACTTATGCCCCACGGAGAAATTCTCTTTTCCCTTCTTCCGCAGGGAGGTCAGAGGTCAGGGGGAGCTGTAGAACAGCAGTCCTGGATCTCCTAGAGATTTGAGTCTTTTACTCAATGACACAGCAAGGTTCTGAACCAGGGTTCACTCACAGAAGTGTAGTTTTAGGGCTGCCTTGCCACCTCGTAGGGTCCTTGTGGGGACCCATCAACACACATTTTAAAGTTAACCAGAAAATCAAGTGTATTTTTACACTGACAAACCTGTTTTATATCCTTAGTATCAATAATACACATTGATTGCAGAGATATGATTTTTTTTTTTATTTCATGATTCAAGTTTTCAACACGTAACACCGTTATGACATTAAGAGTTTGGTTTGTTGTTACATTACATCTGACAAGTTGTTACAGACCTAGGGTTTGTATTTAACACAGTGTTGTTGCTGTTGTTGTCAGAAACTGTGGGGGGCGCCAAACATCACAAAATGCCAGTGTCTACAAAATGTTGCTTTAACTTCTGTGGAGAGCAGGCAAGAGTCAGGTGACCTTCATCATCATGGAAACAAAAATAAACACTGGGAAACATTGCATCATATGTGATATTGTATGCCACATGTCTTAACTGAAACAAGTCAACACTGAAACACGGAACACAAACGCTGCTAAACATGGCGGGAAGTCCTGTGTTTCTACATTTCATCTTACATTTTTTATGCATGGTATTCATAGTTTGCATGTGGTGTCATGCTCCCAGGGGACCGCCCCTTTGGAGGGCAAAAGTTAATTCCCCACTGCCCGCCAGCATAGGAAGCAAGCGATACATTTTGTTTGGAACCAGTTTCGCAGTTTCGTTTTGCCAAAATGTCAGATAATTCTTGTGCTGTCGGATGCACTAACAGGCTAGGAGACAAGCCTAGGCTATGCTTCTATCGAATTCCAATATATATATAGTATATAGTATATACTTTTATTGATTATCATATTTTTAGCCATAAGTCACATCTGTTTGTAACCGTTTTGATGTGCTTTGTTGTCGTCTATCGAGGCGAACAACCACAGTGGTCTTAATGAATTAAAGTTAGCTAGTTAGCTGAGGAGTTTGGATGCTGCAAATAAACTCAAAACGCATTGATTTGGAAATCCCTTAACACCTTTAAGCTTGTGTTTGCACTTTGTTTGGGATTATTTTGCTGATGTCCAGGGTACATTTTACAACAACAATATTAAAACAATAACGTTCAATATCCAAAGTTAGCTTATTAGTACCCATCTTTGCTGTTACAATGAACTTCTTGCTCTTCACCTCCCTAACGGCAGCATTATTTAATCATCCAGATTGAGTACCTACTGTCTGTACCTTTATAAGCTTTCATCCTGGCAGCAGTATAAGGTTAGGGATTCTCCACAAGGCACACATAAATGTCACCGCAGACGAGCTCTGCCAGGGACCTGGCAGTTTTTAACGGCTGAAATACCGCAGCGGGTGAAGTATATGGATCGCAAGTGCCCAACACTTGCAGTTTATGTCTGTATCGTTCCTGTTCTACGGATGACAGGTGATCTAAATAACTGTGCTAGGGGAAATTTACCAGCTTATGCAGTGTCTCTACGGGAAATACGGTTAGAGCCGCCATCTTGGTCTAGTGTTTTGCCCCTCCAGATCAGCGGGCGGGCCACGTGACTGAAAACCATGAATTTGCACAGAACTTAACGTGGAGGATTGTTTCATCTGTTTGCAGATTGAAGCAATTGGGCTGTCTAAATTGTGATCACTAATAGGTAGAACTTCGGTGAAACACACAGTATGTAATATCTGCTGCTCGGACTCTCTCAGTCAAAACAAAACAATGGATGTAAGAAGCGTGGGATCTTGGATCCTGATCTTGGATCCTGATCTTGGATCCTGATGGGACTTGTCAAACGCAGAGATGTTAGGCATCATCGCTTTAAAGTGTACCAGCTGCCTTGAGAGCCATGCTGCTAGTTACTTATGTGTAAATTTAACACTCCCTTCATTACACTGCATCATGATTTCAATAAGGGGGTAAGTTACAGGCTGATGTCATGGGATTCACCGTTGCTGTGATGGTGACAGTCTTGAGGCAGCCGGATCCCCCTACTTCATCCTATTTATGAAAAAAATATGCCCAATAGCTGCTGTATGATTTACATTTCAGTTGGACTTACACACACACTGAACACCCACGTACATGACATCTGATTACTTAAGTTTGCACAGTGGTGTTTCCCCTGCAAACACGCGGCATGAATTATTGATCACATGCAAGCACGGTAAATCCCCAGCTCCACTCTCTCTCTCCGTGGCTACGTTCAGAGCAGACGACACACTTTAAACCTCCAGACACATTTAACACAGAGGCAGTTTAAGTAGCTCCCGCCAGGACAAAGGAAGAGAGTAAACAGGAAGTGCTTTACTGGAGAGGGATGAACTTTTTTTTCCCTTCTCATCAGTTCAGCCCTGGGAGAATCACCCAAGTGACACTTCGTTGCCTCTTCTGGCACTGAGGAGAGACGGAGAAAGAAAAGCGGAAATGCAAACTTTCACCAGAGAGTAATGTACTGTCTCGTTGGGAAACTGTGATGTTGTTGTGCGCAGGATCGATAAAAAGGGAGTGGGAGTGACGGACTAAATGACGGAGAGCGATCGTCCTTTCTGTCCTTACATGAGCCTCTCGTTTCAAACCAGACGATAATAGAGGTGAGATGGAGAACGGAGGAGTGAGTCACCGCCAAGCGTCATTTTTCCCTTCTTTTTTTTTTTTTTTCCTGCATTTACATTAAAATGTGCATAATGGTTTAAGACACCTGCTGACACCTTTAGCTTAAACCGTGAGCTTAAGGGCTGGATGTAAAGCCGCCGTGTAAACTGCTCTGACCTTCTCTTGCGTGCCTCCGCACAACGCCACGCACTTGAATCTGTATTCAAGGCCAGGGGCTCCTCAGACGCCTTGAGGATAAGAGGGGTGGCAGGGCGATTTGATTGACAGGACAGGCCGGATCTAACCACAAGTAATAACAAACAGGGCTGATTGTTGTCGCTGTCTTGCGAGGAGGAAGGTTGGAAAGAGAGACGGGGGGGGAAAGGAGAAGCGATGGATGCTTGGAGGGAGAAGAGGAGGAGGAGGAGGAGAAGGATGGCCTGACAGGCCCAGACTCATAGCGAACATAACGTCTCCGCTGGGAGCAACAAACGCCACCAAGCTCATCTTTCTCCCCCCCCTTCCTCCCCTATCTCGCTTTACCCCCCCACCCTCCCCGTCTGTCTCTCTTGTACAGCTTTTACTCGCCTGTCAGTCTGTCTCGCTCCCCGTCCGGCCATTTGTGTCGGTTGGCCTCTCTTGTGGTTTGTCTTTTTCTCTTCTCTCCGCCGTCGACGCTTTCCTCCTCCTTTGCTTTTTCCTGTCACCCCGTGAACCTCTTTTATCCAGAATATATATCCCTGTCTTGATGTGTCCCTTATCTGCCGTCCTTGTCCTAGCTCCGTCCTCTACCTCTCTGTTCTCCTTTCCCCTCTCTCCGCCTTTGTCCTCAAACCTTTCCCTCTCGGTCAGCTCTCATTTATTTATTTATTTTTTATTTTTTTTACCCTCCTCACTCTTTATTTCCCCGCGCCTTTAACTGCGCCCCGTCCGTACACAGGATATATTCTTAATCTAATCCGAACTGACACTAATGCGGAAAAGACACGTGGAGGCACTTAATCACTTCGGCTCGCTTCAAATTCACCTCTGTGACGGGCGTGCTCCTTCATATTTTGACTGAAATGAAGCATCTCCTCAGATACCAATCAAGCGAGGTTAGTTGATGTCTCCCGTTTTAACGCTGGCTCAGCAGAACTGTCACGGCGCCAGCTCAGTGACAGCTGTCCCAGGTGAATGTTAATTGTAAGGGCGTAATGCAGCGAGCGCAAGACACATGTAGGTGGCATGCCTTGGGGACGACATGACGGTATAACATGATGACTCACACGCTGATTAGAAATGCGAGATACCCGGGAGACGTGGGAATACGAGCAACTGCACAGTCAGTGTTGGAGAGTGTTAAGACGATTTGTTCCTTGAGTAAAATCTACAATTTAAACGTAATCTGTTTAAGTCTGCAACACAGAGCATAGAGAGAAGTGAATATTGGACTTAAATTCATTCCAAGAAACATGACTCAGTGTCTTGTGGATATGCTATATCAACTTTATAGGGTGATGATACATCAGTGTTGTGATTACAGCTTGTTTTGCTGCCATCAAGTAACCAAAAACCCAGTCAATACCAGTTTAAGAAGAGAAAAAAAGTATCTTGAACAAAGTCCTAAATTAGTAAAAGTTAAGATGTTGTGTTGAAATGTTATGTTGGTTAAAGTAGAACTCACAGATATGAGTGATACTTGAGTAAAACTCTCTGATGTTAAGTATCAAAGTTGACTTTCTATCCATAAATGTACTTGAGCATCAAAAGTACAAGCACGATTAAATGATATATGTATTTACTAACGTGTACAGTATATACTGCAAATTTGGCTCAGATGCAGCGTGCAATCTGCCTCCAGAATATCACGGTGTGTAAGTATAAAGTGTGTAAGCGGTTCTAGACCAGTTTTAATAGGGGGGCCAGGTAGGGTTTTTTGTTAGGGGGCACATACAACCCGAAAAAAAAGATAAATCACTCATTCAGACAAAGCAGTGTTTAGAATTTGAGCATTTTTGATTGGGTAGTAAACTGCTGAGACACTTTATTTCTGCCTTTTCCCTTCAAAACAAAATCATTGCAAGAAATCTTTCATCGTATTATTAATGCAGACTCCCTGTCGGGGGGGCCAAAGGGGGGTCCAGACTCAGAGTTACGGGGGCACTGGCCCCTGTTGACCCCCCCTAGAACCGCCCCTGTGTAGGTACATCAAAATTGCACAGTACTTGAGTACACGTACTGAGTTACATCGAGATACATTCCGTCACTGGTAATTGTACATGAGTGTTTGCAGAAATTAACATAGTATATACTGTATATGGTCACGTCTGATCATATGTTTTGTATTTAAAACCCTCATTTTTAGTGTAAGTAGTAACTGAGCTGTTAATAATATACATTTCAGTTAAGTACGTTTACTACCCTGCAATATGTATGTATTGGAGTAGACGTTTAAAGTGACATAGGATAAAAATGCCTGAGGGTCAATACATGCTTCTTGTGGACCTGACATGTTCTTCTCAAAATTTGAATTGTCGTCTTGGTGACGATTGGCTCGTTGGTTGCTTGGGACCCGCCCCATCCGATCACGTTCTCCTAATCAGACAACCAATGTATTTAAACAGACAAATGTACACACATACTTCCCAACAGCGCATACCCAGTAATTCATCTAATCCAAATCCCTCGTATCTCACTCTGGTTTGTGGCGGTGTGTCACTGTATTGCTTGATTTAGTACAGGTGCTCATCTGTTGGACAGCTAGGCTATAGTGTGAGAGACGACAGACTGGGCAAAACGCTCCTTCCCATACAGTCCTACCGAGTGACCTACATCTATACACTTAGACGTTTCACTTTGCCTCGGTTCACTGATGATATTAATCAAGTCAGAACTGAAGCCTGACTCTTTGGCAATAACATGCACAGACTGAAACTTCTTCTTCGCAGTGCTGGAAAGTCCAGCTGCATTAAAAAAGAGAGGCCAGATGGGCAGCGTGTACCCATCTGTCTCTACAAACCCCAAACAATACACTCCTCCACTTCATCAGTCAGTCGCCTGCACCTCTGCGGTTCCTTTATTCATCTGGTCACCTTACATCTCTTTTCATTCCCCGCCCACCGCTGCTCCGGCCCTCGCGTCTGTCGCCTCTACAAATCTCAGATCATGCATCCAGAGAATGCATTTAAAGAGGAAAAAACAATCATTTGGGGTCACCAGTCGTGAAGTCCGTAGTCTCCAGGGATTTCGACGCAATGAACGTTCCCTTGGAAGCCTTGATATTAACACAGGGACCAGGACCGGGTCTATGCGGTTGGCTGTGCGGTGCTCCTGGAGCAGCGGGGCATTCGCAGGGGTAGCTCAGCAGAGGTTAATGGCGGGGGGGAAACTCCTTGTCATGGCTCCATTGTCTGAGGCACTGGGACCCGCTTACCTGTGGGCACCTCCTGAAAATTGCTTTCTGATAAAAATAGCGCTCAGCCGTGGACCTGGCCCACTTTATTAGCCGTGTGCTCCGGAAAAGCCTCCCGGGTAGGGAGATGGCGGTGTGGAGGGAGGGAGGAGTGATGTGTGGATGTTTGGGGGGAGGGGGGTGGAATTTGAGATGTTGTAAAAGGCACACACACACAGTGCAAAAAAATGAACGTGTTTGCACACACACACACACACACACACACACTCATACAACCCCCTGTGCAATTTAGCCACCCTCCACATCCCCACAAACACACATGTGCAGCCAGGTATAAACAATCTGACAGAGGCAGGCAGACATAATTGGGCCGGACTCCGATACCCAGGACCGGCTCTGGCCAAACTCTCCTCAGCTAACAGGGGGAAAGTTTGGCAAAGTAAAACTTTATTCCGTCGGATGACATTGTGGATCTACACTCTGAGGATGAAAAAAAACACAACTCCGCAGCGACCCAATACTGTGAGTCAACGGCGGGGAGGAAGGGAGGCAGAAATAAAACCCATTTTCCGCCTCTTTTCACCTGCGATTCCAGGGGAGAGACAAACACGGCTACAGCATGTGTGTCGATAGCATGTTGAGACGACTGACGCTCTCTGAACAGTTTTCCATATTCAATGCACAGTGCTTAAAGTCACACTGTGATTGCAAGGTCACCAACATTGCGTTACATTTGCAAGTTCAAATATTTTCTGATAAAGTTGTCAGGTTGGATTAAAGCCACGTCAGACCACATCCAGACAATGACTGGTCTGACGTATTGTTCTATTCTGGTCTCTCCTTAAAAGCCCGGGTCACAACAGCATGTACAAGTGCAAAGATTTTGCAAATAAATTCATTCGAGACCTGGCGATTTTCTTTTTGGCACCAGTTTTAGAGCAGCGAGCTGAGCAATGGACCTGCTCCGAAGTAGGGCCAAGATTTAAGACACGCTGTGGTTGGTGCCAGGCCGGCAGATGTAATGGAAAAAAACGCCAGTAGAAGTGCTTTGTGCTTTTACAACCCTATCTGCAGGACAAGGTTTTGGTCAGTTACTTGGTTGAGGTTCATGAACGGTTGTCGTCATGCCTCCCTATGCTCTAGAACAGGGCTTTTTGTCAAAGTTGGCCCACTATAAGATTTCTAGAAGAAAAGAAAAGGCGGAGTGACTTCCTGTGCAGGAAGTCAGTCAATTAAGGGGAGCGTGGATCTTGGTACCATTTTACAATTCAATAGGACAGTGCAATATAATGTGATGTATACATGCTTTTTGCCCCTCGTCCTCTATTAAGTTTCAGTTTGGGCCCCCCAAGAGCAAAGGTTTGGGCACCTCCGCTCCTGAACGACATCATCTGACTTCCTCCTTTGCGCCCTCGTCTTTATTTACCATGGCTGCAACAGGCTGTTGTCCCTGGATAGTAAAAAGATGACTGTCAGGGACAAATTACTGAAGCTGTTGTCCTTCTGGGGAGTGCATGCAGCCGACCAGTAAAGAATCATCTTGATGCCGCTGACCTTTGAGGGAAGATAGAGCTCAAAATGTGTATGTTTTTATTTAGCTTCATCGTACTGCCCACTGGTATTGGCGGCTCCTCTGTCGCGTCATGTATAAACTGGTAGAAAGGTTCTTCACGGTGTTTATGAGACAGGAGTTCCTGGCATAACTACGCAATTTTGAATAAACTACTTGAACTTACTGTCGCATTAGCTGCAGAGCTAACTAGCTTGCTTACAGCTTGCAAGACTGTTGAATGAAAGGTCCAGAGAAGATATTAAGAATTGCAGGAAGCTGTTGTGGTGAATAGTACCAGAGTTTCCAAGTGCTTCTGCAAGTAGTCTCAATGTCAACAGGCTTCTACACTCAACCTCACCCCTGATCTGGGTTCCCCCTAACATTTATCTCCCCTAATGCTTCTCCCATGCCTCTTGCTTGCTTGTTGTTCAGTCTCCCTCCCTCCTCTCTGCACCGTTTGTGGCCTCCTCCTAGCTCTCCACTTGGGACTCCTTTAGAGATGCACCGAGGCACCGGCCGCTAAATAGGGAACACCTCTGCTCACATGACCAACCTCGGAGACGACGGGGGAAAAGAGGAGGTGGGGATGCCTGGGGAACGAGGGAAGGGAGGCTTGAGGAAGAGATGAGAGGGGAAGGATGGGGGGAATGGTTAGAGGAAGATGTGGGGCATCATGAAGGATGAGGAGGAGGAGGAGGAGGAGGAGGAGGTGACATGAGGATTTCACATCCACCTTAAAATGCCGCAGCTACATCCGGCGCCAACACAACAGCCTTGCTGTGTTTTTGACAAGAGTTACGACTGTCCCGATGAGCTGAGAGGCGGGGAGACCTGTTCTGCATTCTGATCTGTACTAACAACCCATAAACACACACACGCACACACACACTCTCGCAAGAGGACTGGCATACACACACAGCTGCAGGCACAGATACACTTTGCATGAGTTTACAGGCTACCGAGCATGAATGGGTACACAAGCTTTTTTTTACTGTAAATGATTTTCTTTATATGAGGGGATCTGCGCTGTATAAATTCCGTGTCTTACAAATCCAGTTCTACGGGGTGGATGGTCTCGGGTGATACAGAGAGTTAGCAACATCCATCATCATCGCCGCGTTCTATAACGGTGAGCGGGTCCTTCCTCTGTGGAGACTGGCGGAGAAGAAGAGTGTGCGAGGGGGAGAGTGTGTGCATACAGCGTGGTGTCGTCAAGATATTTAGTCCGCTGGTTTTCCTGCAGAGTTCTTGTAAAGAGTAGGTCACGGGATTCATGCAGGAATAGATTCGGAGAAGTTTTTTTTTTTCAGGGGATGCTCTCTTAAACTTTCCCGTAAAACTTATGAGAACAGACACACCCGGCATCGTGTTCTTTGTTTACTGATACGCAAAGGAAAGAGACTTGTTTACTTCCTCTTCTTCTTCTTCATCCAATACACACTTTTAAATCAGTCTGAATAACATAGACATCCTAGAGTCAAAAAGTCCAAGTTGATATATTTGCTCATTGGCGTATCCTGCTGGCGTCCGTTCGACGAATGCAGGCCGTAATTTGATGTCGAGAACAGCCGCCCGCCGTGTGAGAGCCGTGAAAGTGAGCCGAAACTCTGAAGTCACGTGTCGTTAATGGTATGACGCGGTGAGTTAGCCGAGTGCTCTGGCTCTGTGGGCAGGGGGAGAATGAGAGACAGCACTCAGGAGAGCTCCCCTCGCTGCTTCCTGCAGCAGGATCAGCACCTTGGAGAGCTCCTGAGCACACGACCGTCATTAAAACAGTAGCATGCCCCACATAGAAAAAATGCAATTTTTCCATAACCCCATCAAAACACATTGTGTGTGTATTTGACGCCTAACAAGTATGTCAGCGTCTGCATTCCCCTCGCTTCACATTTCAAGAATATTTCCTCTTCTTCTTTGCCATGTTGCTGCATTTCTCAGTGCAGTACGGCGACCGGTTTTCATGCAGACGTCGCTGCCCTCCAGCTGACACGGTCCAGCAGTGCATTTTCGTGTTTTAGGGCTCTGATACTCAAAGACCGGACATTACCCTTGTCAGCAGTAATATGTAATGCATGACTCATGTGCTTCTGTGCGCATACACATCAAACACAAGAAACCAACAAAGCAGGGAACAGCCTACCATGAGCGCTCAAAAGCTGCACTAGGTGCCTCTAAGTTTAGTTTTTAATATTCTCTAAGAGTCAATAAAAAGAAAGGTGAAAATAAAAAAAGGAGAAACATTATGTACAAATTGGCATTTTGTGCCATTTGGCGCCACCAACAGTTTCTTAGCGTAACACAACAGCTGTCAGACGCAATGTAGGTGCCTGCTACAAGCAAAACTCGTCACGTCAGATGAATGTCGTGCCTTGAAAAACTGGTATCTTGAAGTAAACATGAATGTAATGCTGTGATCCTACCCCCGAAACAATTGCAGACACCATTCGCCCTATGACAAGTAACTGTCCCGTCAAAATGATTCTGAAGCTGTTATTCTAAGGTGAAAAAGTTACATAAGTTCCTTTAAAATTTAATCTAATTGGAATTTAATTGATAATTAGGAGTAAGGAGTACAAGTAAGTTTTAGTGGCATGGCCTAAAGCCATAATCTGACATCAGTTATCATAATGACATTACTGTAGATTTAAAATTCCATCACTTAAAGCCATCTTGACTCTGAAGGTTGGCATGCGCTGCTTGATTATGGGCGTCCCCAACAAAAGATGACCCAACGTGAAGAAACATGGCGACATGATTGGACGTGGCTTTAGAAAATGGTAGTTCTATGTCTTATCCCAACCTACTGTGGGTGAGGTTCAATTATGCGGACCGTGTTGAGACCAAATATGGCCTCACTGTGTGACTAGTGCTGTGACCAAGTCTACTAGCCAACCAACAGGAATACAGCATCAGCGTCATTAGTCTACGTACATCAACCTTGGCGCTGAAGCCAAATATATCAGATCCACGCAGCACGGTGTGGCTTACAATAAACTGAGATCTCACTGTCTGTCGGCGCCATAATAACAACTGAACCTCACAACAGTCGTCCACACAGTCATAAATAATTTTGATGTCTTTATTTTCATCCCCTGCCTGCAATACCCACAAGTGCTGCCTCATGTACTGAGATTACAAGCCTTAGGTGTAGACAGTGTAAGCATGTGGTGTATAAAAGTAGTCCTTGGCTGCCATCCTTCACCACACACACACACACACATGCACACAAACACACACACCTGACAGGTGGCAAACTGGCAATTAGTCAGTTCCCTCAGCAAAGCTTTCAACAAAGTCTTCTTACAGTATGACCTGAGAGGACCGAGCTGCCTGCAGACACACACACACACACACACACACACACACACACACACACACCTCCTCTCGCCTCCAACTCCTCTCCTCTGACCTTCCTCACCCACCCATCGAATCAGAAACGGCTTGTCTCTTTTTCTTTGAGTCAGCACTCTTGTTTCCTTTCCTCTGCTCTCCTTCCTTTCTCGCACTCTGATCGACCCCCCCACTTGTCACACACACACACACACACACACACACACACACACACACAAACGCACCGCAAACACACACAAACACACCTGTCTCTGATGTGGCAGCAGGGGTGTGCAGACACACGTGGCCTTGAGGAAGGAGACGGAAAGGAAAGGAAATGTGAGGGATGGAGGGAAGACGGAGACAAAACAGAGAGGAGGGAAAATGGAGAGGTAGAGGAAGGAAAGTGGAGGGAGGAGCAGGGAAGGAGAGATGAAAAATGCAGTGCGGAGGGAAGGCAGGTTACCTCTGGTTCCCTTTTGGAAAATCCCCAAACGCACAGCGAGGGTCTGGCAGTCAAGGTGAGAGGCAGAGGACATCCCTTCCTCTCTCCCTCCCTCCCTCCCTGCTTCTTCCCCCTTGTGCACCCGCCTGCACCCTCTCCAGCTGTTCTCATTACAGCGTGAGTGTGTGTGTGTGTGTGTGTGTGTGTGTGTGCGTCTGCTTTTTCATCTCCGCTCATTTGTCTGCCCATGTGTTTGTGTCAAAGGGTTGTGTCATGCGTGTGTCGTTTTTATTCGTCCTTTTGTGCGCTCAGATATCAGGAGCATGTCGGTTTGCATATATGCTTTGGGGATGGTTCTCCTGCTTGCCTGTTTGTGTGTGTGTGTGTGTGTGTGTGTGTGTGTGTGTGTGTGTGTGTTCTGGATGCTGCGAGTGCATCGGCCCTGGTCAGGCTCCAGCGCTCCTCAGGGCGTCCCTGTAAATGCCAGAATGTTGGCACGGGCGTGGACCCCTCTCCGCCTGAACTGCCCAAAACTTTGTTCTCCTCTCTGTCGGTCAGCAACTCACAGACACTCATGAGAGTTCACGGGGGGAGCAGTACGGGCCGAGAGGTGGCGATCAGGAAAAGACTTTTGAAGTCGGCGGCGAGGTTGTTCCGTCTGAGTCGCGGTGACCTGGGAGGGCTGTCAGATCATTGAGAAATGACTGCTGTCTTACCTGTCAAGCCTAGAGCTTACATCATGTCTTGTTTTTAAAGGGGCAGTATGTAAGATATGTCAAGGACATCTATGTATCGGGTGGCAGAAGCTAACCTGCTAGCCCCCGCCATCCTTATCTCCAAACACCACTTTGTACTGCAAGAGGTGACGGTTTGTAGCTTTTTTTTCTAATAGATCCACTTAGCTCCATTGCTAACTGAGCTACTTGCTAACAGCAGCTGGCCACTCATGCCAAAGATAGCTGCAGCAAGCTGTGTTTTAAGCAACAGTTCGTGGTTATCTTGCCCCCGTTGTTTTGGAGCTACTTTCAAATTCTGGCAGTCACCTCCATATTGCACATTTACAATTAGCAAAATAGCCTATTTCTGCTATTCATCACCACTTTTGTTAACTTTCCACTTCTTTGACGCCCATTCTTGACATTGGAAGCAGAAGTTGATAAAACAAGCTCACCTTAAGCGTCATTTGGTAGCTGCTCTGGAGCCATCAATCATACCATATCTCACCATCTATAGCAGCAGATGAAATTTGAATTGAATCTGAAAAAAATAATAAAAATCTGTTTTTCCGAGCATTTTAAAGCTGCTGTAATCAGACTTTTCATGTTAACAATGGGTCACGTGACTTCGCAAGTGAAAAGCTGATTGTAAGGAACCCATAAAAGAATTATCAACCAAGTAGAATTTGCATTCTACAGAGCATTTTAGCATCTATCAGCCCATTGCTTTGGGTAATGACTCATATACCCCCTGCTCCCTTTTTCCTCCGCCCACTTCTACTCCATTTGCACATCTGTCACATTGAGCACATTCAAAACCAATTAGCCTGCAGTGGAAACGGGTTGAAAATCCAACTGTAATGCCCAGTGGTGTTCGACATGTATATGTATTTAAGTTACCTACAGCCTAAATGGTACATTTTAATACATTCTGGGGAAGAGGCAGTGTTGAGTTGTTGTGTCTCATCCTCAGGTCATCATAAACTGACGCTTTGTGTTGGAGTTGTGCCCAAGCCATCAACCCAAAGTGTCAGTAGCTTTAAAAGTCACATAGTGTTGCTGTAAGATCAAATATACCCTTCACTAGTCTAGAAAATGGTAGACATATTCATTTGTTGTTAACATGGACTAATGAACACCGGGGTAAAAAACGAACGGCTGTTTACAATCAGAAACGCCCTTTTCCAAAAGATGCTGACAAGCGACAATGGTTAAGATAAGTAACAAATAGTTCCTGTTTCAGCTTGCCTCTGCCTTCAGACTCAATGAAGGGTGCTTTATTCACCTGTGAGTGTGACGGCAGTACAAACCGAAACACACTCTGTGATGGAGTGGGAGTGGGAAGGGCCATTTCAGGTTCACAAAACCTGAATATTAGGGGAGGGATTAGCCGCCAGAGAACCAAATACTGTGGGGTGGGGTTTGTTTGCATCTGTCATTATGCATTACACAAATTAAACATATGATAACATAAGATTTAAAGTCGAACTTTACAAGTTAACAAACAAAAAATATGCATGGGGCCTTTCAAATTAGTTTGAATATGAGCTACAGTCATTTGCCCTTCTTGTCATTTTTGCAGCCGACAGTGATCCAGCAGACTCACGCACAGCCACAGTGAGCAAGACACATTCTCCTTTCTAGAGTGAAGCATTTCATTTTCCTGTGAACATTTCCTTAACAGCAGTGCTTATCAGTTGTTGTGCAAGTCTACCAGAAAAAAAAGTGCTCCCTTGAAAAACTCAAGCGAACAAACTGTTAGCCGACGCTAATGTCGGACTGGAGGGCGCTCCGACCGGCGGAGGTTATTTTTCACTTAATGCTTGTGGATGTAATACTCTGAGAGCTGGCTGCTTTACTCACCTGAGAACACAGTGCTGCCTTGGAAATCAAAGTTTTTTTTTTGTTTTTTGTTTTTTTCTGTGTAAGTTTTCTCCCCCTAAATGCTGAGTGATGGTTTCTACGGAGCCTCTGAAAGAGCAGTGCTGATGATAACACTACGGAGAGTGCCAGCGGGGGCTACATGTTGTGCATAAAATTAATAAATGATAATTACTCCTATCTTCAGACAATTATTCTGCAAGCTCCTGTGATGCTTCCTCAGCTGTTTGTCCTCAATTAAGCTTGGTTTTTTTTGTGTGTGTGTTTTTTTTCCTTGCTCATTTGCTCAGATAATAATCAGCTTTGCTGGTAAATAAGGCTCCTGTAAGGCTAACCTTGCTCTGTGTGCTGTTAGTGCTGATTCTTATCCTTCTGACAAGAGTTGCATCTGCAGGTAAATATTTCATCATTCAGCATTCGGGGGACAAAAAAAAAAACGCCCTACTTTATTTCACTGCACGGTTCATCCTCAGCCAAAATGCCTGTTTCCCCACGGCTTCACGTTCTGATTAAAATGTTTCGTCAAAGCGTCATTAGCCGGTGATTTAGCACAAAGTATCACTCGCAGCATCAAATGGAGCTGACAGTGACTCATTTCAGTGAACTGAATTATGATGGACAGTTCTTTACCTATAATTGCATCGGGCACAAATCTCTTTGTTCGGCCGTTAAAGCCGGTTTCCTGTGTCGCGTCGCAAGAACTACCTCTGCCCACAAAACACCCGTCGCAGCCGGTGCTTCTCGGATGAAAGAAAACAGCTTTCAATTCATGATCAATCCAATATATTTTTATAACCCGAGCCATCCCCTTACACTTTTTCTTTCCTCCGCAGGATATTTTAACGGCGCTGTCTTTTTTTATTGGATTGTGAAATGAAGAGACGGGAGGGTCGGCGCAGGCTGGAGGCCTGACAGACGGTCGGCTGACCGACTCGGACTCGCGAAGCGAACTTGACCTCACGACCTTTTTAATCATATGACTCTCATCCACGTGCAACAAAGAGCAGCAGGAAATTCCATTTAGGAACGTGTAAATATGATTTAGATGCACATGAAACGTTCAGTTCAGTGACATTAAATCCCAGCTTAATATTCACTTTCTGTCTTTGCTGGAGGCAAAAGTGAGTAAGGTGCAGGCAGGCGGACAAGAAAATGACACCGGAGGAATCACATTAAGATGTACAGACCATGCTGTGCTTAACAAAACAGATGGCAACATGCACCCACTTCCTCAAGTCGGAGCAGCAATAATATACTGTAAAAGGTACTCCATCACAAGTGAAAGCTCAGGGGAATATAATTAAAAAGTACTCATAATGCATCAAATGACACTATCCCCATGATTGTTGTACTTTTATATATTATGTTGTATTGTCTCACTATCACTGATGCATTAATATGTACATAGTATTCATTTTTAGGGGCATTTTTGCCAGATGTTGCTGTTTCATGGCCAACATCCACAGAACCCTAAGACATCTGGATGCCCCATTTTTTGCTATTTAGTCGGTTGAGGTGGATCTCATGCTGTTGGGTTGACCCACTCATATCGATGTATCAT
This sequence comes from Sparus aurata, assembly GCF_900880675.1. Lineage (NCBI taxonomy): Eukaryota > Metazoa > Chordata > Actinopteri > Spariformes > Sparidae > Sparus > Sparus aurata. The sequence continues at coordinate 28,178,481 of NC_044196.1, read as the reverse complement.
ACTTTGTTTGCTTATTATAGTTTTTAGTAGAAATCATATTAATTGCCAAAAGAGTGAATCATTGTACTGGAGTAATAAGCACTTTGAAGTGAAATTGAAAGTCTCAAGTAAAGTTCTGATTCATCCAAGAGGTTTCCCCAGTTCAAACCACCTGGAAGGGAGTTGCAGCCTGTTTAAACCCTGTGTGGGAGTGTCCTTACAGAGTCATTAAGGACACAATTTTGAAGGGCGGTTTTGAATCATTTCAGATACTGTCAGATTGGTAGATACTATACATTAACCTGAAGTCATCTTATTTTAAGATCATATTTTTTGCATAAAGCCTGTTCATCTCTAGGTCAACAGGTAAATGTAGGGGAGTAAGAAGTACAAGTTTCCCTCTAGCATTACTTTTGGTGAAGGGTACATCAGGATTCAGGGGCGACTGTGGCTCTGGAGGCTGACTGATTCATTCCCCCGGCTCCAGCTACATGTCGAAGTATGCTCTGAAGCTGAAATTGTTCCCGATGGCTGTCCCATCTGTGTGAGTATACAGTATGTGTGAATGGCTGGGCGCGGAATCTTGTGGACTGCTTTGGATAAAGACTGTTGCATTTCTTTCTGATGAGCAGGTTCGCTCCAGCCGCCGTCAGTGTATGAATTATTGTGCACAGCAGGATGTGAATGTAATTAGCACTGTATCCAGTCCATTTACCATCCAGGTCCTTGGACTTGAGGCACTAGAAGTTGACCTGGGACAGACCTTGATCATGTCAGTCTTGATCATGCACTTTCCTGTCCTGACTTGGGACTTGCCTCAGGACTCAGCATAACAATGGCATTGTCCCATCTCTGTTGAATCTGAAGCTCATGAGCATAAACATCTATCTATCTGATCGAACACAAACATTAGCAGTGGCCTACAAAGGCCCATTTTGCTTGAATGAGGCCATCCGACCTTCCGGTATCGATCAGTTGTACTTTCCGACGCGTGTAACCGTAGAGATCATTTACTGAAAGCGGTAAAACTTTAACACATCTCCTGTATTCCTCTATCATGTCCAGCACAAACACATACATGTGGCCTATCGACGTGGTGAAATACATTTGTCCTCTGGGACGCGGTCGATAAGTGTCTGCGACTAAGAGGCCCTGGATTAACCGGCGGTTGCCCGATCGCAGCTTGTAAGTCGCTTTAAGTTCTTCGCGCTCGGTTGCGTCGCCGTGTCGCAGCGCCCAATCAAAGCCTAAGCCAGGGTTTCTTTCTGGACTAATGCCTATTGACTTTTCACAGAGGTCTTACATGGAATCAATCCCCCAGCTGAGCGCATGGGAGGCAAAATGGTTAATGGCTGCCGTGCGCCCGCGGACGCGCCTGAATAATGTCTTTAGGTGTCAACGGATGGAAATGAGACAGGAGCGCGTGTCATTACTGGAGAATAATCCCACTGTACTTCTCTCCCTTGTCCTCTTTTTCATTCCTCCTGCTCTTCCTCTTTTCCGCCTCCCTCCCTCCATCCATCCCTCGCTCTCCCTCTCTTCTGTCTGCGGGAGTGAGTGATGAGGGAGGCGACCGCTCCATCCGTCACCACTGATGTTGCGGTGTGTGTGTGTGTGTGTGTGTGTGCGTGCGTGCGTGCATTTGTGTGTGTGTGTATGCATGTCATCTGGCGCCGGGTGGCCTCCCACTGATGTAAGAGGGATCCGTCATGTCTCTCTGTCACAACAGCAGACATGCATGAGTGGATGTACACACCCTCACAAACACACACACAGACACACACACACACACACACACACACACACACATATCCTCTCATCTCCTGTGGAACTATCTGTTTGCAGCAGAAGATTTCAGTCAGTCAATGTATGGCCAAAAAGTGTGTCATGGATACCTTTTGTTGACCCTGACTTGGTGTTATCAGTAAGTGTGTGTGTTTCTATGTTTTAATATTTCTCTTTCTGATCATCCCAGCGAATATGTTGATCCTACTCAGTCTGCACCGACACTGACAAGTGTCAAAACTTTATCTCTGCATCATATTTGAAGTGAGGGTCAGTCTTTAAAGGCCCTGGATATCATTTTGCATTGTTGCTGCATCAGGTTTATATCCGTCCCCGCACCCTAAATCCCATAATGCGACATTTCAGCAAATACTGCCCAAAATACACAAAACAACATTGAGTTCGGTGGATGAAAAGCAGCCCAGAGAGAAATCCTCGTGTGGATTTGTGGCTTTTCTGTGCGACTGAGTGGTCCTTAGCGTGCTAAAAGAGGCCCTTTGGAGAGGGCTGAGCATTATGGAGTGGCAAGTAGACGCGAGTTAATTTTGGAGCGTGGACGGCGGCAGCAGCAGCAGCAGCAGCAGCAGGTGCCCTTGTGTGTTTGCAGCAGCCCCTGGTGAACACAAGAGGAACTGCAGCAGCCATAATGAAGTCTGGGTTGTCTCCCAGATGAGGTGGATGAGGGTTACTGGACTCGGGCGACTTTCACTCTCGAGGCTCTACTCCTTCAGTATCTCGTTAGGTGATGCAGGAGAAGCAGTGGCAGGAAGCCGGCCGTCTTCTCGGGTTTTTGATGAAAGAGGAAGTGATCAGCGAACTCAGCCTGGAGTCTAGTCAGAGTAAACGCTGTGCAGACAGATGTGCAGCGCTCCCCTGTGTGTCTGCTGTGTGAATGATGTGTCTGCTTAATAGTGTCTTATCCCGTAAAGCAGCAATGCTGATGGCACCTGAGTGCTTGTCTGTGACTGAGTGAGCGTGGCTGGCTTCTGGACAGGGGGGGGAAGTGAAGTCATTTCGGAAAGTTGTGGTCGTTGAAATTCCCAGTGCAATGATAATTAAAAGGAGAAACAATGATGGTTAAAACCACTGAAATATTTAGACCTTCCCCTCGAAGCTGCAAACAAAGAAATTGGATTAGATCGGCCCCTCTCGCAGAGGTGAGTGTTCATGCAATCATTCACGCGGGCGGCACACTGCTGGGTGGTGCAGTCAGCGTAGCACCATGCTAAGCATTACACTGAGTTAATTCACATCAAATATTCAAGGTGTACTTTACAAGGGGAAATCATAAATGAATGGTTCTCCGAGGACAGACTTTTTACCTCCAAGCATGCACGGTTTAAACATGGATTTGAAATGGTGTGCAAGGTAACTGTCAGCCATCTTCGTATGCATGTCCACAGCCGCTGTGTCATGTCTATCCTTTTATTTGTCAGCACTGTGGACACTGAGATGCGGACACAGAAAAAAAAGAGCAGTCTACACTCTAAAGTGGGCGGATTACAAAGTATGTGTTGCTAATAGACTTTGATTTAGTTTTCTGGTATTTGGTCTTTGGACAGAGGAGCTCACACATGTCCTTAACGACGCTGTAAGGACACTCCCACACAGAGTTTAAAAGCCTGCCAACTCCTCTCCAGTTAGTTAGAACTGAGGAAGCCTCTTGGATGGGACACGAAATGTATTCAAGAAACTGAAACAAGTCCAGTTGACTACGATACAGCACCTCGATTTACTGAGAACCTTCATCGACATCTTTCTGGTATTTAGTTTCTGGACTGTACTGTGAAAGAATTTAAGGTGAAACAAATTCATCACATTCACTCCTGTCAGTTCTTGCCTTTCTAAAACAAATACATTGCAGATTTGTTTAATAAAGCAGAAATATATTTTCATCTAAATTTAAGAATGACAATATGTTAATATCGCTTAAAAACTAAATAGATTTTCTTTCCAGTGATCACTGGCCTTACCCTCTGTCCTGTCAAGTACTTTATTTAATTCAGTGATGCTTTGCCACTTTATCGGTACTTTGTTACATTAAAAGTTCGTCATTCATAACTTTATCAACTAAAGTATTCATCGAAAAATGTACTTGCAATAACAAAACCGTTTATGAGCCATGCAACAAGACCAGGAGTCCTTGGCAGCAGTGCTTTCTTGCTCTTCATCCCTCTCCCCCCCCCCCCTTTCCTGTCAAACCTCCAGCTGTACTAAATAATAAAGGCAGTAAGAGCACCCAAACAGAAAAGAATATCCAAAGCAAACATTTATGAGCTAGCAGAATGGTCAGACTGTGATTAAATTATCGTTATTGGCGCATTTAAGCATGTTGAGGCGAGACTAATTTTTATCGAGTTCATTAGCTGTTAGTAGTTACATTTATACCGATGTGTTAGATTTTAGAAGTTGCTTGGAGCAGCTATTGATGTCAGATTGGAGAAGAAGTGTCATAAAATGTACTTACTTATTTACATAGTACAGTAATTGAGTACATGAGGAAATACTCAGATTCTTTACTCAGAGAAAAGTACATTGGAAATCATACTCCCCATCTTATTTTATTAAATTGAATATGTTTGGGGTTTGGGCTCAAGGACAAAACCAAACATTTCATGAAGTTACATTGAGCTCTAGAAAACTGACACAGGCCATTTTTTTACTGGTTTCTTCTTAAAGACTAAACAATTCTTCTGATTTATTATATGGACTTGAAAAGGGGCTACAGCTAGGCTCTTTCGCCACAACAAGGCTGAATACTTCATTGCCATTTCTGCATAGTAGATAAAACTTTGGTATGGTAAGCTCAGACCAACCTTGCATACAGTTGGGAACCACTTGTTTAACCATTACCAATGTGCTGTATTTTAAAAATGTAGGTAAAACGTGAAAAGTAAGTAGCCGCTGCACCAGACAAATACACGTTTTGCAAGTAAAAAGTACAATATTTACTGGAATATTACGGAGTAGAAGTATAAAGTATTACATAAAGTACCAGTAGTAAATGTACTTTCCACCGTTGCACCACTGGTCCTGCCATTGTAACCTTTAGTCTGTGAAGTATTTGTCATGGTTTTAGCTGTTTTATTTTGAAGTTCTGCCCTCATGTGTCATGTTTTCCTCCCTTTGTGTGATTTTCCCACCATTTTTTTTTTAACTACATCCTTGTGTATATAGTCTGTGTGCTCCTCCTCTATTTTATCAATCAGGTTTTTTTTTCCTGTTTTGTACTTACTTACTATCTTTTGATTTGAACTATGCCTTTTGATTTGTACTTTGTTTCGCATTCGTATTTCTCCTTTGTATTTTGGATTCTACGTTTTTTGGGATTTCGTCTTCTTACTAAGAGCTCACCCTCTGTTCAGCACCCGCCCGACTGCGTCTCGCGTTTGGGACCACCCTGACGATATTTAACTGGAATTCAGTATAAACGGATGTCTTTTATTTTGTCTTTAATCGGTAAATCAGGGTTTGTTTTAGCGATAAAACTCCAGCCTCTGTCTTTCCCTCTGTTGCTTCCCCGTTTTTTGGTCTCCCAGGATGATAATAGCTAAATCGAAAAGACCTCCTTTGCACACGGTTGGTCATGGATTGGTAATGATGCAGCCTCAGCACACACACGCACACACACACACACACACAAACACACACACACATTACTCATACGGCCAGATTCAGTTTGATTCACCTAATTAATCAATTAATGAACTTGAGCAGCTCTGTGTCTGGATGGGTGTGTGAGCCAGTGATCAGGCTTTACAAAGCAGGCTCTAATGCGGAAGAGCTTGCCCTGAAATCTACACACACACACACACACACACACACACACACATGCAGAGTGCGGCAGAAGATGAGAAGCAAACACGGCTAATGATAGCAATCTGATTACACCTTCCAAGAGACTCCAGACCTTTTCGGATTCAGCTCCGTGCTATTAGGAGCTAAGTTAATGGGTGGGTGAGGAAATGAATGGCTGCCTAAGTGAATGGATGTGTAATTAAAGAATGGGCGATACAGTCAATGTAATTAGCTTGTTTATGTGCGCTACAATGGATATAGGCAGGCGTTGAGGCCCTGCGCCCGAGGTGGCAGACAGCGCAGAGCGTGAGGGAAGAGATAGCAGCCGGAGAGCAGGAGGAGGAGAGGTTGAGTGAGAAATGAATGAGAGAGAGAAAGAGAGAGAGAGAAAGAGAGAGAGGGAGAGCAAACTCCTTATTCAGGCCTTTTCTGCTTACCCGTCACATCAAGGCTCCAAATCAATCCTGCAAATTGGTTTGTTCCTCAACAAGGTTACCAAATGACGGAGGGATGGAGGGAACGAGGTGGAGAAGGAGAGGCAGAATATGAGATGGAGAAGGGAATATGTGAGAGCTGTAACGAGAGCGAGATGGAGGGAGGGGGATGTCCCCGGTGTTGACGTATTGTCTAATGCAGAACCGTGCGTGTGTGTGTGTGAGCTGAAGGCCGACGGCGGGCTCGTTAAACCACGGAGGAGGTGAAGGATCCGGTTGATTGTTGTTTGTTACAGGTAAACCGAACCGGCTGAGTTATGGCATCCCGCCGCTGGAACCACTTTGTCCATGTGGGCGAATAGGCGTGTGCACATGTTGGAATGAGTCTGTCGCTGTGTTGTGTGTGTGTGTTTGTGTGTGTGCGTGCGTGCGTGTGTGAGCAGATTGTTGATGCAGCCACAGATGCTCCTGTAACCCTGTCACGATGAAATGTGGGCCCCATTTCCTCCCATTCCCAGCTGAGCCGGTGGAACTGGAGAGTAAATATATAAATAATAGAAGAGATAGAGAAAAAATGGCAGACGCTCGAAATGTGTTATTCTTCTCCTCTGACCTGATGTCGCGCTTTCTGTCTCTGCGTGTCTTTCAGGAACACTTCACGCCCGAGTGTAAGTTTAAGGAGTGTGTGTTCGAGAACTACTACGTCACCTACTCGTCCATCCTGTACAGACAGACCCAGTCGGGCCGGGCGTGGTACATCGGCATCAACCGAGACGGACAGGTCATGAAAGGCAACCGTGTGAAGAAGACGAAGGGAGCCGCGCACTTCCTGCCCAAACTCATTGAAGGTAAAGCGGATTAAGACGTACCGCACATAGAGGCGGGGGGGGGCAGGAAGTGTTATCGTGCAGCTGCTTCTTTTTTGTCACCATCTCTGGTGCTAAAAGCTCAAGTCTTCGACCTTCAGTTTATGGTGGGAGTGGCGGAAGTTTGTCGGTGCCACCTTTTCCTTTAATTAGTTAACCACGGTGGCTAATTGACCACCTGTGCTACTTTTTTGTTTCTCTACTTGAAATGTAAATCACATTACTTCCTGTATATCAATTGATTTTTGCCAAGAAGTTAGAGGACAGCGTGAAATGTTTTGACGATCATGTGTCAGAGATTGCATCAACTTGCCATACGTTCAATCATCATTGTTTTGTATAAAAGGCAATGGCCAAGCAGACTTTTAGTTAAATTTAAATTTTCTCATTTTTTGTGGTCTGCGTAATGTCATGGATGGATGCATCATATTTTTTTGAGTTTCAAATCATGAGATAGATGTATCTAAAAGTAATCAGTGAAAAGAAAAAGCTTAGGTTTCATACTTTTCTGAAAACTACATTACAACATCTTTGTTTACTTTCTACCTAACGGCATATCATCATCAGTTGATTTATTGGTCGTCTGCTCCAGGCACAACATGCAAACAAATCATGCAGATGTGCCGTCCAGCAGCTCTGTCGATACTTCTGTCTATATTACAGAAGCAACACGAAGATCAATCTGATCTGGATCGTGTTTTTATGTAGAAAACCAACAGACAGTTGCTTGTCACAAAACAAACTGCTGCCAACTGTAACGTTAGCCGCTATTAGCTCAGTTAGCCATGCAGTTAGCAAGTGTTCCTACTCCCGCTCTGGGCCTGAATATCTTCACCTCTCGAGGTTCCAATCTCCCATGCTCCCCCAGTGCTCCGAGCTCTCAGTCCAGGCAGAGACAGCCAGCTGCATGGCTAACTGAGCTAATTTGCTGCTGTACGGTTAACTGAGCTAACAAGCAAAGCAAAAAGTTAAGCTTTCTGTCCGTCAGAGAACTCTATAAATAACTGAGTCATTTCCAGTTTCACCAAAATCCTTGAACAAAGTTGTAAAGTTAAGATTTTGTGCAGTAATCAGTGAGACCTGATCTCATCAGTTCCACTGCCCCATATTGCTTTGCCACCAAGCCCGAAGATGAGGTGGTGCAAGAAAATGAGCACTGTCCAATCAAGACAGGAGCTAAAACATCTTCTTTCAGCCAGACAATGGACTGAGCGGCTCAATAAACAGCCAATATTAGATAAATAAGTAGTTTTTATTTATCAGTGTGTCATGCAAAGCTACTGTAGTGGAGAGCCATCATAAAACTACAGAGCTGGAAATGAACGTAATAGTCCTCTTTAAGCATGAACCCTCTAAGACCCACTGTTGTAATATTACAACGTTACCTTTAGCCACCCTAAAAACCAATCTGTTACATTTTATCTTGTTTTTTTACCACATTTACATAGTCATTGGGTCCTATTGTTTAGTCTCACGATGCTATTGGATAGTACATTTGTTTAAAAGTCCCGCCTCATGGCCATGAACTCACACAACCTCTCATGGTTTCCTTTGGACAACATTGCTTTGTTTAATTGGACTAAATTCATCAGATTCAAGTAAGTAAAATGTCTTTTATATATTTTTTTGTTGTTATTACAGTGTCTAGAACATGTACATATGGAGTTTTTGTAGAATAGATTCATCAAGTTTCATTTAGAGCTTGTTTTATAATTGTTGTAATATTACAACGTTGGGTGAGTGTGGTAGTCAAAATAGCAGGCTTGTTGCAGTGGGAACAAACAGGTTGTATTCTCTCCACTACACTACTGCCTGAAACAGAGTGTTTTTTTATACATGGAAAGTATACATACTACCCTTGGGTTCAAATTTGACTGATTTAAAAGTTTATCTCCAAAAAAATTTAGTTAATTTGATCAGACTGACCTAAAATTCCACAACTTTGTCCACAAAGAGGATATCAACAGACAATTCAGTTCTGAGAAAGCTGAACATTTTCCTGGATGTTTGATGTGGATGTAAGTGGGGGTATGCATGTTTTCCTTTTAGTATGATAATTAGAGGGCATTACAAGCAGTATTGTCATGTCAAGGCAGTATTGTGTGACTTAATGGCTGGTGATTGGGATGCACATTTCTTTTAGCATGATAAGTAGAGAGCATAGGCTAAGCCATTTACATTTACATTTAGGGCATTTAGCAGATGCTTTTTTCCAAAGCGACTTACAATAAGCAGACAGTATTGTCTGCCTGGAAAACATTGGGGAATTCACTACGTGGGAACAGCCAGGCAGGTGCGCCTGCCCAACTGTGACCTTGAAGACGAGAAGAGCTTGAAGAAAAAGGGGAGAGGAAGCGATGACGTCAGAGTGGAGGGGAATCACAACATCTGTGCTGTCAAATGGTCTGACAACAGGGCCATCAAACTTGTGTCAACCTTTGCTGGACCTGAACCTGTGCAGAAGATTCAACGCTGGGACAAAGCCAGCCGAACCTACACTGAAGTTGAGAGGCCTTACATTGTTGGTGCCAACAACAAGTACATGGGAGTTGTGGATTTGTTGGACTCATTTACAGCCAAATAGAGGTCCCCCATCAAATCCTGTCACAGGTACATGTACATCTTCTGGCACACCATCATCCTCTCTCAAGATCTCTAGCAAAGAGACAATGAACAGGAGACAGTTTCAGGCACAGCCAGCATCCTCTCTCATCCTGGTGAACATGGCGCTCCAAACTCCAAAGAGAGGATGACCATCTTCAGGCCAAGGGAGCCCAGCAACAGTGACATCAGGAAGCCCTCTGACTCCTCAGAAGAGACCATCCAAGAGAAGTGCACCTCCCATTGGATGTACGCAAGGACCTAGTTGCGCATTTCCCAGTGAAGACAGGGAGAGGAAGCTGCAGACACTGCATTAAAGGATACACTAACATGCAATGCAGCAAGTGTGATGTTCACCTTCGCTTTTCAGAGGACAAGAACTGTTTTTGGGACTTATACTATGAATGAAAGTCAGCCATGAAAAGGAAAAAAGGAATGAAGAAGTCACTAGAAAAAGCAATTTAATAATTCTTTTTTTTAAAAATTCTTCATAAAAATATGAATGTGTGATTATTATTAATGTTATATACCTTTATGGGGCTAAGTAAGCAATCAACTCTGCAAATGAATCCTTAGTTGTTCTGAATTGTTGTTCAGAGAACATGAGTACACATACAGAAATTCTGCTCCCACCTAAGCCCAACGTTGCAATATTACAACATTTCTCTAAAAACGTACATAAACATTTTTTTTTTTCAAAAACTCTTTCATTTCTGCATCAGAGGCCTCCTACAACAACATCTGAAGGGTCAAAAATTTTTTTTTTTAGGTTTTTCTATATTTGGGTCTTACAGGGTTAAACTTTAATCTTGACCTTGAAAAGAGTAATTAGATATATTACGCTGACAAAACACCCCGCTTTCCTTAGTATAAAAGAAATAAGTAAGTCGACCTTGAGTTGTGATTGTATATCAAAAGGTATTCAACTTTATATGTCATGCTGAATTTTCAGAATTTTACTTTACTGCTAAATGCCTGTAGGCACAGTACTAAAAACTGGAACTGATGGGGATTTTAAAATGTTTCTAATAACTGTAATGACTTGTGTCTTACTAAAGGCATGCTGTACTGTGTTACATTACATTATTTTATGATATTGATTTTCCATTGTACATTTACCTTACAAAAATTGTCGGTAATTCATGTTGAAGTTAGTCATTCACTTAAACTCTTTGTTTTCTCTGTCTACCTTATTTAGTCTGAGACAAAAATAAAAAAAGTAGTTGTGTGCATGTCTAATCCTATAATAAAGGAGGTGCAGCAAAAGGCAGAGAGATAATATCCCTCTCAAACTTTCTTTGTAAATAATCAGGGAATGTTCTGATCATTGTTAGAGCTGCATTAATTCATTTCTGGGGTCACTTAGGGGGCAGCAGAATGTGCTGTAAACACAACACGGACAGTGACAAACACACTTTGTGTTCTTTTCTGGTCTCCCCCATCTCCTGAGGGAAGTATGAGTCTTTAGCTGCTAAATGCTCCACCGCAAATTGCTGACTTTTTAGCAGCTTGCTAGCTTTTCCCCAACACACAGCTTACCCCTTAAGGATGACCTGTTTTGCTAAATAAATCCTTATTTGATCCATTGTTCATATAAAACGTTCATCAGTGCAGTTTTAAAATGCAAGTTTGGGAGTGATCCAGGTGCTTTCCTTATCAAGTTGCGGCTAACTCACATCTCGAATGAATAAGGTTATGTTCACATTGTTGCAGCCACTATAAAAAAAAGGCACAATGGCTGACAGTTATGTAGGTTATTACTGCACACAATGTTATCTGAAGACATTTACAACAAAGTGCTGAAAGCAAAACACAGACTGCAGTGCGATTGTGAAAATAAAAATAAATATATATATTGTATAGCAGCAAGGCATGCAGGCTTTTAATGTTACTTTGTATCTATCAAAGGGAAAATGAGGATGCATTTCAAAGAACAAACTAAAGTAGTAAAGGAGCTTTTCTCCTCTTGCATTTATATTGTAACTCGCCTCCTTACCCAGTCTTCAAAATCCCATTTTTAGAAAATAAAATGAACTGTCTTTTTTATTATAAAGCAGGTCGAGGTGTAAGGTTGAGGTGGATTGAGGTGTATTCATACACTCAATCCACTGTGAAGCGCAAACAGCCTTTGTTTAGAAACTGAGTCTTCAGATGAGCCGTCAGGACTTCCGTAAGTTTGGGATCACAACTATACAGTCGTTGCCTTCAGGTATGCTCCCATGGCTCCCATGGCTGTGGTTGCCAAAACACTAGCTTAGCTAATTTGGAAACACAGTGTGCATGCTCAGGCCTGTGACAGCTGACCAATCGGATTAGAGTGGGGTTTTCAGCAGCAAGGCCCTAAAGAGTGTGAATAGAGGTGCTGCAGCGAAAGATAGTATGAGAAAAATAATGTGATTTCTTACACCCAAAGTAAAATTGTGAACATGAAAATGAGCATTTTATGTGAACTTTTACAATTTCTTCTCCCTCCTTAGTGGCCATGTACAGGGAGCCCTCTCTACACGACGTCGCTGAGCAGAGCCCGCCCAGGAAAACGCCCAAGACTTCCAGTGACTCGCCCGTACTCCAGAACGGCAAGAAAGACCCTCAATCCAAAACCAAAACCTCCACCTCCTAGCGCTCAGAGACACGGGTGGTGGGAGGGGGGGTGGAGGATACGGGGCACTGGGCACCAGCGGACACCTGAACTTGGTTGTTAGGGCTACCCCCCCACACACACACAAACACCTGCTGCCTGCAACACTGACCCCACAAGAACTCCACGTACCACACTGCACTTGTGTAAAGTTGGAGATAAAGGAGCAGGTCCATGCAGAGTGGAGCTGGCCAATGGGAAGCCCCTTTTACCCTCACGGACCCCCATCCACACCAGCCCTCCACCTTCTTATTTAATAACCTGTGATTATCAAAGCCTGGGATATAAAAGCAATAACTCCATGAAGAGGTGAAAAGTCGCCTAGCATTTATAGCATGTCACCACAGTGTGTGTAACCCACTGGAAGGAAACCCCACACACATCAGCGATGTCCTTCCAGTCAACCAAATATCCGAGCAACGTCTTCCTGGTTTTACCGCAACATGTGCCGCTGTCAAGTCCGTCCCTCTGCAGCACAAACTTCACAAATGGGTTGTGTTTTCATTTCCCCACAGGGTTCCATGCTAATGTTAGCCTGACACGGAGTCATGCTAATGCGACGCTGTCACAGAGACCCTTGCAGACTTTTGTTCTGCAGCCATCTGCTCAGTCCACATCTTCTGTGTGTGTCAGCGACTTTGTGAGATGGCCTGGATACTTGTCAGCCCTGCTTGTGTGTGTTTGTGCCTGCTTGTGTGTGCGTGCGTGCGTGCGTGCGTGTGTTCCCTTCTTCTTCCATTCACCTTTGGCGCGATTTGATTAGTTTGTGACATGGACTCAATTTTCCACTCTGCGGCACAAGAAAACCCCTCCCGTCCTCTGGCTCCGTTAATGGAGTCTGGGGCTGATCAGAATCTCTCGACCCTTAAACGAGGGGCCAAGAGCTCCCTCAGCACACTGCGTAACCACACACACACACACACTCATTATTACACTGACATTTACACGCGGAGAGAGAGAGTGTGTGTACTGGGTGCACACACTTTAGCACCTTGATATCCATGAGCGACAACCGCATGAAATTATCTCATGACTTAACACACTTAACACAATGACATGCATTAAGACACACACACACACCCACACACACACACACACACACACACACACTCACAACTGCTGTAGTGATGTAGTGGTGAGTGTGTGCAGGTTGTGAGAGATGATGAGGATATCATCGGTGAGATCGGGTACTGATGGAGCCTGACTATGTAGCTTGTGATTGCACTGCAATAGCTTTTTTCACTATGGCTGGCCATGCATTGCACAAACCCCAAAGGCCCACACAGAATCTGTGGACCCTGTGTCACTCCTCCGACGTGGTATTTTATGTCTGAAAATACAGGAAAAAAATGTGTTTTTATTGAATTATTGTGTCCACCTTGAGCTACCACCTAGTGATGAATTCAAAATATATTTTCTTTGGGCTGCTAACACTACCCCATCACTGTCCCAACTACTGTGTATTGTATGGTAATGTATGTGGGGTATTTTTAAAGGGTCACTCCACCCATTTTAAATGATAGTTAAAAGTCATGTAGGATGACCTTTCAGCCTGAGAAAACAATTTCATATTGTCTTCTGTGGCTTCTTGAGGAGCTCCGTCGAGGCAATGTCCACACGTACAGAGATGTTTTTGAAACAAAGACGATTCGCCTGTCTGTGCTGAGAGTTTTAGCACCATTTTAGAAATAATCTCCATCCATAGTAACACACCTGTCCATTCATGTACACTGGGCATAAGCGTGCTGATATAAACAGGAAAATTATCAGTATCAGTTTTTGTCTTTTTGAATTAAGCCAATATAACAGTAACATCAGTTTGGTCAGCGTACCAAACTCAAATACTCCAGCATCATGTGAAATATCAGGTACTCCTGTTATCCGAGTACACATGCCATCGATGCCACATACACTGATAAAGCCCAGTTTGTAAGCAAATGTGGCTGTGTCATTTTAGATGAAAACAATCAAAATGCATTAAAATCAACACACTGTGAAAGACTAACAGTTTTGACATAATAATTTCTAAAGTTAGCATGCTACCCAGCTAGCCCCGGCTCATACTCCCAACACCAACACTCCCTACTGGCTGCACACCTAAGTGAGCTAACTTGTTATAGGCAACTACAGTTGACAGCAGCTAGCATGATATGCTACCTCCTATTTGTTGTGAGTATGAATTTGACTGGTGGTCGATTTTTACATATTATACCCTTAAGAAATACATGTGTTTGTGTGGACGTTAAAGCCTAAACCGAGAGACTGCAATACAAAGGGGAGCTGTGGAGTTCAGAACCACAAAGGCCTGAAACTGAGACCTAAACAATATCCGATCCAACTGAACCCAACTGGTAATTAATTTCTTTCTAACTCTGCACCACCAGATTCTTTCATTTTCAAGCTTGTCGTCGTGAGCACCAACTTAGAGTGACTCGAGTGACATCACTTGAGGCGGTTTAAAGTAATTTGATGTGTAAGATCTCGTGCATATATTATATTTGAATTGCATTTCCCCGGTTGGGGAGCTTGAGTGACTGAGTGTGAATCATGTGGGTATTACGATCACAATGCATTGTGGAGAATGTAGGATCCAGTGTTTTTTTTATAGCTTGAACCACAGAGTTGACTAAATATTAGGATATCTCAGCTTCTGCTGCTCCAATTTTGATCATTCTTTTTTAAAATCTGTCTCCTGCAAGTCCCCCAACTTTATGGAAGTGCAATACTAAATGACTGGAGTGGTCCTTTAAATCTTTATCTACACATGGATCTATCAACTGACAACATGAATCATTTCCCTTATAAGTGAGGAGTTTCGACAGCTTGCAACTGAGCATCTCCATTGAAAGACAGTTTTTTTTTTATTTAATTCAGAATCCAACAGATGTGTGTGTCATATGTGAATATATGAATTACTATAAATCTCTCCTGGAGACTTCGGTTACGATGCAAAGGAATTCAAGCCTTCTTTACGTGTCATTTCACTTGTTGCTTTGCACTTTTATGACTGAATGTTCATAGATTAAAACGACTGCGACTGTTTCGTTAGGAGCAAGAGAACAAAAGTCATATATAAAAAAATGAAATTGACTGGAGATTTTTAAAAAAGGATGATAAATGTGTTCTAATTAGCTTGATCCTGGTGTAGAAAGTAGCTGGACTAGAATATTTCACCGTTGTCGCGCAGCAGACCTCGTGGCGCGCGCTGCCATTTGTTCCCCCCATTCAACACGAAAAGCAATCATTTTTCATATCAAACTTTTCTTGCTACAATATGCCAGGCTGGGTAATTGTTTCTGCCTAATGTTTATGTATTGTAGGAAGCGAGTGTGCTCAGGAGGTAGAGGCGAGGCCAGATTGATGATCGGTGCTTGGAAAGAGAGAGGGACGCACCGGAGAAAAGAGAGACGGGGAAAGGGAGAGGATTTTAGGGGGGGAAATAATTTGCGGGCAATGAGGAGAGCAGAAAAGAGAGGAATTATGGTAATGTGGAGAGAGTTCCCCCGAACGCACACACACACACAAACACACACACACACATACACACATTTACACACACTTCTCATTTCATGCATAATCCCCTGCTCCCCCTGTAACCTGTGGTTGTAAATAATAATAGCTGATAACCTGCGCAGAATAGAGGCGAGCTGCTGAGCAAAGTAATCTGCTGCCTGAGAGATGGAGCAAACTTTACCTCTTTCCTGTTGGGAGATCGAGAACGGGTGAGAGGAATGAGAAGAGGTTGTTTGAGAGGGAAAGACAAGGGAATGGAGGTAATATAGGAAATAAGCTAAAGGAAGGACTAAAGAAAAAGAAACTCATGTTCAGTGATCTGCACCTGTTGTGTTTTTAAAAAAAAAAATATTTAACACAAGCTACTGTTAAAACCTCACTTACACACAGAAGACCTTAATTAAACTGTTAAATAGACCCTCAGGTTGGTGTGTCTGACCCGGTCACCCCCTATGGATCGCTAAATCCAGAACACAATGTTTGAGTACCGCTCGCAAAGTAATTACGCAAATATTTAATTAAGTCGGACTCGTGCCGACCGGAGTGGAATTAAGGCTGTGCGGGACTGATGGAGAGATACTGTGAGAGGCAGTCAGCAAACAAGACAGAGCCATGACTTCTGTGACTATATTTTAAGGGCTGGGAAATCTATGTTGCAATATTTTTCTTACACGCATGTCATGTTTGTTGTGTTCAGAATTTTGACTTTGGATCAAAAGAAGAATGGATGTAAAGAGAGTTAAGGGCTACCAAGTTTTGATGCTTTTAACGTGGAAAAAGTGAAAAGTACATGGCCGCTGTAATTTGAGATTACAGATGTGGACAGTGAAGCGATGTATCAATCGCGCATAATTAAAGGGGCACTCACCTATTTTACATGTAAAGTTCGGTTTGCCAAAGCCACTCAAAGCTGCTGTAAAATGACTTTCTGTGGCTTCAGAGGGAGCAGTCTAAAGCTGCGTCCAAACAAGTGAAGCAAATTATCGCCTCACGTTATTTGCTTGAATCCCAGTCCTGGACTGGACCAGGTGGGCAGTTCATGCGTGTTCTCAGAACCTGCCAGGAACTGTTTTAGGGAGTAACATTAGATTTAAATATGCGAGGTAAGCGTAAGTTCGGATACCAGTTTTTCTGGCTCAGGTTCAACCAGTTATATAACATGAGCAAATACACAATACATACAATAAATCAACACTCTTTAAAACATGTTTCTCACGATGGCAAACATTACACTTAATTACTGGAAATCAATTCTCCTTTGCTGCACCAAAACTGTTAATAATAGTGGCAGCACAGTGTATCCTGCCTGTGCCAACGGATGCAAAAAAGGACAAACGTAAGTTAGCTAAAATGGGCCTGAGGCTACACCAGCTGCTTGTCACAGAACTGTATTGGCTGTTCATGAAATGAAATGTCAGAATTTCAGATGAAAACACTCAAAAATTGGTCAAAATTATCAATAGAATTTGAAGGACTTACAGTTTTGACATTATAATTTCTGAAGTTAGCATGCTAACCTGCTAGCCCAGGCTCATACTGGTTTAAACACCCACACTCCCATGGTTCTCCAAACTCCCATTCTGTGCTACCAGCTATGCGGCTAACTGAGCTAACTTGTTTTAGGCAGCTTCAATTGGCAGCAGCTAGCGTGATATGCTACCTCCTATTTGTTGTGAGTAGGAGTTTGACTTACATTCTTATGTATTTACGTAATTCACACACAGCTGTGCAGGAGGCTAGTGGGAAGTAACAGGTTCCTGGTTCAATGCTATTAAATTACAACTTCAGATCGGTGATTAGCACTACCTGATCCATCATTTAGGTTGCATCCTAGGCATTTGCGATACTGGTATCAGAGATAGTTTTTATTCTGTGTAAACATGTGTTAGCTCAATTTGCACCACTTTTAAATATTTGCCTAGCTTTCTTTTTGAACGCACGCCTGGTGAATAACTGGTGATGTCATCAAGTTGATTTCTGATTGGGCTTCATGTTCCTTTGGTTGAACAGCATTCAGGGTTTGAGTTGCATTATGGGGAATGTAGATCAGATGATGATCTAGTGTTTTGTTTTTTGTGTTTTTTTAGCTCGACTCATACATAAGCCTAAAAGTCAGTTCATCTGCTGCTTTGATTTTAACCATTCTTCTTTAAATATACCTCTAGCAAGTTCCCTAACTTAATGGAAGTGCAGCGCTAAATTACTTGAGAGCCCCTTTATCCCCTCATAACAAATGCAGCATTATTTTCCATTGACGCACATGCCTGTACAGATGCAAAAAACAAACAACATCACAACGTGAGCTCAGACTTTATTTGTAGGGCTACAATAACCTAATTTCCTGCCTCAAGCTCAAAGCGACGACAGCCAAGATTTTATTAAACCGGGCCATTAGATCTGTGTGAAGTTGTTGAGCGTCAGTCGACACTGACTTATAGCGAGTGATGAGCTGATATCTCAGTTCAGTGAGATGTTTGTGCTGCGTGCACTCAGAGATTCAGCCACTTACAGCTGAATCGGTCATCAGTATCTGTTCATTTTGCCACTGTAGAAGATGCCGATATATCTGCTTTTTTGTTCCAGCTTGCAGACTGTTAATGAATCCTCATCCTCATGCTATTAAACAACGATTAAGCATCTTTTTGTGGCAGGAAAATGGACTCACTTACTTTTTAGAGCGATTTATTCCCAAACGTTCGCAGTATTTCCTGTGATTTATTCATTTATATTTTTTTGGCAAAAGCTGTAACAGATATTATCTTTTGTAATCAGATTAATCCTATTAGATGTTACCTGTTCGTGGGGTATTTTTGAACAATATATTGGGGTAAGAGGGTGGTGGTGGTGGGGGGTTTGGACTTTAAAAGAGGAGGCTTGAAAACGTGTATCCCACTCTGTTTGCTGTGTTATTGATTTCACTTTGTGGAAATTTAGAATAACAAGACCATTTATCGTGTGTGGAAAGTCTGCATGATTGCATGTGTGTGAGTGTGTGTGTGTTCTCATCACCGACTTGTGTGTGTTTTGCCGCGGCCCACACTTTCCTCCGCTGTAAGCCCTTTTGTGAAGCCTGAAATCAGCGCCTCTGTTCCAGCCTGTCCGCTCTCCGGCCTTCAGGCTTCACTTCAAACGATTCCGTGTGAATTACAGGATGTAAAGATTGCCATTCATCTCGCCGGCCGTCTCTCTGAGACACATGTTTGATTAGTGAAACCCCCCCACCCACACCGATGGCTGAATTTACTGCTTTTAACCGGCTGATGAATGCTACTGGATTTAGCTTCAGAAGGTTTGGCACCGCGGAGGTTCTTTGGCGTCGCCAATCTTTTTGGGGAGTCAAAAACATTTTTTAAAAAAGACGAGAGAGGTGCAGATGTGAATGTGTGCGATATCGAAGGGGGTTAAATGATGTATATCTGATTCAGCTGCACACTTCGCACATCACACACACGCACACCTTTCCCCCGGGGACTCCCTTCCCTCCCATTTCTTCCGAGTCAGGGCCCTCCCTGCTTACCGAGCGAATTACGACTGCAGAGAGGGTCATCCGGGATTGTGTAGGACTCCGAGAGAGAAAACAGAGAGAGGGAGAGAGGCGTGTGTCACATTCTGTAGCTAACTCGTGCCCTCACAGCCTCCCTTTGAAGTTTCACTTCCTTCTCTCCGATTCCCTTATTTTTTCGCGAACTTCCCCTTAACCTGGCGGCGCGTGGTTCATGTGTGCGCTCGATCATGTGCGCGTTCTCCCACTCATCAGCTCCGCGCGCAAACGCCGTGTATCCGTTCTTGAATATCTCTGTGTGTCCATTATGTGTATCCGAGAGGAGAGGGAGGAAAGTATGAGTGGAGAGGAAGGGAGAGAGGAAAAATAGAGGATAAATCAGAGGCCAAATCAATGAGCACGAGTCCTTGGGCAGAAAGCAATAAACTCCATTAACAAGGTGCAGCCACATTATCTGAGAGGGCGTGAATTAATATTGATATAGAACCCAACTGTGTGTTTTATTAGAGCTTTTATTTTTCTAACACTTTTGCCCTTTTTGTGAGCTGGGTTTGCTGTTCAAGCGTGTGTGGTGTGTGTGTGTGTGTGTGTGTGTGCGTGCGTGCGTTACTTTGAGGTGGAGTCCCTTCACCACATCTGCAATGCAGCAGAAAACACAAAAAAGAGAGGGAGCAAAGAGAGAGGGAGGCTCACGTGACAAAAGAGTGACGCCGTCCTCGGACAGATTTTCTCCTTCTCTCTTTTTTTTTTTTTTTTTTCAGCCCGCCTCGTAATAAAAAAGATAAAAAAAAAGAAAAAGAGGGGCTCCTACACTGGAAACCCGGGCGCTGAATGTCACATCCGAGGAACATGTTAATTCATGTATAAAAAAATCAGGCTGTGTGTTTTTTTTTAAAAGCGCACACCAGAGTCCCTCAGCACATCTGCATTGCTGACACACACACACACACACACACACACACACACACACACACACACACATACACAGTGCCCTGCACCAAGGTGGCACAGATGTGGCTAACTGGGGTGACCTTTACTAAACAGATCATGGAGGGACTTCACCTCTGCCAAGCTAATGCACCAATTACATTTTAGTGGCGTCTTTACATTGTACACTATGATGGAATGTTTTTTTTTTGCCCTTTTTTCAAGTGTTTTCGAGGGTAATTCTAAGTGGAAGTACTGTGACTTGTAATGAAATCATATGAGGAATCATGACTATTGGTATCCATTGTAAAAAAAAAAAAACAGAAAAAAGAAAAGAAGAATGCCCTTCAAGAATCACTGTTGTTCCATGTGTGTTTGATCCGATGTGTTTATTTTGCTGTTTAAATGCATATCCGTGTCCGTTCCCCCGTCATATGATGTGGGGTGATGAAAAAACTGAGCTCGATTGACGAACGGAGGAAAAAAACAACGCTTGGGTTGTGTTGGGGTCTCAAACCTCGCCCTCTCGACCCCCCCCCCCCCCAACCCTCCTGTCAATCACCGGGGACGACCGACCTCCGACCTTTTATGTCTTAGCGGGATTTTAATTGGCTCACCAGCAGCTCACGTGGACTGCTCATTCACCGTCCGTCTCTCCCTCTGACACACACACAGAAACACACACACACACAACAAACACACCCTCTTACCTGTGTGTGTGTGGTTCTATGATCGATCTTCTGAGGATTTTTTGGGACTTTTTCTTTGTTTTCTTTTTTTTTTTTTTTTGCTCTTCTTTGTACTGCATGGACGATCCGAGTTATTGTGACAAAGAGTCTTCCAGAAAAGATTTTAAGGAAAAATCACCATAATCTTACTTTCCTTCTCGTCTTCCAAATGCAAAAAGAGTGCTTCAGTCTTCCAGCTATCAAAGCCACAATGACACTATTTTTGTATACAAATGGGGCAAAAAAGAAATATATCTATATATAAATATATATAAATATATCCATGCAAATGTGGTTGGGGTGCAATAACTCCCCCTGTTGCCGGCAAGGTGGAATAACACAACTACTATAACGCCATCCAAACCCATGGATCACCTGGAGAAACGACCTGTGAAGGACTACTACAGTGCAGTTCAAAACTCCTGGGTTGAGGTCGCAGATCACAGACAGGCGGGACTACAAGCATGCATGCGCCAATCATTTACTGGACACCTTCAAAGAAACAGTCTTTACCCAATATTTACTCTTTAAACCCCTTTAACCCCCTGTCCCCCCTCCCCCATCCCCTCCTCAACACTCTATTATCCCAAACTCTTGTCTCTGCATTTGCAATATGATCTGTATTTATTTCTATAATAACTTACACAAAGTCAAGGGAGACGTATTATTGGATATAATTGAATAAAACAAACTAATATATTTGTATGATTGTAACGCTGGTCTGCTGAGAGTTTTTGTCGGGTGTTTTGGTCTCATTCCTGCAACACATAAGTCATTCTACAAGTCAGACTAGATCCATTTACAAGTCTTTAATCATTTATTATATGGTGCTGCGCAGAGTTAACGTAATTTTTACACAATATATGATCATATGGTCTGTTGTGGCTTAGGTTTAGTTCGTTAACACACAGCCTGTTCCAGCCCGATTCCTCCAGTATGGTACTGATGTTGACGTTGTGTTTTGTAAGTGATTCTTGTGTTTTGTGAGTCCATGTTGTGTTTTGTGAGTTATTGTTGATTTGTGTGTAATTGTTGTGTTTTGTGAGTGATTGTTGAGTTTTGTGTAATTGTGTGTTGTGAGTGATTGTTGAATTTTGTGTAATTGTTGTGTTTTGTGAGTTATTGTTGTGTTTTGTGTTATTGTTGTTTTTTGTGAGTCATTGTTGTGTTCTATGAGTTACTGTTGGGTTTTTTAAAGTCACTGTTGTGTTTTGTCAGTCATTGTTGTGTTTTGTTAAATGCTGTTGTGTTTTTCTATTTGCCGTTGTGATTTGCATCTCAGGCCACCATACTACAGCTGAACTACAATGGGGGGATGTAAACAAGAGATTTTTATTGTAATTTTTTGTGTTTTGTGAGTGATTGTTGTGTTTTTGTGATTTATTGTTGTGTTTCATGAGTCATTGTTGTGCTTTTTGAGTCATTGTTGTGTTTTGTGAGTCATTGTTGTGTTTTATCAGTCATTGTTGTTTTGAGTCATTGTTGTGTTTTGTGAGTCAGTTGTGTTTTGTGAGTCATTGATGTGTTTTGTTAAATGCTGTTGTGTTTTTCTATTTGCCTTCGTGATTTGCACCTCAGGGCCACCATACTGCAGCTGAACTACAGTTCCGATAATGCTTTGGGGGATGTAAACAAGAGTTATTGTTATTGTCATTTGTTGTGTTTTGTGAGTGCTTGTTGTGTTTTGTGAGTGATCGTTGCGTTTTTGTGAGTTATTGCTGTGTTTCATGAGTCATTGTTGTGTTTTGTGAGTCACTGCTGTGTTTTGAGTCATTGTTGTGTTTTGTCAGTCATTGTTGTTTTGTGAGTCACTGTTGTGTTTTGTGAGTTATTTTTGCCATTTGTGAGCTACTATTGTGTTTTGTAACCCTTTTTTTGCTCTGTGAGTCATGGTTATATTTTGTGAGTCATTGTTGCGTTTTTGTGGGTTAATGTTGTGTTTCGTGAGTCATTGTGTTTTGTGAGTCATTGTTGTGTTTTGTAATGTATTGTTGTGTTTTGTGAGTCATTGTTTTGTTTTGTGAGTGATTATTGTGTTTTGTCGTGTTTTTTTATTAGCCGTTGCATTGTGCACCTCAGGGGCACCACACTATAGCTGATATACAGTACCCATAATGCTTTGGGGGATGTAAACAGGAAGTATAATTGTGCTGTGGATTCACCGTAGGCTACAACCTGAGTGATGTTTATAAGACTATAATTGTTCACATTCATTCAACTCAGCAGCATTTAGAGAGTGCTGAACTAAATATCAGCAGTTCTGTTTGCAGTGTAGCAGCTGTACCGGCAGTTATCACTGAGTTATTTTGAAGCTGAACAAAAGAAAAGCATGAAGACTCAGGTAAGTTCTGGAGTATTAAGGAGTTTCTATTTTGTAGGATTTCTGAGCAGATTTCTGAGCATTTATTCGGAATGGACCAGGGATACAGATGTTCTCAGAAAGTATTACTCACTCCGAATCTAGAAATATGTATATGTATGTGTTCAGATATGACTTAGTTTTGACTCCTGTTATTGGTAACGATGGTTTCTTATATGGATTAGGTGATTTCTTTCTTGACAGTTTACAAACAGTA
Source organism: Sparus aurata (assembly GCF_900880675.1). Taxonomy (NCBI): domain Eukaryota; kingdom Metazoa; phylum Chordata; class Actinopteri; order Spariformes; family Sparidae; genus Sparus; species Sparus aurata. Next base: position 28,155,134 of record NC_044196.1, on the reverse strand, counting down.
TAGATATAACAGTATTTATTGAACTAGTGCCAAAACCTCATATCCACCTCCACAAACTGTGGTTGTTGTTTTTCATGTTTTCCAGTCCAAATGACAGCTTTCACTCCCGGATAAACAGAAACAAACACACAACAGTTTGTCTAAACCACAGACGGTCTTAAAAAAGTGGAGGTAGACCAGTGGTTCATGGACTACCATATTGAAGCCTTGTGTTTGGTATTCTGGATGTCTCCATCTTGGGTTTCTTTATGAGCCAAAGATGGCTTTGGATTGGAGGGTAGAGTTGGGGAGGGTATCAATGCTACGCCTCTACCCTGGTTGCCATGGTAGCAACCAGTCAATCCCATGACATCATGCTGTATTGATGTATACTTGAAAGTAGTGATTGAGACAATAAACCCATTAGAAAACCATTAACTGGGGTAATAAATCAAGGGATAAGTAGGGTCATTTTTTTAAAGATTTCTATTCAATTTCTTTTTACAACCAGTTGAGTTGCCCCCTGCTGGCAATGACGTAGAATGCAGTTTTCAGGCGCTTCTGCATTGGCCTCGCTTGTCAGACCTGAAAGCTTAGCTCACCTCCCAACATTAGTTGATGTCCTTGCAAATGCTCCTGTGGCTGAATGGGAGCAAATCTGTACAGCCAATATCCATAGTCTGATCAAAATCTTCTCAGGAGAATGGAAGCTGGTGAAGCAGCTGATCAGTGAATGTGATTATAAGATATTTAGTCCTGTAAGGTTAAGGTGTCTACATAATTTGTACAAATGTCCACAAACTCTTTTGTGTCTATATAGTGTACTTTGATAACTTTCAGTTGAAGACGTAGCGCTACCTCCAACTGGCAGACGTTTAATTTGAAAAACTCAGATAAAAGAGGCTTTATCTCTCTGGAGTAATTAGGTAAATACACAAAAAAGAAAGTGATTACACTGATGCATTTTCAATATAATTAAATGAGAAAGACAGTGGGAACTTTGCCACCGTGTTGGAGTAGAGTATAATGATCATCTCCAACACTGATCTTCGCAGTGACATCATCAACCTTTTCTGATTACTGTAATCCAGTTACATGTCGCCTCTTACTTGTTCCACCCATGACCCAATAACAATCAAGGGTAAACAATCCATCTAACCTAACTTAACTACTTACCTCTGCATTAAATAGTGATCTATTATGGCTGCTCTGGGACAGATCACTGGATTTGAGCCACTGCCAACCTAGGCTTTATACACTCCCCAATGACCACAGCTTTGATGTGTGACTTGACACTGGCTGCTAGCTGTTAATAGTTAGCTTCTATGGTAATTAAATTGGCGGCGGGCCAAATGGCAGTGACAGTGGATCATAAATTACGGTGGCGTGGATGGCCGATGAATGTAAGTGAGAGCAGAGCGGCATGAAGGGATGAGTAGAGGGATATAGGGAGGATAGAGATGTTTTACTGCAGGGGCCTTCAGAAAATACAGCAGTGTGTGGCAGTTAAAATGGGTTGATCAACTTAGCGTTATACTGTAAGAATAATGGCTGCTGTATCACCTCTATATGTCCTGTTTTTACAGTGGTTGACTGTACAAGACAGCCATGCAAGAAAATCGTAAATCACAACCACAACAGACAAGAACAGAGACCAAAGAGTATAATTTATCTGGCTACATGTATATACGTCATCCGCAGCAGGGAGTTTCAGCCCTTATCTTATCGGCCGTATTCACATGGTGGCCATTTTCTGTTGACACAACACTCAGGGTGGGAAGCTCAGATGTTGCACTGCTGTGGGTGCAGGGGTGCAAGTCATATAAATATAGGCAATCTGACACTTTTTATTAATGAACTGTTTCCTGATTGATCAGCAACTGTAAAGGCAACGGATAGTTTAATGCAGAGGGACATCGGACCATATTAAGCGGTAAAACCACAGGTTTGATGACCGATTAGCTTCCATTAGGAAACAGCTAACATTAGCATTCAATCACATTGTAGATAATGTTGCTATTCGTTACAATATCTTTTTGATGTGATATGATTAGAAGTGATATGATTAAGCTAGGTAGTTGTGGAATGCTAACATCAGCTAACAAGTTATCAAAGATGTTGTTTTACTTTGAAATATGGCTGAATGTGCCTCCAGACTTTCACAATCCTTCTTTTCAGTTTCTGATCAATTGGGAAGCTGTAACATGAAAGCAATTTTTCTGATTACCTACTGTTAGATGACTTGCAATCTGGAGCAAAAGAAGCATTACACTACCCCAGCATTATCCCACCCTGGGCATGATGTTTGAGGCTGCCATTTGAATAAGGTATATTGATTATCATTATATTGCTAGACAGCTCCATGGTAATAATGTTTGAGATGTAATGAAAATGATCTAATCTAATATAAATTAAACAAGCCCAAAATGTTGCTTTTTACCAAAGAGGCCAACTTGTAAATATTTGTAATGCACTTTTATTGAACTACATGGACAGACACTACGCTCATCCATGAGAATAATGTCTGGCAATAACCAGTCATGTGCTGGTTCTCTTGGAATTATCACACTATAAAATCACTGTGGAATATGCTTGAATACTGCCTCATTCGAAGACCTTAACATAATTTTCCAAGCATACCTTTCTTAATTAATACCGTTTATTGGTAATTATTTATGACATCAAGAAGTACTTTTATGACATCGAGAAGTAAGGTCTCCTTGGTTGTAAAATATCTCATCTCAATATAATATATAGCTCTGTCGGTATAAAAGTGTGATTAAGTGGTTAAATGGCTGGCTGACCCAGGGAGACCAAATCCTCTTGTCAGACCAGTCTTTGCTTTGCTCTATCAGGATATGATCCCTCAGTGAAATATTACTGTAATTTAACCTTCACTCTTTTTCTTGAGGACCTGTCTGAAAACCCTACAAGGACTCGTGTGGGTACTTCAGCCACAGTTTGAGAACCAGCAGTGTGTAAGTAAACACCCGATGAGCAGAGTCAAGCCCGGTGAACACTGACAAGAAGGGGGTGAACTGTGACACACACCCTCCCCTCCCCAAGGATGTAATTGGAGCAGACAGCAGTTGGCCAGGCTGGCCTGACTGACAGACAACAACAGTCCAAACCCAGCAAACCAAAACTCACACTGAAGACTTACAGTAAGATCCACTGGAAAATAAAAAGAAGACACAAAAAGACGTTGAAGAACTTGGATTAATCGACCGAGGATCTGTTTTAAGGAGGAGAGACCATTTTGGGGGTCGTCATGAGAGGCCTGGATTTGCTCCTGCTGACTTGTTGCTTATGTAGCTTAAGCACATTGGGAGGTAAGGCACAAGCTGACACAACATGCCCATGTAATAGAGTGGTGGTCATGTTGTACTACTTACATGGATACTACACTAATGTCACATATGTAGTCTGCCACATGAGGCCACACATAAACTAGAACCCACCAGAAAATACCAGATTTACACTGAAAGCTGAAAAAAAGGAATATACTGTATACCTGGGGCATGGAGCAAGTTCTTATAGGAATATTCAAAGTAAACCACAGTGACATTTTAGCTTGAGAATGTGCGGAGATTGACCAAACCTAATCTAAAGTGACTGGTAATACAGTACAGGTATTGTCAATGTTAAAGTCATGCCCAGCCTACTGCTTCCATGCTAATGTGGCTTCAGGGTTTATGCGTCACAGCAAAGACACTGAAAAGAAAACAATCTAGACAAGGTATTTCAAGTCTGTTAAGGAAACACACCACAGACAAATTGTGGGAATAATGAACATGTATTATAACAAGACTAAGCAGTGTCACAGCAGTGCTGTATGCTGAATGCTAACATCAGGATGCCAATACGCTCACTGCAACATGCTAATGTTTACCAGGTTTACCGTCTTAGTTTTGCTAATCGCCCTTAACAGAACGTTAAGCTGGGGCTGATTAAGATTGGTCAGGGAGTCACTGATGATATTTTAATTCATTTTCTCAAGAGCCTTGAATATCTGGAGCACATTTCATGACAATCTATCTAAGAGATGCCAAGGTTCTTCACTCAAAACTAGGGTTTTGTCCCAACACAGATATCAGTCTCAGAAATAGCTTCAATACTGCCTTTTTTTGTTTTAATGTGCAAGTAGCCAGTATCCATACATGGCAAGGAGCTTGAGTAAGAAGACATCCATAACACAACATAAATGCAGCGTTATTAGAATACAGATATAACTCACTGGTATTGAAATGGTACTGCATATTGTCTGATACGCAAAGTTCACGTATTAGAAGCCTTTTTTGGGAAGGTAAAAAAGTGGTTTCTTAGGCAGAGTATACAGAATATCGATTCTTGTACAGGCACCAGTTGCTTGACCTCGATGCTGGTTGCTGAACTTTTGTCTATACCAATTTTATGAAATCCATTTTGACGAAAGATTATATTACTGTTACCCTTAGAGAGTTTTTTTTCCCGCATGCCTCGAGACAAACATTCACCACCACTATTAGCTCTTGACACTACAAGCATGCTGCATATGGTGTAAATGACAAGAAATCTATCAATACTCGACAGTATCAAGGCAATTCAGTTGGTGCCTTAAAAGTATCGAACTTCAATACCTATCCCTTGGTATCGGAACATCTCTACTCAAAACCATAAGTGTCAGCCACATTTTGGCAATAAAACAGAACTTAGTTGATCCCCAGTGTCAATAGGATTCATCCTCTGATCACCATGAATTTTTGTACAAAATGTATTCTTGTGTAGATATTTCAGCCTGGAGTAAAGTGGTGGATCGATCAATCAATGAATCGATGTGACTTTCTTGGAGCCACTATTTCAAGACTGCCTAAACATTCAGCACTCATTTGGTAGAGCGGGCTTCCTATGTGTCCTTGCTACAGTGGCCCCGGGTTCGATTCCTGGCCTGGGGCCCTTTGCTGTGTGTCATCACCCCTCTCTCATCCAATTTCCTGTCCTCTGAAGCCGTCCTATCAATAAAGCCATACAAATGCAAAACAAAGTGCCCAAACATTTTATGTAGCCTGCATACTAAAATTAAAACACCATAATTAGCTACCATACAAATATACACACCAGAGTCGCACATTGGTAAATAGTAGCAAAGCAAAGCAGGCACAGGACTGACTTTTGTCAGCTTTAGGATTTATTTAATCATTCTGTCAACTAGGCTGTGATAAGACAAAGAGCTACAAAACCAGGCAGCAAATGGTCTCTGGAATTCTTGTGTAGAACCATCGGTGTTGGTTTAAACAATTTATACACTCATCAAAACAACAGACCAATACAGGGCACCAGCGCATTCAAGGCAATGTTGTACGAAGCGAGTAGAAGAATATAGGGAACAATAAACAAAGGTAACTTGAAATAAGAAGGGAATACTGTCTCGAAGGAAAAGACCTTTGTTACTGCTGACAGCAGTCACGGTCTTAACTAAATATCATCAGAGGTGCTAAAGCCATAAACAATCACTGTCAGGCATCCATTTTCTTTAAGAGAAATCAATGGGTGTATTGTCCTCAGGCTGTTTATTTGATAACCGATGAGTGGTTCCTGGACGAATATAGTGCACTCAGAAAAGATGTAGTTCTATTGAACTTTGCTGCTGTCATTGTCAACGTGTAAATCATACTTATCATTCACTCGCTGAAATAATCATAAAGGAAAACAGCTGAAAGCACATTGAGGTGCCTTTCGAGTGAGATTAGTCATTATTCTTTGGTCGTTTTATATAAAGACCGTTAAAATCTGCCTCTGTGTTTTATTTCTGTCAGTTTTACTCATCGTGAGCATCCTTTAAATGCTCAACATTAGCCTTCAGCATGGCCTCACCTCACCTAAAAGGATTGGTCATTTAGTCTGACTTATTCACCAAGTCATTTAAAATGGGCAAGGAGAAGAAAATGCTAAATTCCAGTCTGCCATGCAGCCTCGACCATCAGCAGCCATACTTCCCCATGCCTAGCTAATGGGGTGCCTCGCCGGGTGATCGTTGTCATTTATTCCTGTCAGGTCAGATCCTGTCGGGGCCACAGCTATGCCAGACGTGATGAATGCTGCGTCACCAGGGCTGCTGATTATAAATGCTTCTAACCTTCCAGCATTGACAAGGAAATGGGTGGAAGTAAAACTGAAATTGCAATGGAATGTAAGCATTTGGGTTTTGGTAGTGCTCGTTGTGAGACACTTTTATAGCTGCTGGGTGATGATAAAGTCTGCAGGCAAGAAACAGGCAACAAGGTCTGAGGGGCATTTATCTTATGGATTTTGACACTTTTTATTTTGCTTTTATATGGTATATGTGTCACAGTAGTGTTATATGTTAATGAAATGATGTGTTTGTACAGCTGTGTGTGGTTTTATGTTGTTTTCCATGTTGTTAGCGAATAAGTTCATCCTGAATTTGCTACAACTTTTCTTTTTTTTTAAGTGTTTTTTTTCTGACCTTTATATGGCTTTATTGACTGAACAGCTAAAAATTAGGGCTGTCGAACGATTAATTTTTTTAATCGCAATTAATCGCATTTTGTCCATAGTTAACTTGTGATTAATCGCAAATTAATCGCAATATTTTTGGCAAATTTTTTTCTGTTCTAAATGCACCTTAAAGGAGAACTTCGGTCGATTTAAACATGCAGCTTCATTGCTCAAGCTACCCTTGACTTGCCAGTACCGAAGACACAAACACATTTGGTCCAACCATTACAGAGCTCCGTGAACGCAGATTTAGCATTGAACGCTAACAACATGGGGTCAGAACTTTACACTGTGTTTTAAGCGTCTTAACATGGTCCACATATCACACCAAAAGTTATGGAACATCAGCAGACACCTTACAACACAGCACTGTAGCGTGTATGACTCAAAATTAATAAAAAAGTAGTTAAAACAGTGTGTTTGTGCAAGCAGCCACGTACCTGTTTGTTGACATCCGCGTCTTCCAGTAGCTAGACCAAACTAGTCAATCCATCGAGCGTGCACTTACTTCCTCACTGGCGGAGACGGAAACGTATTCCAGCATTTTCGTGTTTATGTTCATAATGTACATGTCCATGTTACAGCCTGTCATGAGCCATGAGCCTTACAATAGCCTGTTAAGCCTGTTAAGTGCACACTCGATGGATATACTAGTTTGGTCTAGCTACCGGAAGACGCGGATGTCAACAAACAGGTAAGTAGCTGCTTGCACAAACACACTGTTTTAACTACTTTTTTATTCAGTTTGAGTCATACACGCTACAGTGCTGTGTGCTAAGGTGTCTGCTGATGTTGCATAACTTTTGGTTCGAGATGTGGAGCATGTTAAGACGCTTAAAACACAGTGTAAAGTTCTGACCCCATGCTGTTAGCGTTCAATGCTAAGTCTCCGTTCACGGAGCTCTGTAATGGCTGGACCAAATGTGTTCGCGTCTTCAGTACTGGCAAGTCAAGGGTAGCTTGAGCAATGAAGCTGCATGTTTAAATCGACCGAAGTTCTCCTTTAATGTATTTTTTTCATGTTCTTAATACTTTTAACAACATAAGAAAGGGCAAATATGCTTGCTTTATGAAAATGTTAATTCAACACTTCAAATCATGCAGGAAAATAAAAGGCTCAAAAAATATCCCCTTACCCTAAATGGGATCAAAATATGGTGATGTCTGCTTTTGGCGAGGGGGGGGCAGGTGGGCTCTCTGCATCTGCCGTGTGTTTGGCTTGCAAATAATATTTGAGACTTGACGTACTTCAATGGTAACTCATTTCATGTCGACAGTGCGTGCAGATAACTTTTGTCCTATCGACCGAACCATCTGGCAGTGTTTTGAAAGTGAATTTGCCGTTCATAAGTCCTTTCTCCATTTCCTTTCACTTTCGCTTTTCAGTCCACCGTGTTTTTCCTGAACGCCAACCCTGCTTCTTCTTCTTCTGATTCCTTTTCTTATTCTTCTGCCACCAAACCTCGCACTCTCTCTCCCTCCCAACAATCATTTTAATTACCTGTTGCTTGCTCTGTAGGATTTGCAGTCAATCTGGGGGGTGGTGCTGCTGAAGGTGGGATTAGGAGAATGTTTCACTGATTTTGTTAGTTTGAATTTGAATTCATCTCTCACTTCTTTGATTTAGCTACAACTAGTCCGGCCATCTGCTCGGCGACACATCCTCCTACAATAACTAATTCTGGGAAGCATCCACTCGCTGTGCACTATTGACTCAGCAGCTGAGCTAGTGGGTTTGTTGCTTCACAAATTTGAATGCACAGCACACCTTGCCTGCCAATCAGCTAGCTTTGCCCCCACTTGTCACAAGTGTGATGGGTTTTGCAAAGAGCATCCAGCAGAAACTTTAGTTAAAAGTGTTTGGGTTCATTTCATGAATTTTAAGCTGTGAGAGCGACAGGAAATGGACAATATAAATGGAAATTGGTTGACAATAAAGAACTTGAACTCAGCAGTAGTAGCCACATTATTTCCTGCGGAAAGTGAACATGTTGATGATGGTGAATTAAACAGACAACCAGCAATGGGTTTCTTATAATCCCAACAAAATGATCAATCAGTTTGAAACCTGAAGTCCTAACTGAAACTGTCACATAAGCCTTCTATCCATCCGTCACACAGGTGCGTCGGATGTGGAGAAGAATCTGACGAAAACGGTCTTCTCCAACTACAACGTTAAGGTTCGGCCAGCCATCAGCCCTGAGCAGAGGGTGGTGGTCCGTGTGGGCATGGTCCTCTCCTCCTTCGTTGGACTGGTGAGACCCTAACACTCACATATTTACATATATACTTGCAAAACAAGCATATAACAATGCAGGGCCAGTTATATAGGATTTTGTTGAAACAGTGGCTTGTCCAACCATGATAACATCAGCTCAGCAGCAAGTGAGAGCTGAAGTTCTTTTAATGATTCAAACTTGTAGGGCTGTTTTGAAGGCCTAAATATTGATAACAACATGAGGAAAAGTACTAACACAACCCCTGCAATAATGGTATTTAATGTTGAAGGTTCAATGTGTATGATATGGCCAGAATTTTAGTTTTAAATCATTAAAACAAATAAACTGATTGATTAAGATATTATGCTTGCCATGTCTGCTCATCCCCAGTCTCAGTCCTGGTCACAGCTGCTGTAAATCGCCTCCATTCTATAACCCCTGTTTACCAAACTGACCTCTGTCGATGTCAAACTTTAGACTTTTATTTATCCCACATCGGGGAAATTTATCTGGTGACCATACTGGTGTCCCGGCCTGTTCATTGTCACTGTGGGGCTACTGAGGCCTGTTGACTGAGCCCCGTCGACCGTGGTGACTCCTCCGTAATCCGAGGTTGCTGAGCAGGCAGACTCAGCTAGCTAGGACCACTTAGCTCCATGATTGACCTGTGTTACCTGCTAACTGGTGCTAGTTACTACAGCCAAAGACTATAGTAATCAGGAGTAGGTGTTTATGCTGCTTATAGTTTTGGTACTACCTTTGAATTCCTTTTAATTTCTCACAAATGACACCTTAAAGAGGGATCTGTGGCCAATACAGAATGTTGTAGACAAATGCATGTTTCTTTATCCATGAACCTGTTGTTCTTGGTGTTGAAGCTTGTTGAAGTTTTTTTGTAGCAATCACTTTATTGCACTGTACATGTGACGCAGAAGTATATGGTGTATAAAAAGTTAAAATGATGTAATTTAAAATCAGGCGGAAGAGCAGTCGTTAAAACCAAGAAACCACAATATGTCAAAACAGAATGCACACTGATTATTTATTCACTGAATAAATCAGCTTAAAATCACAGGTCAAAGTCCATAAAATGATAAGAGGTGAGAGCTAGTAAAAGACGTGCTGGAAGGTTAAAATGAAGCTAAAACTAAGGGGCGGTAGAAGTCCAATAAAACAGTTCAAAGTCTTATCTGCGGGCGGAAGGCGGCAGCACGCGTACAGCCGCCGGCGGGGTTATCTCTGTCACCGGGGAAGGGGCGTCAACACGTCCTCGGTTCGCTCCGTAACCTCCAGGCCAGCGCCCACCATCCCGGCGTCCGCGGTGCCACGGCGTCCGCCGTCCTCGGCATTCCCGGCGCTCACCATTCCAGGCCCCCGCCTCTTGGTGTCCTGGTGCCGTTGGTATCATGGCGCCGCCGTCCCCGGTGCCCGCCGTTCTGGTGCTGCCATTCAACTCCACACCCTCCTGTCACGCCATCTCCACGTTCGTTCTCCTCTCTCCTCCCAGCTTTCTCTGCTCGCCTTCTTAAAGTGCTGCCAATCTCTCCCAGGTGCAGTGATTGCGTTTGGGAGTGTCACAACTAGAATAAGGTTGTTTCAAAATAAAAGCACACACACTCCCAGTGTACACGACATGCAATAAAAACACACAATTAAAAATACACACTAAAAAGCAGACATATAAGTTAAAAAACACTGGGAGTTTAAAATGCACAATAAAATGACCTTACCCCTGTGACATACATGAATCTGGTTATGCTTACGCATGCTTTGTAACAGAAATTTCTACAATATGTAGCTTAGCTTGCCTTTAAAATTGTGATTTTTGAGACTCTTTATGTGCCAGTCAGGACAATAAACCTCTTGGGATGCCTGTATCCCAAATCTGTCTTCAATACTCCAACTAATCCAGAAGAACTGGGGCTCCTCAGCCTCAGGAACAGCTCTGTCTTTGATAAATACATATTTAAAAATCAAACCTGACTTCCTCAGACGGATGTCACTGTAAAGCTTTTAAGCACAGTGGTGCTGAGGACCACCTATACACCTATAGCGGCAGATGACAGGATAACAAAATGTAACATATTTAACATAAAATGTACTTCTAAAGATTTCTATGCAGGATGTCTGAGAGCCAGCTGATTCTGAATTCAGTGCTTGCTGGCCGGCTGAGTCCAATGGCACAAAGAGTTGTGCTACTGCTGGGAAATAGTGTTTTAGCAGCATGCACCGAACGGGCACACACACACACATACACGCACACACACACACACACACACACACACACATACAAGCTCACTTCTGTTTGTTAATATCCCCTTGGCTCTCTTCTCTATAGCACCCATGTGTACATACCAATGCACATACCCACTCAGCGTCACACTTACATACACATCTACAGTGAACATGTTCCTTACACCTCCACTCAAGGTCAGTCTCACTCTGGAGAGGAAGTCACATGGGACCATAATGCCAGAGTGGAACGATCTTGAAAACTGACCCACTTGGACGCTCAGAACTAGTCAGCCTGATAATAGCAGTGCTACTATTAACATCCCACCCTGTGGGACATGCTGAGGTGAATTCAAACACTTACAGGAAGTAAGTAATAGGTCATTGATGAAATAGGACTTTGTTTTTGTGTGAGGGTGAGGGGGAGATGGTTGATGGTTTAGTCAGCCTCCCACTACCCCCCCTCAACTCCCTGTTCCTGTCCCAGCTGTCTCCCTGACATTCCTCCCAGCGTTTTAAATAGCAGGCCCGGCTCAGGGAGGCTCCACCTTCCTGCTGGATAGACAATCACATACACGCAGACTCACATTCACAGACACATAGAAGCATCTTTATCCAACGCCTGCATCATGAACTCTGTCCTGGAAGTAGCTGGTGCGTGTCCATTGCTACTCAAATGACTGCCAGCTGTTTTGGAGCGAATATCAACAAGAAGAGACTGTATTTTCAGCCTGTAGCCATGACTCTGGATGTAGGCCAATTTGTGTCATAACACTGTTAACATACAAATGAGCATGACATATGAAGAACAATAACAAAATGAAACACAAAATTTTGTTGACATTCAGCTAATTTGTTATGGTTGTTTTTAGTGTAACAACACAGCACGCTTGAACAGCAAAGCAATACTGACAGTAATCTGGCTAATGTATTGTCACTGGATTAAGTTCAAACTCTTAAAAAAACATTTGAAGCCTTTCAGATATGCCAAGAAAACATTTGCCAAATGGATGGTCTTGTTTGGTGAGTATTTAAATGGCCATCCCCTATTAAGACATGTACCTCTTTGCATTCATGTCATGGGCATATAGCACGGGGCTCTCCTTTCTGTATAAACACCCTGGTTGTTTTCACATATGAGTCATAACAGCAGTCTTGCTAGGTTGGAACTAGTCACCATATCACTTTACTTCTACCCATCTCAGGAGTTACTCTCTACTGCTGTAGGTGTGTGCTTTGTGCTAATTGGGTAAGCTCGGCTCAGGGTCGAACGTAACTGAAGGAGGCTTTTGCTACCATCCTGACTTTGTTGTTTGGCTGTGTGCTTTGTGCTAACTGGGTTAGCTTGGTTCCAGTGCAACTGTAAGAGAACGAAGCTGTTGGTGCCGTCACGGCTCTGTTCTTCAGCTCAAGGGCTGTGTGCTTTGTGGCTTTACTGTAGAAGAGTCCAGTCAGGTGCAATGAGTGCAGAATGCATATAGTTAGGCAGGGTATGGGTTAGAGTAAATGGGTAGACCAACAGATAACCTGTCCAATCTTTTCATACGGGCCAAATCAGACAATTTGATGGGCCTGTAACAGCCACAGTTAATGTTTTTTGTTTCCTTTTTTTATTTGCAGCATCAAAAGGTGAAACCTGCAGTAAGAGAGAAATGTGTGTCTTGTTCTGCCTTCCAACAACATCTAAATCCTGTCATCTTAAGCACAGCATCAGCTTAACACAATAGGAAACACTTGAAAAAACAATTTTAAGTTGTTAAAATAAATACATCCCCCTTGAGAGAGTGAAGAGATTATTTAGGTATTATTATAGGTAGTGCAAGTCTGAAAAAACAACATATAACAAGCAGCACAAGCCTCCTGTGACTTTCCAAATAAACTTTAATGATGCATAAATCGCTTCAAAGCATTGTCTCGACTAGAAGTTACTACAGAATGTAGTCTCCTGCACCAGTTTATTGTAGTGAACTGCACAGAGATTACAAACATTTCCTTGGAGGGTTACATTTGCTCAATTTTGCTTACCATGTGAGGAACTGACCGTACGGCTGGCCTCATGCCTTCAGATGAAACAGCATTTCCAGCTCAGCAACATTGATTAGAGCCATGGGTTTGTTTTGGACTCATCTTCACGCTCTGTGAGAAAGCCCACTGAGCACCACGTTATTCATTTATTCAAACCTTTATTTAGGACTCGGGAAATTAATTCAAGGTGGCAGTCATTTTCAGTGATGATTCAGTGATTCAATTTAACTGACATTTATTGTGAAAGCTGTAGCATTCCTACGTTGCTCTTTCTTGGTTTCTGAAGCGGAGGTGGTGAGGTAGAAAAACACTGGAATATTGAAAATTACCACAACACTGCCCAGGAGTTGCCATTTTGCAAGATTGTTGTCCGTGTACAATCATTGAGACAAACATAAATAACATATTTGTACATTTTTCTTTCAGAATATGAAAAATGAAGAAATGAGCACAACTGTCGTCATGAATCTGGTAAGTGTGCTCACGTGTCACACACCTTGTCACCATTTTTTACTGTAAGCTTGTTTCACAAAGGTTGCAAATAAGTATGATTGCTGGCATGATATGTAGGAATTTAAACCTGAAGGTGAACCTGTCGAGTTCATCCTAAAAACGAACAGTGGGCAGCATATCGCCCGAAGTTAACCACTAAATGTTGCTGCCATTAGCTAGTTAGCTCAGTTAGCCTTGCATGTAGCGGTCCAGACTGGGGGCATCGGAGGAGTGTTGATGCTTACGCCACTACCGAGGGATGTTAAAAGGGGCAAGGCTAGCTGGTTAGCTCGCTAACACTAACTACTAGATATCTCTGCAACACAACACATAGATGCCAAACTGTTATTTTGTCACCTTCTATTGATCATTAGTGAGTTTGAATGTTTTCAGCTAATATTCTTACATAATGCACCTTTAGTGTGAATGGTCTGCCAGCACTTTGTTTGAAGGACACTAGAGCTTGCAGCTTCATTAAAACAGAAAGTTGTATTAAGGGAAACCCCTGCACACAGTCTTCATTAACACACAGTACTGAATGAACCATTTCACTTTATTTTGGCCAACTCATCCGTGACTCCAGCTCCACAGGAAATGAGTGTATTAGCATAAGACCCCCTTCTTCATGTACAGTACCAATACACTACACAAATAACCAAGCGAGAACACTTGGATTCATCATAATAATACAGAGCATATGCAAAATGAAAAATTATGCAAATGGCGTTTTGTTATGCAAGGACGAATGCACAGCGGAACTGTCCCTGTTGAATCTAATTGCAGCAGTGGAAGAAAGAAAAATTAACTGATCAAACGACAAAAAGATCCCATTTTGTAAATGCAAAGTTCCTCCCTCACTCGGTTTTTCTCGCCCTTTCAGACGTGTTTGATTCTCACATTACCACAAAATGAAAACAGCACAAACAGTCTTTGCACTTTTTTTCAACCAGGAATGGACGGATTATCGGTTGTCGTGGACGCCCAAGCAACATGACGGGATTGAGGTGCTGCGTGTCCCCGCGGCGAAGGTTTGGCTGCCTGACATCGTCCTCATTAATAAGTAAGCACGAGCACTGACATGAATTAATCAGAACCAAGAGCATGAGAGGAGAAACTATTTTGCCACTTTCCTCCAGATATTAGATTTTAAATTTTGTCTGGGATGGTTTCCCCCTTGGCCCTAGGGGTCCTACCTATCTATTATATCTGCCTATTCCTTGTGTGAACAAAATATAATATCGCAAAGATATGACAAATGGGTTATGATGAAAAATAAATTATTCTTATTATGCCAAAAAAAAAAGACTCTTCTGCTGTGACAGAGTCAAAGTCACGTTTCTCTATTTATTCAGTCGAAGTCGATATATATCCACCCTGCCCGTACAGTTAACCATGCACGGTAGCATTCATTCTTTCCTGTTATAATTAAATAAAATAGATTTGTGCCTGTTCCTTACCCCTCCCCTAAAGATCATGATAAATTATTATACGTTTAATTATTTAGTCTTTAGATTGAGAGGAAGAGATGTTGAGGATATGTCAGCATTGTTAATTTGTTTACCCTCCACAGGTCTCGGTCAGCTGGATACATTCTAGACAGTGTGTCAGTGTCCACCGGCTTGCAATCATGTATCTGATCTTACGTGATGCATCTCTGATATTTTTCAGTGCATTTCATTGCTCATTGACTCCTCTCAATGTATATTTAGCAGAGCCAGTTTTTGGAAATACTTCTGGATGGCACTCTTTATGTTTTCCTCTGGGTGAATGTAAACATCAGTAACAAGAAACGGATGATATTATGTTCATCAGATTCAAATTAAAAGACATCAGCTTCGCACTGTCCATTAACTTTTACTGCATGTGAATAGTACCAAGCATCAATGACGTGAACACAGAGTCCACCTCTCCTCATCCCGCTCTCTGTCGGCTTGGAAAACGGCCATTTGGATTTCGTTGTGGGGACAGTTCTCTGTAAAGATGTGGGCCCAACAGTCTCTGATCTCCCACTGCTTTGGCCAGTGCTTTGCAAAATAGTTCAACCAGTCACATTCAACCATTTTCAGCATGGCTCTCGTCGCCACAGTCTTCCTCTCCTCCCGGGGGCAGTCCCGTTGGTCAGGGTAGATGGTAGAGAGATGCCCTGGCCAGCGGTCGTATCAAAGCCTGCCGCTTTAAATGACAACCCGTGCTGTCTTCTCCCACGCTGATGGAAGCAAAAAGGCCCGAAAACTACAGTGATAAATAAAAAAAATCAGCAAAATTTCAAGGCGCTACTGGCTGCTGAAACCAGCTCTTCACTGTTCCATGAGATGGATGCAGATGCTTCACAGCGACCATTACCCATCACGTCCACCAGATGTAGTTGTGCCACATCATGGTTGTACCACGGCTCCATCATGTTTCTGTTACAGTTCAGAAACATCACTGGAAGCAAAGGAATACTAGTTTCGTCCGGCACGTTCAGCTCACTCTCCCTTTTCTGGCCACACTTGAGCTTATTTCCGCTGGAGGGCTTATATGGCAGCGGGTTTTTTGCTGAGTGATGGAGCCAGAACTCCACACAGCTGCGCCCAGTGGTCATGAGGCTAAACACCCAGCACAGTTACATTACACCACAGTACTTAAATAAGCGAAAACCTCTGTCACAGCATTAAATTAGAACATTTAGATACTCAAAACAGTGAGTGTAGTCTTTTTTTCCTATACCCCCAACACCCATACACACTCCCATTAGCACCGTTGTAAATATCCCGTGTTCCATTCATCAAAACTTTATAGGCAATTAAGCAGCATGGCTTCCTCAGATGATGGCACCGCTTTGCTACTTCAGCCCAGGAGGCGCTCGCACGGAACCACACACATACACACAAATACGCGCGTACACACAAATGTAAAGGTGTGTGCATTCTTGCTCATGTGTGTATGATCAATGTTTGTCACTTCAGCAGCAGCAGCACCTTCACAGGGACGAGGGCTGCGGAGGGCCCCCGCTTTAAGGACACCGGTGTAGCAAATTAGCAGAGCCATAAAAACCAAGCGCACCACCCTGACAGACGGCTAAATCTGTGTTTAATTGACTTGATGTCTTTGTTGTGTACGTTGTTACGAGCTTAACGGCCAAAACAGCGCTGTATACGTCCAACATTAGTGCTGCACTTAGAGGAGTCCTGTGAAATGTGTCGAGTTCCTCCATTTCATCCATGCCAATTAAAATGTTTTACTGGGGTCTTGTAGTGCGGGACTACAGCCAAATGTTGATGTGCTCTGTAGCTGCGGTGAGAGAATGGAGGGAGTAGTGTGACTGCAATAATCACACATACGAGATATAGCTCCTAAGATGTTACTCACCCTGACCAAAGCATTACCTTGTCTCTCTTTGTTGGTAAATGTATGCTTTACTGCAAAGAGCAAAGAGGCAGGAAGGTTGAGTAAGAGGAAGAGGAAGAGGAAGATATGTGCACCTGCATCAGCATCATTATGAAAACGTACTTAAATGTTAAATAAGTAATTCATATTGTCTCTGATTCTCTGTTTGCAGTAATGACGGGATATTTGATGTGGCCCTGCATGTCCACGTTCAGGTTTATTATAATGGCAGGGTAACCTGGACTCCCCCTGCGCTCTACTGCAGCTCTTGTGGAGTACAGGTGAACATTAACACGTACACACACACAAACTTGAAATACCGTCAAGCATTAAACTCTTCTAAGTTTGCTCCCCTCTTCCTCCTCCCTGACCCTTGTAACCTCCCTGTTGTTTCACCGTCTAGGTAACATATTTCCCGTTTGACTGGCAGAACTGCACCATGCAGTTCCGCTCCTACACGTATGACGCGACGGAGATCGACATACAGTACGCTCTGGACTCGAGAGGCAAAGAGATAAGGGAGATCCAACTGGACGAAGGCTTCAGTGGTGAGAATGTGGTGGGATGGATGGAGCAGTGTGGTGGCTTCTGGGTAGGAAGGAAAGAGTTTTTTATGACACAGAACACCAAATTTTAAATGAATGTAAAATGAAAATATTATATTGTATGATATTAGTAACATTTCCACAGTGAATTGCATTCTAGTAGTAGTTGGGGGGGATATATTAATTTGCATGAAACAGTGAATTACTTCTCAACTCCTTTTAATTTGCTCTCAGGAGGCACTTTTTCCTTAATTTTGCTGAATGCCGAACCATAGTCGCAGCAGTGTTTTTCCTCGTTGGCACTTTTGTTTGGACCTGTTTGTCTTATGCAGATTTGTTGTTTCTGCTGCAAAAGCACACGTTTTGCTGATGTAAAATTCTTAAAACGTTTTCTCCAGAGAGCGGCGAGTGGCACATCAGACACAAGCCGAGCAGGAAGAACATGAACGATGATAATTACGAGGACATGACCTTCTACCTGATCATCGAGAGGAAGCCCCTGTACTACGTGTTGAACATCATCCTCCCCTGCATCCTCATCACCATCATCGCCATCTTCAACTTCTACCTGCCTCCCGATGCAGGTAAACCAATAACACAGGATAATGTTTACCATGATGTGAAGAAGTCTCCATCATGATGTGGCATCGCTTTGGATTGTACTGACTCGTCATTGCTCTCTAAAACTGTTAATGCCAATTCCTAATTGTGTGTGTGGTCTGGTTGAATTGGGCAATCAAACATTGGTCTAATTACTGGCACAAGGGGATTCAATTTCAGATAACATAGTTTTTGCTGTAGAGAGCTGCTGAATCAATAACCTTGAACATTTTTTAAAAAGTAGAAATCTGCCCCCAACTACTCGGAGTAATCCACTAAAGCGCATTCACAAGCCTCACTTGATTATTTAGTAGACTTGTTTGCACGGATCGGGTAATCAGTCTGAAGCTGATCACCACTGCACTTCAGCAGGTATACTTACTCAATGAATACAAATCCGAGGTTACTTTAAAGGATGATCCACATGGGTATGGAAGCCCAGAGAAACATTTCACGTGAACCATTTTGTAAAGCCAGGATAGTCTATATTATTTTTTATTTTACATTTGGGTAGGCTTTGGCATGGGGGGTTGGAACTGTGATGGGGTAGTTTCTGTGTGGACTGTAGGTTGATTTTGGTATCGCACACTGTCTTTGAGTGATCCTGACATAAATGAATGAATTAGTGAGGACACAGACACAAAACCAGCAGCAGCAGGAGCCACACCGAATGAAGGAAAGGGTCCTGCTGGGGAAACCATCAATTTAGGCTAAGAATAAAAAGAGTTACTGAAATTCTACTCAGCCCAGAAGGAGTCAAAATGACTCATTAAACCGAGTCGTGTGCATGCATTAAGCTTTCCTCCTGTGTATTTCTTCCATATGTTTCACCCTCTGCTTGTGGGCCCTCTCAAGGTCTATGCCTCCCGCTCAATCTGCAGACATGCATGCAAGCACATAAAGAACGACCCTCCCCTCCGACACGGAGACGAAGTCAAGGACATTAAAGTAGTAATCCATAACAAACATTTTCTGTCACAACACTGCCCCGTACTTCCACGAGATGGCCTGTCAACCAGGACTCTGACATGTTGACCTTTGTGGTGATGCAGTGCGATGAAGTGAGCAAGGAAAGAACACCACTGTGGGAGCACGCACCGCCCCGATGCACATCAGTTTCTTATTACCCAACGACTCTAACCAATCTGAGGTAAACACAGTTCGTAAGTGACCACTGAATACTCCGGGGAGGCCCCGCTCTATTGGCCAATCAGCTTCACTTTGAGTGGGAGATGAATTTTCCATTAGAGTCATTACTGGCGAATTACATGGACCAGCTGCTGCCAGAATAGAAGATCTCGCTCAGTTGAAGGAGGAACAAACCTTGTCCTTGTAAAGCTTGATCAGTCGTAACCAGGTGTAATTGTTACTTTTGTCGAGAGTCAAGAATAAATATTGGAGACCAACCGCCGTGAAAATGAACTTGAAGTGAGATCTTAAGTACGCTGTGTAACATTTTCTTCCCCTGCCAGGAGAGAAGATGGGTCTGTCCATCAACGTGCTGCTCACCCTCACTGTCTTCCTGCTGCTGCTGGCCGATAAGATCCCAGAGACGTCGCTGGGCGTCCCCATCATCGTCAACTACATCATGTTCACCATGATCCTGGTCACATTTTCTGTCATCCTCAGCGTGGTCGTCCTCAACCTGCACCACCGCTCGCCCAGCACCCACCAGATGCCCATGTGGGTCCGCAAGGTGAGGTCCCGACCTCCATTGGTGGAAGTCTTAGAATGAATGAATGAAGTTGTTTGACTCGATTGATATTGTTGCAATAACGCGAAAACTGGCAAAAATATTGTAGTTTTCTCCGTAGACAGCTCATTCCACTGTGTACTCAGTATTTCAGAGCAGTCAGAAAGAAAGCTTCTTTCTATGGCTAGAGGATGAGGGGGGATGAGGGCAATTTGTATCACAGCGATGAGGGCAGTCTCTTCAACGTCAAGGCTTTCATTTTCTCAGCCGTCTGCATCAAATAGAGGCACGGGGAGTGATGTCAAAGTGATGTCACTAGGAACCCAGCAATTCTCAGCATGTTCGCTGAGAGGGATGGAGGGGATTGGGAAGCAGCATGGAAGTATTTGCCTACCTACGTGTGTCCTCCTCCTTCACCAATTTACACATTAATGTGTGTTTACAGGTCTCGTGGACTACTGCGCCACAGTAGTATTAAGTCTTTTGTGGCTCCAAAGGAAATTGCATGTAATATGATAAATTGCTTCTAGTGATGTCACTCAGTTGCTAAGTTGCATTGTGGGTAATGTAGGCGCAAGGATGAAGAATGTGTGGAATAAGAAAAGGCAATATTTCTGCTTCTGCTGTAATCTACTTTGATTATTTGTGTTTAAAATTGTCTACAATGAGTCCCAACAGTGTTATGGGAGTGCAATGCTGAACCAGACTGCTTTTCAAAACTGTTGCCTACATTACCCACAATGCAACTTACCCACTGAGTGACATCACTGGAGGCAACTCATCAGATTTCATGCAGCTTCCTCTGGAACCATAAAAGGCTTTACACTACTCTTTCTCAAATATGCTGTAGTACTCCTCCAAGACCTATTAACACACTTTAATGTGTGAAATTGGTGGAGTTACCCTTTAATGCAGATTGCAAATAGACATATGAAATCATATTACGTGTATAAGTATAATAACGATATATTTAATCAAATACAATGCCAAGCGTGGTCAGTATCTCATTAGGGAAAATTCAATATCACGAATGCAATTAAGGTAATCCACCTAATTATGATAACTAATTAATGAATCAGATACACCATCAGATTGGGGATATCTGTTAATGAGCACAACCTTGGAACAATGTGAACATATTAATAATGATTGTGTGAATTTGCTAAATAAATGTAAAAAAAAATATGTTATGTGGGCAAGCAGCCCCTCCATCAACGTATTAATTTTGGGTAATGGAGGCTGTAGTATTTTATGTTGAGACAGACCACTGGATAAAGCCGACACAGTCCTCCTGAAAGTCATGTTATACCATTAACCTCCATCAGTGGCTGCTGCCCTCTCCATACATTATGTGCAGCTAATTACAGGCCTGAGCAGCGGCTCTATGCTGTGCTCCAACTTCTGCCACGCTTTCAGGGAACATTTACCTCAGACCGGCTCATACACAGGTGATGTGATTGATTTGGTTAACTGGAATAAGATGCTCGGTGCTGGATTGATGAGAGGGAAGGACAGTACAGCATCAGTTCTCGTTAGAAGGGCGAGTTAATTCAAACTCTGTTTTTTTCACATTTATAATTTGAATGAGGTGATGATAAACACTCAGGAATATTTATCTTTTCCATAACTGAACAAGCAAGCTGTTCTCAGAGGAAAATACGTAAGAATCTGTGTTGTCCTTAAAGGTCTGTTTGTTTATTCTCTTTATTCGGTCATGGAAACGAAGAGAGTTTATTTAGTTTGTTTAGACATAAAAACAAAAAAAACAAAAATATCTGTCAATATTTCTTCCCAAAAACTACGCAGTGCCCCTTTATCTTCTACTTTTTGACCATAAGTGTCATGAATACGATTTGGGTACTAAACATGAGTAATGAGAAATGTATGGATGGATGTAATGGATACTAAGAAACGTATTTCTCTCAAACTGCTTGTTGTATAGTATACTATATTCTTCCTTAAAGCAGTACTAATCAATTATTTGATACTAAGAATGAATCAAATAACAGCATGCAAGGGTTCGATTGAGTGGCACATTCACAGAGAACTCTCACCCAAGTATTTCTGCATTTTCTTCAGCTTGTTTGTGTTTTTGTCAATTTTGGTTCAGTCTGAAAAATGTCAAAGTTAGTTTACAGCGGGCAGTTGTTTTCGGTAAAGAAAAAGGGGAAAAAAGAGCTCTGTATATAACAGCACCAGACGGCAAACAAACAGAGTCAGCAACTTCCAATAGAACATAGCGAAGCATTTAGCAGCTAAAAGAGCCAGTTATATACTAGTCTAGTCTCAAACAAGGTTAAAACTATGGGAATATTGAACTTACATCAAGCAGTAGGCTAAAAATAATAGAAAGCTAATGCTAATGTGCAAATAGGCAATATGAACTTCATAATGTGTGTATATGCATGTATGTAAGGGTATTCTTCTGCTGCCCACAAGTGGCTAAAACTAATGATTAATGCAGTTTCACATCTATGTGAATTAATTAAGAGACTGTTAGTGATTTTATATTCATATATAAAATATATAATGTTTATGACACAAGTAAAGTGTGTGTGAAGCTGAAGTGTAGCCTGCACTTTTTAAAAGTGCAATAAAGCAATGAAGCAAGTGGGACATAACACGGACACTGTAATGCATATTGTTCCCATTACAGCAGTTTATGGTCATCTCTGATGATTTACCAAATGGTCTCATTCTAAGTCAATATAAATCGTCACTGACAAACTGGCATCCATCTATACCCACTAATACAAAAATTATATTCTGAAAAACTAGGGAAATATTGACTTTTGCTCTCCAAGCGTTCTTTCATTACTGTTATTGTGCTCTTATGGCACCACTTCCAAGCTGGGCATTTAGCCCCGCCATTTCTCAAATGAATCTTCACATCAGCACAATTTTTTTTATGTAAGTGGGGAAAACATCTTTCAAGTCCCTCTGCAGTTAAAAATGTGTGTTTTCTTCTTGTTCCTACAGTTAAATGTCACTGTGTTGAATGATGTACGTGCAGTGTTTGAAACTAGAAGGCTGTTTTCACATTCGTTGCTGAAAGTGCTCACCGGGAATTGGATTTTAAGAGGCGGGCGTAAAGCATCAGAAATAGTTGAGAAGCCAATCCTGGTTTAATATTCAGGTGATGTGGGAACTTGAAGCCTCCAGTGCACACACACTGAGAATGGACTTTTACAGTATAAAGAAGGAGACATCTCCTGTGAAGTAGTTAAAGCAGAGGAGGAGTAGATGTTTGAGTTTAAGGACTAGGAAAAAAAACACGATATTAGTCAGAGAATATTGTTTTATATACATCTTAACATTAATGTCTGGAGGGGATCTTTACATTTAGAGAAACATTTGAATCTAAATTGCTGCTTCTTAGAACATGGAGGTAGAGTGGCCCATCTAGGATGGAAGGTTGCTGTTTCGAATCTCTCGACCCAGCTGCATCTTGAAGTGTCCTTGAGCAAGATACTGAACCCCAAATTGCTACTGATGAGCAGCTGGCACCTTGCATGGCAACCTCTGCCATCAGTATGTACGAATGTGTGTGTGAGTGGGTGAATCTGACAAGTGTTGTGCAAGTCCATTAACCATTTACCATGGGGAGAATCCCACCTGCATGCTTTCACCTTCATCATTCACCAGGACCACAAAGTCAGATCATGTCTCAGAAGGAAAAAATGGCCTCTCAAAATCGTATAATTTCATTGTCTGCCTTCAATGACCAACAAATTGTCGACTGTGCCAACAACAATGACACACTACATCAGCACCACGTGTCAGCGGCCGCTCTGTTCGGCTGCTCTTTGCCAGGATCGCGTCGCCGTGTGTGTGACTCACTGGTCTGTACCGGACAGGACAGTCTTCGGGAAATATGACAGGTGCTGTTGTGTACTGGGAAGATATAAAGGTCAGAGGGGATCATGTGAGAACATGGGTGTATTTGATTCTGAGAGAGGGGGAAGTCATCCTTCTTTCTTTGAAACTATGATACAAGTAGAGCTGCCCCACTCTAGTTACGCACTGCATTGTTGCTGCAAGATTGTGTGATCTTGCCAGTGGGCCAGTATTGACATCCACCTGTCAGTACAGGCAAGCCAAGAGTCCTCTCAAAAGAAGGATATCCAAGCGCTTCAAAGTGCAGATAAAAGAGCCATTTACTGAGGCAAACTGCCTTTTATTATATTGATCAGGACTAACATTTGGCCCAATGATTTGCTGTTTTATCTTCAAGTCAGATTCCTCTGGTGCTCTTTTTGAACAGCAGTTCCAAGTCTGACAGCCAAGGATTACCAACCGATGGTTATATAAAAAAGGTAGAAAAAGAAGATGCGCTCGATTTTGCCCACACTTATTTCAATGTAATCACACACTCTAGGAGGGTTCCCACTCCAGGTGTAGTCCAGTGGAGTTTATGTTATTTGCTCAAGGACACCTTGAGAATAGACGTTGAGGAATTGGAAAGCATTACCCATTCGGTTTCCCCACCCACATCATTCAGCAACAACTGTTCTCAAAGGTTATCTCACCGCTGAATTCATTTTCATTTGACTCATTTCTCAGCCTTAATAGGCAAACGCACGTGTATTTCAGCAGATCCATAAATCATGAAACAGAAACCCAAACAAATTGATTTTTATTACCAGAGAAGATGATAGAGGTGTGAAGGGGAGCCCACAAGCTACTGACTCAAAGAGGAAAGCACATTTCAATAACCGTTTGCCCGATGTGCTTTGAGTCAAAGAAATGTACATGAATGTGGTGTTTAACGTGTGTCATTTCTAGAAAAAGAAACTGTGGTTCATCTCTAGGTTTCGTTTCTCTTTTCCTCCCAGATCTTCATCCACACGCTGCCTCCTTACCTGTGCATGCTGCGGCCAAAAGTAGAGACTCCCCTATCCCTGCAGACGATGCCCCGGCGGGAGAAGAAGATAGTGTGCATTAGCAAAGTGGCTGACGAATACTTCATCCGCAAGCCTGACTCCTCCATCTTGTTCCCCAAGCCCAACAGGTGAGACCAAATAATGTCAGTCCAGGGCCATATTACAGGTGAATGTATTCGTTCCTGTGCTTGTGATACGCACTTTAGTCTTGAATGGGCGTATGTGAATACCTGTGTGCACATGTTGTGGTAGCCAAAAGGCATGTTCTGTGCCTGCAAAGCCAAAGGAAAGACATGATTGCCAAATGAACTACTCTGTCATTGAGGGAGAAGGATGTGTAGATCGGTTAACCTATGTTACAAAAATGTGATCGTTAAAAAAAATTGATTTTTGTGCAGAACTAAATTACATTACATAGATATTCTATTAGTTTCAGCTAATGCTAGCTATGATGGTATTTAAGTACATTATTAAATATATAGCTTATATATTAATAGCTTGTATATATTTGTGTTACTATGACCTGGTATATTATGACATGTAATATATGTATATACTTTTCTTTTTTTTTTTCCAACCATGCCTTATTGCATGACCTCAGCCTATGCATGAGCACAACACATACATTTTTTGTTTAACATCCACTTGTAATATATATCCTTAATATGTGTAAGGAATAACTGTGTGCAGTAGAATGCATTCTAAAACGTGTTCTGTAGCCCTTTTAATCAAATTCAGTATTTTATATATCTCCCCCTGTGTTTAGTATTCATGGAGTTTCAGTCGCAGGTTATCTTGAAAATCAGCTGGCCAGCCTTTTTCTGTTTCCTCACAGCTTGCAGTCGTCCTACCAAATAAATCCAACTCTCATTCTATATAAATAAACTTTATACCAGGACACAGTGAACAGTACACAGAAGGTTCACACACACCTTATCCTCTGATAACTGTATCTCAACTGAGCCGATGCGTTGCACTCAGGCGTTTCGTTGCCTTGCTCCGCGGCTGCACATTGCCGACTTCACTCGAAACACGCTCAGACATCTACCTAAAGGTCAATGTCACATATTGCATATCCTGTGTGTTAATGTCAAAGTGTCATTTTTACGTGCATGCAGTAAAGTCTGCACCTCATGTCAAAATCCAGTTATGGCCATTTTTGGACACGTTGCAGCTAAAAAACGATCAGTGAAGTAGTTGTCTAAAGGTGGACTTTGCAGGATTTGTCAGTTTCTTTTTGTAGACACGCAATTTAAAGGTGCTGTTCTGGGGAAATAAATAATTTAGTCTTTGTATGTGTATCTATTTAGGAACATTCTGCATAGTATACTTCATAAGTGAAAGTTACCCCTTCATCTTCTGACCTTTGGTTTAGACTGTGGGAGGTGCTACATCGGTACGTTTAGATAGAACCTGGCATTACTTTAAATTGCAGGGGTGACATGTTTTACAGAGTGTTGCCTCTGAAGCCGTTGAGTAAGGAGCTGGATAATGGCCAAATGTCGGCACCACAAAAGTCTAACCTTAGTCTCTATACTGTGTGCACAGGAAGTGGGTGACATTGCTCAGTTAAATTTGGTAAAACAAGGAGCTGTACATAGAGCTACTTTTTTTTGACATCCTCTAACTACACAGCCCTCCCTGCCGCTCTGCTCAAATCAAAAAGTCTTCCTCGTGGTCCGTGGCTGTCGCTGCCCCTCCATCCCTCACCTCCTGTGAGAGCTGAAATATGTCCAGAGGGAGAGAGTGGAGACGACGGAGAATCATTGCTAAAATAATAATGACCCGCGCAAATCGACTTTGACACATTAGAGCGGGACGCCGCGTTTTAGGTGAAAGAACGGGTGACGGGAGGAGTGAGTAGGGGGGAGGGGCTCTATTAGGACAATTTGATGAGACAGCAGTATCTCTCTGGAGCCCACACACACACACGCACACACACCTTCTTAATTGGGTTTAGTGCATGTCTTGGCACCAGACGCAGCCAGTTTGAGTTGAATTAGTCTCCTGAACAGTCATTTACTTCTCGCTGATGAAGTGCTACTTTGGGCCATGCAGGAAGGAAAAAGTGAGGAGGGGTTAAGAGGCCAAATTGTGTCTCTCTTTACCTCCTTCTTTTTATCGCTCTCTCTCTCTTTCTCTCTCTCTCTCTATATATATATAAATATATATATGTGTAAATGTGTCTGACGAGGCTCCACCTCTCTGAGGTCACAGCCTCCTCACCTGCCACACTCACAGGAGAAGCACGATGGCAGCGCTGCATTGTAAACCCCCAAACTGCTGCACTGAATACCAAGCAGCCCGACAATCTGCCCTGGCTGTCCACGTTACACTCCATTTTTACAGTGTTTTTTTTTCGGTTAAAAAAAAAAACAAAAAAAAAAACACAGTGCCACACTGCCCTCTGGTGGCGAGCTGTCTGACCTGCAACTTTCTTTGAGCCTGCAAAATGGAAGTGAAAGAAGTGTTTCATATTTGAGGTGTTTCATAAGAAAACAGATTTTAACAAAAAAAAAAAGATTAAATAAAAAAGGCAAAGTGCAGCTGGTGTGTGAGAAGAATAATAGTAAATTGTCAGAGCGAAATGTTGATTCAGACAAGGTGACCTTTAAGTAGATGAGTTTTAGCAACTTTATACAGCTCAACATTATAGAGAAAACACATTATCACAAGCATTTTATGAAAGTGCACACATTTTAGTGCAAGAGTGACCTGTGTTTTTCTGTATTTCTACTCTTTTTGTATGGAACATGACCAGAAGCTTTAATTGTCAAGTCTAAAGACCAACTTTTTGCTTTAACTTTGACCTGCTGCACTTGCCACAGTGACTACACTGTGACCAAAAAGTGCAAAAGTGACCACAGCCCGTTTTCTTGTCTAACTGCTTGAGTTTGATTCCCCAATGCACAATTTTTTTTAAATATTTGAGAGTCCCATTAAAGAAAAAGCAGGGAAACGTGTGGAGAGAAAACATGTTGGACTCTGAGAACCGTTTATGCGAGTGCAGTGTTATCATGACCAACAGAAATAATGGCCAAAACTACAAAAATAGGTAATAAGTCCGATGCAATGTCATTCCTCAAGCCAGTGTTTTATCCGTGACGTCCTGCTGGGAGAGTCGTGCTGTATCACTACTTAAAGTTATATCAGTATTAGAGCTCTGTGTCTGACGCGGTCCTCGAAGCAGCTAATGGAAATCCAAGTGTCCCCGCTCAAGGACACCCTGTGCAATAAATGCAGCCCGGGAGATCCGAGCAGAAAAGGTTAATGAGTGCTTTGGGTTTTTTCAGTAGATGTGTTTCCTTTTTTCAAAGGAAGACTTTTTAAAAGAGAAATAACACATTCGTCCTGCCACAAACTTTAAAGTTGGATTCACATGCCTTCAAATGCTTCTTTCTTCAGTTCTTCAGGTATGCCTGCTAGTCGTGCCAGCAAACGGTGTCAGCTAAACGTTTAACCCAGTTTAGCTAGATATTTATTCATTTTTGCCATCACTGAGTAATTTTCCTCACATCAGCAAGTACCATTACAACGGTCAGTGTTCAACATAAACCTACAGATTCATTTTAAAGCGCAGCGGTTTTGCCCAGTGATCAAGAACAGGGGGTAGTACTTTCATTGGTAAATCAGGATGCTGGAAAAAAGTGTTTTTTATGATGATTAAACCCCACCAAGGGGGTTATATTTTAACCCGTGGTCGTTTGTCAGTTGGTTGGTTGGTTGGTTGGTTGGTCTGTTGGTTGGTCTGTTGGTGGGTTGGTCTGTCAGCAGGATTGCACAAAGACTGCTAAATTAATTTCCACAAAACATGGATGGAGGATGGGTCTCAGCCCAGAACAGACCCCATTAACTTTTTGATGGGATTTGAATAATGGGACAGATGTAGTGATTCACTTCCTTTCACACTGTGAGATTTTCTTTCGCCATTTTTCACTATTTTCGAATAGAATAATGCATGGATTTTGATTTAGGTAGGGACTGCTGGGCCTTGGTGGAGGTACAGTATGCCCTCTACTAAGTGCCATTCTAGAAGCCATTGTATTATTATGTTTTTCCTATTGTAGTCGTTATTGTAGTCGAGTAGTGTGTCTAGATGGATGCCTTGTCTCCCATTGCAAACCATATCTACCTAATGGCACAAATAAAGACCCTAAAACTGAACCCCAATGTGCCACCTGAAAATAATAGATTTCTTCAAGAAGTGTTAGATGGTCTTTTACCTTTCATTCGCACGCCTGTTAGGCCTAAATGTATGCAGAGTAGCAGTGTATTAAATATTCTTAAAACCAAGTTTCATCCATCCTTTCACTATGAGTGTGATTTAACGGTGCCTGGAAAGTCCTTCCTCGCGGTAAATTGCCTGAAATCATTCAAAACTTTAGATCGTTGACTTCAAATCTGTATCACGATTTAGATAAAAAGGATGAAAACTTTTACCTACTGTTAGACATGTCCTGTGAAAAGCAACAAGCAAACATCGCCCTTCTCCCAGACTCCCCCAGCAACTGCTGGCACACCACAGCAGCTGGCAGTTGGTAAGTGAGGGTGACAGGTAAACACAGAAACACACACACACACACACACACACACAGACTTTCTCAGCCGGAGTCGGTAGATGCAGAGCGGTGACTCCCACACTGGCAGAGCGAGCCCGGGGAGCTCCTCTGACCTTTCTCTGTATTCCTCTCTGAATGACAGCAGAGTGCAAAAGAGACGTGCAGCCTGCCTCATAAACGCTGTATTATTTTACAGCTTTTAATTAGCCCGGGTCGACATCTGCTCGCACGTCGCTACATTCTGCACGCTTGTGTGCGCGCATTCATTCGGCCGACGTGCACTCACTCTTCATATGGTGTATAAAACATTGTGCATTATTGATATTTTTCTTGTCTTGACATTAATGTGTGCACGTTTGTGTGTGTCTTTGCACAGATACCAGCCGGAGGGCATGTGTACGGATCTGAGAAAGTTTATTGACGGCCCCAGCAGCTATCTCTCACTACCTGAAGAGCTTAAGACGGCCATAGAGGCCATCACGTACATCGCTGAGGCTCTGCAGGCTGAGAAGGACTACGAAGCAGTAAGTTCACCCGTCTGACTTAGTCGTAGTTCTCTTCCATCTTTTCCTTTTCAACCATTTTTGTTCCTTACCGTACGTTTGGTTTCAGATGTGTGCCCTTTTTGCTTCTTATCACTTGATTGTTTTTTCTCATCCATCCTCGCACAGCTGAGGGAGGACTGGCAGTACGTAGCCATGGTGGTGGACCGCATGTTCCTCTGGATCTTCGTCGTCTTCACCACTGTGGGCACCTTGGCCATCTTTGCCGATGCCAGCACGAACGACACACCCACCGACCCCTTCAAACCCACCTGAAACAACACTCGATTCCTCAAATGTGGTTAACAAACACTTAATGTTAAAGATATGTAATGGAGGCTGCATATTTTACACTATTAACAATGAACTTTAGTGTATAAGATGACAGTAATGAACAGTATACTTCATTGTGAATTATATAATGATCAAGTTTTCATATTGGGCAACATGTACGCCAATACCGATACATCCGTGATAGGCAAAAAATGGCCGACAATATCAGTCAACCAATACATATCAGTCCGGCTCTACTAAGAATCACTCTGTCACACTGCCAAATGGTTCTCTGGGTGTAGTTCAACATCAGCCCCTTGTGCCAAGAATTGAGAAACAAGAGCCTCAAACGCTCCAGAACTTCTCGGCCTTTGTATTGTTACATGTATCTTAAGCAGATGTCTTCCCACTTCTCTTGATATAGATAGACCACGTGAGCTGGGCATTGATTATTGCATGAATCGAGCCAGTGTTAGCGTACTGATGTGTATAAATGTACAGCTCTAAGCTATTGGTGTGTGTGTTTTTGTGTGCGTGTGTGTGTGTATTAGCTGCTAAAGGACTATTAGCCTGAAGAGTGTGGATCCAACGTTGGATTTTCATATGTGCTGTTCACACATAAACACCAAGACAAACCAGATGCTATAATGAGCAAGTTGCCTTTCATTTCTCTGTGTCCAAATGTGTCGGAGCGTGGCACATGCTTTGTGGATATTTCCGCAACCATGGTAATCCTCTTTGTATTTTCGGCGCTGGTTTCGCATCGAGGATACTCTTACGCCGGAGTGCGGAGCAGCGTGCCACGGCGCAATTCACCAGCTGCACCGATGACCTGAGGAATTCTCATTACATAGGAGACCAGTGCCTCTTAACGTGCCACTTTCTCGCAGATAAACACGCACAAACACACGCCACGCGTCCTCTTTGTTCTCTTCCACGATACACAGCGCACACCTGCCCTTTTAATCTTTTGCTTTCATTCTGTTTTTTGTTTTTTAAATAAAGATCTGAGGGGGGGAATCAAAGGCCCCATCTGTTGTCAGAATGCTGCCGCGAGAGTCGCGACCCTCGCTCTGTCACCTGCCCGCTCCACTATTAATAATCCTTAATAATCCTACTCACACACACACACACACACACACACACACACACACACACAGGCACTTGTTACCAGACACTGCTGCGTGGGATTCCCTGATATTTCCCTGTGTGTAAAGACACTCATGCATATACGAAGTGAGAGCTGACGCAGTTGTACGGAAGAGGATTAGGGCCACATGTGAATTTTTTTTGTAGTTCTGACTTCAAAGTCAGAATTCTGAGAAAAAAGTCAGAATTCTGAGATTAAAGTCAGAATTCTGACTTTTTTCTCAGAATTCTGAGATTAAAGTCAGAATTCTGACTTTAAAGTCAGAATTCTGAGATTAAAGTCAGAATTCTGACTTTAAAGTCAGAATTCTGAGATTAAAGTCAGAATTCTGACTTTTTTCTCAGAATTCTGAGATTAAAGTCAGAACTCAAAATTTTTTTACATGTGCAGACTTCTGACTTTATTCTCAGAATTCTGACTTTAAAGTCAGAATTCTGACTTTAATCTCAGAATTCTGACTTTTTTCTCAGAATTCTGACTTTAAAGTCAGAATTCTGACTTTTTTCTCAGAATTCTGACTTTTTTCTCAGAATTCTGACTTTTTTCTCAGAATTCTGAGATTAAAGTCAGAATTCTGACTTTTTTCTCAGAATTCTGACTTTAATCTCAGAATTCTGAGAAAAAAGTCAGAATTCTGACTTTAATCTCAGAATTCTGACTTTTTTCTCAGAATTCTGACTTTAAAGTCAGAACTACAAAAAAAATTCATGTGTGGCCCTAATCCTCTTCCGTACATTTGAAGGCTGAAAGTCTGCAGTCATTCTCAGCAGCTCATTACAGCGACGGTGCTGATAGACCTGGCTGCAGCGTTGCCTGAATCGCACTCATTTCCATCCTGCGGTTATTATCTAACACTTTGACCTTGCGTGAAACTGCCGTGCGATAGATACACAAAAATGCGCGGGTTCCGTATCGACTGATGTATTTTATACCTGTAGTGGCAGCACTCGGAGGGCAAGTCTCTCAACTCCCAGACTTGGCTCTGATTTATGGGCTGTTTGTTTTTTTTGCACCGGCCAGCGTGAGAGAGAGAGAAGGGAGGTAAAGTAGAGTCGGAGAAGGTGGCGAGAAGACAGTGGGTATTTTCTTATCTCGTGTAACAACCTAAATTTATGACCCCTGAAGTGCCGACATCAACTTCATAAAAAGCAGCATGAGGGATCCAAGTAGCAGCAGGATCCAGAGATCGCCCCCGGGCCCTCACCTCATCGATCATAACTCTCATAGTCTTCGCGTCTCAGAACCTCCATCACCATTTCTATGGCAACAACATCCATCTCTATTTTTATATCTTATTTGACATGCTTCTCCTTTCTTGCCTCGAGATCGCCTCAGATTCAATATTGGCAAGAGTGGGTTGCTCTTTCCATGTTCGAACTCATGAAGCCTATACAACTTCTCTATCACTACTGACAACACCTCGATGCTCCTGCCAAAAAGTTTGGTAATTTTGGACTTCCTTCCTTCTTAAGGTTCTTATGAGAGTATTTTTTCAGTATATTCTCTCATTTTAATCCCCTATCTTTGATGGCCTAGCGACATAAAATCACATCATGTCAGCTTTGCTCTGCTGAAGAGTGGCTTTACTGCTTGACTAACTTTCTTTATCTCTAACTTTTTTCTCTTGTCTCGACCCCTCTGATATCACCAAATTGTGTCAGTGATGTGGTTCCAATCCCTGTTCTTACTTTTGCTTTTTAATTTCAAGAATGGCTCATTTTACTGTTGCAGTATATGGAGGTTATTGCAGGTTCCATCTCAATTATGGTCATCAGTTTGTTCTAACCCAAAATTCCCATTAGTGAAAGCCTCTATGTGCCTAAAGCCACACATTTTTGTGCAATTTTAATCTTTCTGATTGCATAGAATGAAACAATCCCGGCCAAAGTTGGTCCAGTCTACAGCAGCATTTTCCACTGCAGGAACCTTCCCCAGGGACTAGGAAACCTGCGAGGAACTTAGGGTGATCGGGGTCCGAAGAATCAAATGCAGTTCAGGGGAAATAATTTAACCCACAAAGAAGTCCCTGGTCAGTGGTTAATACCTCCCAAAAGTACAGGGAAATTTAAGCGTGGGGCTCGTGATGCTGAACATTTCTCAATGGTCATGTATTCCGATGTTTAAAAATCTGACACCAAAAACAAGTCTGATTTTGTTTCTTGTTCTCTGACACATCAACATAGTTAGAGAAGAAAGCATGTGACAACTGGGCCCACGATGATCATAAGGGTCTTTTGAAACACAGGAAACAACAGGCGATAGGAACCTTTTAGCTCCTTGAAATGTAGTTCCTCTACTTAAAATTCCAGGAACTTTGGGCATTATTGCCATTCCTTTACCCCATCCCAACCCGACCTTTGCATGATTGCTGTCTGCCACAGTATAAATTTTGATTCTACCACTGGGACAGTTTGGAAAGTGGATATATTACAATTCTACACACACATTGGCTTTGATTCATTCTCTCTGCTAAGAAGAATATGTCTTCATCTGTGTCCGTCTGTTGGTTGGTTTGTCAGACTTGGATGGAGGACAGGTCCCAGCCCAGAATAGACCTCATTAGCTGGAGATGGTGCACATCTGGAAAAAAAGGGACGGATCCAGTAATTTTTCCTCACCTTCTTGAGCAATGTGAGACAGGGTGTTTTTCATTCATTTTCATTAAATCCTCACGGAATAATACATGGATCTTGATGAAAAAATTGAGTGTGAGCGAGTAAAATTTAATGCGAATGAAGGGGCCGACTAGACCTCGGTGGAGGTATGCCATTCTAGTTTTTAATGAAAATAAATTGAAATTGATGATCAACCCTGAAATGTAACGCACAGCTTGAATTCCACCTGTACTTCCAAGAGCCTTTTTTTGCCAGACAAAAAGCAGCACGATTGGAATGACCAAGCGAGGAGGGAGGGTGGAAACTAATCTTTAAAGGGATGAAAAAGATTGTGCACATTTGTTTTAACGCAAAATAATCATACAGGTGGAGGTCAATTACAGGATGAAGATGGCATTGAAAGTGGAATGAGCAGGAGATGTCACCTATTAACCAATTTAGCTCCAAGCAACCACCGATCATTCATTCATCGGTCAACCCCTCAATCAACCTCAGGCTCCACCCATCCCACTTGTTCTCCTCCCAAAAATATCTCCATTGTCATAACCCGTAGCCCATTGCCATTCCTTTACACCACCCCACCCCCTCCGTTTCCTCTTCCTCCCACCCACCATACCCACAGTGCTAACCTCAGATTGGTGAGCACCAACAGGTGCCTGCCCCAAAGGCTTCCCAGTACAAAAACATTCCGCCCTCTTGTCACTCCCAGCACGCGCATCCAATCAGACCCTGGTTTCAGCCATGGCCACAAAGATACACAGGGAAAGGAGAGACAGTCGTAATCTGAACAGCGCGTTCTGCTGAAGGTGCCAACTAGCTGCGATCAAGCTGAAGGTGTGCATACGAATGCCTGAGCTAGATTGAATTTGATATTTCAAGACGTTCCATCGAGATTCCAGGTGAGGGTGCGGAGGGTTCAAAGTGCCCGAATAGCGGAGAGCGGGGCCTTTAGGTGGCACATAAAGGTGTACGATGCCATGACTGTCATGATTGGACACATGAAGATGAGGATGAACATTCCTGTGAGGATGAACACATTCATCCTCATGTGCAGCTGCCTTTGTCTCACTTTCACTGGTAAGGACATTTTGTGTAACGCTTCATTTGTTTGAATGATTGGACTATTTCTCAAGATATATTTGATAAAACTGACATAAAGCAAAATGTTTTTTTTCCTTATTCTGAATTTGTTAATTCTAAACATTAAGAAATGAATGTACCTTTTGAATGAAAATGTACAACTGTTGAACTGTACAGTGAAAGGGAGCAATTGAAAGATATGATGAATAAACATGCTTGGCTCCCTTTGACTTTGACCTTTGACCCTGTATCGTGCTTGGAAAACAAACAGTTGCCCTGTGCTTGTTGGCAACCTGCGGTGCAGTGTTCCCATTCCTCTCTCAGTCCGGACACTGCTACTGTACCTATTTCCTGTCTGGCTGGGAATCCTTCTGCCTCCATTCGCAGCCGTGCATTTAACAATTGAGTCATTTCTGTACTCAAGAGTGCTACGATATGAGCAGATAACAGAAAAGCATCTCACATCCCGCCGCACTCTGTCAGATCAGTTAAAGTGGTATTGATTTCACTTCCTTTGGTTTATTTCGGGGTCGGGGAATCTGAATTAAATTAAATTTGCGATAACTAGTGCTAATCAGAGCTCAGATGAAGGGCTTTAACTTTAACCTTCCGACCCCACAACGGGAGTGGAAAGCAAATAGCTGCCCCGCACTGGTTTGTGACCTCCACAGGGGTTGTGGCGAATTGTTCCTGTCCTTCTTTCCTACAGCTGTGGCGATTTTACAACAGTACTTCCCCAAAGAGGGAAGCCAGGGGCAAGAGGACGTAGCGCAAGCACACAGGAGACACAAAGTGGGA
Source organism: Sparus aurata (assembly GCF_900880675.1). Lineage (NCBI taxonomy): Eukaryota > Metazoa > Chordata > Actinopteri > Spariformes > Sparidae > Sparus > Sparus aurata. Next base: position 28,119,582 of record NC_044196.1, on the reverse strand, counting down.
AATCCCAGTGGGGAGAAAGCCCTTCTATAAAGATGTCCATGTTGTTAGTCTTTAAAAGCAAAAAAAAAATAAATAAATACTGATCTGCTCTAGAACATATAATGAATCACATTAACACATCATTGTTTGTTAATCAGGGTCTATTTTTGTCCCCGATAGAGCTCGTATCCCAGGCATCCCTTTGATCCCATTCCCCCGCCGCATATCAATTACATTAGCTCTGTCACCTTTGCTACCCATCGTATAGCACCTGCCCTGCTGACTGCTGCTTTCATGTGTCCTGTCTGTCCTTCTCCGCCTTTTCCGCATGTTGTTTTGCCACATATTTGGGCTGTCAGCGCGTCACCAGTAGGTACTGTAACACATTTGAGATGCCCGTGATTGCGACCAAGTCACACATCTCACAGTAAATGAAGGGCGATTATCAAAACTCAACTTTCTGATAAAGATGTTCCTCAGAATCTAACTGAATCTCCTCGCATTCACCTCCACTTTATTTTCAGATCAGGGCAATCATTTAAGCAATTTGCATGACAATAAGACAAATCAGAATCTGGATCAGAAAAACCGAGCACCAGCCCACCCACACTAGTGCACGGCGCACTGGGTATATTTTTAGCATGGGTCATCCCAGTGAGAATTGAACCCCTAACCACTGCGAGCCTGTGGGCAAACATGCTGTGGTCTGGGTGTCAGCTGCGCGTGTCATGCGCTGTGGTTATATCGTCTATATTATCTCATTTAAGCGGCTTTGGGCTTTACCAGCCGTGACGGCATCAGATTGTATTGTTTGCACATTGTGACTGTGTGTCCGTGCGTGTGTCATGATGGCAGAATGTGTTCCTGGAGACACCTATTGTAGCAGGAACTACCGCTGACGCAGTTCTGAATGCTTTGCCAGGTGATTACGTCTGTCTGTCTGTCTGTCTGTCTGTGTGTCTGTATATGGATTTTGTTGACCGGGTAGTGTCACACTGTGAAAGTTTCAGTCTGGAAGCTTTACAGGTGTATAGTTGAGATCGAAATAAAGGCTAAGTTTGAGATGGGTGTGGTCAGACCCACAAATACTGAGTACTTATGTAGTGATAAAGTACTTCAGTTTCAGCCCTGCTTTGATTCTGCATTCATTCTCTTCCTTTTTGTGTTTGATTTACTCGCCATGAATCAAACATGATGTAGCGAGATTTTAATCAGAGGCGGAAAATCTTCATTCAATGATATTCACGACCTGAGAAACTGAACAAGGACGAGGCACAATTTCACTCTGTTTCACTTTATTTACATTCGCAGGATCCTTCTAGTTAGCGACCTCGGTAGCTCCAAACTGCATTGTTATTCCGCCCTGAGGACAGCTTGTTTGTTCGGTCATGGAAATACTGCATATCATAAATATTTCTAACTTTGTATCATTACCTTACAAATGCTGTAAATATGACCTCTTTTTGTGTCTTCATTTCTTTTCCAAAACTACACACCTTTCAAGATACACAGTAAACACGCGCCAAAAATAACATCACAAGAAACTAATTGAAGAAAAAAGACGATAGCCTTCAAACACAAATGAAAATTGACATTGAAAAACTGGTGAAAACTAGTCATGGTTTTTGCCGACCCAATCACCTGAATACATGTCAGCCAAGACTGTTCCTGCTAAACCGCTGAAAAGTTTAAACTGGATGAATCTTGATTTTGAGTTGAATTTTTCTATTTTTCTATTTTTTCTATTTTTCTTGTCACAACGCTGTCCTTTTGCACTGTTTAGACTAGGTTATGCCACAAAAAAACACCTGGATAGGGTTAGGAAAACATCATGGTTTGGCTTTAAAAACCTGTTTTGGTCGCCGTGATCACGGAAACAAATCCGTTTTGGTTGCAAGAAAAACGTCTGGAACTGTCTCCAGGTCTCCTGAAAAAACACCCTGTTTAATTTCATATAAACAGCTGGAAATATCCCCAGAAGTCCTCAGAAATGTGCACTACTGTGACACAAACTGCAGTCGGCCGTTTGCCAGCCTTGTTATAACTCTTCTTCTTTGACGTTCTTCATTTTTCATCAATATGACCGTTCTCTGCTTTTTATTTTTTTCGGGGTAGCGGTGCCTCTTGGCTCATTAGGTATCATTTTCCCCTCTCATCATTTTCTGTCTCTCTGCATGCACCCTTTCATCCAGGAGCCTCGGAAACAGAGCGGAGGCTCCATCAGAAGCTCTTTCAGAACTACAACATGAAAGTCAGACCGGCAAAGTACTGGGAGGACAAGGTGACGGTCCGGGTGGGGATGACCCTGTCGCAGCTCGTCAGCTTGGTAAATGAACAGATGAAAGACGGAAACAAACATGCAAACACAGCCTGATGAGTTAATTCAGTCTTTTATATATCAAGTTGTTAAAGTAAGCCATCTTGTGAAAATGCAGTGCCACTTGCACAATTAATTTCTAAAGAGAAGCATTGAAATTAACAGCCCTCTCATACACAACAAGATATGGTGGCATCACTAATGTCTCTTTATCTGTGTCTGCGTCTCTCTATCCCCAAACAGAACGAGAAGAACGAAGAGATGACAACCAACGTGTTCATGAATCTGGTACGGGCATGGAAACATTCATCTTCATCACCAAGCCTCGCTCTGCCGCCCTGACTCCTCTTTCTCTCTGCCACTCTGCCCTCAAATGGACTTGTCACTTTCTATAACCGCAAATTATTTCTTGCTTTATCTCTCTTATTCTCTGGCTCACTCTTTCATTTCTGTCCCTCGCCCTCCCTAATTAGAATCCCGGACGGTTTGAGTGTTTGTGACAGTGGTGTGTGTGCGCGTTTGTGTCTAGATCATGGCGGTTTAAGAGAGTACCATGTAAATGACAGGGACATCAGGGCACCACGGTAATGATTTCACCTCTTGTCTGCTCCAATCTGCATGTTATTCACTTTCACTTTCCTTGCACTTCCTTCCTTTCTCCCTCCCTCCCTCCCAGGCATGGTCAGACTACAGGTTGTCGTGGAAGCCAGAGGAATATGACGACATTGATGTTTTGAGGATTCCTCCCAACAAGGTGTGGCGTCCTGACATCTACCTCATAAACAAGTGAGTGTCTTGTCCACAGTCCCACTGCATACTCAGCAAGTAGAAAATTAAACTCAAGGAGCATGCAAATAAAACATTATTGTAATTAAACAATAAAACCAATATAGGAATGTATTATTAAAATACAGCCCGAAGACTCTTAAATGAGAGATCCATATCATCCATCATCAGATAATTTCCCCAAAGACAAATTTTCTATGAAAAAGCAAAACAACATTATTCACATTATAATGTCAGCAATTTTGCTAAACAATGAAAAAAATACATGAGTTTGTAGCTTTTAGCCACACTTGCATAAATAGCTCTCGGGATTGCCAGCGAAGTGATGTAGAACATAGAAGACTGAAATATTTCACCTATTAAATGAACTGCCATGAAATATTGTCATCAAGATTTATCCAGCCCAATGAGTTAAGAACCACCATGATGTTGACATTTGTGGTTTTTGGCGAAAAATCTCTGTAAACTGTTAGCAAACTACTGTGAAATTTGGTATGGAAATTCACTGATTTCACAAATCGCTAATAAGCAAATGTTGGCATGCTTCAAAGCTGAACTGTGACGATGGGCTTGCTAAAAGTTTTCTAAACATCATCGTGTCAGCATTGTCAACGCGAGCGTGTTTGCATGCAGATGTTAGCATTAAGCTAACATTTAGCTTTTAAATTTTTAAATTTTACAAACACAAAATAAACTAAACCTTGAGGAATGTTACATTACTTTAACAGTATTTATAACAAGACCTGCATTATCAGACAAACGATGGGAGAATCGGCCTTTTCTTAAATATTAGATACATGTCATCAATAGTTCACATAAGGACAACACATTTTAACAGAATGTAGAATTTAGAAGTGAAAGTCAGGGAAATGTGCATAAATTTTGTCTATTTCTACAGTAATGACGGTCAGTTTGATGTGGCTCTCTATGTCAACGTCCTGGTTTACAGCGATGGGACTGTCAACTGGCTTCCACCAGCCATCTACCGCAGCTCCTGCTCTATAGAGGTACACAGAAGCAAAAGCACAAAACCCTCAATAACTAATATATCTCTAGGTCTTTGACTCCCCTTCTCAAGAAATATTTGTGAACATGCTTCTTTCCTTTTGAAAATTGATGTCGTAACTTGAGATTTCCCCTCCCGCAGGTGTCCTACTTCCCCTTTGACTGGCAGAACTGCAGCATGGTTTTCCGCTCATACACCTACGACTCCTCCGAGGTGGAACTGCAGTACTATCTGGATGATGACAGCAAAGAGATCAAAGAGATTGTTATAGATGAGAATGCTTTCACTGGTTGGTGAAACCTACAGAGTCCTGCTTATGTGTACCGTGTGAGATTTAATGAATATTAAGGTCGTTTTTCACAATGACACAATGCCTTTTTATCATAATGTACTGTATGTGCTAAAGATGCATAATAATCAAACGAAAAAAAAAGGGCTAATCTACACATTATGGTTAACAGCTCACCTTATGATGTCAGCTTCTTCATCGCTTACCAAGTCTCTCTCTCTCTCCACAGAAAATGGAGAATGGGCCATTTGTCACAAGCCCTCGCGAAAGAACATTAAGGACGACCTGTATGAGGACATCACCTTCTACCTCATCATACAAAGGAAGCCTCTTTTCTACATCATCAACATCATCATGCCCTGCATCCTCACCAGCGTGTTGGCTATATTTGTCTTCTACCTGCCTCCTGGAGCAGGTCAGCACATCTGACATGTTTTGACATGGTGACTACTCATCCCTGCCAAGACGGGATGGAGGAATGGAGACTAACCCCTTGATGCAGTGTCTGATGTCGTGACAAGAAGCATGTGTCTAACACTGACTGCTCCATCAGGCGGGGCAACCTTTGAAGGAATTCACTGATGTATTATAGATTGAAGGAGGGTGACCTTGATGGGGATTGTACATTGTCAATCTTTTGTACTCTGTGGCCAGACGCCAGAGTGATGTTTCACTGACATAGCAGAAACTATAGATTCAACAGGATTGATGGCAAACAATTTGACCACGCTGAACTTCTGGAGTACAAACTCATGACACAGGACTAAATCAGGCAACTGTCCTCTTACCTACATCCAACTAAATAAACCCTACACTCTCAAACATGCCTATATCTGAAAGACAATTAATCAAGCGCATGACAATACACACGACCAGTCAAATGTAGTTATGTGTTCAAGTTTGCCCTTGTCAACATGAAACAGGACCCAGCGGAGTAACACTTTCTGTTTGGCTGTCATGATTAATTCTCCAAACTTTCCTTGCCGTCCGCAGGAGAGAAGATGACTCTCTCCATTTCTGTCCTCATCGCTCTGACTGTCTTCATGCTCCTGCTGGCTGACAGGGTCCCCGAGACGTCCCTCGGCATCCCGATTATTGTCAACTACGTCATGTTCACCATGATCCTGGTCACTTTCTCCGTCATCCTAAGTGTAGTCGTCCTCAATCTGCATCACCGAACTCCCAGCACGCACATAATGCCAAACTGGGTTCGAAGGGTAAGGCTAGTTTTAACATTTATCCAAATTAACTGAGCATACCTCTCAGCCATGTCGATACCTTTGAGGTTTCTGATTTTACTTATTACTTTACCTCAAATATGCAGGTATTCATTCACTTCCTGCCCAAGTACATCGGCATGACAAGGCCGATCCAGGAAGAACTTCTGGAGACGGAGGAGTCTGATGATGACACACCCATCCGATGCTTCAATGGCCGGCAGCCTGGAGGAGAGTACTTCTTTCGAAAGATCAACCCTGATATAGTTTTACCCTGGAGAGGCAGGTAAGGCCACATTTACTAACAAGGAATCTACCTCAGACATGGCTTAATCTGTACGCATCATATGAAAGAATGTGCTTTGAATGTCCAAATAGGCTTCAGTAGATGAAGCACTTTTGCTTCTAAAGTCATTCATCAAGGTGTATCTCATATTCCGTGTTGGTTTTGTTTTGCGAACATCATGATTAATGTTATCCCAGGACCAACTGACCATCACGCTGATGTGTTGTCATAGGTTTGCGACGTATAGCACTCTCAGAGAGAAGACTGAATTGTATATCCTGCTTTGAGCAAGTTTTTACAGGTTTTACACAAACTTTACTAATTAAAATGTTTTTCTGTTTCTGTACATTTTTCTTTCACTATTTGGTTAGGCTTAGGCTACAAATATACATGGTTAGGTTTAGGCAACACAAACACATGGTTAGGTTTAGGTAACAAATATAAATGGTTAGGTTTAGGCAAAAATATACATGGTTAAGTTTAGGTAACAAATATACAAGGTTAAGTTTAGGCAACAAAAACACATGGTTAAGTTTAGGTAACAACTATACATGGTAAGGTTGAGGCAACACATATACATGGTTAGGTTTAGGTAACATGTAGTAGCTGTGTTTGAAGACCATCTTCTCTAATGTTGGTCTGTATACTGATTTCTATTTTGTAGTAAAGCTGATAACTTTTAATTCTTTCAGGAGGAGGAGGATTATATTTCAATTTTGACTAAAATAACACATGTGGAAAATTAAATACATTTATATGAAATAATTGAATTAAGTTTACATTATCATTTTATTGTCCCCTGTGGCCTTCCATAGAAATATTTGTCACACTTATTTTTCATTTGCAGTTAACAAAGTAAATAAAGTTTGATAAATGGCAAATACTAAGAATGACAGAAGAGGGTTATGCTATTGTAAGAGGTCCAACAAGCAAACTTAATTAGAATAGACTCTTGGTTCGAGTTAGTGAGAGAATATTCTTACCTGCCATGACTATTAAACAGCATAGAGCTGAAGTGAAGTCATTCATCCTGATCCAGCCTCCCTCTGGGCTAAGATGTACTGATCCTGATATTACACCAGCAGAAAGCTCTTTCTATTAATGTTAATAAAAGCCCACACAGGCATGAATCTTCTTTGTAGAGTGTGTCAAAGTGCGAAAGTTGGCTCTGATGCCAGCTTAGCTATTATAGTAAAGTACACTGTGTGCTGGACTTGGCAGAATTACCGCCGTCACCACAGCAGCTCAGAGAATCTGCCAAGACAGTTACAGTCTGTGCACTTCCTTCAGCCTCACATATTGAATACCATATTTAATTCAGCCACATGAAAGGTTCTCAAACAAGCAATAGAGCAGGATTAATGATTCTGCTGTGTAACACCAAATGGAGTGGACTGGTTGTTCACATTCTGTCACATACAGTCTCAAGTGATCAAAGGCATTAACTCTGCGAATAGACCCCATTCTAAGTATTAGCAAATGTTAGCATGCGTACTTGCTAAACGTAGATGGTGAACATGGTTATACAGAACATGCTTAACAGCTAAACATTGTCATTGTGAGCTTGTTAGCATTTAGCTTAGCTGTGCTGAAGTAACTATTGTCCTGTAAATCCGCTAGAATAATATTCTTAAGGGTACTGAGTAACGGAGACTCAACACGACACGGCATACAGCATAAGCACTCCAGACTTTCGCAGACCGAGCCGGTTTAGTGCCCAACTTACTTGAATGGGGATATAATAATTGAATCATGCAGCTCTTCTAGATTTTCCAATTTTTATTGGACTGAATGGCTCAAATTCTGACAGTAAAACAAGTCTTATTGTGGGGGTTATGAGGCTCACAATCAATTTTGGGCCCCAGTGCATCATGTGACATGGGTTGGCAACTACGCACTTGGCTGTTGATATTGTGGTAGACTGCCACAAATGAATGTGTGGGAAACACTGAAAAAAAACACAGCTAATGCCAGAGCTGATGCATGCGACATTATAGTGGTGTGTGATGAGGTGGGTGGGGCTGGAGGGCAGATGGTCTGTGTGCGGTGTAAAATTACAGGAAAAAAAGTGAAATTCTGATTTTTTATAAGCTTGCTTCTTCAATATTCAGCCTGCTGTATAAACCTGCTGCTATGTTTGTCCCCAGGCCTTCTTGAACAGTTAATTACAACCATGCTAGCAGCTCTGTAAGGCCATGACATACCTAAATGCCTAATGCCAGCATGTTATATCATGGTCACAAAGGTTAGTGTGTTACAGTAGCATGCTAGCCTTTGTTAACTGGCACGAAATGCAGGTGGGAATGTCATCAGGTCAACATTGTCATTTATTGTGGTCAACAGCCAAAACTAATGACAGTTGTTAAAGTGTCGCCAGTCATCAAAGTAAGAGACAATTTCTAAATAAATTTAACTTTTTATGTAAAACATAATGAGCATATATTTTGATATTTCTATTTTGATTGTATTCGTTTCTAATGTTAGAGTTTTGGGGGCAGGTTTGGATTTGGGTTTTCAGTAGATGTTGGGGGCTGAAGGCTTGGTTGAGATAAAGTCATTCAGCCACAGTTTTGTCATTTTATTGTTAACGTTGAGCAATGTTGGGAACATTTTCAAGTGAGTCTATTTAACTCAGGACTACTCCATTCTCCTTAACTTACTGTGGGCAGGTGTAAGCATCAAAAGCTTCAACGAGCTGGTCGTAGGGTGAGTCACTTTATATCAGCCTGTGAAAAAGGTTATCAAAATATACCTTTTTCCAATCTAAAACATTGCGTCAAACTGTGCTGTCTCTCAAGCATTCAGGCTCAGCCTGGCTAATCTGCCAGTAGGCCTGAGCCTTGCCACCCGGCTGCGGCATCATAAACAGCTCCGCAGTCCCCCGAACCAGGCTGTGCTGGGCATTTCTCATCCCGTTCCAAAGGCATCAAATTCAGCCCCAGCTAAGCCCCACACCCACGTCCACAGTCGCCAGCCACTAAGCCTCTGTTTAGGTTAGGCATTAGGGGGTAAGCCCACAGAAAGGAGGTGGAGGCAGGGTGAAGAATAGATGGGGGTAGATGAGTGGAAGGGAAGGCTGGTGCTGAGTGATCGGCACAGGGGAGGATTTTGTCGGTTTTGATGTGGAAGAGATGGTGGCCGGGCTGTCAGGCACCGTCACCCAGTGTGTGTCATGTAGATGTATTTGCCTTCGCCCATCGCTCTTTAACTTGCGATTCTGTCAGAGGGATAATAGGTCAGGTGCTGTCTGTCCTTTACAACATATTTATGATATTTTTCAGCATAGCTTTTTCCGCATATGAACATACAAAGAGTACATTCAGTAACAGTACCATACATGTTCATGTGTGTGTGTCACAGTGTGAAGGGCCCCGTATATCCGCAGTAATGAATACAAGCCGTGGAATGTGAATGGCATGCAGCATGTAGAGCGGCACATAGCTCAGCCCTGAGCTGTGGCCACAAAAATGCACACGTACAGTACACACACACACACACACACACACACATACCTCCTACAGGAGCGCATTTATATTGTCCAACGCCCAATCTGTTGTCACGCCGTCTCCGTGTGACTCCAATAACTCATCCCGTTCCTTCGCTGACGCCTTCCTCTCCATGGTGCCAGGGGTTCTGCACATTATTAACGTCATGCACAATGTTCACCCCGTACACACCGCACACATGGACTGCATGAAGTGTAGACATGCACTGAAAGTGCCAATGTGACAGGTGCACTGGAGTCTTTAGTCGACCGCCTTCAGGAAGGGACACATATCGATGTAGAGGTCTCGCTCTCTGCTTTAGTAATGTTTTAGATCATGTGACAAGAGTGATATAGGATGAAACCAAAGTCAGTGGAGTTAGTTAGGATCCTTATCAGGGGCCTATTTAGTCTGACACATGAGCAGATGATTGGATAACTGAGCAGACAAACAATTAACCGAGTGGCATACAAATAGATAAACAGAACCGCGAGAAAGCAAAGAAAATGCATGTAAATATGCAGAAAATACAGCATAAACATGATGAAAAGACAAGTAAAAATATAAGCAAGGCAATTAATCAATGAATAAATGAGGAATAATCACCTTCCACAAGCCACAATCAAGAGGCCCAATAATGACCAAAATCGACAAACTCTATGGGTATGGTCATCTTTACATTCAGAAAATGTTAACCAGTTAGTTTGCCTCAGCAACTGGCTAAAATAAGAATAGGTAAAAGGGCCACATTTAAGTGCAGTTGTTTGTTAAAAAAACAAAACAACTGAAAACGTTTCACCCACCCATCCAAATTGTTTAGAATTAAGGTTAGGGTTAGTGTTAGGGTTATATATCTTTTAGTTTGATTAAAATCTGAATAACACATCCTGTATTCGCTGAGAGGCATAGGAAATAGCCAAATTGACTTATTTTTCAATCTCAGTAATAACATAATTTGGATTTGTTATGAATAAAAAACAAATATTAAACATATCGGCCTCCTTTCATTTATCTTTCCATTCCAACAATAATAAACAGAGAAAATAAGACATTTTTGGTCATATTTAGGAATGTTGTTTAATCGTATTTAATCTACAGCTACTCTGTGATTAATCATATCGTTTATTAATTCATTTCCCTAGTTTAATCTAAATCTAAGTGTTAAATTTAAATATAAATGTTCAATCTAAATCTAAATATTAAATGTTTAATCTAAATGCCAAATGTTAAATCTTATTGTTCAATCTGAATGTTAAGTTAGATTTAGATTTAACATTTATATTTAAATTTAACATTTAGATTTAGATTTAACATTTTGATTTAACATTGACATTATATTTTCACAAGAAAATTAAATATCACACAGTTCAGAAACATTGTTGGAAATCTGGTCAAAAGTAACATTAAAAATTCACATATGTTTTTTAAACGTGGTTTGTTGCTAAATGTGGCAAAAAGTTGCTGTTTTTTTTTAGCAGATTCTAATCCTGATGTGTCACGCTACTTCATCTTCTCTGTTTACTGTGTGTTAAAGTCTCTCACGTATACTACAAGTGCAAAACACACAAGCACACAAATGCCTCACTACGACCTCTGTCATTCCTTATGTGGTTGTGAAAACACATGGACGCAGAGCAGGTGTGGCAAACCCTTTCCCCTGTAACTATCCACCTGCCCGTCACACTCGCCTCCACCCTCAAACCACCAACTATCTTCTTTTGTCAGTCTTGCAGTCTTGTGGCTTATTTCCACAGGGCAGCAAGAAAGAAACCTGATGAACAGTTCGGAGTCAAAGCTTTCCATTACAAGTGTTCAATAATGTGATGTTTTGCTGGAGGACAGAAGTTTGCTGTTGACATGCATATGCATTCTTTACGCCGCTGGTTACCGCAGGAATACTGATTGACAAAACAGACTGTGATATAAATGACTTCCATAAGTAGTGCATAGAGGTATCCTGTAGTATTTTTTTTATTTTCGTAAGTTAAGTTAAGTTTCTGCATTTGAAATGATTAATGTGTTAATCATGACCCAAAAAAGGTGTACAATGAGGATGGGCAAATTGACAGCATTGGCGTGTAATGTTCTCATATTTTAAGTCTTAAGTGTGTGTGTGTGTGTGTGTGTGTGTGTGCGCGTGCGTGTTTGCGTGCGTGCGTGCGTGTGCGATCATTGTAAAATGTGGTCCTGGAGACATCTACTGTAGGGGGAACTAAGACAGAAGTGGATTTTTTTGCCAGCTGTTAATATGTCCGGCCATCTGTGGACAGATTTTTGTGAAAGCCATAGTGTCACAACCGTGCAAGTACAGACCTATATCTTTGCAAGTTTGTGTTTGAGACCAAAACAAAGGCCAGATTTGAAGCTGTACTAACACAGTACCTACTACTGACTAGTCATGGGTCAGAACGTGAACGTGTTGATGGGTGTCTTGGCTGGTGTGATACTATTTAGGGGCTTTATCAAGGTCGATACCGAGACTAATTATTAGAAAGCAAGGAGACTGACGATTGATATTTGGAGTTGAAATGAAAATTCTTGTCAAAATTTAGAACATCCAGTGATGGCAGGGAGCCTAAGTACAACTTAGAACTGATCTTATGATCAACTTGAGGTACTTTCCATGTTCTACTACTTTTTCTTCCCCTCCATACATTTACAGTTACAGTTACTACTTTGCATATTCAGATTATTCAGTGTTTACAGGCTGTTATTTGTGATGCATTACCAATCAGATATTGATTGTGTGAGAGGATGCTGCATCAGGGCCGAAACATCACTTTTTTTTAAATTGATTTATTTCATCTGCAATCTGACAGAAAAATCACTAGTACCAATAGTCGGAAAATGCTCAATATCAGGCCTAGTAATATGTCAGGCTGATAATTAATCCCTAGTCCCATTGCAATATGTATCTCTGCATTTTACTAAGATGAAACATCACTATTTTCAAGGAGAATTTCTAAAAAGCCGACTCTCACTTTCTCAGAAGAGCCTGGATTTGTCTCCCAATGTAGAATCCAATGTTTAAATACACAGATATAAAAAAAAGACTACTATGAAGTTTAAATATACTGTTTTCACCTGACACTGAGGACATGCAGTTTTTACAGGAGGTGACGGGTGAACGCGGTGACGGGGAGCAGGAGGACGTGGAATCTGTAGCTTATAGTTAACACCCTTTTTAAGTGCTGGCTTCAACCTGTGTTATTGTGATCTGACACAAGCCTGTGTGACTTCTATATTGTCGGGTCAGATATTAAAAAAAATTAACTTTTTAGGTTTTTTGCCAAATGCAAAAAAAAAAAAAAAAAAAAAAAAGTGGAGTAAAGAAAGTGTTTTTCCCCCTGTGAAGCCTTGTATACAGGATTTCTGATTTGGGAAATAACTTCTCCTCAGTTGTTTTAAGATCTATTGGTCTACTTATCTTACACATAAGCCATTCTTTTGATTAACAAAGAATGATATATAGTAAGAAAATACATTATTATTATTGTTATTATTTTTATTATTGAAGTTCAGATATTACATTTTTCATAATATAGACATCATTATAAAATGATATTCGTTCATGGTTGAGCAGTTACTCACTAAGCCATGAAGGCACTACAGGAACGCTGTCAGTAAGACTCTGTCTCTGCTCATATGTTTTGGTTTATGGAGCAGCTGTGTGAGAGGAAGAATGGAGGGGGGTCGAAAGTCACGACATCGCGTCAATGTTGACCCGGCGTTGTGTCAATGTCACCTCCTCTATGTCAGGAGTGTGCTGCTGCTGTCACTCAGCGCTCAGAGGAGCAGCGGGAGTCGGCCCAAAGTAGTTTTGTTTGTCAGTGTCCATGGAGGGTGCACAAGGACACTGTTCTGTGTGTTAAGAAGAAAGAGACCTCACTGACGTCTACGTCCACGTTGTTCGTCCTACAGTGGACAGCTAATGTCAGTGGTGGTTTGTTAGAGCATGGGGCGAACAATGCTGTGCTAGTGACTCATGACATACACAACATAAATCTGGGCTTAGGGAGCATCTGTGAAGAGTGTCACCGAGTGTTTAAACTTCTTGTAGAGGACATGCTTGTCAAGACTGAGACATGGGACAAATAGCCCCAAACTGCATTTTGGTTGTGTGGTTTCTTAGATACAATAGCTATATAGGTATACCAGCATATACCTCTGTATATGAGTGTATGTAAATATATATAGTAAATCTTAGAAAATATATACTTAAACTACTGTGTATATACTTTACATAGATGATAAATAGATGATAATTATATGTGTGTATGTATATATATATATACATATATATATATATATATATATATATATATATATATATATATATATGAGAGACGGCATATATATATATATATATATATATATATATATATATATATGCACTCTTTAATAGAATACAATCAAAAGGAAATACAAACCAGTACCATAACTTCTATAGATCTTCTGAATTATTATTATCATTATTATTATTATTATTATTAATAGAAGTAGTAGTATTTCTTAGTACTATATCGTAGGTAACTAGACTTGTTTCAGTTTCTCATAAAGAAACAGCATTATCAGAACGCGAATATGTGTAATTTACAAAAACTATTCCCAAGCAGCAATCTATGCAAAATTAACGATTCATTCAAAATTGTGATTAAAAAGACCATTAAAAAAACATTTTGTAAGTTTTAACACTGTAAATGACTTCTCAGGCAATCTCACATGTGCTCTCATTAACATTTATTTATTTTATTTATATTTTTTTCATAATGTCTTGTTCAATTCAGTTCCCTTAATCCAAGACAAATTTCTCCTGGCATTAAACAAAAAAACTTAAAGCAGCATCATGTAGATATTGAATTTTCAGCAATGGCTGCTGAGTGCAGCGCCACTGTTGTAAACACAATTCCCAGCTCTGTGACGGTTTGTCAGGTGTGATGTAGGGTGCTAACTACAAACACAATACGTCAGAACACCGTCATGTGTTAAAAACTTGTATGTTGAAATAATAATAATAATTTAACCTTAAATCATAAAGTATTGTAACAGCAGACATTTTTATTGTATTATTATTAGTTTATATGTGTAAAAGCACAAAACACAGGTGTGTGACGCTTAACTTTCTCTCTGATGATGAACAACAACCTTTGTAATTTGCTGGAATGTATGTGCCGAAGAAGCTTTAAAGAGTAGACTAGAAAAGCCTAAATTCCGTGTTGCATTCACTGTCAGCATCTCAATGCATATTGTTCTACTTTCCCCCGATCCCCTCCACCCTCCCCTGCGTGCCCCTGTGTTTAAGATGTGAGAGCACCGTGCAGCTTCAGCGGCTCCCGAACACCGACAGCTTCTGTCTGATCCTCCCACCCAACCTGAAGTCGGCCATCGCCGCCGTCACATACATGGCCGAGCAGCTGAAGAAGCAGGACACGGACGACACGGTGAGAAGATTGTGCGCGACACGACACGCCGTTAGGAAGCTTCTTACTCCAGTCCTTCTGAGCACAGTGTTCCAAACACGCCCGATGATGTTCACGTGTCACTGCATACAAACAGTACACTGCTGACTCAGTGCTTATTGTGTGTGTGTGTGTGTGTGTGTGTGTTACCTCCAGATGACAGGAGACTGGCAGTTCATCGCCCTGGTGGTGGACCGTCTCTTCCTGTGGTTGTTTGTCATCATCACCACCCTGGGCACCCTGGCAATGTTCTTGGATGCCAGTTTCAACTACACACCCGATGACCCCTTCCCATAAAAGACAGCACGCACACACACACACACACACACACACAGCTGGAGGTGGGTTTGGTCATCACTGACTTCTTGATTCTGTGGGATACCCAGCTCAAACTTTCCATAAATATCTTGATACCTATTCCATATCTGTGTTGTCAACCTGTGTCATCTTTTCATTAAGTAGAAGCATGTGCACACGCCTGAAACACAATCTGCGTGATAAACAAAATCAATGTATAGATCTACAGAAGCTAAATGTATGTGTGATGAACATGTTTTGCATTATTTCTTTTTTTTTTTGTCTAAATCATGTATTTATCAGATTGTGATCTTTATTATTTGAGTCTGAAAGCTTCAAATACATGTTTCTCTAAAGCGACAGCGTTTGTTTGTATGTACTGTCACCTTCCTTGTGGAACACTCAGGAACCCAACGGTTTGATTTTGACTCTCTGCTGACCTGTGCATGAGCAGTGAATACACTTGGTGGTTGTAATGTTTGTCTTGTGGCAGTAGAGGGCAGTAATATAATGATACTTCAAAAGATAAGAACATGGCTGCTGAAAGGACACTGGTCAACAGTCTCCCTTTAAATATAAAGAAGATGTATCCTTAATTTTCTGTTTAGGATCCCTGAAGAGCTCAAACATTCCCCAAAAGCTCATGAAACATATTTAACAGTTAGATGACGTGGATATTAAGTTTTGCTATTATTAGAATAACTCTTATTCATTTGAACTGTTCTCTGTTTAGGATCTCAAAATCCCATCTGTATAACAGGATTCAGTTGATTGTACTCCATTCTGACTGTGATCGGTAATAACAGTTCTATGTGTGAGCTTCCGCTTCTCCCATATATATATATGTATATATATATATATATATATATGACCTTTATATGAAGATGTATATCTTTCAAATATAAAGACATAGTCATTGTTATAGTACTTCTAACCTAACATATAACCTCACATTTGATAAAGACCCCCCCATTAGATCTATATGAGATGTCAAATAATGAGAAACAATACACAAGGCTTAGATTAAGACATACATTTCAATGATTCTTGCTATTTGTTCACATTATCAGCTATTCTGTCATCTTCTTCATCATTTAAATAACTTTTCAGGACATCCCAAATCTGGTTTCCATGACAGCGCCAACAACATTGCAATTTCAGCCATTCATTACCTCCTAATGAATCAAGTGTTTTATTTGCAGTGCAGCATCGATCGGTTTAGTCAGCATCAATTATTGTAATGTGGCTAAAACACGGACGAGCATGCCCAAACTATGATTCTTGCACCGTGTGCTCTGCTAAATATATCCATCTCTACATTTATTAACATATAATGTGTAAGTCAGTTAGCAATTAAACATCAATATCTGTCTTTCCGAGGAATTGAGAAGGTGTATATCAGAGGTTACAAAGGCAGCCATGGGAATTAAGACAGTCATACTTGTTTAGTATGAGCATTGGTGTCTTGCTGATATGTAGGCGGTGAGAGGGCCTTACACATGAGGGATAATGCCTGACAACATGTTCCTTATCACGGATTAACGGAGGATGTGCACATGGGACAGTTTCGCATTAGCATTATCATGCTTATACCATGGTCACTTGCCAAAAGAAAAAGGACCAACAATTAATATTTTCATGGATTTTGAAATGATAATCTTAAATATTTCACAAGCATCTCAGGGTTTGTTGTAGCTATAATTATCATTACCTTTCAATAAAGTTCTTATGGAATGAAAAATGTGTCTACTACTGAAGTTAATAGGAAGAACCTTAGATCTAGACTTGACAACAGGCGGTAAACTAGTCGACTTAGCTCATTAAACTCTGGCTCAGCAACAAACAGCATTGCCAAAATGAGAAATGTTAAACTACTATGCGAGAGGTTTACAGTGATCATATTTTGGGGGAAATGGTCATAGGCCAATCACGAAGTGTCATTTAAACGCATTTTTTGACATGCCTACAAATCTGCGCAGATCATGTCAGACAGAGTAAACAAAACTAACTGCTAATGTAAGCGTCACTACATGGTCGGAATACTGTATATGATCGTACAGAGGGCAAAGATTTTGTGCAAATAAGATCATACGCTTAAGTATCATAAGTCTGAAAGTGTCGTTATTAGCCTGAAAGCTAACGTTGTGCTAGCAAGATTCATAGTCGATGATATTGTGAAAGGCAGACAAACTGGAAATAGAATTTGAAGGTACCCAGAGGAAAATATTACTTCTCAAAGCTTGCTCCTTTATGGCTATGGAGCCGTAAAGGAGCTCAATGAGAGTTCTCATTTCAGTCTCGTTGTAGTCTTTTTTGGTCTCAAACATTTCTCATTTGTTTCTCCTAAAATTCCTTAGGAGCAATAGGTGAGACTAGAGACTTTACCGCTTAAACCTTGCTCCTTTCCAGCACTGTGGAGACATTCTGAAACTTCATTGAGAGCTTGATGAGATCTCCTTTGAAACTTACAGGGAGCCCAAGTTGAGATTTTCTGCACCTGTTTCTCAGGAGAAACAATTGAGAAACAGGAGAAATCAGCCACAGCCTCACTTTGGTCTCACAGAGATCTCATAGTTGTCTAGAAGAAATGAATGAGACACTACTGAGGTCTCTTTTCCAATTTTCGTTTCCTCTGGGTATGTTTAACCACAAGACTAGCTATATCAAGAATTTCATAAAAAAATGATAGTCCACGTGTTCCGTTAGCTGAAGCATGAAGACGGATGCTTGTGGTACAAAGTTATGAGTAAGTTCAGAGTTTTAGATACACACTATAGATAACGAAGGTCAATACTAAAAATAACATTTTTATGTAGACAAATCATTTTAAAAAAAAAAAAAAAAAAAAAAATGGAGGAGCTTGTAGAAAGTTGCAGAGTAAAGTCTCTTTTCTTTAAAAGCATGATTGTGAATTGATTGTTTTTAAATATCTTGTCTGTGTTTCGTGCGCATCAAGTCACGGTAGTTGCCATTTTGTTGAAAAAAGAAAACGTCAAAATGTCAAAAATCTACATTATGCACCCAGTATACCCTACTGTATAACTTGAGTTTTAGCAACATTAACCTTAGCTAGCATTAGCAACTGACTGACTGAAGTATTCATCCAGATCATGACATAAACCACCATCCTTGAGTGCATAACCGGAATGTTGTAAAACAAAATAATACAAAAATACTATTAACACTGGGTCCAAACAACCAATAGATACTTTGCAAGGTCAGTGCAGTGACCCAAACTGTCACTGGGTCACCCTTGACTCAGTTTAGTATATACATCGGGCCTTTGCAATGTGAAGCCTCGTAACTGATTAGCTGTCGCCACTGGCACGCAGCACAAAGCCACACTGAGACTGTATTCATTGTGTGCAACCTGTCCAAATATGTTTCTACCCTGCATGAGGCACTTACCAAGCTCTGTGGAGAAAACAGACCCCCTCTCTCTCATTGCCTGAGAAGAATGAGTCCACAAGACCGAGACCGCAATCTACTGGACCTGTCCTGCTGCTGCTGCACAAAAGCCAAGTCTGGTTGCATAAGAAGACTGAAGGTGATAAAGACAGGGGACATGCAGAGAAGGGCGCCATCCCCCTCATTTGCACACTCGGAGCTTTTCGGGGAAAAGCCGTGGGCCCAGCGTGTTTTATTGCCAATGCCTCAGTGACTTCCAAGGGCACTTAAAGGACTTCAATCACTGGATTTGCACTCCACTTGCTCACTTCAGACCCAGAGGAGGCCTCCAAAATGGGAGGGAGGGCCCCCCGAGAGAATGTTGCCCGAGCCCTTCTTTGGGCTGATTTAGCTGTTTTCTTTTTCGGCCCCTATTGAGCGTTGAGCAACGGCTAAACCAGCGAGACAAATGTGTGTTTACGCCTTGGAAAAAAAGAAAGTAGTAAAAGGGGAAAGAGGAGAGAGAGCAGAGGGGGGAAAGAGCAATGTTCTTTTTGTGTTCTTTGCGATCCAAGACCAGGGAGGAAAAAGCAGCCAAGAGGACATCAGATAAATCAGGTTACCAGTGGCAACAGCACTGGTGGGCCCGACACCGGCCCCTGATCTTCTTCCTACTCATCCACCTCCTCTCACGAAGCCCTTTATACTCACCTTCCTTACCTACATATGCTCTTCTACATGGCATCCCCTTCATCTTTCCCATCCCTTCTTTGTCCTAACAACTCTTTCAACCCTCAAACACCCCTTCCTCCCTCCTTCCTCTTTCCTTGTATCAAAGTGAGGCAGATTCCTTGAGCTGTGGGGTCGCTCCACCCCAGCAACAATGAGGCATTTGTTGGCCTCGACAGTTAAAACTTGGAAGGCTGGATACAGTATAGGGGAAGAGTTATAGTGAGAGAAAAATGTGGGTGAATGTGGGGTGGAAAGGGGCCAGAACGTGAGAAAATGAAGCGTATCGGAGCTATGAGAACTCTGTAGCACGGCCTCGTTACGTTTTTTAAATTGGTAATCCAGTCAGTAGGTGAGCAGCACATTCCCATTAACCTGGCGGTGGGGATAACTTCCTCCGGGCTTACAGCTTATTACTTCCTCTCCCGTTGCTGTCGGACTATTGTTTGGCCGCAGTGTGAAGTCACACACACAGCTGACCACTGATAATGACAATGCTTGCTATTGTCTGCTGTTTTTTTTTTTTGTCTATTCATTGCAGGAAGGGGGCCACAGCTGGCATGTTAATGCAACTAATGGAACTGATCCTATTGTAAGATATTGGTAAGTTGCAATCGTGTGTAAACTAATCACCTCTAATTAGCACAGTGGATCTATTGATGAATAAAGCTGGATATTTATAACATGAATCTAATTTGAAGACTGTATTTAAGTGAGCTGAAGCTTGAATATCAAAATTGCACGTTTTAATGATGTCTGCGTCCATTTTCATTGACTTTCATTTGTTTTCGGGGCTTTCAGATGCACCAATAAAGCATGAGTAATCATTTTCCACCCCCTTTACTTCAACTCAATGTTATAATATTAATGGAAAGTCACAGCTGATTCCGCACACTTTATTATGAGTTAGTCTTCAGGAGAACACAACTAACTTTACACATATGACTGGAAAGGGCAGATGCTTCGTCTTCGACTTCTTCCTGAACAATTGATCTATTTCCCCCAGGATCCATCACTTCTCCCCCCTGTAGCTCCTCCAACTCATTATAGAAGGTCAGCACAACCTGATATGAGGTTTAAAGGCACTCTATGTAACAATTTGTACTACTCTTACTCTTTTTAATTGGCCATATGTGAGTGTATTGTAACATGACTCTCTACAGGCTATATGAGGATGTGACTTCATGAATGTTCTCAACCCTCAAGTTCTCAGCAGGAGTCTCGACGCACCGTTCTGCTTGGTCAGTAATGTATGCATTACTTTGGTGTAGATGGCGTGCTTCCTGGCTCCCTGTATCAGATGCTGGGATTAAAAATTTGGTCACGTTGCTGAAAAGCTATAGTCAATCCATGTATTTTCAGATTAAACCAAGAGAAAGAACATCTCTCAAAATAAACACACCAACTTCACAATCTTGTGGCCAAAAACCGTAGACCCTCATCAGCGGCGATCCAAGCTTGTATGACGCCCTGGGCGAACCTCACCTTCAGTGCCCTGGGCAGCTGCCCATTTTGCCCATATGAGGAACCCCTGACCCTCATTGTGCACCACTTCAGTTACAATTAGTCCTACACTTAAGTAGTCTACCTTGATTCCCACACCGCCACCCTGGTGATCATTCTCCAACAAGGAGTCCAGAAAGACGCTACTTTTTTCTGATAAAAAAAAAAATTAGACACAACAAAAGTTTGTCCACATTTTTGCTAAGGAACAGACAAAACTAACAGTCCCACATTAAAAAAAAAAACATATAAGATAACTGAATAAGGCAATGCAGCCACAATGAAGTGAAATTCAGAGAAACCAGACCAACTGTAGGCTACTGGTATTAGCTCTGACTTATTAAAGGTTTTCTGTAAAATACGATATGTGACTGCACACAACAAACCGACTGAGTCATAGTTCAGTCTCCAAACAGCTCTCCCTGTTCCTGAACCTATCTGAGTTTCCTACATTTGATCCGTCCCCTCTGACATGGCAGTATACCTCATTAACACTTCGCCAACAACAGAGAGGTCGTGAATCTGCCTGGGCCCGGTGATTGGTGATCCGTGGTAGAGGGACAGTTGGGAGATTAGTCTACTTTGTGCAGTGACAGCACCTAAGTTATGGCATCAATATGGGTCAGTGTGCATACTGTAGATATCTACACTGTATGCACACACACACAAATATACACACACCATTTCTAGACTTTAAGCTACTACAAAGAACTTTGGTTTCTGACTTGAGACTTTATCAACCACACTGTGACTTTTAAAAGTTGACTTCAAAAAAGTCAGGACACCGATTAGCTTAGAAAACCCAAGTAGACTATTACATTTAAGTTGTAACAACTTCAAAGTTTTAAAGTCACAAAGTCACTGACTCAAATTGTCAGATTTGAGTCTTGATCCGACCCAGTGACAGGCTTAAGGAATAATTTACACTAACTAGAGACAAAACCAATCTTCTCGCAGATGCTCTTGTAGGCGTCGTTATAAGACTGTTTTTAATTTATGGGATAAATGTTCCTTGTAGTACCTTTAAGTAAAATGGAAAAGGAGAATAAAGAATATTTAGGGTCAAAATGATACCGGAAAGGATAAGTGAAAGGATAAGTTTGACAAAAAATTATGCATATTATGCATACGCGACTTTCCATGCTTATGGAAAGTCGGGTGGCGGTCCACGAACATTTGTAGAGCGACACTGTAAGACAGCATTCTCCTAAACAACTGAATCAGCTGGGGACTTATAAAATCAACTGGGAGAAATCATAGTATCGCTCCACATCCAGCTTAAGGCTCTTAAATCGCTGAGAACAAAAAATGACCTGAAAAGACATTATTTACGCCCTCATTGCGTGGTGGAGCTCATGTACCCACATCAGATTGAGCTGCTGCACAGCTTAAAAAAGGATATAAAATAAGTCATTTCTAATCAATTTTGGATCTTGGGGGTTCCAGGGGCTTGGATTAAGCAAAAAGAGCTATATGTTTCTTTTTTGTCATGTTTTTCCAGTAGTTTTGTTACCTTTTAAAACAAGTCCCAATCTACTTTACAGTTGTTTAGGAGAACGCTTCAACGCTGATTTGCTGTGAAGCCTCAGAAATGTTTTAGGGGCCCAAGAAACTTCACACAACTTTCTGAATTTTAATTTTTGGTCGAAACTTGTCCTTTAAGCTGTTTTAACTAGTCACTTTGGTGAGCTCTGACTGAACGGAGGGAAAAGGACCGAAATCCCCTCTTAAAAACTCAAATTTTGCTCCTTCAATTCTATCAAAGAAACTTTTTTTTATAGCTTATTTTTTTTCTTTTTCCTTACTGACCTATCTTCAATCGTGCATTTTTTTCTTTTTCCCAAACACAGCATCACCCATCACACTGGAACAACTATTCAACCTGACTTTGCCATTGCATTTAAAATGCATAAACAAGCCATGCAGATGTATTTTCAGAGTGTTGAATTTAAAAAGCATGTAAGTGATTTTAGTCAGTGTGTGTGTGATAATGGAGCCAGTGGAGTGTGTGGCACGGCTGGAAAGGTTAAACACTGATAAAGGGACGAGGTGCGCAGAGGAGAGACGACCTGTTGCTCCGCTCTGAACATTCCCCAGCAGCTACTCCCACAGAGCATCACCATCTCCATGCGCCAGCGGGCATGATAATTACGCACCCACTTCACACCATCACACACACACACACCTCGGATGCGACTCGAGACCCCCGTTACACAACTCGTGAACTGAACCAGCGGCTTATTTCACTTCGGGTCGTAACAGCAACATCTGGAGCTTTACAGTCTGAGGGACAGGAGGAGGACAGGGACGCAGACACCACCGACTGAAGTTGACGCAGAGAAGGAGACTTTTTTTTGGAAGCGATGGCAAACTCCGGGATTCAGCTGTTGGGATTTTTCCTGTCTCTAATCGGCATCGCCGGGCTCATCATCGGGACTATCCTGCCGCAGTGGAAGATGTCGGCGTACATCGGGGACAACATCATCACAGCCGTGGCCATGTACCAGGGGCTGTGGATGTCCTGCGCCTTCCAGAGCACCGGACAGCTCCAGTGCAAGATCTACGACTCCATCCTGCAGCTCGACAGTGAGTAGTCCTCTGTGACCCGAAGTGGTGGAATGTAACTAAGTACACCAAGTACTTTACTTGAGTATTTCCATGTGATACTACTACTCACACTATGGAGGCAGATATTGCATTTTTTCAGTAATGCATTTATTTGAAGACTTTCTGGCTGCTGTGTACATTTAAATGATATATAAATCAAAGCAACATTGGTAACTATTTCACCTTAAAATAAAACCCATCAAAATATATAATCTCTGTAAGTCCCACTCCACACCCTGATGGATTGTAGTTGTAGTTTACAGGGGCAGACTCAGGGTGTTTGAGGGCCAGGACAAAAAAGAGGGGCACCAGTTGTATGCAGGGGGGGCACCAACATGCAGAAAGTAGTGAAATATCCATGGTGAAGTGAAAGGCCATCGTAGCAGGCACTTTATTATGTTTTATCTACCATAGGCACATCCAAAGTGCCCTCTTGGCTGCCCTGTTGGGCGATCATATAGGTTTTCCCTAGGTTTCAACTCTTTGTGGGTTTTTTTAATGCCATTTACTGATCCGCAGATAGCTTAACCCGTTGCTAACTTAACCCACTCACTGCTGCAACCTGTAGCTGCCGTTAGCTAGCTAGCTCACCCAACATTACCGCTGATGATATTGTTGAAGAAACCTGGGGTTTGTGTTTTTGACAGTAGTGTTGAGCTCAGAAGCTCAAAAAGTCAAATTGCACTCGATACTCATTCCTACGTAGTGTTGCTTTAAAATGATGTACACATGAATGCATCACTAATTATATTGCAGTGATGTAATATACATGTTTATAGAATGGGTTATTCTGTATAATGAGTGCTTTTCTTTTGGTGCTTTAAATGTATTTTGGTGTTAATACTTTACACTTTTACTCAGTGATGGAATGCAACTAAGTATATTCACTCAAGTACTGTACTTAAGTGCAGTTTTGAAGTTATTAAACTTCACTTGCGTGTTTGTATTCTACTGCTATTTCATACTTCCACTTCCACCATTTTGTGTTCCTAAAAAGATAATTTTAGTAACCAGTTACTTTGTTAACTTTATGCTGTGTCACTACTAACACAGTGCATTTGTAATTTTATTTATTTTACTGGCAATCACATTTGAAAAAAACAACGTAAACAGAATCTGATAAACAAAAATGTTGAATATCTGATACAATAAATGGTTGACCCTGCATGCAGTATATACTTTTGATTGTACTTTTGATAATTAAGTATGTTCAGTACCCAATACTATTTATATTGACGACTCTTGGGTACTTTTTACAACACTGCCCTTACTTAAGTAGTTTCTTGAATACAGTACTTTGGCCTACCTGTATTTTTACACTTTTTACACTTTTAGGTGTTTTTTTTTTTTTTTTTTTTTTTACTAATGTTTTCTCTTTTATTTTTGCTTTTCCTGTAGCACTTTGGTATTTGTTTATATGTAAAGTGCTTTACAAATTAAATATATTATTATTATTATTATTATTATTATTATTATTATCATTATCATTATTATTAATATTAATATTATCATTATTATTACTGAAGTATTGCTAATCTTACTCTAAAATGTATGAATACTTGTTCCACCACTGCCAGCAGCTGACACTGAAATTCGCTCCTTTAGCAGCAGCTTTATCCTCAAACAGTCTCTTATTCATGACTCCAGCATCACCACCTGTAGACCCACCTGTTCCATGAAAGCTTCACCTGAGTGAAGGACCACACCGTCACCACTGATTAAGTTTGCCACCTCAGGACATACCCTGCTTGTACCATACTGTAATTACTAACCTAATTGACACACACACACACACACACACACCCACACACACACTTCTATCAGTGATTATACTGATCACACTGTAATTTGTCACTACAGCATTGTCCTCTTCCTCAGAAGTTTGAAAATAATCATTATCTGGTCCTTAAAGTATTCCTTAGAAAACCGCACCCACACATTGACCAATTCTGGGAAACCCTCCCACCATGACTCCCAGCATTTCCTAAGAACTCACACTTCGACACATACAGCGCACATACAGCAGGTGCTGACTTATCTAAGTCTTGGATGAGTGACTTTCAGGACTGACTGAAGTCACCCAGATGTTGGAGTTCATCTATGCTCATGAACATCAGAGACTCCATGCAGTTCTCTTTTTTCACTATGAAACAGTTGTTGCAGTTGGTCCTTATTACTAAATATGTTGCCAATGTAATCTTTATAGGAAGGGTGGCCATGGCAACTCCACTGCTGCAGCACAGGCATCTGAACAATCTGTCTGACATCTCCAAAAACACACTCTCAGACTTCAAAACTTCCCTCATGCAGAGACAAATCTGGTTCACAGGTATTTAGGGACATCCCCATTCTGTAAATCCACAACACAATTTGACTTTTAAAGGTCAGGATTCGACACGGACAGTGAACCATTGTTCGACTATTGCGTCTACATTTGTAAAGAGCGATGGATCACTGGTTTTATGCCCTGACAAGTGTCATTTACATTTTTGAAAAAGAGGGCTTCACAGCAACAGATTGATTTACACCGATGACTTTTTGTAGGTTAGGGTTAGGCAAGTTCAAATACAGTCTCAACGATTTTTGAGTTTCAATCGCAATCGTGAACTCCAACTGGTTTTAAAGCAAAAGTATCTAACTATGGAGAATGATGGTTGATTCCTGTTGAGTCTCATCCAAAGGTCGTCAGGTACTAATGCTTATCCAAAGCGTCAGTGTTTGACGACCTTGGGATGAGCGTCAACACAAATCAACTATCTTTATTCAGAATTGCTTTGAAAAGTTACATAGTGTAACGTAGTGTTTGGATTGTTGCCAATAACACCTGCAGACTTGTTGACATGAGATGTCAAGAATAGCAGCAGGGCTTCACCTTTGAAGCCAATTAATATTCATCTCTTCCTTAATTTTGACTGCAAACCTAGAATTACAGGCTGATATACCTGAGAGCATGTATTTTCACTTGTTTCAGAGATTTAATTTACATGCCAGAGACTGTTGTGTTCAGTACATCGTCGGCCCCATGCTGAGCTGGATTACTAACCAGGAAAAACTGACAACCAGTCTCGGGGGCCTCAGACTGTCAGGGGCACCAAAGACCTTATATTCATCAGTTATATGATAACCTGAAAAATCTGATTATATTCACATTTGTTTTGGAAGCTGAAAAATGAAACGATAAGGTCACCAAGGGTGGGCTGTCTTGAATTATTACCCTTCTTGCCTATCTTTCTTTTAAAACATAAATTCAGGGTCACAGGTCGATTTTCAGGGTTAAGGTTATCCCATAAAGTACTATGACTGACGTATCTTTGACTTGTAACATATGAAACATATTTGGCATATACATTACTATATAATCCATCCCATTGTGATCCCCATTTCCCATGTCTTTCTTACTATCTGTTAGTCAGTCTCTCCCTCTCTTTTGCATCCTCTCTCTCTCGACCATCCCTCCCTCGAGGGTTTTGTTTGTTCAGGCAGGGCAGGGATGGCCTAGACTGGCACAGACTGGTTCTAGGTGGACAGAGGAGGGGTTGGGGGGGGTCACCCTGTGATAGGTTTATAGGATGAGGGGTGGGGGTGGTGGGGGCACTGACAGATGAGGATCCTGACAGCAGCGCTTCAGCAGGCCTCCACCTCTCGCACAGCAACAGATGGGCGGGAGACAGCGTAAAAGACAGAGTGTGTGCTGGTGTGTGTTCATGTGTATCCCATGGTTTCCCTTCCAGGAAAAGCTCACATTAAAATGTCCTGACAGGCTAATGTGAATGTAATTCACAACCTCTGGACACACACACATAAAGCCTCTGTGATAGGCGGAGGCCTGTTTGTTAGTCACTCCTTATCGTTTCCCAGTTTGTGCTTCCACATTTACATTTTGTATATACAGCAGGATTTGTTACTTGACTCTGGATGCTCTTTGTCTTTATGAAAAGTGCTGTATTTGTTTCTACCTTTTTTTAAGATACACTCCCACATTCCATTAAACAAAAGGCCATTTTATCACTGCTTCCCCCTAATGAAACCAATATGCTTTTCCTGTTCTCCTCTCACACTTCATCATTTTATTCCCCCTTCTCCCCGTCTGCCCCAGGTTCGCTTCAGGCCACTCGTGCTTTGATGATAGTGGGCATCATCGTGTCCATAGCAGGTCTTGGTGTGGCCTGTATGGGAATGAAGTGCACCACCTGTGCAGGGAGTGACAAACTCCGCAAGTCCCGCATCGCCATGACAGGAGGCATCATCCTACTAGTTGGAGGTGAGGAGGACACAAATGCTCCCTTTATAGTCACTGTAGTGTTGAGATTTGACCAAACTTATTCCAGTAAGTCCAACATTTGATGATGGTGATGTTAGACATAAAGGTGTGTTCCGTAAAAGCTGGCATTTCAGAAATGATGTAAAATAAACAATTTATTCAGATATAAACAACCAAGCAATAGGTGCATTATTAGCATTATGACCACCATTGCACATGTCTGATGCATGCTAATCATATTAGACCTCAATCAATACACAAAAAAACAATAGGATCCATTACTGTATGAACGACTACAATTATTGACGACAGTTAACGTCGGTGAAACTTGATTACATACAAATGGATGACAAATTAAAGCTTGCGCTCCCCAACAAGCTGCAAGAACCACTGTGTGCAGAACTATGCTGGAGAGACCAAAGCGTATTTGTGGTTGTCATGGACCTGAAGTACGGTACCCTTCTACTAAAGCTTTGGCAGAAATACAGGGCTTTCAAAATGTAAAAGTCTTGAAACACTGCCAATTTTAAACTTTAACTTAAAGACTGAGAATTTACATCTATGCTAGCAGCTTTTTGAGGTTGTAGTTAGGCTATATTGGGCTTAATGCTATTGTCAGCATGCAAACATGCTGGCAATGACAATGCTAACAAGCTGGTGTTAAGCAGGCATATTCTTTACCATGCTCTGTTACTCAATTTAGATTGTTAGCATAATAACATTAGCTAGTTAGCACTAAACACACAGTAAAAGTTTCAGATAATTGTTCATAGCATGCCATACAGAAAGTAAAGGGATCCCCAACGTGATTACAATTCATCCTAAATATGAGTAAATGTACTAAATTTGATGGTAGGTCATCCTGTTGTTGAGAAAAGTGCTAACGTTTTACCTAATGTAGTATTATAATATTATATATGTATAATATTAGTGTATTAACATTCAATAAATAGTTTATAACGTGCTGTTATCTAGTTATAACACACTGATATGTGTATAGATAATTAATGGCAATCCATCCTCTATTTGTTGGTATATTACAGTATGTAAAAAAGTGGCAGAACAGCACAGCGATGACGTTGCCAGTTAGGCCACCTTGAGTTCACTGTCAGCATGCTAACATGCTTACAATGACAATGCTAATATGCTAGTGTTAAGCAGTTACAGTCTTTACCATCTTGAATTTGCTCATCAGCACAGAAAAGACAGAGAGGTTTGCTGGTTCTTGGTGATAAACCTCTATTTGCAAAGCTAAGGCCAGAGACGTACACGTTGGCGCAGTCAACCAGCTGCATCATGAACGTAGCTGTTCACATACTTGCCTATATACTACGCGTGTTACCTGACGATACGACATTAGCCTATTCTCCATTGTTGTCCCCCGCTTCTGCCTACCTTCCCCATCACATCCCAATTCAAAGTGATAACAATCCATCATGAGGGGGACATGAATGTGCATACCAAATTTCATTGGCAGTCCGGCTAGTTGGTGACGAGAAAAGTGAATATAACTGTACTTTAAGTTCCCCTATTCAGCAAGCAGCATTTCAACATTACATAAATGGTTTAAGCAGGTATAAGCAGTTATAAGTCCATTTTATCATCAATCACAACATGTCAATATATAGTCTAATTATAACAAACACTGAATGACATCACATCTTTAACAGTATACAAATGTGTCTTTAATGTACAAATTACAATTGTTGATAAATAAAAGTTATTAAAGTTGCATACTGCTACATTCAATTGTGTAACAATCTTTTTTTATTAAATGGCTGTATGCTGCTTATAAATGCCTATTTGGTGGACTTATCTATTACCTGAATGTCACTTAAAATTTGACATTTCGTTTAATGGTGGCACTACAAATGTTTCAGAGGGTTCCCAAATTCTTTAGGATGCATCAGCGGGGGACCATGAATCTCTTGTTTGTGCCAGTCCTACTTGTGGTGTAAATGCTGAGAGATTTCACTCCATAAGTGAATACTTTGTCCTGCTTGGATTAAAGTCAGTAGGAATTATTCTGTTGGCACCATAGATAGTATTATAAAAATCAACTTATGGTAACACAGTACACAAGAAAGCTGTGTTGACTAAATAATTGTTCAGTCCACCAATTTCTGCTATACAACTCTGATGTAATACCTCCAGCACAATACGATAACCAATTGGTTATCAATTTGTCTGTATTGGTTATATGTTAACCATTGGTTATATGTCTGTATTGGTTATAACCAATACAGTCCTGGTTACATAATATTTCATCAGAACTCACCTAAACTCCCATCATCATCACATTGTTCTCAGATCTTGTGTACATCATACGGTAAGTAGGAGGAGGTTTGATCCCCAGCCCAAAAAGCCTTCCTCCCACTCTTCTGCTCCAGCCCTCCAGAGGTCATTAGACTGAATCAGACCAGTTCTCCTGGCACTGATTCGAACGTAAGAGGTCTAACTGGCTCTGAAGAGAACAGACACACTAAGAGATAATTGTGCTGGAGTCAATAGCTAGCGGCCCGGTGCCTGCAAAGGGGATAAAAGCATGTCTACCCTCTCAGGTTTTGATGATGTGCTGATGGACTAATTGATCTTTGTTGTTGTGTTTCCCCCTCCCAGGGCTGTGTGCCATTGTAGCGTGCTCCTGGTTCGCTCATAATGTGATCCGAGCATTCTACAATCCCTACACTCCAGTCAACACCAAGTGAGTAACCCCAAAACACATTGTGTTCAATGAAATTAAAGGAATACTTTGACATGTTGGGGTAAATTACTTATCGGCTTTGGCGTCAGAAGTAGAAGTAGAAGTAGTAGAAGAAGTACCATGCTCATATTTGTATCTTAAATATAAAGCTACAGTTAGCTTATCTTAGCATGAACAGTGAAAACGGGGTAAACAGCTAGCCCGGCTCAGTCCAGAGACAAAAACAGCACCTCTAAAGCTCACACACGATATCTTGTTTTTTATTCAAACAGAAAAACTCAGTGTAGTGATGACATGTTGTGGTTAATGGTTTTGTATCGGATTATTTCTCTGCGCTTCCTGTTATGCTAAGCTAACTGGCTACTGGCTGCGGCCCCATGTCTAAGAGAACAGATGTAAGAATGGTATTGATCTTCTTGTCTAAATCTCAGCAAGGGAGTGAATGAATTCATTTGTTTTGGGTGAAATTGTACTGTAAATTACATAAAGTACATGTAAAGTACATTTATGGTGCATTTTTATTGCTTGACATTTCGAAAATATTTCACTACATTGTCATATTGCTGAGTGACAAATAAATAACACATTCTTCTTCTCCAATTCAGAAGCAATAAAACACCATGATTCTGTCCAAAACATGGAGGAGATAGGCTGCTACTGTACAGTCTCCAGGAGCTAACAGAGGCTAACGTTAGCTAACTTCAGAAAGGCCTAGATATGGCTGTAGCTGGCTTCACGGGTCTTCTGCAGTTTCTACTCTTACATTAACATTCAACATTATCCCATAAATGACACACAGTGGCTGCAATTCAGCAGAAGTTAAATAGCCTCGCTTTAATATGTGTAAAAGGCTGCAGAACATCTTCAACCATTGCAGCTGCATGTCTGCAAGGTTTAAAAATTAAATGAAATGTACCCTTTGTGTGTAACAGCAAAATGAAGAAATTAAAGGAAAAGTTCACCCAAAGATTAAAATTCAATCATTGTCTGCTCAACCCCGCGCAAAGTTTCCAGAGCTTCACAGTGAAACAGTGTTGCAGCATCCTCCTGAAGAACTGGAGTAGATGGGACTGAAATGTCTCTATACAGCTTGTCTCAAGTCTTTGGAAGCATCAAGATCCTAAATTAATTTGAAACAACACTATTAACATCTTTTTTTAAACTGAAATCTGCACTGTAGTCACAGTTAAATGCGTCTGTGCCCTTCTTGTCAGTGCACGGGCAATGGCACTTATGAGTTCTTTTCAAAATCATCAAGCTCTCTTAGCTTCTGGAGACTTGGATTATGCCAAATGTGCTGTATGTTTTGGGGAACTTTCCCATTCACTTTGTCAAGTAAAAATCCCAACTTTTACTCTGAAATAACTGGTCAACACCATCTTATCCATCGCAGGTTTGAGTTTGGCGCTGCCATCTTCATCGCATGGGGGGGCTCCCTCCTAGATGTCCTGGGCGGAGCCATGTTGGCCGCTTCCTGTCCACGAAAGAAACTAGTATCCAAGTACCCGTCCAAGGCTGGTTCCCGCTCTGGTCCACCAAGCAGCACTAAAGAATACGTTTAAGGGCGTCCTCTGCTTGACAAATCTGACAAAGAAGTCCCTTCTCTTCTCCTCCCCGTTTTTTGTCATCCCAGCGAAGAGTTAAATTGAAGGTGTACAGGAAGTCGTGACTCATAGAGGCCAAGATTTACTGAAATGGGACTTCAGTTTTCTTTTTGTGCAGGCAGGACTTTGATAACTCCTTGATTATCGTGAACGATGTCTCTCACTCCGTCCACACATTCCACAGTTGTTTACAAGTGATCCTCACAAATACATTATAATTGGATCCCCTGACTTAGTAGTCAAGGTCCCCGAGGTGTAACCTCTGGAATTGTAGCCTAAATGGTGGATTATAGCCAACACTGGCATCTCCACGTTAGAACCAGCATCTATTAGCGTTTGCCGTGTAATTGAAAGTAATCAATTCCAGTTCGGTGGCTGGGCTGAGACTCAGGGGTCCCGTACAACCGAAGAGACAGGGTGACAATACAGCCTTTTTAAATTGAACTGTTGGTGGTTCTAAAATAGACGTTACAGGGTGTGACTTCACACACAGGGATCAGTGTGTAGGGTGACCACAGCGCACAGGCCCTTTTACTACAACGCTCACCACAGCTCCTGCAAGCTCTTCATACCAGCCTGTTAAAACCCTGCTCACATATGAAATATTTTATTCCGTAGTCACCGTGCCATTATTGCTCTAATAGCTTCCATATCTGCCACTATGAGATTAAACTGCCTCTATTTATTCTGTCAGATGTCGGATGGCGTTCTTCGCTCCTGTGTAGATTTATATCACTGGTAGTTCACCGTAGCTTTCAGAGGTTATACAGTCGTGTTGTTTTTTTAAGATGTTTTTATGCTCTGAACAGTGTGGGCTATCTTTTTTTAAAATGTCATGGTTTTATACACGTGGCTCGTCTACTGTAGCAGATAATGGTGTAATAAAGAATGAATGAAGGAAGGGAAAACATTTTAACATGTCCAGCGATACTTAAATAATAAAAGATGTTGCAACATTTGTCATTTGTATGGTGGTCATAGTAGCTGATTTTGCATTTTTACATTTATACACAAACAGCAAAACCTGTTTTCTTTATCCACATGATGCTGTGTACTCAACATGCGTCATACAAACCAAAAAATTGAAAAAAATATGTTCCAGTCTTCTCTTCAGTGTAAGAAAAGAAAGACAACCTCCTTTTCCAACAAAGAGCATCAAATCATACATTTATTATCAAATAAAATAAAATGAACAAAATATTGTATCGATCCAATAAATTGTTATTTCATGCAAATGTTTGAGCTTGGAGAGATTGACACCAGACAAGGGCAGATCCTGAGGTGGTTAGCGTGCATGCTGCTGTATTACAACTGGAGAGCATATTTCTATATTTCAGTGCACTGAAGACTTTCTTCTGTGGAAAATATGTTTTGACTCTTTATCGACTGACTTCCATAAAAGTTTGATTTACCCACTGGCAGCATTAAATCCTTCTGACGATCTGATTGTTTAAAGCCAACCCGTGAGAGATGGTCACCGGCAGTTCATTTGTCCAATCAACGGCGGAGTAGCCCTTTTCCAAACAGTTGGCTCATTTCCAGATGGTACTGCATGACCAACCATCTGGCACATCCACTCCAAAGTTTCTAAAATTAAGACTATATTTATATATGATATACAGTAATATCTTATAACTTACACAGGTATAGACACATTTCAGTGAAATAGGATATCTATTTGTGTCCAGCAGTTGAACTTCTGAATTCTGGAATTTTTTCAATGAGTTAAGAGTATTTAGAGTATTTTTAAGTTTGTCTAACTTGTGTTTGTTGTTCATACATTCATTGTTGAATGCCACTGTAAAAGTGAGACGCTTTTCCACAAAACGTTGCTTTGAATAATACTCTGTCTGACGTGGTTTATCCAGTATTATTCGAAGCAACGTTTTTTTTTTTCATGTTTTAAAACATGTCTGGAGGGGATCTTTATGCATACAGTATTTAAGTCAGCTGACTACTCCTTATCTTTGCTGCAATTTCCTATATGGTTATTCACACTATATTCTCCAAGGTAAGGCAGTCCAAAGTGCTTTGCATGCTCGATCCTGCCTTGGCATAACTACTGTGATGTCCATAAACCTATTGAATTATTTAAAAAAAAAACACTCTCAGGAGGCAGAGATAACTGATGTTTTGGGATGAGCTTAGAGCGTCTCCTAAGAAGTGTTTACCATTTTTGCATCCCATCAATATTTACTGTACAGTCTCATACTGCATACTGCCTTTACGCCTGCTTCAGGCAGGAGGTAACTAATCTTGTTTGCCCCTTTGTGTGCTGGATACAGCGTATACAACCTCTGCATACGTTCACACAATGAATGAGTCAACACAAGAGTGGGAATAATATTGAGAATAGAGAAAGGAAAAAGGACAATGCTTCCCATGTGAAAGTTATATTCAAGTTGTATCATTGAAGATAAGCGTTAAATATTGTGTGAATGCACTTCAAGTTTAAAAATGCAGCCAGTGAACACAAAGAAACACAAAGGTTCCACAAAGATTCATCTTTTATTTCCCGAGATGCATTAAGAAAAGTCGACCATTTTTCCATGCAAATGGTAAACCACAGCCCGAACGTCAACCTCTGAGTCGGAGAACGAGTCGGGTGATGCAGCGCTTCCATGACGCAAAGATAAAGTAAAAGTGAACTGGCAACAACTTCACAGCCAACTAAGTAACATGACATCAGCATGAGCCTCTACAGACAATAATATGTCATTTTAAGGTCCAACGCAATCTTTAAAAACCTCAAAAAACATCAGTGTGAAGATTGTCTCAGCGGTGAGCGCTCGTCATCGGCTGCTCGTTTTCCATGATCTCATACTGTAATCGTGATAACAAAAGGTCGACATTAGCTTTAAATAGTTCAAAGACACTGTGGAGCCACCTGGGTGTAGCTTAAACAAGCACATAACATTAATACAAAGTAAGTGTTTTTTTCTTTAAGACATGTCCGCGGGCCGTCCAGAATCCATTTTAACAGTTAATCTGACGTAGCATTAGATTTTATTTGGCAAATTTATTCAAAGCGTTTAGAGCCGTACACGTCTCTAATCACAGTTTGTCTGGCCGACTGGGAAACCCAAACAAAACCTCCATAATCCTGTGGCTGTTTACCAAATATTAAAGCCGAGTCAGCAGCTCGAGCCAACAATGAACGAATCGGAAAACGCTGACTCAGCGTGACCCAAAAGAGCATAACGGTGGCGTGGCCGTGAAACACTACTACATAGCCCTTAATAACAGGATACCAGTTACGTGTTTTTGATGCTTTTGACAGACTCCATGCATAGAATTCTGCAAACATGTCACTGCACATAACAGGCATTCCCACAAAAGTGCACCATTTGGAAACATAAAATAAAATCTCAGTTCTAGACGACTGGAGCCATTTTCCAATCAGAAACAATAATAATTAAAAAAAAAACATGTAGAAGCCATTAACAACACAACAGTGTTTCTTCTCATAATTTTTTTTTCAAAACAATAAATAATTAGCAGTAGTTTTTACCGTAAATAGCGAGCTTTCATCCACTGGATAATAGTACACCACTTGCATCAGTGTGTGAGTAGAGAGTGATAGTCATTGCACAACCAAAGCTTAACATTTCACCTGTGTGGTACACATTAACGGTGCCGTCACACAGGCAGGCAGGGAACCCTCACCGGAAAACAGGCGGGTGAGCAGCTGCCTCTCATCTAACCATTAGCTCAGTGCAACTTTTAGAAATGTAGCCCTTGTGTAGAAGAAGCTTTGAAAACTATATAGACACTCTCTCCCAATCCTTCTCAAGTCCTGAAATTCTACTGCCTACCGAGGTATAGAGTAGAGGGCGATGCAATACAATTCATTCACAGTCTGACCAAAGGTTAAGTTAAATAAACATTATGTACAATCAGAGCCTAGGCTTCAGCTGGCGCTAAACCAACCCTTTTTTTGTGCCTTGTTTGAGCCATCAGAAGCTTCAGTAGGACACTTGACAAGGCTCAAGGCCAAGATCACTGACAGGGAGTTTTGGCGTCCCAGAGGATTTTCATTATCTTTTTTGTTTTTCTTTCCTTTTTGGCACTTCTCTGTGAAGTTTAGGACATGGGCGACAGGGATACAGGACACTGGCCGTTGTTGTTCATGATGTCGTCCAAGTCTTCGTCGTCCAAGTCCACTGAGGAGGAAAGGTCAAAGGTCAAGAAAGTGAGGAATACTTCCAAAATGCTGATGTGATGCTAAGATATCTGGAAGCTCAATCACATAGAGTATCATCTGAAGTTAGATGGTAAATTTTCCCAAAAATGAAAATTGAATCATTATCCACTCACTCCCACGCTGATTAAAACTAGGGTGAAGTCCACAAAACATTTCTGGAGCCACGCAGCAAAACTACTTTCTAGCATTCTCCTCATCAACGAACATAAAATGGCTCCATACAAGTCGTCCAGCGTAATCCCAGCCTCCAGATGCCCAGAGACCCCAGATTAATTTGAAAAGACATTACTTACAACCGTGACGTGTGGCTAAGCTCGTGCAACCACTCCGTAAGGGTTGTGTGCTAAGGCCATTAGCTTGGCAGCTAAACAGAATATTTCTGATTTAAAAACGGGGGAAATAACATCTTTTCTAATTCACTTGGGATCTCGGGGCTTCCGGAGACTCGGATCACGCTGGATGACCTGTATGGAGCCATTCTGAGTTGCTTTTTTTTTTTTTTAACATTTTATAACAAGTCCCCATCTACTTCAGTTGTTTAGGAGAATGCTGCTGCGAGGCACCAGAAAAGTTTTTTGGACTACGAAACTTTCTTGGGTGAAACAAGTCTTATTCAGTGTGACTGTGTAATTTAGGGCTGCAACTATCGGCTATGTTTTAAAGAAAAAAAGCCTACTTTATATTCAACAAATGTTATTGAAAACAATAAAGATAATCTCAATAGAAATATGGAGGTTGTGTTTCCAGTGTGTGCATTCAGGAGTTCTTCTTGGAGGTTATGGTTCATTCTGACCTAATTATTGTGTTTTTCAGTATGGAACGGGATGTTGGGATGGATTCTAATTTTTCTACATCACAGACCTTTAACAAATCTGCCTTTAGGACCCGTACATTAACATACACTCCCTTTTACATAATGGGGAGAAAACCCTTCATATATCATTGCGGAGCCCTGCTGCTCCTAGTCGGTTCTAAGCAGATCACTGAACTGTTTTGATCAGAAACATGCAAAGCTCCATACATTTTGTTCAGAAATTAAACTATTAATACACAGCAACATTTGACTATGCTGCTCGAGGGGATTTTTTTTTTTTTTTCATTTATCAAAGAATGTACAAAGACCGCATCTCACTCTCTTAATGATCACTGTTGGGGTTTACTTGAAGTCATATTCCCAGAAGCTTACCCTAACAATCTAAATGTAGGGCTTCTTAACATGATTACTCAGTAATCTCTCGTACTGAGATGAAGAAATTAGCTTCTGGTATTAGAAGAGAACTGAAACAATCTTCTGAGAAAAGACTTCAGAGGGAAGTTTCACCTTTGGGTACTTCTCAGTTTCCCAGAGCTATTTTCTCATATTGTACCTAACGCTGTGTCATGTTCATATGGGTGTAAATGCCATTAAGTAGCTGTGAGAAGAGTAGCAGTAAATGATATAAGAACAGTGATGCAGCATTTTATGGGGGGGTCGAAACGAGCACGCTCTTTGACAGGTACCGTTCCTCTCACCTTTCTTGGTCCGACCGATCTGACCCAGCTTGGGTGCCCTCTGTCCGAGTCTCTGCGGGTTGTCCCCGGCGCCGTGGCCGTTCACCTGCGGGTGTCCCGGGTTGTACTGGCCCGCCGGGTCGGGCTGCCGCGGCGGCCCGCTGCTGGGCGGGATGAGCTCCGGGATACCTGAAGCTCCGTACATCTCCGAATGAGGCGCCTTCTGCCGATCGGCCGCTAGATGTCCGCACAGCCCCGAGCTTCGCGTCGAGTGGAAAAGCGTCTCACTTCCGCAATGGCATTCAACAACGAATGTATGAACAACAGGCGAAGCGATCGCAGGGGGGGGGGAAAACCAAAGAGAAAGTCCTCGCAGCCTGTGGAGGAAAGTAAACACGTTTGTCAGAAATGGCTGTGGTGCGTCAGAGTGCGGCCAGTGCGCACACAAACACACGCACACGACAACACACACACACACACACACACCAACACATACACACACTTCTCCGCTGTTTACACTGAAATAAGCGATGTCCTCTCGCGTGTTTCCCACTAACAGGTGTAGCAAATGTCTTCCTGGCCGCCACAATAGCTGAGCGGCACAGAAACGCCTCATCTCCTTACTGTAACAAACTGCTTTCCGCCCGCTTCTAAAAAAAAAAAAAAAAAACACTCACCGCCCGCTTCCTGTGTTAATCCCGTAAAAAAAAAAAAAAACCCTGTTAAATAGGAGAAACGTGAGCTCACCTCTTCCTCGCCGAGGCCGCAGCACGGAACTGAATTCGGTAAAAGCGGCTTCTGAGAGCAGTGTTGTTGTTTATCAGCGCAGTCTCCCTCTCTCTCTCTCTCTCTCTCCCTCTTTCTCTCTCTCTCTCTTTCTCTCTCTCTTGGCACAACACCGAGGAAGCGTCGATTTAAAGGGCCCTCTCGTCGTTTTCTCGGCCTTGGGGATTTCCTCGCATTGTGTCTTGACTCATAGCGGCGTGCGCACGTCACCGCGCGGTCGCTGCGAGGGACAGTGCTGACACTTCGGATTATACAGTGGAGGAGTGCCAAAGTTTCGAGGCTCGCCCTGCGTAATTACGCACCGTCGGTAATGAGAGAGTGACTCAGGCGCCAGCCAATGACAGCCGCTGCTCAATAATACCCCCGCACGCATAACACATGTTAATGCTGTAAGCCAGAGGCAGCAGTTCAGGGAAGTGCTTCAAGAAAAAAAGATACATCCGTTACATAGAAACTGTTTAAACAGGGAAGATGAATCAGTTCCATCACACATGTTCAAGCTTTGTCTTAACAGTTCAGTACTTGGTGACTTATTGACAACATTACTTGCTGAGTTAGTTACGTGTTAACACACAGCAGACTGAGTGATCATGAGGTGGTGCCACTCTTGTGCAAAAATCTGTTTCCTAAATTGATTTGAGTTTGCCCTTTACTCTAGTCCAATCTTACTAAACCTTACCCCCATTATGTCTGCAACACCTGAACATAACCTCACCCATTGGGACATAAACAAAACTCACAGAGGGCCACCCTGAGATATAAAGCTGCTTTTTTTTTCTTCTCCTTTTTTCTTTGGTGTGTTCTTGTCTGTTATTGTGGAGGGAAAATGGTCAAATTTATGAAAAACAGCCATCTCTGGCCATCTCAAGGAAAGGGGTAACTAATCATACACCTTGACATACAACAGACCTGTCAGTCAGTCATTAAAATGTAAGCAGCTAAAGGTCAAACCCACAGAACTTCATTTTAAATTCTGGTAGAGATTCCAAAGCTGTCAAACATACGGAAAATGTAAGGCTGAAATTAAGGGAGATGTGGATAAAGAGATGGAAATAATAACTAGACTCCAAATGAAACCAACTATACGGTAAATGTCTTCAGTTTAAGTATGAGTGGGTATTGGTGTCTGTGTTTGTTGAGACTGTGATTGCTACGTGACTGTGAGTCAAACTCTTGGGGTTTTCATTGTAATATAATACCTTTTCTGGACGTCCTAAATCTTTCCCATACAGATTTGACCCCGCATGTAACAAGGGGAAACAACTCAAACCAACACTGATAGATTCTAAACAAAATCAAAGCGAAACATGATTGAATGATAAAAACTAAACCGAACGAACGACAACAAACGAAACGAAAGTTAACTGATTTGAAAACAAAAGTTAAAAAAAAACTCATGAAAAAGAAATAAATATATTAACTCTTGTGTGACCATCATGTAGCTTTGAAGAGGAAAACAGAAAACAGAATTGGCGCTGTGTAGTTTTGCGGGAAAAAAAACATCATCCCGAAGAGAAAGATCTCCAATGACAGACTAAATATACAAACTCTCTTTGTTTTCACGACTGAATACGCTGAATAAACAAACTGACCTTAAAGGACAAAACTATTTTACGCTGTTTCACTTTGTTTATATTTGGCAGACCCTGCCATCTTTCTATTTTCAAACAGCGTTCCAGGGAACAGCTTGTTTATTCAGTTACGGGAAAGATAAATATTTCTGAGTTTGTATTAACTAATATTGTAAATATAGAAATTCTGAGTTTGAATTTCTTCTACAGAACTACATAGTGCCCCTTTAAGGGAGGAAGGAAACAGGTGTTAAAGGCACAATATGTAAGAACGTTGGTATAAAACATCCCAAAAATTTATTGAAGTTATCAAAAGAATGGGAAGAAATACACGTTTCAACGATACGTCACAGATGTAATTTTTTTGTATTGCAGAGATTTCTACTGAAGTTAGCATGCTAACCAGCTAGCCCCGGCACATCGTGCCTTGTGGCTCCCAGTCTGGACTGCTAGCTGCACAGCTGGCGCTAATGGCAGATTACAGTCGTAGCAACTAGCGGTTACTCTGCTGACATGCTTCTCCCCATTTGCCTGGCTTGACATACGGCAGGTGGCCAACTCTTGTTGCACCTGTGAGTGGCTAATTATCAGCCTGTGCAGAACCAATATTGCAATGTTTTACAGATTAGGAAACAATAAATCATTAACAGAGGTACATATGCATAATGTCTGCAACATGCAAGCCTGTTATTCTTAACATTTATAAGTCAATCAGAACTATGTATACTGGAATGACATATTCAGATAGATTTGGTAAAAATGACCCAAATCCTTATCCCAAACTGAATTACAGGCTGTGTTTTCGAAGGACGAGACACAGTTGTAACCCTTAAACATCACATCCTGTGGTTGCGTGCAAATTTGAATCAATTCCATGAACCGTTCTTTCTTTTAAGGGCCTCTGATAATCCCTCGGGGGGTAAGTAGAACCCAAAAGGCCGGCGATCACATCTACTACAACATGTCTTGTTTGAAAAAACAATCCAAGTCTACTGGTTGTAACTTGGGCCATTGCTGAACCCATGTTATGTGTTTGTGTTCATCAATAAGCCCTTTTGCGTGTGGGAATGTGTTATCTCAATGTTCATCACATTTTATGGATGAATCCATGCACAGTTGATGAATAATCTCCCCCCTCCCTCCCCTTTAGACTTGTCAAGACAGATCAAACTCTGCAGAACCAAAGAGGAGGTGGACCATCGGCGCAGGTATATAATTGTCGGGGTTTCTCTTGTCCCGTAGAACAGTCTGAAGACTTGGTCGTGCACCACCATCATGTCGAGGATCACTGGGGTCACTCTCCTGCTCGTCATTCTGGTTGTCAGCTTCTACCACAGCACGGGTAAATACAAAGAGCATTTCTATCTGAATTCTTTTTGCATAGGTGCATCTTATAAAATCTCAAATTTGGCACCAGTGAGAAAACAACTGACCCGGCTTATAAAATATACACTTGTCAAGGGATATTGTGTTTGACAGGAAGTGTTAAGCGGTTGATGGTTGATGTATTATGATTTCTGATAAATGATTTCTTGCTCTTTGTCTTTTTCCACTGCATACAGCTTCACATCGGCCCAAACCGCCCATTAATAAGTGCGGTTGCACAGGTGAGTGTCTTCATTTGGTTAAAAATGTTGTACACATCACTCCAGTTTGTTTTCAAGGCAGACAAAACGCATCAAAAGTGTTTATGATCAGAGTTTCCATCGTGTGTATTTCTGCTCTCATTGCAGTTCATCCCAATGGAAAAGTTTGGTGTCAGAAACAACAGAAACAATACAGCATTAACCAGATACAGGATCTGGGCACATGCCTTTGCAGCAAACCTGACCACCACAGTGAGTGAAATGACACTTTATGTGGGCATGAGACAGAGAGACTTGATCTTCTCCGTCTTGATATTCAGTAGTGATGTTTAATTTGTTGCCATTTTGTGTTTTCTTTTCCCTCTGATCTGTAGAGTTTAAGACAGCTTGCGAAAGGTTCAGAAAGTTCATAGAGCCACAGCTCTCTCACATTCTAAGCACGCCGCTGTGAACGAGTGGGATTACGCAGAGGGACCAGGAGTGACAGTCCTTGAACACATCTCACCAGATCACCGCATCACTGCATCATCATGTATGCATCACGTCTCATAAGAACCAGCATATGAAATCATTTTAAGTCACCTTACAGTTATAACATAAGATTTATATTATGCACTACTCGTAATGTGTTAAACATATCTGTGACCTTTCATATACTGTAAATAAAGATATATTTTTTTATTACACATACTTTCTTTTGCCTCTTTGTCCGTGTGTGTTTGAATGTAAGGGGA
The DNA here is from genome assembly GCF_900880675.1 of Sparus aurata. Classification (NCBI taxonomy): domain Eukaryota; kingdom Metazoa; phylum Chordata; class Actinopteri; order Spariformes; family Sparidae; genus Sparus; species Sparus aurata. The sequence goes on along the minus strand of NC_044196.1, from coordinate 28,077,294 downwards.
GAGCAGCCAAAGTTTGACATTTCAGGAAAGAAATGGAAGCTACAGCCTGCAGTCGGTTAGCTTAGCTTTGTACAAAGACAAGACTCCTGGAAAGACAACTAAACTCACTTATTAAAATGTTATATCTTATTCTTTAAAAATCCGATCAAAAAACAGTGTGTGAGATTAGCAATTTGATGTTTAAGAAGGTTATGCTGTGGACGAGCCTACTCCTTTAGCTAACTCTTTTCGCAATTTCTTTCCAGTGCTAGCGAGGCTAATGGCTGCTAGCTCCAGTGACAGATTTACTGTGCCTATTTTTGAAAAAAACAACAACAACAACAAAAAAAGCGTAAAGCTTTCTTTATTGGAGTCAGAGCTGCCAAGCGTCACGCTTTGAGTGTGACAGTCAGAAGCAACATAAGGCGGGTCTTGGCATCTCTAACTATCTTTCACACACAACAGCGCCGACGTTTACAGTTTTTCTCAGTTGCTAAAACACTAAAACCCATTGGCTGAACAAAGTTTGCAGTTGCCTTAACTCATTTAGCTAATTGTGCAGTCTGTTGTCAATACCTTAAACCATTTCACATGGTAAAACACAATTTGCAGATCTCACTTAGACTTTTCAGCAGAACTCTAAACACATTCTCATTCTCAAAACACATTCTGCACTCTAATGCCCATGTCATCCATACTGGTAAACACAAGTGGCAACAATCAAATACAAAAAAGAGAACACATGTCATTGATTAAACACAACCACTCCAAATTGATTTCACTCGTTTCAAATCATGTGACACAACCAATATAAGCCAGTTCAGAGAGCAAACAGGTTGTTGAAGGTGGGACGGAGAAAGTCTAAAAATGGATGGAAGAAACAATGTGAGAGGACGAGGACGAGTGCGAATGAGAGGTCATTGACCATGTTCTTGTTCATGGACTGATAATGAGGGAAGGACTTAGAGTGCAACCCAATTTGAGCTGATTTTCTGTGTCCACCATAGTAAGGACATTCAGAGAAGAGAACAGGGACAGTATACTACTGTATTTTTGTAATTGCAAATTTGCTGTACTACACTATGCAGCTGTTTCAATAGACATTTGTAAAGTTCATCACTGTATGTATTGTACTGCATGAATATTTTTTTTAACTGCACATCTACTTTTTGTAGAATTGCAAGGCTGCCACATGCAGGTGGAAGGACAGCTATATTCACTCGTGAGCAAGAGGCCGTTATAGTTGGCATGGTCCTTCAAAATAATCTAATACGACTCAGAGAAATCCAGGAACGAGTGATACAAGACAACACACACTTCCAGGGAATCGACAGTGTGAGCATTTCCACAATTGACCATGTCCTCCAGCGTAACAGGATGCGAATGAAACAAGTATACGGAGTACCTTTTGAGAGCAACTCACCAAGGGTAAAGAACTGCGAGCTCAGTATGTGCAAGTAAGTGTATATTCAGACACATTTACTGTAATCCAGATAGTCTACAGCACTGCCACATACTATGTGAATGACATTACTCTTCAGTACATACAATGTATGTGAATCAGAAGTGCATACAGTAGGCCTAATTGTGCTCTACAGTATAGCACTGTCTCTGTACGACTCACAAAATTCTACATACAGTATATTGTATTTCTACACAGACAATATTTGACTTGGAATCCTTGGACAGACCCCATGAGTTCATCTTTGTCGATGAAGCAGGCTTCAATCTGACAAAATAAAAATGTACTTCTTCCCTGAGAACTATATGTTTTGAATAACGTGTTTTCTATTTTTTGGTGTATTGTTTACTGACTGCTTGATAGTGTATATCATTCTGATCGCTTTGTTTATGATTTGAAAGCAGTGTTTGGTTTTGAGCACAGGTAAATCTGTTTTGAGGCGAAAGTTTCATTTTGCACGAGGAGTCAGAGGTTTTGTAAATAGTGCTTGAAGCTGAGGTTTTGTGTTTAATGTTGTCAGAAAATGGAGCAAGGTTTCAGAAATTGTGTTTTAGCAATTGAGAAAAACTGTAAAAACCCACTCAACGTTCTCCTGTGTGAGAGAGGTGAGTGTGTGTGTGAGAGAAAGAGAGCGGGTGAGTGTGTGTGTGTGAGAGAGAGTGTGAGTGTGTGCTTCTTTTTCTTGCATTTGTAAGTTGCAGTGCGCTTTTTAATTAATATGAAATTAAATATATTCTATTTGAAGGCAAGTTTGTTTTTTGCCTGTTTATCTGTTATTGACTGAACTCACTGTAATAAAATGTTTCTTTCAGAATTTATTAGATTTTAAATTTTTTTGGGTAATGCGTCGTGAAGGTCTTAAATTTTAATTTTTATGGTCTTAAAATGTCTTAAAAAGGTCTTAAATTTGACTTACTGAAACCTGCAAGAACCCTGATAAATGTATTTTGTCAAAATTGTTGTTACAATTTTCATTTCTAATTTCTGGTTAATTACAGTTTTTCTCAATTGTTTACGCACAAAAACTGGTACTTGAGACACAATGACCACAACATGTAACTCATGCACCAACCCCCTGAACCAATTCTGCTAAACTACAAGCACAATTCCTGCTTTACACTCAAATTGCAGTTCTAAAACACACTTTTTTTCAAAACACTACACACAATTCTCTGCATTTGTCACAATTTTCATGAAGAGAATCTCTTGCTTTCACAAAGAACACTCTGTCATTCACAATTCTAAAGTGAACTGCCCTACTATGCACACTGACTCATCAAATGGGCAAACACCTAGACACCCTACACAACACACTCATTCCACAGTGATCAGCTCAGGTACGTCGTCATTTGGGACAACGTAAGTTTCCACTGGGCTGCTCTGGTTCGTAACTGGTTCACTGCCCAACCACGCTTTATCTCCCTCCATATTCTCCATTCCTCAATCCTATTGAGAATTTTTTGTAAAGTGTATGACCGAAATCCACAAATCCACAAATGCGTATACCCCTTCTCCAAGCTATGGAAGGCGCATGTGGATATATAGCAGTTGGTGCTTTTCATGGCTGGATTCACCATGCTAGGTGATGTTTCTCTTGCTGCTTGGTCAGGGAAAACATTGCTTGTGATGTGGATGAGGTGCTGTGGCATGACCGAAACAGAGGAGATCATGCTGCACAGGTTTTTATTTTTTAATTTTATTTTTTACTGTAACTGTGTACAGTAAATTCTTCTGTTGTTTTGTAGGTAGACCGCATATTGTTGTACATGCACTTTGTGTTGGTTGAGATGTACACTGTGTACATTGTTTTTGTGGGAAAAATAAAATATATCTGTTACCGTGTATTTGTGTGTTCTGAGTATAAAACAATATTCTCAAATATTTTACATCACACTTATGTATGTACTGACTGTAGTAAGTGTAAATGAACAAAAAATGCCTAAGTCATTATGATGAATGAAGAAGAAGAAGAAGTGTTTTCCATTCATCATAGTGTTACCATACTACAGGTATTAAATCAGAAAATATGCTTCTTCACTTCCTTGCTGAGAGTAAGGCAAGAGAATATTAGGATGTTAAAGGTGCAATATGTAAAAACTTTATTATAAAACACCCTCAAAAATGAATTGAAGTTATCAACAGTATGGGAAAAAAGAGAAGTTTCAACAATCTGTCAGAAATGTCTATTTATTGCACTGCATGCTAACCAGCTAGCCTCGGCACGTCGCGCTCTGTAGCTCCCAGTCTGGACCACTAGTTGCACTACTGACCGGCCAACAGCAGATTACAGTCGTAGCAACTAGTGGTTTCATCTGCCGATATGCTTCTCCCCATTTGCTTGGAGTGATATTCAGCAGGTGGCCAACTCTTACATGTTGCACCTTTGAGTAGCTAATTATCAGGCCAATATTGCAATGTTTTACAGTTTTTCTCGATTGTTTACACACATTTTCTGAAAGCATGCCTCATGCTCTCAGAACTCTACACACAAATCAAAAATCACACACACAACGGGCAAAACCCCTCAATTCTCCTGCAAAATTAAACTTTACATTCAAAACAATGTTATTTCTTCTCAAAATGGTATTTTGTTTTCAAATGACACACACAAACCATCAAATAAATAGACATTTATAAGAACCAGTTGAACACTGATGTGCTCAGTGTAAAACACTATGATGAATGGAAAACACTTCTTCTTCTTTCATCATAATGACTTTGGCCTTTTTTGTTCAGTTACACTTACTACAGTCAGTACATACGTAAGTGTGATGTAAAATATTTGAGAATATTGTTTTTATACTCAGAACACACAAATACACGGTAACAGATATATTTTATTTTTCCCACAAAAACAATGTACACAGTGTACATCTCAACCAACACAAAGTGCATGTACAACAATATGCGGTCTACCTACAAAACAACAGAAGAATTTACTGTACACAGTTACAGTAAAAAATAAAATTAAAAAATAAAAACCTGTGCAGCATGATCTCCTCTGTTTCGGTCTGGCCACAGCACCTCATCCACATCACAAGCAATGTTTTCCCTGGCCAAGCAGCAAGAGAAACATCACCTAGCATGGTGAATCCAGCCATGAAAAGCACCAACTGCTATATATCCACATGCATCTTCCATAACTTGGAGAAGGGGTATACACATTTGTGGATTTGTGGATTTCGGTCATACACTTTACAAAAAATTCTCAATAGGATTGAGGAATGGAGAATATGGAGGGAGATAAAGCGTGGTTGGGCAGTGAACCAGTTACGAACCAGAGCAGCCCAGTGGAAACTTACGTTGTCCCAAATGACAACGTACCTGAGCTGATCTGGTGGAATGAGTGTGTTGTGCAGGGTGTCTAGGTGTTTGCCCATTTGATGAGTCAGTGTGCATAGTAGGGCAGTTCACTTTAGAATTTTGAATGACAGAGTGTTCTTTGTGAAAGCAAGAGATTTTCTTCATGAAAATTGTGCCAAATGCAGAGAACTGTGTGTAGTGTTTTGAAAAAAGTGTGTTTTAGAACTGCAATTTGAGTGTAAAGCAAGAATTGTGCTTGTAGTTTAGCAGAATTGGTTCAGGGGGTTGGTGCATCAGTTACATGTTGTGGTCATTTTGTCTCAAGTACCAGTTTTTGTGTGTAAACAATTGAGAAAAACTGTAAATCATTAATACAGATACTTATGCATTAATGTCTGCAACATGTAAGCCTGTTATTCTTTACATTTATCAGTCCATCAGAACTATGTATACTGGAATGACATATCCAGATATAAAAAATTAACCAAATCCTTGTTCCACACTGAATTACAAGCTGCGTTTTCTGAAGACGGCACTCAGTTGTAACCCTTAAAGGAGTCATCACCTGGTTTTTTACATATCCAGTCCCTCTTGGATCGCTTTGGATCAATTCTTAAAACTTATTAGAAAAAAAAAAAAAAAAAAAAATCAAACATAGAGCTTATTCTGACCCTTTTTCATACCGCGACTTTCTCACGCGAGATTATGCGCAAGGTTTTGACCGGTCCGGATGTGCATTGTATTAATATGTAATGAGGTGCGCGTTGATTGGCCACAGGAAGGACGGAGCCGGAATGGGGGGCGAGCCTGCATGCACACAGACTCCAAAACATAAACAGCCCCCTGTCATGGCGCACACACTAAATGACGAACCTTACGGAATTCAGGCATTTATGTACGAGCCGGAGTCAGAACCTGAACGGGAGAGTGAAGAGGCAGAGACGGTGAAAGACACACGTTTACAGCAGGATGTCTCTGAATGGTAAATTCTTTTTTTTCCGTCTTACTTTTCACACTTGTGTTTTACATGTTTTAATGCTGGCGGTGACGATGTATGGCGTGAAAATGACAGAGAAATAAGCAGATTCGGCGTGCTCACCCTGGCTGAGGACGGCTGTGAGCCGATGCATATGCAAGTAGCCTCCTGTGGTAACGTCACCACAGGAGCAGAGTCAAAATCTCGTGCTTTAGGAACGCGCACTACCGTGCGCTATTCCTGTTCGGAAAAAGAGCCAAAGCGAAAAAAATAAGCCACTTTCAAACTCCAGCTTTTCAGGCAAGTTTCAACAGAGGTCCAACACCAATATGCATGATTTAACGAGAGAAATTGCGATTTCCGGGTGATGACTCCTTTAAACATCACATTCTGTGGGTGAGTGCATATGTGAAACAATTAAATGAACTGTTCTGTCTTTTGAGGGCGTCTGATAGGGCCTGTTGGGGTAGGGAGAACCCAAAAAGCCAGCAATCACATCTACTTCTGTATGTCTCATTTGAAAAAAACAATCCAAGTCTACTGGTTGTATCTTGGGCCATAGTTGAGCACATGTTTTGTGTTTGTGTGCATCAATAAGCCCTTTTTGCATGTGTGAATGTGTTATCTTAATGTTCATCACATTTTATGGAAGAATCCATGTACAGTTGATGGATAATCTCCCCCCTCCCTCCCCTTTAGACTTGTCAAGACAGATCAAACTCTGCAGAACCGAAGAGGAGGTGGACCATCCGCGCAGGTATATTATTGTCAGGGTTTCTCTTGTCCCGTAGAACAGTCTGAAGACTTGGTTGTGCACCGCCATCATGTCGAAGATCACTGGGGTCACTCTCCTGCTCGTCATTCTGGTTGTCAGCTTCTACCACAGCACAGGTATATACAATAACATTTCTATCTTAATTCTTTTTGCATAGGTGCATCTTATAAAATCTCAGATTTGGCACCACTTGAGAAAACAACTGACCCGGCTCGTAAAATATACACTTGTCAAGGGATATTCTGTTTGACAGGAAGTTTTACGCGGTTGATGGTTGATGTATTATTGTCCATCATAAATGATTTCTTGCCCTTTGTCTTTTTCCACTGCATACAGCTTTCCATCATAGGTCCAAACTGCCCATTCATGAGTGCGGTTGCACGGGTGAGTGTCTTCATTTGGTTAAAAATGTCCTATTTTCTGCAGTTGCACACATCACTAAAGTTTGTTTCCAAGGCAGATAAAAGGCATCAAAAGTGTTTATAATCTGCTCTCATTGCAGTTCTTTCCGATGGAAAATTGCCGTGTCTGAAACAAAAGAGACCAAACAGCATTAACCAGATAGAGGATCTGGGAAAATGCCTTTGCAGCAAACCGGACCACCACAGTGAGTGAACTGTGGGCGTGAAACAGAGAGATTTGATCTTTTCCATCTTAATATTCAGTAGAGATTTTTAATTTGTTGCCATTTTTATTTTTATTTTCCTTCTGATCTGTAGAGTTTAAAGCAGCTTGCAGATGGTTCACAAAGTTCATAGAGCCACAGCTCTCTCACATTCCAAGCACCCCACTGTGAATGAGTGGAATAATGCAGAGGGACCAGGAGTGACGGTCCTTGAACACATCTCACAAGATCAGATCATCACTGCATCATCATGTTTGCATCATGTCTCATGAGAACCAGCATATGAAATCACTTTAATCCACCTTACAGCTATATTATGACATTGGATTTATATTATGCACTACTTGTAGTGTTAAACATGTCTGTGACCTTTCATATATTGTAAATAAAGATATATTTTTGATTACAAATACTATCTTTTGCCTCTTTGTCGTGTGTGTTTGAATGTAATTGGAGCGCAGCCATAGTTTAACATTTCGGGAAAGAAATGGAAGCTGGGAAGCTACAGCCTGCAGTCGGTTAGCTCAAAAAAGCTCAAAAAACAAAATGTGAGAATAACAATTCGCTGTTTTATAGGGGTTATGCACTGGACTAGCCTACTTCTTTAGATAACTCTTTTCCCGCTTCCTTTCCAGTCCTAGCGAGGCTAACCGGCTGCTAGCTCCAGCTACAGATTTCCTAAGCCTATTCGGTGCTGTAAAGCTTTCTTTACTAGGGTGGTTTTGTTATGAATTACATTGTTTGATCATATATGTAAAATATTAGTTAAAATCTTAGTCTGTTGTTGTCATTTAGCCAACTAAAAACACTGTAGTTTTTCTGAATATTCAATCAGGACATAAACAGCCATATATGGGATACAGTATAGCCTACTACAGGTATTAAATTGGAAAATATGCCTATTCGCTTCCTTGTTGAGAGTAATGCGAGAAGATTGATGCCAAACTCATGTAAAGAGAATAGGAAGCTATAGGTACAAGTTGTTTAGCTTAGCTCTACACAAGGACTGAAAGCGGGGGAAGGAAGCAGCACTTTTCACATCTATGTCTCAAAAAAAGAGAAAATACTTTCCAAAATGTAGAACTGTAGCCTTAAAGCTAGTTCTTTACTGGAAGGGTTGTAAAATAAATCACAACTTTGGTTTTAAGTTTCAGTTGTCAAATCAAACCCTTGTTAATTCCTTTTCAATAATTGTATTATTTCGTCAGCCAGGACATAAACAGCTAAATTTTGTACACTGGTGTTTAATGTCAGGTTCTACGTCTTTGTGTGTGTGTGTGTGATACTTTATTACCTCTCATGAATCTCGCCTTTGTCAATCCCCTTTAGGATCATCTGTGTCAGCTGCAGCCCTCATGAGAGAGGAGACAGGTTTTGTGCGATAAGGGAAGGCTCCACTCCACTGGGCCTTTTTTTCCTGTTTTATCCATCAGTACAATGCAAAATCAGATATCACAGATGAGGCATTTTTTATGTTGCATTGCTCCGGCGAGAATGATTTCTGGGAAATGTCGCAATTTTCATATTGTGAAACACCGTCGCTTGTGTGAGTCTTTTGGTGGCTCACTTTTCTTTGTAATACGCTTCTTGTAATTTCATTCGTACTCTCACCAATCACTCACGCTGTTTTATCACAGCACTGCGTGATGACATCTTGTGCTTCTCTTGACCTTACTTACTTAAAGTGTCACGGATCAGGAGTTTCCAGTGGTGTATCACGCAAACAAAAGTACTCATCTTTTCCACCAGAGCAATAACTGATAAAGTGGCTCTGACTTACACCACTGAAGGTCAACAAGCATAATGCCACCGACCAGAGGATGGAAAATTCTTTTAGACATCGATCTTTCGCCGAGATATCAGGATAAGCTGTCTGAAAAATTACTGCAGGTCAGCAGAGTTAACTGTCACAGAGGCCGGGGGTTGTGTTTATCCTGTGTTATCTGATCGGTTCGTGTTTACACCAAAACACATGCGGTCGAGCAGAACGCACACACACGTGAAAGTCAAAGTGAGAAGACAGAAAGCAAAAGAAAGCCAAACACGGTAGATAACAAAACTGTGCCCACAACTTGGCTTTCCTGACTTTTTTGATCGCTAAACTCTCACACAGGTAAGTCATCTATTTTTTTTTTTTTATATCAAAAGAACCCTGGTTTCACATTTTCAGTTAGACTTTTACCCTGCTGAGAGAGGTGATGTAAATCATTCCTCAGGGTACAGCAGCCTGGCTCTGAGCCATACATGTAGCAGAAAGCGAGAAAGCTCTGATGGAATCTTTTCTGTCCTCGGAGCTGGAGAATAACTCAGGTCAGGAGACAGCGGTGTTTAATCCTCAGCGAGGGAGGGGCGTGGACCTTTGCTCTGTGGTTCACCTCGCTGGTTTGTTGAGCGTATCTCTCGGCCGAGATAGTGGTTTCCTGCGGATGGCGGCCCAGAATTGTGGGTCAGAGACACGGAGTTCGCTAATTCATATCTTCTCTTGTTTAAAATTCCAATTTGTAAGATAGTCGATTGTTGAGTGTCTTTCGGGCCGGCCACACACCCAAAGAGCCAGTGTTTGACAATTTGGGAATGAGACTTGTGCAGCTGTATGACTAAATTGAATATAGGGGGCAACAATATGGAACCTAAAGTTTCGTTTTGGTTTGCCAGCAGATGTTAATCTGCTACACATCTCATGCATGCTGTATTTGTTGTATTGACTCATTTGCCAGGGTTAGGGTTAGTTATAGGTTAACCAGGGCTACCGGATATGTTTTAGATGAAACATAACCGCTTCCTTGATTCCTTACAACTTTCTTTCCCCTTTTATTCAGTAACAAATACATCAAACTATCTCACTGGTGAATTGTAAGAAGTACAGAAACTGAAAGTTCTATATTTGAGTAAAATGTTGAGGTATTTGTAATTAACATGAGAATATACATTTGATTTGTATTTACATTTGTACTCCAACACATTTCACTCCATTACTTTATACATTTATGTTTTACATACAAAGCCTCAACAGCTTATAAGTGCCAGTACATTACATGCTCTAAATGCTTTATAAACATTAATTAAGGAACTGTTTATTGTAAAGTAGCAACTGTTGTTTGTAATACATTCTAAATGGTTAATAAATGCTGTTTAGTTCATGTTTAACCATTATTTGAAAGTTACAACTTTACAAACCTTTACAAATGCTAATTAATTACTTATGTCATTGTTTACCATTTATTAAAGGTTATTATAAAATGTTAACAGTACTTTTACTGTTGAAACTTTAAGTAGATTTTAAATGTAGGACTTTTTTTAAATTATGGTATTCTTATTAAACAACTGATCCGAATCTTCCATCCATGGACAGTCTTCCCTCACCATAACCAAGCACATTGCGCTGTCTAAAGATAACTCCTCATAAAAATCTTAGTCATGCTGGAGTTGCCAGGAGCAGATACTGCAGGATAATAGATGAAATGTATTGGCAGTGATATGCTCAGTTTGAACATTTGGTGTTGGCTGTGAACACAGGAGCAACCATTGCTTTTCATATAAAGCCTATTTAGATGGCGTATGAGAGAGACACAACAATCTCCATCATTCCATTTTCATCAGAAAGAAAATCAACAGTAACATTTCGGCCCAATACGAGGCTGACTCTGAGGTGTTCGACTCCTAAAATCACAAAATTGTACTCAGCTCAACATTTTCAATTGCAAAGTTATGAACTCAAACAGATTTGACTTAGACGAGTTTATATGATTAATGTTGTTAGAAGATTTTACTGTGTATAAGGTGTTGTGGAATGTTATACACTCAAAATATAAGGGGTACCCATACGTTACTGAGGCCCTGCTGTTCACAAGCTATTGTAGAGAAAACTCCTAAGCGTGGTATTTTAACTGTATCCCCACCTCTCTTTCAGGGACTCGGAAGGCCAGCTCAGCTATGACTCAACAGGTGGTCCGGGTCCAGCCGGGAAGCAGGCTTCAGGAGGCAGGTCAATGGAGTACTGGCCTGTGTGAGTGCTATAAAGACGTGGGAGACTGTAAGTGTCCAAACATGAATCATTCAGTATGCAGTGATACAAAACACCATGAACTTTACGGTGAATCTGATCCTCTCTGTTGACTGCTTAACATTTACTATAAGCTGCCATGTTATTTGTCCTGTGAGATGATCTACTCCCTGTGTGTGTGTGTGTGTGTGTGTGTGTGTGTGTGTGTGTGTGTGTGTTTGTGTGCAGGCTGCTTTGCCCTGTGCTGCCTCCCAGTGTTTACCTGTAAGGTGACCAGTGCAGTGGGTGCCTGTCCCTGCCTGCCTCTGCTGGACTGCATCGGGTGCGTGCCACCTGCGTCTCTCGCCATGAGGGCGTCCGTCAGGCACCGATATGGCATCCAGGTAGCACGGCAAAGCATCCATCCACTCTTCTCTATGTACTCCTCAACTTAGCCACTGGACCATCCAGAGTAGCTGGGGAATCAATCACTCCCTATGCATGGCATCTGTACTGTACATACTAACATTTAATTGGCCTTGTGTCCGATCCTACCTTTAGGTTTCCCAGCTCATTTAATCAGTTTTTTTTCAATATGTACCGCTTTGTGTGTTTTTTGTCATTTAGTAGAACAAATCTTTTAATATCAGACAGCAGTTCACAGCACTTGACAGGGCAGCAAGTCTTTGTTAAGCTTCACAGATTTTATGATCTCTTTGGATCAATTATATCTTCCATTGACATCCATTGTTCTTGCAGTACCTTTACAAAACATTAATTACAATGGGGGACATAAGAGGGTAAGAACAGAGTCACTGATGTGTGTAGCTGCAACAATTCGTCCATAAATCGCTGAGTCGATCGAAAGAAAATACCTTTTTTTTCAAGCAAAAAAGTCAAACACAGGCTGGTTCCAGCTTCTTACATGTGAGGATTTTTTTAAAGAGTCTTTGGTTTTTTGGACTGTTGCTTGGACAAAAGAATCAACATGAAGATGTTCCTTTGGGAAATTGTGACGAGCATTCTACAGGTTAAACCAGTAATCAGGTAAATCGTGAAAGTAATTGAAAGATTAACCATCAATGAGAGTGCGTGTTCGTTGCAGCCCGGTCTGTGCGGTCTCATTTCAACAGGTAGTGAGTATTACCCTGCAATTACACTAATGGCTTTCGCAGCTTTGACAGCTGCCACGTAGCCTTAATCATCCTTCCTTAGCGTTGTGACAGAAGAAATTAAGTGACTGCGAACGCATCGTGGGAAAGTGAGAGTGGAATGTGTGATCACATTCTTTCAGTCAAGTGGAGTGGCCCCCGTAGCAGTGATGCTGTGATAAACTGAGGTCTGAACAATGAGGCTGATTGCTTTCACTCGCACCGCGCCGTGTCCCCAGCTCAATTACACCGAGCTGCTGAATAATTACGATTTGCGCTGAGGAGACGGAGACGTTTCACTGATGAATCACAATAACAGCGCACAGGGGAAATCGCTGCAACACCGAGATGTGCCTAATGACAGTGGTTATTACTCCTGCAATACAAAGAAAAAGTGTTTTGTGGCATCAGATAAAGACAGAGGATGCAGTGAAATCAGGTCGCATTTATTAAATTAATAAATCTGAAACTCCAGCCATAAATAACTAAATGAATAAACAACCAATTGTTAGTGCCTTTAAGATACAGCGAGCTGCCCCAGCCGCCCACCCGCTGCTCCACTGCTCTGCTGTTTGTCCACACTAAACTCTCACACATCTGCCTGCATGACCACATATCTCAACAGACATCTGGTCACTGATCGGTGCCAATACCAAAAAGATGCTCCACATACAAACAGCACATGCCGGGACGTAGTTGTGCGAGTCAGATGTTGGATAAGCCGAGTCGGCCCTTTTTCTTTTTTTTCTGGGACAGTGAAGAGAAGGAGAGATAAGGCAGGAGGTGGGAGTGGTTGGAGGCCAGGCAGGCAGGAGCTGGAGCGCTGCCATCGGAGAGAAGGAGGTGGTTGGTAATGTTGGCTCCTCCGGAGGTGGAGTGGGCTGCCGAGCGCTGTCAATACTGCAGAGCAAGTGCGCGGACGGTGCCAGAAGATCTTATGAAAACAAGTCCCAGCATGTAGGTTGGCGGTAAAGCAAGGCGATTAGATTGTCATGGGTGGAAAGAGACAATGCTGTAACAATGTGTGACATATCACTTCAGTCGCTTGGATGTGCATTTTAATGTTTTGGGTTGTCTCTCTGTCCAAATTCTGTGGACTTTGTATGTGCACAGTACCCCTACATTTTCATTTCATCTGAAACTATAAGTGACCTTTTTATCCACTGCTAGTGGCATGGCTCCAGGGTGGTTGGTCAGTCCACCACTTTACTCAAAGGCTGGAATACCTCACCGGATTGACCACATATACAGTATGGTCACCGTTGGTTGAACACCTGCCTTTTCCTCAAGTGGCAAGTTTGACATATTTAGTTCAAATGAGATGTGAATTTGATTAGATAGCATTGAAGTTTGGTCCGGGCATCATGCCTCCCCAATATGTGTTGTACTGTTTCCTTAGGATCAAAATGTGAAGTGTCCATCACTTTGTGTTTTTGTCCAAATATTTGCAAAATTGTCACTCCCTACCGACTGGACTGTGTGGTTAGCAATGCTTAAAAACATTGCTGTGCCTAGTGTCGGCGCTACCAGGATGTAGATTAGCTGTGTTCAGTACACAATACTTTCTTTGCTTGGATCTGATTGGCCTACCCTGAGATCCTTACACCAACTCTAATCGCAAGGTATGTGACGTAGACGTGACAGTGACGTTTTTGGGCGCAAGGACATGCAATGCTTCCATGCTTTGCCCAAGTGACCAACTACACCCTCCGACAACTACGCAAGAATTACTGTCTGTACCAGATTATGCGAACATCACTCATTGGCTGTCTGCTAATGGATTTCAAACCAGTCCAACAAAGCGGCTCATTTGGAATCTTGGAATCAGTTTTCATTTTAACTCGACAATGGTTACTTTATGGAGTACCTCAAAAGCTTCCTGAGGTCCTGATTTGCATAACTTAGCCAGACTTCAACTCTGTGAGAATGAGGAGTGAGCAATGTGACGCCCCATCTATCTAAACACGATGCTAAGCTATTAGAATACATTGCACAGCTCCTTGAATGGACATTGAACAGAAAGCGTAGAAATGACAGAGCCCGTGAACACGCAGCATCACTCTTCATGCCTGACCCTAACCAAACCCAACCAACAAAGGCAATGAGTACTAGCGAGTTGGAGGAAGAGTAGGGTGGGTCATGATTTCAGCCACTTTGGTAGAGGAAAAAAATGGGTTCAGTACATGTTCAAAATAATTAAAGGTCACTGCTGGCTGAGAGTGCAGTTGTCAGTCCAGCTGTGAGCCTCACTCCATTACTTGTGTATTAAAAACTTGCAGAAGCCACTGAACAAACGTTGCTTGTATAGGCTAGTTGAACCCACTTCTGAACTGAGGACAGTCCGAATCAGTGCTTCACGACTCAGCAGTGATTGGATCAGTTATTGGTGCGTGCAGAAGTGCCATGAACAGTGATACAAATGATCTTCGATAAAATCTGAACAAACCTTTGAACTGAAATAAAGGTAAAGGAATTGCTCAAATCGATAAAGTGATTTGTATTTCTACGTTTACAGCCTGTTAGCTTTGTCATTATGGGGATGTGAGCATGTTGAGTATTTAGGTCAAAGCACCACTGTGCTGATGTACACTCACTTCATAACTGTGTTCATTCTTTCGTATCCTTGCTATAGAATGCTTTACATGATTGCGCGAGCTGCATCTAAATCCAACAACTACAGACACATAAAACCAACAAATAGTCCTGAGCAAATACGTGATGATACGATGTAGTCCGTTCAAGCGATGGTGTAATGATGTTTGGCAGGGAGGGATCGTTTTAGTTAATGTCACACTCCCACGTTGAATCCTCAGGGGAGGCGGCGCAGCAGATCCCAAAGTCTGTTGCTCAAGAGGGACATGCGTGTACATCTTACTCTCAGGCGTTCAGCGGTTCTGCTCCTTTGAGGCTTCTTATCAGCACTTATAACGCACTTGAATCTGACCTGTAAAGATGGGTACAGAGATTATTTTGTTGGTTACAACACCTCCAACGCATGATCGTAATGTGCGACAGTTAATGCCCGAATGTTTCGTTTTCATGAAGGTGAAGTTCACAAGCGTGAAATGATTAAGGCTGACTGTCTTGAGAAAAGCGGATATCATGATGATGCGATAAACCTAGAAGTAACACAGTCAGGTCTGACAGAAACTCTTCAGTTCCAGTGCTGACTCAGTATCATGAAGCAGATACCACATTCATCTCTGATCTGCCTTCTTACTGTGTTTCTCAGACTTTATTGATTTATCAAATCTCAGCCCACCAACATTTCCATCCTGACATTACTGACGAGCTCTTTGTCCTGGTTGCCGTTGCTAAGAGCAAAGACTTGGCTGCAAGACAACTCACTGTCCTCAGTGGGGGGGGATATTTACTGGAACACAAGAGCACGATTATTACTGTTACACTGACAAAAACACTGTCAGCAGCCATTTGCTACTGTGCGTTTTCCTCTCATTTATATTGCCATATTTACTTTATTTGGGTCTTGCGCATGTGACATTTGTTTGTCTTAGATTTACCACAATGTTTGTGACAAATGGTTTGATTTAAATTGAGATTTTATTCTTGTGCGAGTTTAAGCTCATACCAATGCGTTGTATACATCAGTGGAAATGTCTTTTCTGCACCTAAATGCAAATCTTCACCTTCTGTCCGAGCCTCCCACCTGTGCTCAGGCCTCTCTCCGTGGTGTCTCGCAGGGGAGCGTGTGGAGCGACTGCCTGTACGGGTGCTGCTGCTATCCGCTATCCTGGCTCCAGATCTCCAGAGAGCTGAAGAGAAGAGCAGCATCCCACGCCTCATCCTCCTCCCCCTCCTCCTCCTCCTCGGCCAGATACACCGCTCTCGCCTCCCTGCAGGGGGCGCCCTTGGTCTAGACGTACGACGCGGCGCTCCCTCCTTCCTCTCTGGCCTCCGCTGCCGCCAGCCCTCCTGGGTACAGGAGCTGATTTAATCACACTTCCTCCGGCTCTGCAGCCACTCCCTGTTACCTCGGAGAATTCAGCAGGGACACAATGTGTGACACAGAGAGGAAAAGTTCCGTCTGACCCAAGATGAAGAGAAACAAGTGTGATAAGAAAAAGGGCTACTCGAGCAGGAGTCATTTTGAATGTTACTTTGTTTTTATATTTAGCATTTCTATTATAATCTTATTGTGCTTTATTTCACTAAAGTACTATTATTATGTACACTTTTCAGGTACTTGGGTATTTCAGTTTCATGCTACTGAACTTCTACTCTCTTACATTTCAGAGGGAAATATTACTCCTTTTACTCCACTACATTTATCTGGCAGCCATGATTGTAAATGACCTTTTCCACATTAAGTGCATTAAATATTTATAAAACACGTTTCTTTCCTGTGACTCCCCCTACAAAAAAACTGTATCTAGTTTCATGTTTCAGATGCCTATGAGTTGTACTGTAAGCACTTCCAAAAGAAAAAAGGCATATGCAGCAGAATTCATTTCTTTTTCCTTACTCATTAATCATCCCATGACTCCTGCGATCCTTTGGGAGGGTTCCTAGCCAATGCAGGGTGGAGAACCACTGGAGCAAATGACCTTTGCTGTACTGTATATCAAATAGATAGTTGAACAGCTGCCTTAAATCTAAAAAAATTATTTAACAGTTGCTATCACCACCACCGAGTACTTTTAATACTTGAACTTTATTTTACTGTTTGATTTACTAGAAACATGGCCAGAAAAATAATAATTGTAGATTGTTTTATTGGCACTTTTACTTAAAGCAACAGTATGTAGGAATTAGCTTTTTGTGAGATTTGGCGCCCCCCACAGTCTGTAGGTGCATCACCACTGTTGTGAATATAGTTCCCAGGTCTGTGACAAGTTGTCAGACTTCATGTAGGTGCTAACTACAAACAAAGCTCATTCAATCTTAACAATGTTTTGTCTTGAGTATCTTGAAGTAAACATGTGTGTAACGCTGTGATCGTACAGTAGTAGTAGTAGTAGTGCAGAAACAAGTAATAGACAACATTCCATTCACCCTATGACAAGACACTGCACCATCAAAATGATTTTGAGGCTGTTATTTTAAGATTTAAAAAAGTACATAATGTTGCTTGACTACTACTGACTACATTTTCGACTAATGTATTAATCGGTTAAGGTAATACAAACAGATTATATGGTTTTTGCTTCAAATAGATCACAAAGACTGTAAAGCCTATATTACATACAATTCCTGGAATCTTTTAGCCCCCAGTGTGGCATTTAATTTTTTTTATTTTTTTTTTACAGCAAATCACTTTCGAGTGCATTAGCACAACATGAATGGAAAAAATGCAGCTTTGACAAAGCTGATATTGTACAGAATTTTCCTCAAAAATAAAATTGTGAAATGAACTGTTGATGCAGCGATTAAAATATTTCCAGATGAATCACTTTACATCATTTGTGACTTTCTTTTCCTGGAGACAGAGAGGGAAGGAAGTACATCTCTTGATTGTCTGCAGCAAGTTTGTAAATCGAGCCAATGGGGAAAACACACACCAGACACTCAGTAATTGATTCACTATTTAACATTCAACATTATTCCAAGATATAACACGTGAAATCTTCAAACTATTCATAAAAAAAAAAAAAACAGGCCTGTTTTATTTGATTTAAGTGATGAAGATGAACCACTCTGACATTTGGAGTTAATCAGATGGTTGCAACAATCAGATGTGTTGACACTTGACAGAATTTTACTTTTGCAAAATGTACAATTATCAAGTTTCAGCTACAAAATCCAAATATGTTTTGTTGATTATTTGAATTATTTGAATGAATCATATCAAAACGTCCAATCTTCTGACACAGGCCTGGAAACAATGAAACAACGTGAACTCGAAGAAACATTCCCTTCTGTTCTTATCGCAGCCTCTGTCTCTGAACAGAGTCGCACATGTGAAATATGAGGTCATATTGCGCACTTTGAAACACGATGACGTCACATTTTAAATGATGCGTGACTGTAAGATCTGATGTCTGACTGTCAAAGGTTTTGTTGCCAGTCGGACTGGACAGACCAGTCGGTGATACGAGTCCCCTGCTGTCCTGTCACGCTCCCTGCTCTGCAGCCGCTCTATAAGAGGGCCACGCTGACCTGCAGATCCATCACTGGACCGAACGCCATCTTCCGCACAGGACAGTAAGGTAAGGCGATCCACTGTTTGACAGATATCTATATGAATATCGCTGTAGGACAGATCATATTTAATCAAATTTAACTCTGTATTGCATTTTTAAGGGATAGCTACCTCTCCTAATAATTGACGTATTGAACCAAATTTTTCACTGGCTTGGCCTTTCAAATTTTCAGGTTTCAGTTGCAATGTATGTATTTCTGACCCCTTTCAGAAAACAGAAGTAACTGAACTCTGTCTGACTTGCTCTTGCTTTCTAAAGCATTGAATACATGAGGTTTGATGACAGCGATGACTCAGGACACTGCTTTATGCTTAAGAGCATTCACTTCTCTTTCCTCAACATACTTGACTGTATTTGTGAGTCCAGCATCTCAAATGTGCTTAAAGATACCTCCGTTTCAAGAAAAGGTCTCAAAAGACTGAATTGTTTTGTGGCATATGACCGACATCAAATTTGAATTTGACATCCTTAATGGGCACATGGATGTCAAAATGTCGAGACATCAGCTATCGTTCCTTCGTGATATCTAGGCTACATTAACAATACGCTCCAACACTTCCGAATTATAGAGCATTTTTATTTACTCAGCAAATATGCAGTAGCTGTTTGCATTTTCAGGGGCAGTTTTAGCCAAAATAAAAGAAAAAAATATTGTTCCTGTTGTTCTGTTTATCCATCTAGACAGTTTGGGTGTGAGCTGCAGTGTCTTGGAGATACCAGCTGCAGAAATATCTTCAATATAGTCAAACTAGATGGCACAGAAGGAAGCATACATTTACTCCTGGACGAGACGTCCGTGCTCAACACAGCACTGCATGTCAGCATTACTGGTGTCTGAAGCTGAGCTGTGGTGTTAGCTAGCTTCGCAAGCTTCCTCCGTGTGTTGATTCGGTCCAACAGTGTTATCTGGTACAAAGAAAATAATTTTTTCATGAAACTGCTCAATAGTTGTGTGGATTATTTTGTTGGAAAGAGAAATCGCTGTTGTTGTTGTTTTTTTTCAGCACTTTAAGCCACTGCCTTATATTCAGTCAGTATGTGTGAAATGTTCAGATGAAACACCACTTAACTATAAGGACAAATATTTAAATCAGTTTCACAAATAACGTTTTTCAGGAACCAAGAAAATATCAATCTTTTATCCATCACACCATGCAGATTCTAGATGAAAAAAAAAAAAAAAGCATTAGTCCAAAGGATAGAGGGCAGAACTATTAGAGTATTTAATCCTTCAGTCTATTTGAAAACATTACAGTCACCATCCTACTTGCAACATGTATTTCACCAGAGGAAGGATGCAACAAAGCTGCAATATTTGAATGGCCCGTTCAATATTTGTCCACATCCTATGATGCAAAAATGTTATAAAAAATGCACGAGGTAGCAGATCCATGAATGGGTAGACATTTTTTAATGAATGGATTCTCTTGGATATTATATCAGTGTCTAGTTTTAAATGTATTACAAAACCATTGCTTTTTTTTATGAAGATACATTGCGCCAACGTTTTTATCTAACCTGTCATCTGGATTTTTCTTCCTTTGTTCTTTTTTGATTTTTTTAAATCAGAAACTGCTTTCCTGACTACAAATATGATCACCAACCAGCCCAAGCCCATCATCCAGACAGTTACATCCAACGGATGGACCTCTGGCATCTGCGATTGCTTCCAAGACCTGCCCCAGTGTGAGTGCACCTCTCTGTTTTCATCCAGCTCTACATATTTGACAGTGAGCGATAAGAAGCGACAGAGACAAGAATATCTTAAATCCGTCTCTCATGCGTGAAGTTGAATACATGCTGATCATTCAGACTGATCTGGGCGTAGGAATGCAAACAGACGGCAGATCGGAGATCAGTGGGTGTAGTGAAGTATTCAGGCAATGCTGGCCATTATCACTCAAGATGCTTTGTGTGATAATGTAAACTACAGGCTCAAAACTCAAACTATTATTCTGAGTGCAACAGTAATTTGTGTACACCTCTGTGGCCGATGTTCTCCAGCTGTGAAACCTTTTGTATGAGCACATTCTTATTGCGTAATTGTGACTTTTTTGCAGGCTGCTTGGCCTTTTGGTGTCCTCCTTGTTTCGCCTGTAAGACATCCTATGAGGCCGGGGAGTGTGTATGTTTACCTCTGCTGGATGGTTTTGGATGTATCCCTCCGATTACCACATCCCTCAGGGTGTCAATACGCCAACGATACGGCATTGAGGTACAGACTGCATACTATGAGCTCCTTGTTAAAAACTAAACTGTAAGGCCATGTGTGACAGACAGTGGTGAAAGATATATTCAGATACTTTACTTAAATGTACTACAAAAAACCTTCAAGGTTAAAAGTCTCAGTTTCACACTTAATGACGCCATCAGTGCCTCTACAGAGTCATTCTTAATGTCCAGCTTTATTACAGAAGTCAGCGGTGCTCGTACCGCCTCTGTCCACAGGGGCCGCCAGAATCAACAGAAAATTAAAGTTACTTGTTGCTGCTTTAAGTAAAAGCAGTACTACCACACTGATGCAAAAATCCACTACAGGTAAAATTCAGAACCTAACCTTATAAAATGTACTTCGAAGGTAAAAGTAGTTTGTTGTACTTGTGCAGTAAAATGTTCCGTGCAAGTGTTTTAATATCATATCGGATGTTTTTGGAGTAATGTTACAGCTGCATTAACGTGGACGTGGTATTTAACTGCTGTAGATGTTTAAGGTTGAACAAATGTGAACTGTTTTATTTACTGGTGTACAGACACGCTTCATATCCTATAAGGGTTAGGTTCATCATGTGTTTGTAGCTCATTGTCCTGTGTGAAACAAACATCAGCAAAAGGTCAACAACCTGTT
Organism: Sparus aurata; assembly: GCF_900880675.1. Lineage (NCBI taxonomy): Eukaryota > Metazoa > Chordata > Actinopteri > Spariformes > Sparidae > Sparus > Sparus aurata. Next base: position 28,056,035 of record NC_044196.1, on the reverse strand, counting down.
TTTAGCTCTGTGACAACTCAAGAACATTTTAAATATTTATTTAGATCCAGAACTAGAATTTTCTCAACCTTGAAAGGGACACTTCAAGGTTAACTTCACCAATTTGATTATAAAAGGCTTTTGTGGTTTTAGGAAGCTGCTGTAATCTGATAATTTATCTGCACTGGCTAAGATGCATTGTGGGTAATGTAAGTGTCCGGTTTGAAATCAGTCAACTGGTCTAGCATTGCACTGCTAAAATACCATGCAGGCTCATTGACAGGTCAAAAACAAATGATCAAAATCAATACAGCAGAACCAGAGAACCAAAGATATTAGTTTTTTTATTCGACGCACTCTTCGTCCTCTTCAAAACCTGAAGCCTACATTACCCACAATGCCACTTTTCACTGGAGGCAATGTATCTGATTACACACTTAATCCTACTTTTTCACATATGCAGTAGTACTCCCTAAAACAAAAAATTGGGTGGAGTTACCCTTTAATCCTTCAATTTATCGCAATCTTTCGCATTCAAAATCGGACATACTTTATTATCATTTGCTATTAACTGTATCGAAATTTGCAATCTTAAAGGCAACTAGTAACTAAAGCTGTCAGACAAATGTAGAGGAGCAAAAAAGTACACTATCTGCCTCTGAGATGTAGATGAGCATAAGTATTACATTTAAATGAAAAACTTGTCGTTAAATACAGCTCCAGAGTAAATGAACTTAGTTACATTACACCACTGATAACTGAAGCCATTTGCTGTCAGTAAAAAGCACCTCATCTGTGTCAGTACTTACAAGCAGAGTGTTGACCAGCATAAAAGTCACTGTAGCCCCCACTCTTTATCAGATCACTGATCAGTCTTAAACCTGTTTATCTTTGATCTCAGTGTCTGTTCATGTTCCTAGACAACATCCAGCAATTCATTAATCAGGGTTCAGGACATCGTGTTCCTTTTTCTTCTTGTTGATTTGTTTGTGTCGACTGTGACAATGATGAATGACTGCTGCCAAAAAATTCCGCCGTGTTATCATACTGGTAGCTCCTCGGTCACACAAATAAACCTTTATCCCTGTGTGCATGTGTATTAATGTGTGCAGTGTGGTGGCATGTTTAATATTGCATGACTGCATATTTTGCACTCTACCACTACCACTCTTACCAGCCCTAATTCTGTTTGTCTTCAAAGGGGACAGTCTGTAAGGACTGCGTCTACGCCTGCTGCTGCGCGCCCTGCACCTGGTGCCAAATCGCAAGAGAGATCAAAGCGAGGGCGCATCCTATTACCTTCATCAACATGACGTCCCGATGAGAACACAGATTACATTAATACCCACGTCACCATTAATAACATTAACGTCTGCTTTTTGGACTCACTTGTCATCACCAGCATTGGGCCCTTCATGCTATCTGGAAAAGGACAGGGCTACTTCGACTGATTTGTGATCTGCTTCAAGCATGTCTGCCCCGGAGGAATGCGGCCCGGCGGCTGATGAACCATCAGCAAACGCAGCGTCATAAATGTTGCTTCACCTAATGACAGAAGGAAGAGATAAGCAGACACTTGGCCTCTGTGACTTCCACCAACAGATGTGAACGAGAGCTAGCCAATGACAATAGCCCTGTACTGATTGTAATTCTGATTCAACTGTAATGTTACTGTTATTCTTTCTTTTCCCCAACACTTCCAAGGTGGCTGTGGCCTAGTTGTGGTTGTTATCCTTTAGAAGTATGTAAATGTTTCTGTATGGGCTCATTGTTACACACTATGAAAGGGGAAAGACGGCTGCTGTCCTGAAATGAAGCTATTCATGAAATGTACCATCAATGTTGACATTGTAGCGGAAAATAATTTTAGCTAGCAGTGTGGGTCTTGGGATTGCAACTCTCAACTGTTCCACCATTTTGGTCCAGACTGGGATTTCTCAAAAACTATTAGATGGAAATTTGTTACATAAATTCATGATCCCCAGAGGACGAATACTGACGACATGGAAATGCGTCGATGATGATTTTGAGGCCTAACAAAGGTTTGTTGATCCAATGTAATGTTTATGACCCAATACCTACTAAACATCTGACGCCCGAACCAAATGTTAGCATGGCATTATAGCGTTTAGCTCACTCATAGCAGCACTGTGCCTAAAAAGACCTTCTTCACAGCAGCCATTTTGACATAAAACAGCAGGGTAAAAACAAGTCTATTAATGATAATAATTAAGACTCTATTCCATTCAGGGCAGACAGAGTCGAGGTGCTGCTATTGTGCATGTTGGCTCACTAGAAAGTCTCCAATACACTAAATGGAATGGAACCTTCATTAAGTGTCATCAATTAAACCTGTGCTTACCTTCAATTTGAGGTCAATATGTCTGCTGTGAAAAAGGTCCTTACAGCCTAACAGAACATTTAAGATGGCTGCCGACGCTTTGTCTTACTTTTGTCTTACTTATTTTTCAGCAAACTTTTTATTACAAAGGTGTGCTCTTGTGTCATCTGGTTATATTGTATTATATGTAAAATACACAGAAATTGTTAATGGGTGTTGCTCTGTAGATCCATTTGTGCTTAAGCATTTAAGATGTTTTATCACTGATCCTTCACCTTTATGTTCCTGAATTCCTCAGTCTGCCTTAATCATTGTGTCTATATTGCATATTTCATATTCAAGAATTTAGC